>NC_080042.1:55913465-56594008 GCF_012489685.1 Lotus japonicus
ATATATTATATATATATATATGCATATAGAATCACAAACGAACAAATTAAAATAAAAAAATAAAAAAGAAACAGAGTTTAAATAAAACAACGTTAGATAAAAAGAAAGAAAAAGAAGAGATCCTAAAAACTAAGGTTTGTCAGTGCGGCGCAGAAGTTCCATCATCATTTGCTTCATCTCAATCAGCATGGATTCATGAGTGTCAAGACGTTGTTCCATGATGTCGAGTCTGGAGGAGCTTGCCTGAGTAGAGCTGGAAGGAACATTCTGAGCAGCTTGAGGTTCTGGAATGGAAGCAGAAGCAGCAGGAGTAAACATAACTGGTGCAAGTCGCGCTGCCTCAGCCTCAGCTTCAAGACGCTCTGCCTCAAGTCTGGCTTGTTCAGCCTGAGCTGCTGCTTGACGTGCAGCTTCTTCTGCTTGTTCTTTCTTTCTCTTGGCTTCTTCAATAGCTTCAAGAAGCTTATTTCTCTGTTCTAGTTCATGAAGAGCCACCCGTCTAGCAAACCTTTGCTTTGCAGCCTCAATGCTCTGACTGCCCTCTGCATGCAGGAGCTGCATCATGATTGGAAACTGAGCCACTAGCCAAGTGCTCAAATTGTTCCACTCATCAGCCACACTTTCAGCATTCTCACTGAGGTCAGTCTGACCGTGCACATTGCGGAGCCTCAGGGAGGCTTCATGATAGAAAATATTGATGCACTCAGAGAGAGATGTGGGTTGGAGGTGAGTATAGGGAATGATGGAGAGGTTGGTTTCAGGAGAGGCTGGGTGATTGCTGCTATGAGTTTCAGAGGCACCTTGTGGAGAACCAATGTTAATCATGGGAGCATTGGGTTCAGAGGTTCCACGGTGAGGGTCTGAAGTTTCAACCAGAGGGTGAGGTGATCTAACCGAGGATTGGTTAGACACTGATTGTTCGGGTTCAGGGTCTGGTTGAATTGGCTCTTGTTGGTCAGGGACAGGGTGAGCTGTTTGAACTAAGGGGTCTGCCTCTTGGATAGGATTGGCCAAGATAGGTTCATCTGGGTCAACTAGACGTTCAGGTCTAGGGCCAGGATATCTCCTAGGGCTTGGACAGGTAAGGTAATACTCTTCCAAGGCAGATACCTTCTCTTTTCTAACCTCCATGAATTTTCTAATTGATTCAGAGGTATTGGAGGGAGGAGAGTCAATAACATTGATTGGGAAGGATACAGGTGTGAAGGCTGTTGAAGAGTCTGTATCCGTGGTTCTGGCAGCAGGACGTGCTGATGCTCTGGGAGCAGAGGGATCAGACGTTCTGGGTTGTGGTTCTGTTTGGTTGGGCTCGGGTTGGTCATGGATGATGGGTTCAGAAGATAATGGGTCGTATGGAATGGTAAGGAGAAAGGTTGGATCTTCTGACCTAGAGGTTTGGGTCTGAAGCAAATTCCAGAGAGGTGCTTCAGTAGGAGAAGGTTGAAAGAAGGAAGATCTTGGGGAATGTGGTGGAGTGGTGGTTTGTGCGGCTGGCTGGGATTCAGGAATAGGAGTGAGGGGATTTGAGGAGTGTTGAAGCAAGGCAGAAATAGGAAGTGCATCAAATAAATTCAAATCATCATCAGAAGCAAGTGCAGGCTTACTTGAATGTGCTGATGATCGAGTCACTCTGGCAGGAGCTTCAGTCCTTCTGACCACTGCAGCAGCTGGTTCCACCCGAGTAGGCTTCACCACAATTCTGACCTTCTTCTGCTTCTTCTTTGGAGGACCATCCTCACTATCATCACCATCATCATCATCAGGCTTGCTCTTCGGCTTCTTGACCAGAGGGACATCAGATTCCTCTGAGGATTCTTCCAGAACCATCTTCCTCTTGGTTTTCTTCTTGGGAGGAGAAGGAAACTCTGGAGCTGGTGGAAGTCTGCTGACGAAATCATCAAGGTCAATCTCGAATCCTTGAGCCCTGAGGTCTTCAACATAGCATCTGATGGCGTCAGGATGGTCTGCTTGAGTCCACAGAGGGTAGTCATTCAGAGGCATTCTTCTTCCTCTGATCTCAGAAGATGTGTCTTCATGAGCAGGAGCAATCTTCTTCTGGATTAAGCCCATCTTCTTCAAGGAGTTTGCAGTGAAGACATCACTGACAATTGTGCTCAAATCCTCTGTGCAACCAGCATTGATCAAATCTTGCACCAAGTTGCTTTCAATGAGAAAGTCTGAGAGCAGCCTCCCAAAAGGGATATATTTGATTGCAGACTTGATGGAGGCGGTGGTGCGAGACTTCCGGATGCATTCCTTCAAATAGGAGAACAGGAAGTAGGGAAGGCAGATCTTCTCCTTGTCTTGAATGAAAAACAGCATCGCCTTCTGGTTGAAGTTGATGTAATCTGGAGAACTGCCCTTCGGTCTCTGATTGATGCAGTTGAGCAGGATCTTGTGCCAGATTCTCAGTTTGGGGTGAAGGTCCATCACCTTGTAACTCGTCTTGCCCGGTTTGAAGGTGGTGTACAGGGCCTTGTTGACGATGTCTTTGGTGCTGGGTTTCAGCTTGGATTCCGTCAGTTGGAACCGATACCCATAAGCAGTTTCTGCTCCTAGCAGATTCACGAATGACTTCTCAGTGATGATGATCTTCCTGCCAAGAATGTGAGAGACCACCTGAGTGTCATCGCAGTTTGCGTGCTTCCAGAATTCCTTTACCAATTTCTCATACACCGGTCCTCGAAGTCGATTGAAGTAGTTTCCCCAACCTTGAGCTTGGACTTCAGGACGAAGATCAAACCCATTTGCAGCCAAGTTATCGAGGTTGAATCTCCATTCTGCCAAGACTTGGAGTTCCTCAGGAGGAAATACGCAGTGAACGGCACAGCCCCGTTCTGCAATAGGAACAATCTGCTCTTGAGCTTGAACTTGTTCTTGTGCTGGGTTCTCAGAGCCCCTTTGACCCGTTGCCAAACCGACTACCATGTGAGGGAACTGAGGTGCATCTGCAGTAGATCTTCTGGTTTGTCTCACCATTTTGAAGAGGTTGAAGGTTTGAGGTAGAAGATGAAGTTTGAAGAATGAAGAGAGGTAGAGAGAGAAATCAAGAAAGAGGCGGTTTTGAAAAACAGAGAGTGCGAGAGTGAAAACCGGAAGTGAACGAGAACGTGTGTGTATAGTGGGTTTTATCAAATAACCGTTGTTGATTCAAAAAGCACTTTAAGATCAACGGTTGAAAATTAAAGATAGATAGTAACAGTAAAATACACAATCACACACAGGAGATAAGCATATCTACACGCAATCATAACAGACTGTCACACGGGCACAAGGAACTATGCATCAGAAATTCTGACGCACGTGTTGTTGTCTCAGCTTCAGAGTCAGTACCAGTGGGCACACACACTCTGATTGAGTTACCTTCTGGACTAGACATCTTCTGATCAAGAAGTATCATAGTCAGAGGTTCTGATCCATCTTCACTCTGGACAAAAGTCCATGTTTAGATTTTTCAGAATAAAATTAAATCTATCTTCAGCTAAGGGCTTTGTAAAGATATCTGCCCATTGATGGTCAGTATCAACAAACTTCAGAAGAAGTACGCCCTTTTGTACATAATCTCTAATAAAATGATACTTTACCTCAATGTGCTTTGCCCTTGAATGCAATATAGGATTCTTACTCAATGAGATTGCAGCAGTGTTATCACAATAGATTGGGATATTGCTCTCAAGGATCTGATAATCCTCCAGCTGATGTTTCATCCAGAGCATCTGAGTGCTGCATATTGCTGCTGAGATATATTCTGCCTCTGCAGTTGATAGTGCAATGGTTGATTGCCTCTTGCTTGCCCATGAGACTAGATTGCTTCCCAGAAATTGACAATTTCCAGAAGTACTTTTTCTCTCTGTTCTATCTCCAGCATAATCAGCATCACAATAACCTGAAAGCTTATACTCTGATTTTTTCTTATACATCAAGCCAAGGTTAGTGGTGCCTTTCAGATACCTTAGGATCCTCTTAACAGCAGTTAGGTGGGTTTCCCTTGGATCTGATTGGAAACGAGCACATAAGTGAACACTAAATAATATGTCCGGCCTAGATGCAGTTAAGTATAGAAGTGAACCTATCATTCCACGATAGAGCTTCTGACATACTTTACCACTTTTATCTTCTTTTTCCAAAATGCATGTAGGATGCATTGGAGTCTTGGCCACTGTAGATTCCAGCATATTGAACTTTTTCAGAAGTTCTTTAGTGTACTTGCTCTGATGGATATATGTTCCTTCTGGTGTTTGATCAACTTGTATTCCCAGAAAGTACTTTAATTCACCCATCATACTCATCTCAAATTCAGCCTGCATCATCTCAGAAAATTCTTTGCATAGAGATTGATTAGCAGAACCAAATATAATATCATCAACATAAATTTGCACAATTAAGATATCATCTTTATAAGTCTTGTAAAAGAGAGTTGTATCTACTTTACCCCTTACAAACTCATTCTCCAGAAGGAATGAGCTAAGTCTCTCATACCATGCTCTGGGAGCTTGCTTCAGACCGTAGAGTGATTTCTTCAATTTGAACACATGGTCTGGTTTCTTTTCATCTTCAAAACCTGGGGGTTGATGAACATAGACTTCCTCTGAAATATAACCATTTAGGAAGGCACTCTTTACGTCCATCTGATGTAGAACTATGTTGTGATTTACTGAGAAGGAGATCAACAGTCTGATTGCCTCCAGTCTTGCTACCGGAGCAAATGTTTCAGTGTAGTCTATTCCTTCTTGCTGGCTGTAGCCTTGAGCAACTAGCCTAGCCTTGTTTCTGACTACATCTCCTTTCTCATTCAGCTTGTTTCTGAATACCCATTTTGTTCCAATAACATGAACATTCTCAGGCTTCTTCACTAAGCTCCAAACGTCGTTCTTGGAGAATTGATTCAATTCTTCTTCCATGGCCAGAATCCAATCCTTGTCCTGAAGAGCTTCATCTATGGACTTGGGTTCAATTAAGGACACCAATCCTTTCAGACTCAGCAAGGTCTCTTCAGAGGGTCTGAAGGCAGATCTGGTTCTGACTGGTTCATCTTTGTTGCCTAGAATCAATTCCTTAGGGTGAGCTGCAGTGATTCTGCTCTTCTTCAGAGTTTGTGAGTTAGAGGGACCAGCTTCTTCCTCTGGTTCATCTTCCTCTGGCTCAACTTCCTCTGGAGCTTTGCCTTTGTCAGAAACATTAATGCTTAAATCTGCAAACTTTTCAACTAGCTTTGACTGGTCAGAGTCAAGCTTATCATCAAATCTAACATGAATAGATTCTTCAATAGTCTTAGCATCAGTATTATAAAATCTAAAGCCTTTAGATCTATCAGAATAACCAAGTAATAGACACTTAGAAGACTTAGCATCAAATTTATGCAATCTATCCTTAGTATTGAGAACATAACAAACACAGCCAAAAGGATGAAAATAAGAAATGTTGGGTTTTATGTTCTTCCACAATTCATAAGGAGTCTTATTCAGAATTGGTCTCACAGAGATTCTGTTCTGAATGTAACATGCTGTATTTACTGCCTCTGCCCAAAAGTGCTTAGCCATGCCAGTTTCTTGGAGCATGGTTCTAGCCATCTCCTGAAGAGTTCTGTTCTTCCTCTCAACAACACCATTTTGTTGAGGAGTTCTGGGACAAGAGAAATCATGTGCAATTCCATAGGAATCAAATAGACTCTCAAACTTGTCATTCTCAAACTCTCCACCATGGTCACTTCTGACACGCACAATCCTACAAGCCTTCTCGTTTTGCACTTGAGCAATGAAGGTAGAGAACACAGCATGAGACTCATCCTTGCGGGTTAGAAACTTTACCCATGTCCAGCGGCTATAGTCATCAACGATAACCATCCCATATCTCTTGCCACCTATAGACTCAGTTTTCACTGGTCCAAACAGGTCGATATGCAGAAGTTCTAACGGCCTTGAGGTTGAGACAACATTCTTTGCCTTGAAAGGGACTTTTGTGAATTTGCCTTTCTGACATGCTTCACAAAGAGCGTCTGAAGCGAACTTCAGATTGGGTAAGCCCCTGACAAGGTTTAGCTTGCTCAGCTGAGAAATCTTTCTCATACTAGCATGCCCTAACCGTCTATGCCATACCCACTGCTCTTCATTAACAGACAGAAGGCACTTCACATTCTGAGCCTCCAACTCAGATAATCTGATCTTATAAATGTTGTTCTTCCTCTTGCTGTTAAACAGAACAGAGCCATCGATCTGACTTACAGCCCGGCAGGACTTTTGATTGAATATAACATCATAACCCTTGTCAGCTAATTGACTTATAGACAATAAGTTATGTGTTAAGCCGTCTACCAATAAAACATTATCAATGCATGGACTACTATCTACACAAATAGTGCCAGTACCAATAATTTTACCCTTTTCATTTCCTCCGAAGCCAACTTCGCCTCCAGGCTTAAGTTTTAGCTCTCGGAACATACGCTTTTCTCCCGTCATGTGACGCGAGCATCCACTGTCCAGATACCATGATTGGTGTTTCAGTGGAGCTATCAAGGATATCTGCAACATAGATAATCTTGTCCTTAGGTACCCACTTTCTGGGTCCTCTTTTGTTAGTTACCCTAGAGGTTCTGATCACCTTGGGTGTCTCAACATAATATTTTAAAGGAATATTTGCATGATATTTAGTCATAGAGAAAGATCCCTTTTTAAGAGGGTTTTTAGCAACTTTAGCAGGTACAGGATCAGGCAATATGGTACCAGAGGGAACAAAGCATTCATACAAGGATTTAGCTTTAGACACAGAAGGCTCATTTCTAATTGGTTTAGAATAGTCAATGCCATGCATTCCATTTCTGCTTACGCCATAGATCATTGAAGCCATTAAGCTTCTATCCACGCTTTTAGCTAGGAATCTTTGAAAAGACTTTTCATACTTAGATTCATTTCTACAATCAGAGGCATCACAGGCAACAATTTCTTCTAACTTAGCAATCTGGTTCTTAAGCACAGAGTTAGAATTTACCAAAGCATGATTTTCATTTTTCAATTCAGAAATAATTTTCTCATGTTCAGAAGGAGTCTTGGAGACAGCAGATAAGTTCTTTTTCAAATTTTTATGCTTAGACAATAAAGAGTTATACTTATCCATGATATCAGACAAAGCATGTTTCAGTTCAGAGGTAGAGAAAGAAGCAAATACCTCATTTTCATCGTCTGAGTTAGGATCTCCTTCTGATTCTGAGTCAGAGTCAACAGCTTCCTTTGACTCCGCTCCTTTGTCTTTGACTATGGCCATGAGTCCTTGGACTTCACCATCAGAGTCAACATCCTCTGACTCTGATTCATCAAATGTCACCATCAGACTCTTCTTGGTCTTGAAGTGCTTCTTTGGCTTCTTGTCCTTCTTCAACTTTGGACAATCACTCTTGTAGTGCCCAGATTCTTTGCACTCAAAACATGTGACTTCCTTGATTGAAGACTTCTTCTGACCTGAGGATTCAGACTTTCCTCTTGCCTTTCCAGAGCCTTTGTATTTGCTCTGCCTGTGCTTCCAGATGCGGTTGAGTCTCTTGGAGATCAGAGTCAGCTCATCTTCATCAGAATCTTCTGATGCTTCTTCAGATTCTTCTTCTTCAGCTTGAAGAGCCTTTGACTTCTCAACCTTAGCCTTTTCAGATTTGGATTTCAAGGCTATGGACTTTTTCCTCAGATCTTGCATCTCTGAGCGCTTCAGCTCATGGCATTTCAAAATGCTGATGAGTTCTTCTAAACTCATATTCTCAATGTCTCTCGTGAGCTCTATTGAAGTCACCAAAGGCATCCAGCTTTCAGGAAGACACCTGATGACCCTTATGACATGATCTTTTGTCGTGTAGCTCTTGTTGAGAGGTCGTATGCCAGCTACAAGCAGTTGAAATCTAGAGAACATTTCTTCAATGGACTCATTTGGCTCCATGATGAAGGATTCATACTTTTGGATCAAAGACAATGCCTTTGATTCTTTGACTTTCTTGTTTCCTTCATGAGACATCTTCAGAGAATCAAAAATGCCTTTAGCAAACTCACGATCTGTAATCTTCTGGTACTCCTCATAGGAAATAGCACTCAGAAGAATTGCTCTTGCTTTGTGATGTTGTGAGTACAGCTTCTTTTGATCTGCAGTCATCTCTGACCTTGGGATCTTTTTGCCATCTGCATCAACTGGACGCTCATAGCCATCCACAATAATATCCCAGAGATCTGCATCGAAACCCAGAAAGAAACTTTCCAGTCTATCTTTCCAATATTCGAACCTTTGACCATCGAACATAGGAGGCTTTGCGTTGTAACCATCTCTTTGAGTTTCACTGGTGGTGGCAGCCATTGTTTTTCACACCGGCCCGGATCACTGAACACTGTTAGGTGTGGTAATCAGAACTTGCGCTCTGATACCAATTGAAGGTATGAAAAACGGTAGAAAGGGGGGGTTTGAATAACGTTTTCAGAACAAAACTACCACCTTAAAGATTTAGACAAATCTTTCGAGAACTTAAGTGCTAAAGATAAGAGATAGAAAAGCACACAAGGATTTTATCCTGGTTCACTTGATAAATCACTCAAGCTACTCCAGTCCACCCGTTAAGGTGATTTCTTCCTTCTTAGAATGAAGGCAATCCACTAATCAGGTAAGAGTTACAACTGCACTTGAAACCTACAAGTGACTAACAATTACACTGACTTAGCTCACACTAAGATTCACTCTCTTAGTCTTCTCTAGGATCCGATCAACCTTGATCTCCTAAAGGAACTAAACAAACTGTTTATCAAAGAAATGTTTACAAGAGATTTGCTTCTAAAAAGCTGATAGTAAACACAATGAATTTCAGATGAAAGAAAGCTTAGAATATTTTGAATATGTCTTGCGCGTGTGTGTTGCTTCTAGGTTTCTTCTATTCTGGCCGCTTCTTTCAATCTTCAGCCTCTATATATACTCCAAGGATTAGGGTTGAGCGTTGCATGGGAAATGCTACCGTTGGAGGGCAGTTCTGGAAAATCCAGCTTCTGCTGTGGCTGAGAACGTTAGGTAGGTCGTCAGGAAGGTACACTGCTTTTGTACTTGGATAGCGACTTGACCTTTTAACCTAGGAGACTTCTGATCAGGGGAATACTTCATATTGGAACTTGTGAAGCCGGTTGATCAGAGTCAGAGGGAAAGCACAGATCCTCTGACCATTGTATCTTCTGATTCTGAACTCAGAGGGAAGAACATGGCCTTCAGAGTTTCTTGCTTCTGGACATCAGAGTTTCCACTATTCAGCTTCTGGATCTTCAGAGTCTTCTACACCATCAGAACATCTGAACCTTCAGTGTTTCTTGGTTATTAGAACTTCTGGATCTTCAGAGCTTCTAGCGACTGAGTCCACATCAGAGTTTGTATAGCTTCAGAACTTCTGAAGCTTTTCCACTGTTCATACTGAACATGGTGAATGCGAAAGCGTTGCTTGGGTTACCCTTTATACACAGTGCTTCTGATTTGTGTGAGATTGAGTTGAGGTCAGAGCCTGTAAATAGCACACTCAGAAAAACACGTTAGAGTACCACAATTGTTCATATCAAAAGGTTAACTTGTAATCATCAAAACATAGAGTTGTACTACTAGATCAAAACTTGATCTTACAATAACAACATAATGGACAAATCAAGAGGATTCTGTTCGCTACAGCTACAAAATGAGAAATCAAGGGTTCACCACTCGGTGTTCAATGGTGCTTGTTATTTCACTCGCCCTCATCCCTTTTAGATGACAGATGAAATAGCCAAAACAGGAAAATTGCAAACAAAGGAATCAAATGGTGATTTTAAGAGCAAAAGAAGAAGGCGTCCCACGGGTACCACTTCCGGTCGAATTGCTGCCACCATTGATGAATTATCCTGAGAGAAGGGAGGAGGAGAAGAAATGGTGGAGAAGAAGTTGTTCTCACCTGAGAAACGTTATGTGAATTTAACCCTAACACAATCGCAAGAAAGAGAAACCACGTCCGAGCAGTAGCCTTCTCCACCGCCACCTCCATGGATTCCATCACTCTCGATTCCTTTGAGAGTTGCGATTTAGTGAAGGAAAACGGCGCAGGGAAGGTGGTTTCGTTGGGGAAAGAGGAAGCAGTAGCAGTAGCAGTAGCAGTGATGGCTCGGCTGAGGAGGAAGGAATTGTGTCGCGAGTGTGGGGGTTGAAGGAGATTGTGTCGATTTGGGTTTTAGAATACGTTTTAGAAATCAAACAACACATGTCACGTTTCAGAAGAGCAAAAGCCAAACAATATTGCAGATGAAATCAACGGCTTCGATTCAATCTATTAGAAATAAGTAACATTTTTACACAAATGTCCATGCTCAATTTGAGAGTTGTGTGCAATAAATTATTAAATGATATGGTTGCCCTTAAGGCTGCAGAAACTTTGCTTTTATATATAGTATAGATAGATAGATAGATAGATCAATAATATAGAGTTATTGCCAGTACGTTGCACGACAGAATTTACCACTGTGTTTATTTTTTAAGTCAAAACATTGCTTATATGCAAATCTAAATTTTTGACAGAAATCTCAATCATAATCAAATAAGGATGATGACATTAAAAAAATCTTAGATTTACACAATTGAAACTAATGTCTAAAGTCTAACTCGATAAGTCAATCTTAAAGAGACAAAATTAAATCAAAATTAACATGTCCAATATCTCAACTCGGTTCCGTGGGCAATAGAACAATGCAAATATAATTAATTTAGTAGTACCTACAAATAAAATCCAATGTATAGCTAAAGAAAAAAATATTTAAAAAAAGTATTAAGAACTAATTACTATTATCCAAAAATTGTTTAAAAAAATAATGTTAAATATATTTAAATTATATGAACATTTATTTTTATATAAACTTTAACATGAAATTATTTACACTTCCATGTAACAGGTTCCTCTCCATGGGAGTTTTTTATACTTTAATTTGAACTAAAATAAAAGAAGACTAAATTGTTATATAGTATATTTTTAACATGAAATTATACTGCAAAGTTGAAGAAATTTATCAAAGTTTTTCTATTAATTTTTGTAAAGATTTGTATGATAGAAAACTGGTTGTGATAATCCTGAATAAAGTCAAGAATCGTGAGCGTCCACTTTCCGAACAAATTATTTCGACCCTATAATTGTCTGGGTTCACGAAATCTTTGTTGGGATAATACTTGACAATCAATCTGTTTCTTGGCACAAGAGAACAGATAAAGAAAGTAGAGATGTTATGTTTTTCGAATTTCTGTGTCTGTATTCTGTTTCTGTTTTTCTGTTGTCCATTCCTTAGGCTGCAAGTAACCTTATATAAGAGGTTGTGTTTGCACGAATGATCACAACTGTTCAAAAATAAGTCACAATTTTTCAAACAACCCCAGCCAGGGGCTCCGCCCCTTGGACCCCGATTCGTATTTGCGGTCAATTATGCGTTAGCTCACCGAGCGTGCACTCCGCACTAACCTGACTCGATTCCGAGCCTAACGCGTAATTGCATCAGCCTATAGTAGATCACATTACTACTAAAATACATTGATGATTCTAAAATCACCAACAAATCCCTCCCATTTTAGTGTAATCCTTGATCTACTCAGTTTATATAAGAAAATATATACAAATTTATAACACACAGATATAACGATCAAACAAATGCATAAATGAAAATAACTTGCGATTGAATTTCCACTTTAGTACAAATACACATTCCAAATACTCGAGAATCGGGGTGTCTTTAAAGATTGAACCCGTCAACCCATTTGAATATCTAAAGATATTGTACACATATGTTTCTACAACACTCTACTATTCATACTTGACACTTTACAAGCCATATGTCCTTATCCATTAATAAGCAAATAGGAAGCCAAGTCCAAGCTTCTTGAAGCGGCAAAACTTCATGCTTACATAGGTGATCCTTTTAATCTTGCACCTGCATTTACAATTTTCCAAAAGAACCATTAAGAAGATATACTTCAACCTAGCCATCACTTGCAGGTCTGAGCACATACCTTGGGAAGATAAACACAAGTGCTCCAATCTCTAACTATGATCTCTCCACATTGAATTCAGCTACTAACGTTGTATTAGAAGGAAATTGGGTATAACATAGGTAGTAGAATTAAATGGACTTTAATCTCATTCCAATTACCGACTTCTTCACTAAGTCTCTAGCTAACCCCTTCGTCAAGTGGTCAGCTAAGTTTTGTTGCGACCGAACAAACTCAATGGATATCACTCCATTCATGATTAATTCCCTAATCATACTATGTCTAACATCTAAGTGTCTAGACTTTCCATTGTACATTTGACTATAAGCCTTGGCCAATGTGGCAGCACTATCACAAAGGATAGAAATTGGTGATATCGGTTTAGGCCATAATGGAATCTCATATACCAAGTTTCTTAGCCATTCCGCTTCTTTACCAGCAGCAGCTAATGCTACAAACTCAGATTCCATTGTAGAACTAGTTATACATGTTTGCTTCTTGGAAGCCCACGAGATGGCACCTCCCCCAAGCAAGAACACCCAATCGCTTGTAGAGGATGAGTCTTCAACATTATTTATCCAACTAGCATCCGAATAACCCTCTAATGCCGAAGGAAATCCCACATATGACAATCCATAATTCATAGTACCCTTCAAGTACTTGAATACCCTAGTTATCGCATGCCAATGATGTCTACTAGGATTACTAGTAAATCTGCTCAACTTTCCAACCGCAAAAGCAATATCCGGTCTAGTACTAATCATAGCATACATCAAAGAGCCTATAGCTCTTGAATATTCGAGCTGATCTACAGATTTACCTGTATTTGGCATAAGCTTCTCTCCCGGATCCATGGGAGTACTTACTGGAGAACAACCTTCATAATTAAACTTCTTGAGTATTTTCTCAATGTAATGAGATTGCGTAATTACAATCCCCTTATTCTCATGTTTAATCTTAATACCAAGAATAACGTCTGCTTCTCCCATATCCTTCATGGAGAACTTTGATGACAAGAAATTCTTTGTTTTATCAACTTGATTTTGGTCCGTGCCAAAGATCAACATGTCATCCACATATAGACAAATAATAACTCCTTTACCGGATGTATCAAATTTGCTATATACACATTTGTCAGCTTGGTTTAGAATAAAACCACTAGACAAAACAACCTCATCAATTTTTTGATGCCATTGCTTCAGAGCTTGTTTCAGCCCATACAACGACTTAACTAGCTTACGCACCTTATGCTCATTACCAGGCATTACAAATCCTTCAGGTTGCTTCATATACACTTCTTCTTCCAAATCACCATTCAAGAATTCTGTTTTGACATCCATTTGATGGATTACTAGATTGTGAATAGCCGCTAAAGCAATCAACAATCTAATAGTAGTGATACGAGCAACTAGAGCATAGGTATCGAAGTAATCAATCCCTTCCTTCTGTCTAAAGCCTTGGATTACCAATCTAGCTTTAAACTTGTCAATTGTACCATCGACTTTCATCTTCTTTTTGAAAATCCATTTGCAACCCAATGGTTTACAACCTGGTGGTAAATCAGATAATACCCAAGTATTATTTTCCATGATAGAACTCATCTCTTCATCATACGTTCTTGGATCCTCCTCTATACTATAGCAATAATAGTATTGATTATCAATCTGATCCTTTGATCCCTCAACTAAATATAATTGAAAATCAGAACCATAAGATTTAGGTTTTCTAGCTCTTTTGCTTTTTCGAGGTTCGAGTGTCTCACTTGGTACATCAGTTGAATGATCATCCTTTATAGGTTCATCCGACTTAGATATAAGGTCCTTTGGTCTAGGTATAGAAGAGAAACAATTCTCATCAAATATGACATCTCTTGATTCTATAATTGTGTTAATAGAAGCTGAGTCATTAGGTTCTATAACATAGAACCTATAGGCTTTGGAATGTTCAGCATATCCAACGAAGATGCAAGCTACACCCTTTTCACCCAAAGTTCTCCTTTTAGGATCCGGGAGTCTAACCACGGCCCTACAACCCCAAACACGTAGAAATGTTAAGTTGGGTCGTTTCTTATACCAAAGTTCATACGGGGTAGTCTTGTTCCTTTTATTAGGAACCCTATTTAACAAATAGCAAGCCGTTAACATGGCTTCTCCCCAAAACCCTTCACTCAAACCAGAATAGGATAACATGGCGTTCACCATTTCTTTAAGAACTCTATTCTTCCTTTCAGCCACACCATTTTGTTGAGGTGTATAAGGTGTCGTAGACTCATGAATGATTCCTACGGATTGGAAGAATTCAGGATCATAATATTCACCACCTCTATCCGTACGTAATGTTTTAATCATCACATTCTGTTGCAATTCAACTTCAGTTTTATAAACTCTAAATTTATCTAAGGCTTCATCTTTAGAATGCAGCAAATAAACATAACAGAATCTAGATGCATCATCTATGAAAGTGACAAGATACTTTTTATGTCCTAATGATGGAGTAGCATGCAAATCACATAAATCACTATGTATCAATTCAAGTATGACAGATTTCCTTGTTATGCTTTTAAAATGTTGCCTAGTAATCTTTGTTAACATGCAAGTTTTACACTTTTCTACATTTCCATCAAAAACAGGAATTAAATCATCTTTAGACATTTCAAGCATTCTTTTATAATGTACATGTCCTAGACGAGCATGCCATAAAGATGATTTAATAACATTCGAATTGGACATAAATACAAAACCAGAATCATTAGGAACTCCATTCAAATTCATCATGAACATACCATTATTATAATATCCAAATCCTACAAACACACCAGACTTCGATAAAACATATTTATCGGATTCATACACTTGCTTGTATCCAAGCTTATTCAATACAGGACCAGAAACTAAGTTCTTACGTAGTTTAGGAACATACAAAACATTAAACAAAGTAATAGTTTTTTCATAACTGAATTCTAACACCACGCTTCCTTTGCCTTCAACAGGATCAAAGTGATGATCTCCCATGTAGAGGACAGATCCATCTTCCACTGGAACAAAAGTCTTGAACCAGAAACGATCCTTGCAAACATGTGTTGTGGCGCCAGAATCAATCCACCACGCAATAGCATCATCCTGCACATAAAATGCTTCAGAAATTAATGAAACTGAATGTTTAATCAAAATATTCAAGTTATGAATTGATTTCTGACCTTGTTCTTGGGATTGGTCCTTAGACCCCTTTCCCGAACCACTTGCATTCGCGTTATCATGCTTCTTTCCAGAACGGCAATCCCTCTTGAAGTGGCCTGTCTTACCACACTTCCAGCATTCTAGTTTCGGTTTCTTGTTAGAACCGAAACTTCCTTTGTTGTTCTTGAAAGCACGCTTCTTTCCTTTGTTTTTGTTGTTATTGTTCTTACTACCCTTCTCGATCATATTAACCGAGGGACCAGCAACTTCTTTTCCTTTTCCCTTGTTACTCTCCTGCGCTCTTAGAGATTCTTCTATGCGCAAGTGACTTCCAAGTTGGACCAAAGACAGGTCGTCTTTTCCATGCTTCAAATTGTGTTTGAAATCCTTCCATGAAGGGGGCAACTTGTCTATGATACTTGAGACAGATATTGTTTCATCCATCTTCAATCCGTGCAGTGTGAATTGTCCAAGAATTCGTAGAAGTTCATTGTATTGTTCCATGACAGACCTTGATTCAACCATTTTGTAATTGTTGAAATCAGTCACCAAGAACTTCTTACTGGATGAGTCCTCTGCCATGTACTTGGCTTCAAGACAATTCCACAATTCCTTTGCAGATTCCACATTTTGATAAATATCGAATAAAGGATCAGACATACCGTTAAGAATGTGTCATCTGCATATGTAGTCGTCATTCTCCCACTTTGATCTGCTTCTTATATTTTCAACAGTTTCTTCCTCCAGAAGTTCAGGAATCGGTGTAGACAGGACGTATACCACCTTCAATGTTGTCAACAAGAAATGCATCTTCCTCTGCCAACGCCTGAAGTCTTGTCCTTGAAACTTGTCCAATTTCCCGAACTTAGTAGTCATCTCCTTGACAGCGCCTTCTCCAGCCATGATTATCAGGAAATACTTTGTTCGTTTGATAGAAAACTGGTTGTGATAATCCTGGATAAAGTCAAGAACCGTGAGCGTCCACTTTCCGAACAAATTATTTCGACCCTATAATTGCCTGGGTTCACGAAATCTTTGTTGGGATAATACTTGACAATCAATCTGTTTCTTGGCACAAGAGAACAGATAAAGAAAGTAGAGATGTTATGTTTTTTGAATTTCTGTGTCTGTATTCTGTTTCTGTTTTTCTGTTGTTCATTCCTTAGGCTGCAAGTAACCTTATATAAGAGGTTGTGTTTGCACGAATGATCACAACTGTTCGAAAATAAGTCACAATTTTTCAAACAACCCCAGCCAGGGGCTCCGCCCCTTGGACCCCGGTTCGTATTCGCAGTCAATTATGCGTTGGCTCACCGAGCGTGCACTCCGCACTAACCTGACTCGATTCCGAGCCTAACGCGTAATTGCATCAGCCTATAGTAGATCACATTACTACTAAAATACATTGATGATTCTAAAATCACCAACATTATACTCTTTTTTATAAGCGTAAAGAATTATACTTATATTGTCCTCAAATGATAATAGAAATTAAATCAATTTAATTCTTATGATATGAAGAAAAAAATCAATACATTAACTTTATTAAAAGTAATTTTTCAATCACAATTGAAATTCCAAACCACTTTTTAGTAATGTAATTGAAAAATATACTCAGTGATTGCCTACACCTAGGGGTGGAAATAGGCCAGGCGGCTCGTTAGGGGCCTATGGCTTAGCTTATTAGAGGCTCGGCTCGGCTCGACTCGTTTATTAACAAGACCAGGCTTAGGCTTTTTTAAAAGCTTGATTAACTAAAAAGGTCAGGCCCAAACTATTAAAAAAGTCTATTTGGCCTAACAGGCAGGCCTATTTATATATTATTTTTATTAATAATATAAATAAATATAATATAATAATATATTATTTGATTTTTTTTAAACTTATGTATACTTTAGTATAAAAGAAAACCCTAAGTTCCTACCCTAACCTAGATTAGAAAGGTTCCAGACATATTCAGCATAGCACATCATCAGCCGCACAGGACGCAGGCTGCAGCCAGCCACCACTGCCGGTCTGCCGCTGCCAAGTCCACCTCTCCTCCAAACCGCAAGTCACCACTCACCACCACCGTTTTACAAGAATTACATGTGTCTATTTTTATTTAAAAAGAAAGTGCAATGATATATAAAAGGCTTATTAGCCCGCCAGCCTAATGACATTCTTTTGATATAATTGTCTGTTAAATAGGCTTTTAAGCAGGCTTGTAGGCCAGGCCATGCCTTAGAAAAGGCCAGACCAAGCCGTAAAATTTGGTCTATTGATAGGCCACAGGCCAGGCTTGGGCCACGAAAAGAGAATGCAGGCCAGGCCTAGGCCATACAAAGCTCGGCTCGGCCCGGCCTATTTCCACCCCTACCTACACCAGGAATTCAGATGGGCCACTGGTTCATTGTTTTCTATTTTCAAGAAACATTGCCTTTAAAGGTCTAGGATTATGGAAACTGAACACCCTTTAAAGAAGCCATTTCCATCTAAGTTTTCATATATGGAACCATCACTTATAACCCAAGTCAGAATAATAAAAGACACAAAACTATGCAATAAAGAAAACCTTTTTGTATTTTGCAAAATAGATAAGCCAACATATAGAATGTGAGGTAATTCTAATAACTTAGTAACCAAAGGGAGAGATCTAGTGCTAACTAAGGTATGTTAAATGCTAATAAGACACTACAAAAGAATATTCTCCAGCGTACGCATAACCTAGAAAGGAAAACCTTCAAAGCAATAGTAATCAATTAATAAAAATAGAAATCCAATGCTTACCACATCATTTTCAGTTTGAGCAGGTTGTCCCTTAATTGCTGCCATAGCTGCAGGTAATTCTTCATCCTGCATCCCTAACAATGGGTACGTGTTGAACACCACCTCATCGTTTTCCTAAGACAAAATGTTAATTAAAGGAGTAAAAGTAGAAAAATGGCTCAAAAGTCATGCCAAGAATCAAATATATGCTAGACATAAGTAGCATGTGGCATCCTTACCTTTGGCTGAAGGAGAGTGTGTACAATTATATTGTGTGAAGAATTGCTGCAAAAAGGAGTGATGGTGGCCACACCACACCACTGGAAGAAGACTCTTTCCAGCGAAGTAACGTGTAATGCAGGGCCTCACTTCCAATAGTTTATTGAAGACTTCCTTGGTTCCTCTACAATATCGATCAATTTTAGCTTTCAATGCTGCGATTGTTTGTCCTGATATCTCCAAAATTTTAATGGGAAGCCAACCAAATATATGTGCAAAATGAAAAGAAAAAGCGTGCCCTGCATTAAGAGAGTCCATGGCCAAATATTGAAGACTGATTTCTGCGCCAGTTCTGCAGTAAAAAGATCATGGTTTTCAATTCAGATCTTAACTACAATGGCCATTTGGTGCCTGCAAAACTGAAAGATATAGTTATAGTGATCGCACAAAATCCTCATGCTCCAGTAGTCATCAAATTGAGCTAATCATGTAGAGCAAAATTTCAGTTGATGGTAGAAGGTTGAGGTTGAGAGATTGAATTCAAAACCTACCTGATCAGAGAGAGAGAGATGCGATGCTTGACTTGATTTCCATGGCGCATGCGCCTCCGTTGGACCCTCATTGTGAGTAAGGAAGGACATATAGAGCTACAATTTTACGCAAACGGCTATACTTTGTGAGGAGATGAATTGGGAATTTTAAATATCAAATGAGAATTAATCTAGGAGTGACACGTCATCAAATTGGCCTGAGAATTAATATGTGAGTGGCCCCTGATGTTTCAAGTTTGTGTAAATTCTACCCCTACTCTATTTTTGTCGATGTTTCTACCCCTCATGTTTTCAAACAATGCACCGTCTACCCCTCATGTTTTCAAACATGAGGGGTAGACGGTGCATTGTTTGAAAACATGAGGGGTAGAAACATCGACAAAAATAGAGTAGGGGTAGAATTTACACAAACTTGAAACATCAGGGGCCAAAAGTGCTTTTTAGCCAAAAATATATTAATGAGAAGGAAAGTAAAAGTTGGACGTTATCCTCAAAAACGAAAGAACATGAAAAAAAGATTAAAATTAAGAAGAATACAGAAAGGTGGTAGTACCATTTTGTAGGGGATTCAAGCACCTCGATTGCATGAAGTAGTAGAGCGAGAAATCACAGATAAAGCACACAACATCTTTGGTCACGCAGTTCGGGCAAATTACCTACCTCTGCGACTATATAGTAGTTATAGCTCCTTTGTATTACTTGTGGCATGAAGCATGTGGTACCAAGTACAACTTTTAGGGTTATAGAGTTTACATATTTATAGGATACTACTAACCCTAGTAAAACATCATAAAATCTTCTTAAACCCATACACAGATTTAACCCAAAATAAAACAGAAACAAATCTGAAACAAATTTTTCTGATTTTTTCTCTTTTTTAATGAGCCAAAAACCCAACACATTTAATATCAGATTGGCCACTCCCTAGAACAAACCATCAGGAGAATGGTTAATTGTTTCTTCTTTAAGGTGCATACTTACTTGTATTGTATTAGGGACAGTGATGGTGAGAGTAATTTAGGTGCAAAGGGATGTTCCTCAATGCATTTGTTCCTCAATTTTGATCACACAGATCAACCACCTAGGTGGGTGAAATCAAAAAACGTAAATTGATTAACTTGGAAAACAATGAAGCAACTTGGAACCTTGGACAGCAGTAGCACAATATGCACATTGATTACTTTGCTTGACTAAACCAATAAGTGGAATTTATATATAGGAAGCAGCCATATAAGGAGTGATGTCAAACAAACAAGAAAAATGAGTCAAAATTTGGTTCAAAATATGGTTTTTTAAAGCTAAAATCATAATTTTAAAGGTTAAAACTTATTTTTATCTATTATGCGGGCCAGCCCATGAACCCACCACTACGCGGGGCGGGCTAAGCTTTTCCAACCCGCATCCCATGCGGGGTAGCCCGCCCCGCTTTAGGCGGGCTGAGTGCGGGGCGGGTTGAAAAAGAAAATTCCATACACATGAAAGAGCTTGAAACAATCAATTCCGAGCTAGACTAAATCGAACTTCACATTGAGGGTATCAATTTTTAATCGCCAGCATTCCCACTTGGGAACGAACAATATACTTACTACCCCTTAAAAGATCACTGAACGAAGTGGACTGTGAACCAGTGTCACCATCTACAAAGTTACCGTTATGTTCTTAACGAAGATAAGAATTTTAAGACACAAAAATGAATAAGCCTAGACGTACATTTGCATAAATGTCAGCTGATTTGTAGTAGAAGATCAACTAGAGTGCGGCTCTGCAGAGACAGGTTCACTGCGAGCTGGTTGGCCAATACTGCGGAGCTCCTAGCGGCATGGGGGATTCCTCCCAACGTTTTTAGACAGCATGACCGCAGAGCTAGCTCCTAGTGGCATGAGTCGAAAAGGGGGTCCTGTCAGGGTGGTGGCCGGAAAGTGCCAATAACACTTTTGAAAAGTGTCTACTAATTGTTTCATCATACCTAACAAATTGTCTTTTTATCATTCTATTCTTAACATGATGTGCCAATATATGTAAAAAATATGACGACTAACTCTACAACACCCATATTTTTTTGTAGGAAGTAAACCACCTACTATTTTCAACATTGTGCATAGCTTATGGAATGCAGCTCTATCCATTCTAATATTTTCATCACAGGCTAAGTCACTAATGAAAATAATTCTATGAAAATGCACTTCTCTAATTAAACTTATTTCGTGACAGTCCCATGATAACCTTTTTCGCTTTCTCAAACGCCTACTTAGGATAATGTAGCACAAAATCATAGTCATCAAAGTAAAATGATTCAACATCTTCATATATAAAATCACTGGCCACGAGCCTCTTCTTTCTTTGACGTTGACTCATCTATTATGTCATTATCAAAATGAAGTTATTTTTCATTGATGTGCATATTATTGGCACTAAATAAATAGGCTAATTAAACAAGACATGTGTTGTGATTTGTTGCTGGTTTATATATATTTATAGACTAATTGTACTACATTGTTGCACGCTGCACTAGTGATCTGATCTATGCTAGAGTATATGGCTTTCCCTAAACCATTTATTTGTCCATCAACACAGGCATAACTACCTAATGTTAGTGTGGTTGGGTTATAGTGTTTCCACCATGAAGGGTCTAGTTTTTGCCTTGGCCATGGAGGTGGTTAATTTGGGCTAGTTGCTGGTATAGTATAGGAAGGTTTCACAATCTATGATGGCTTTAACTCTATTATTTAGATTGTTCTTTTAGCTATTCCTCTCTGTGTGTCTTCAAATTTTATTCCTTTTCTATCTTTCCTTTCTTCTCTATATCTTTATTCTTCTTGTAATGGGTTGGGGTACTCCATGTGCATAGAACAAACACATTTCTGCAAGAATCTCATTCTAAGTGGGAAAAACCGAGCATTTTAATAATTTTAAAATCACTAGAGCCATTTTTACACTAGTAAGAAAACCATTATAAATCATGAAATTTTCTACTAATTCAAGTGTCTATCTACAAGCAACTTAACTTTCTATGTTCACTAAATATTTGTTGTAAACAAGTTGAAAATATGATCAAAACACTCCTTTTATGGTTCTCTTTGTTTACTACTTACATTCTTTTCTACCTTCTATATTTTTTTAATCATTAACAATTTATTTCGGGGGATGCAGCCATGTGTGGTATGATCATGGAATCAAGCAAACTGAACATCAAAGAACAAACCTGAAAGATTAGCTACCCAATCCATGGTAAAAGATCCTAACAAATTCAGAGGCAAACTGATTCCCTCATGTTTAAGAAGAAATCCACTTAACTACCCACCACCAATATCAATTTCTCAACATAAATTCACACTAACACACTACACACTTTTAGATATTCCGATTTTAGGAGACACACACTGTCACTAGTGGCTGAGCTTGACGACAACACATGGAAGGGCCAAAATATCAAAGAAGTTTTTTAAACACAAGTTCCTAACCTTTAAATAAGAAAGTCAGTTTGTAGTATGTTTAGTAGTGCTCAAGAGTGACAGGAGAGTAACCCTACTATATTGAATGTAGGATCGGAATGCAAAATGAATAAGGAAAAAAGAAAAAAGTCATTAAACAAACGCCAACTTTTTATTTCAAGGACTAATTTAATCATTCACTTAAGAATAATGATACACTACCACACTTTAACAATGTTAATTTACACACTTAAAATAACAACTCACTCCAAGACTCACTAAGCTCGTAGGACTTTTTCTTTCTTTCTCTGAACCTGTATTTCTTTCACACAAGTATATCATAATAGCTTACATGAAATCTATTTATACCATTACTAAGTTGGTTACTTACTTCTACACTGATAACATCATCATATTGATCTCTAGACTGTTCAAAACAAATTTACTAGATTATTCTACTGATAGCAGCACCATGTACATAAACCTATTCTAGAAATCTTAGTTGTTAAGTTTCTTACCAATAGATACGGATTAAATACTTCTAGGCTTCTAATTGTTTCACAGTTTGCCATGTTTAGTATCCAACGAATAGAAACAACCTCCTTAGTCATTGTTCAAATTAGTCCAAGACACAAGATTTATTTAAGGAAAGTATATACTATTAATATTTTCTTTAAAAAATGGGAGGACCGAGGCCACCTGCTGTTTATATGATGCTCCGCCTCTACACCTATCATTATAAACCCTCCCTCAACCAAAAATCACCGCTCAAACAAAAACAGGGTGTCATGAATTAATCAATAACGTGCCAGAGAAATCGTCATATTAAAAAACATGAGAAAAAGGGAAATTGGAAAGGGAGAAAAAGCATGAACATATGAGAAGAAAAATTAAATTCAATACAAAAATTCACTCAATTGTACATGCATATACAAATCCATACCTCTGGGGGGAATCAATTGTTTTTGACAATGAAATATAGGGTAACGAATGTTGTGTATATCAGAAATTTGTCAAAAAAAACATAGAGGAACAAAGTTAAAATATAGAAAATGACAAAGTAAAAGGGAATGAAGGAGAAGAAGAATCCTAACTGTGAGCAGCTGCAAATGGAGCTAAGCACACACACGAAGAAGAAGATGTAAATTGCAACGTATAAATGGTGCCAAAGTGGATGCAACAGATTCTGCAACAATAAGCAACACCAGATGAAGTTGAAATTGAGGGGACATGCGTTAATAGAAGGGACAGATCAGGAATTTCACTCATAAATTTGTTCACCCACGTTAACAGCTTTCCCATAAATCTTGTATACCCACCCACGAAGCTAGGAATGCAAAGCTGCTGAAATGTGAGAAAATATTTTCCCTAGAAATATCTCATGCTCGGTTATCTTTCGAGTGCTAGTCATCAAAAGAGTTCATAAAAGTGTTGGCACTAAGGGTTAGCTCTTTACTTTGCATCATCTTTGGATGACCATTTCTTTCTCAAACATCCCTTAGGGCTTTGAATTATGCTTTGACTTTCCTTTTTCCCCTTCTCCGTTTACTTTACGGGGATTTGGGGTTGTCTAAATGACTCATACTAAAATTTGGGTTTAGTAACCCATGGTCTAGATGGATCAATCACATTTAAGATAAATTGATTGATTTTTTATATATTTTATTTATTAATTTATTTATGGTTAAATATGTTTTTGTCCCTACTTTATATTCATGAATCTAAAATGGTACTTGAAAAAAAAAATGCAAAGGCTTTAGTACTTGAAATTTTATTTGATCCAAAATGGTTTCAAGTGGATTTTTCACATCTATTTCATCAATCCCTCCAAAAAAATTCCATCAAATTAAATCCTTCTCCTTTCATAATTATTTCAAAACCTAGAAATTCATATCTTCATTCCAAAACTCAAAAATTCATCTTAGAAACCCTTCTATCTTGAAAACCTAGGAATATTTTCTTCATTTTCTTCATCCTCCTTCCTCTTCCATCAAACCATGTACCACTAGCATAGCTATCATACCGCTGCCACTTTACATAATGATACTCCCTCAATAGTCTTCTCATTTTTTTTTCGATGCAATAAAAAGTGAAGTAAAACAATTCATTATTTAAAAACACCTATTAAACCATTCCGATTTCTACAGTGAATTAAAAGAGGGAGAAATCATTTTTCCAGCAAATCAATTATTAAGAGTTTTTTTATCATCAAAAGTATATATGTATATAATAAATATGGAGTATTAATTCAAGGACTAAAGCCTTTGCATTTTTTTTTCAGCTACCAATTTAGATTCATGTGTATAAGTTAGGGGCAAGAACATATTTAATCATAAATAAATTAATAAATAAAATATAAAAAATTCAACCAATTTATTTTAAATATGATTGGTCCACCTAGATCATGGGTTATTTAACCCAAATTTTAGCATGGGTCATTTAGACAACCCCTTAATTTACTGTTTTTTGTTATATTATGTTTCATCTCTTTCAATATTCTTCCTTCTCATGCCCTTGTTTTTTCTTTTTTCTACTTTTTTTCATGCCTTGTTTCTTTTGTTTTATTCGACAAGCCCTATTTTCTATTTTTGTTCTTTTGAATACTCTACTCTCTCTTATAAAACTTAAAATCAACTTTCTTTTCTATTTTTCTGTTCATTCCTCTTTTTGATCTTTTGATTTCTATGTTCTTTTTACTGTTTTTCAGTTTTTCTTCCTTTTGTTTCTCTTCTAACTCTTTTGTTGTTGACTTGTTTTGTTCTCATTTAAAATTACACATTCTCTGTTTTAACTTAATGGCTAATTTATAAAAAAGTTATAGTGACAAACTGGTCATTATGTTTGGATCACTGGCATTTTTTTTTAATTTATTTGTAAAATGTCTATCGAACAATCATTTAGTTCAACTACTCCATTGGATGATGGCTAAGTTAGAGAGCATAATTTGCCGTAAAATATTATACGAAAAACCGAAAGTTATTTGTATACATTGTGGAGCAAAACTCTTAGGTGATCGAAAGCAAGGAACAACACACTTGTGTAATCACTTGCAAAGGTGCATAGAATAATAAAATAAAGATTTAAAGCAAAAAAAAATGAGAAAAAGAGGAGTTATAACGCTTCTTATGTGCTTCACCAATAAAACGCAAGACATGTTCTTGCTAATGTGATTGTTGCCCATGAACACCCATTTTCTGTGGTTGACCATCACTTCTTCAAAAAAAATTGTTTGGCAAAAACAAGGGCTATATGGTCGTCACAACTCACTCCATTGTTGACTCATGGGTTCTACCGTCGGCTTGTAAGGTAATACCTCAAAATATGTTGTTGTTAATGATTTATATTCATATTAGGTTCATTCATGTTCGTGCTCCTCGTAATGGAAAAGCTTTTGGTCATGTTTTGCTTCAATGCTTGATGGATTGGAATTTAGATAGTAAGTTGTTCCCTTTGACCCATGATAATTGTTTTGGAAATGATAAGATGATTGATTATATTTTATGATATTTATTGGGTAGTTGGATTTTTCACTTGCGTTGTGCTTATATCTTAAATCTAGTTGTGAAAGTGTCTATAATTTTTTGTGCCATTGAAAATGCTAGAGATGGTGTTAGAAAACCGAAGCAATGAAAAATCGGCCAACCGGGTGAAAACCGGTGGTTTTCCAATTCAACGGTTTGTGAGCTAGCTTGAGAAATGACGTCGTCGTTCTTCAAAAGTTCTCTTCCTGCAACTTAAGAAAGCAAAGATGACACGTAGTTGATAGAAGAAAAGTCCAGAGAAGCATCAAAGTATTCAGATTTGCACCTTGATATTGCACGAACTCCATCTTCCCGGTATCTATGAAGGAAACGTTTGAGAGGAGATTGCTTTTTTTTTTAATTTTTTCAAAGTGGCTACTTAACTAGATGGATGATAAACGTGAAGGCTGATGGGGGGCATTTTAGTGTACTAGGGTTTCTTGGTGGGCTGATTATTTTGGGCTTTAATTTTTATTAACAATGAAGCTAAACTTGAGAATAAGTTTGGGCATGTAGAAATAAATATCACGAAAAATACATAGCCAAGCCACTCAGCGTAACTCGGACATCTCGCTTGCTCGTATTAGTAGAGATTGCAATCGTTCAGCGGATTGGCTAGTTAGGAAGGGAGCTTCCTCACCAAGTTCTCCACTCGGGAGCTGGAGATCCTCATCATGAAGGATCGCTTAGTTGTTCCTTAGTCGTTTGTTATTCTGTTAATTTTCTGATGTAACAAAAAAAAGTCAAACCACCACTTTATATTAATTACTAAGACAATATTTTTAAGTAGTGCTAGTAGTTATTTTCAACAAAAAAAAAATTAGTGCTAGTAGACTTTTTGTATTTTTTTTTTTTTGATATAAACTTGAGTCATTGTTATTGATCTTATATAATTATTTAAAAAAAAACAATTAATCTCATAAAGTTATATAACACTTTAAGCTTCGAAATCAAGATACAAACAAGTTATTTTGATTCCCGCCCAATCGCTCGCCAGCTCCCGCCCAATGAGCTTTCTCCTCCTACTCCACCTCGCTGATCCACCTCCACCTCGCCGATCCACCTCCCCTCGCCGATCCAACTCCCCTCCTCCTCCACCTCCCGCCGATCCGGTGGATCTGGTTCCTTCTCCACTCCCGCCGATCTGGTGGCTCCTGTGGCTCCTGCACTTACCGCCGATCCGGTGACTCCTGCACCTCCCGCCGATCCGGTGGCTCCTCCACCTCCCGCCGATCCGGTGTATTTCTTTTTTTTAAAGAGACATTTTATATTTCTTTTTTAAAATTGATTTCTTTTATTTCAATAGACAAATAATTGTATTTGCCGAATATTTTGGTTGTATAATTTGTAGTGATGACATTGTTTTTTATTCAATATTATCCTCTATATTATTTTTTTAAATCAAATAAGGTGTCTCACAGTTGAATAAACAAAACCATACAGACCGTAAATTCAAGAGAACAATAAAGTACTGCAGAGTACAAATTAATCGCTAAATTGGAAATTGGATTGCAAAATAGAAAAATTAAAAAGACTTGATCCATTCATCAATTCTTCACTAGTATTGTTGTCACTACTAAGATCCTCACCACCATCAGTTCTTCATTGTTGTCGCCACAAAATTCTTCACCACCACTATCACAAAGGTCCTCACATCACCACTTTAATTCATTTTCGTAATGACCTCAACTGCATCATTAGAAAATAGGATGAACCATGCGAAGATAAATACTAGACCGTGTATGAAATAGTGTGTGGATAACACATTGTCTCCTGCAACATGAAGCATATTTGAAATTTTCACGGTGAAGGAAAATTCACCAGTGATCACGGAGGCCTTTACCAGATGAAGAAATCATGTCCTCAATCTCAGCTCAATACGCTGAACAACATTAGCACTGGTTAGGGTGAATAGGTAAAAGACAAGCCTAGGGAAAGCTTTGGTAAGAGCTTCATTTTCTGATTTTGATCCACGTTTTGCGACTTGTAGCGACGGCGAGAGATAATTCACATTGATGTTATAAAAGTAGGCCACCACAAAGAAATACACGTTGGCCAAAAGATTGTATCCTGGTCTGGAAAATAGCCTTGAAAAGGCAGCGGACTTGGTCCATATGAAGGCGCACCACAGCAAAAAGAGGACCAACACCAGTGTAACAACGACAATTAGTAGATAGGCTTGTAGCAGTAGCTTCTTATCACACATCGATTGGAACAAAGGTCCTATGAGTGTGATCATCATGAGGTTCCCAGCTGCTGCAACAAAAAATGTCTTATGTGGGAAGACTACCATCATGATCGAGGATGGCGAGTGTACGTATGTTATACTCTATATTATATATTTCCTTTATAGCGGTAAAACCGGTTGGACCACGATTTAATTACGGTTGAACTAGTGAACCTTGAACCAGTGCCCTCACCGGTTTGTTCATCGGTCTGGTTTTAATAACCTTGTATAAAACTATACCTAGTGAAGATGAGTGGAAAATGGTAAAAGAAAATTGTCTAAAGTTAAAACTATTTATAATGTATTGAAGTTATTTTTTGGTAGTTCGTATCCTACTACAAATGTTATTTTCCCCAAGTTATCCTAATACAAAGACTACACATGACCTCTTGCTTACTCACTAGGACCATTCTCTGTTTCAGCTCTCTTGTTCAACAGCCTCTAAACTCTTCAGACCATCTTCATGCTCTTGGACCTCTAATTTGGCTTTGGCCATCTTCTGACAACCATTTGCTGATCCACCTCCACCTCGCCGATCCGGTGGCTCCTGTGGCTCCTGCACTTACCGCCGATCCGGTGACTCCTGCACCTCCCGCCGATCCGGTGGCTCCTCCACCTCCCGCCAATCCGGTGTATTTCTTTTTTTTAAAGAGACATTTTATATTTATTTTTTGAAATTGATTTCTTTTATTTCAATAGACAAATAATTATATTTGCCGAATATTTTGGTTGTATAATTTGTAGTGATGACATTGTTTTTTATTCAATATTATCCTCTATATTATTTTTTTAAATCAAATAAGGTGTCTCACAGTTGAATAAACAAAACCATATAGACCGTAAATTCAAGAGAACAATAAAGTACTGCAGAGTACAAATTAATCGCTAAATTGGAAGTTGGATTGCAAAATAGAAAAATTAAAAAGACTTGATCCATTCATCAATTCTTCACTAGTATTGTTGTCACTACTAAGATCCTCACCACCATCAGTTCTTCATTGTTGTCGCCACAAAAATCCTCACCACCACTATCACAAAGGTCCTCACATCACCACTTTAATTCATTTTTGTAATGACCTCAACTGCATCATTAGAAAATAGGATGAACCATCCGAAGATAAATACTAGACCGTGTATGAAATAGTGTGTGGATAACACATTGTCTCCTGCAACATGAAGCATATTTGAAATTTTCACGGTGAAGGAAAATTCACCAGTGATCACGGAGGCCTTTACCAGATGAAGAAATCATGTCCTCAATCTCAGCTCAATACGCTGAACAACATTAGCACTGGTTAGGGTGAATAGGTAAAAGACAAGCCTAGGGAAAGCTTTGGTAAGAGCTTCATTTTCTGATTTTGATCCACGTTTTGCGACTTGTAGCGACGGCGAGAGATAATTCACATTGATGTTATAAAAGTAGGCCACCACAAAGAAATACACGTTGGCCAAAAGATTGTATCCTGGTCTGGAAAATAGCCTTGAAAAGGCAGCGGACTTGGTCCATATGAAGGCGCACCACAGCAAAAAGAGGACCAACACCAGTGTAACAACGACAATTAGTAGATAGGCTTGTAGCAGTAGCTTCTTATCACACATCGATTGGAACAAAGGTCCTATGAGTGTGATCATCATGAGGTTCCTAGCTGCTGCAACAAAAAATGTCTTATGTGGGAAGACTACCATCATGATCGAGGATGGCGAGTGTACGTATGTTATACTCTATATTATATATTTCCTTTATAGCGGTAAAACCGGTTGGACCACGATTTAATTACGGTTGAACTAGTGAACCTTGAACCAGTGCCCTCACCGGTTTGTTCATCGGTCTGGTTTTAATAACCTTGTATAAAACTATACCTAGTGAAGATGAGTGGAAAATGGTAAAAGAAAATTGTCTAAAGTTAAAACTATTTATAATGTATTGAAGTTATTTTCTGGTAGTTCGTATCCTACTACAAATGTTATTTTCCCCAAGTTATCCTAATACAAAGACTACACATGACCTCTTGCTTACTCACTAGGACCATTCTCTGTTTCAGCTCTCTTGTTCAACAGCCTCTAAACTCTTCAGACCATCTTCATGCTCTTGGACCTCTAATTTGGCTTTGGCCATCTTCTGACAACCATTTGCCAAAGCGTTGTGAATTTCACTCAGCTTCTGCAAATCTTCTATCGCTGGCTCCGTACCTACAGGAGATTGGAGTTTTCTCAGGTTCTGGAACCTCTGACCCATGGGCAAACAGGTAATCCATCAAATTGGCTTAGTTCTTCCAATGAATTAGAAGCTGAATTCCAAAACTTGAGACTCCAAAGGCTTGAGATCAATACTCTGAAGTGGCGACATGCACATCTATTTTCTTGTGTGTGGGAAATTGAATTCTGTGATAAATATATGTGGATAATTCATAAGACTTTCTTATGCAATTTTGGGGAAAACCACAAAGATTTGAATGTTGTTTATCAAGATACCATGTCATCTCAGGAAGGAAGTGGCAACTTAACTTCTGCGCAGCTATTGAGAGCACTAACAATCACACTTAGAAGTGTGAAGCTGGGGATTATATATGTGGTCATGCTATCAAGAGTGGAGTTAGATGCAGTAGCAAAATTCACCAGCATGGATTGTGAAAAGAGAAACAGGGGTGCTGCAGCCAAGGACAAATTATTGGGAACAGTAGTTTATATTGACATCCTATTGAGCATATAAAGTTGGGGTAGACTTGTGTTCTTGGTTCAAAGTGTAACGCCCCGATTTCTCGAGTGTCACACAGTAAACCAAACATCACCATTTTCGTAAAGAATTTTCGCCGTTCAATTATTAATCTTGTTTTAATGACAAAAGTTCAATTATTGCGAAACTTAAACCTTACGAATAAATTTGCGGAATAAATAAGACATGCATTTCTGAATAAAATACTCGTAATTAAAAGAAACTGTAATTCCAAAGTACATAAATGAAACCTTGGGCTAAAGCCCTACATCAAGTACATCAAAAGAAAACCCCGAAAATAAAAATGATAAATAGTAGTTCGACACGAATTCTCAGCCCCACAAAAAGGAACACTCTAATCCTGATCCCGCTCCGGAACGTCAGCTCCCGCTCCACGCGCTCTCTTCTTAGACTGCTCCAGCTTTATCACGCTCTTCCGAGGTCCCACTCTAAAGCACTTTGGACGCCCAGGTACACGCTGCGCACAGACTCCCGACTTGGTCTCTGGTGGTGAAGACTCCACTGCCTCCTCCTCCTCGACCAACCGTGACTCCACTGTAGTGTCCTCCGAAGGATCTTCTTCCTCCTCGCCCACTGTAGTCTGATGAAACCTAGCGGGAGGATGTTGCAGCACAACAGTCCCATCCCTAAGGATCTGCCTCTCCACAACCGTCCCAGATCTGTTCCTCCCTAAGAGCTCCGCATCGCCGACGTAGACTCTCCGGACTCCGGAACCGTCGGTCCCCCAGAGCCGGTCTTCTGCTGGCCTACTCAGAACGATCTCCCATCTCACGATAGTCTCCAATATCGTGGTGGTCACCATCTACCCCCCCCCCCCCCCCAAATAAGCACATAAACAAATAACAGGGTCAGATCACATGTTCTCATAGAAACATTCACATGTTCATGTATTCTCATAAATAACAAGGTATAATAAGCATAATCTTTACGTTATATCATAGTCAGTCACCTAAGTTCAGTTAGGCTAACGTCCTCACCATTCACACAACCACCTCAACACCAATGGACATAATCACGATCATCCGCAGATGAACAATTCTCGGAGGGGACACACCGTACAACCCTCGATCATGTGGGGGACACACCGTACGCCCACAAGATCACAAGGTGACCGCAGTCAACCAAATCACGTGGGAACACACCGTACAACCCACAAAACACCCTCGCGTGCAAGTAACTGTTTGTCTCTAACGGTACCATCGTTCTCATGGTCCATAGTCATCACTAGACCTATGTTCCAATTACATCACATTTTACTTGCAAGCGATTAAGTCTCAATTCTCTTTGTTAGGGCTCTAATAGTCAACCTAGAGTCTTAACATTTTCACAAGACTTATGCAACTTAATCACAATAATAACCACAGCACCAAAAGGAATTACAGCTAAATGAGTGACCTTTTGGCAGTAACCAAGTTAAGCATATATAAGCTATACTAAGCACTTAGTCATGTTCTCATGTATAGCAATACTTCAGTTATGGAAACTTCATAAACCAAGCCAACACATAAACTTATGCTTGATATGGAAGTAAGAAAACTTGCCGAGATCCACAGAAATGGCTTGGTCGAACCCTGAAGGGCTCAAGGGTTTTCAAAAACACTTTCTTCCCTCCATATCAAGTTCACAAGCCAATGTCCAGCCAATCAACAATAAGCAATTTCTCACAAAATTCCATAACTGATCATGTTACAAATTGCATGTTAAAATCATGTGAAAATCTAGGCAAATTTGGCATAAAATCATGGTTTCCATACACAAGACCTAGGGTCATTTGCCAAACATTAACCTACTGATCATGGCATCACCCAAGCTTCACAAATATAGTAAAATTTCCTGTAGCAATCAGCAACCAACAGTACATCAAAAAGTTAAAGAAAAATCCATCAAAACCGCATTTTTGTACACATGAAATCATAGCTTTTCACATAGAAATCCCTAAACTATAGCCATGTCCTAGAGATCAGCCCTTACCTTGATTCCTTGATCTGAAAAGAAGGGAAGAATGAAGCTTGGATAATCTGTTCCTTGCTGTCCAAGTCTCTCTTCTACTCGAACCCTAGCATTTAGACAGCAGGAACAGTGTGCATTAAAACTGGTCTCCAGAATTCATTTCTCAGCCGCAGTTGACATACTATACATGCCTGGAAAGATATTTTGAAAATCTACAACTTTATAGTTTATCACGTTTTCATCTGAGACCCAGAATTAGGTGATATTAGGCTCTGAAGCTCGCTGTCCAGTACAGAAAACTGGCAGTGATACTTTTACCTTCAAATTAATTTCTAACCATTTGAGTGCAAGGTTTCTAGGCCATGTTCCAGCAAACATACAGCACATATTCCTCCTCTAAATTCTAGTAGCAACATCTCATCATAATCATTAAGAATTTAATCAATCTTAGGCATATGAATCATCATGAATCAGATCTAAGCAAAAATCATAGCAAGGGTGACATCTATAATAGTGATTTGCAAAGAGGCATAGCATCCATCATCTCATCATCTTAAACAGTAGGCATCACGAGCATATGGCAGATAATCAAGCTCTAAACCTCTCATGCATTCTCACACATCATTCATCATCATAAAGATTCAACCCTTAATCATGCTTTCATGAAATTTTCATCAAGAAACCTAGACTCTACCCTTACCTTGGCTGATTGGAATGGGAGAGATGATGAAAAGGATGAATGAAAAAGCTCTCTCCTTGCTGCTCCTCACAGTACTTGCTTGCTCTCCTTCTTCTTCTTCTTCTCAAATCCGACCTCTCTCTCTCTCTCTCTCTCTCTCTCTCTCTCTCTTTCTCTCACTTCTTTCTTGTCTCTTTTGCAAAGAAAATGCAGAATGATGAGGAGGTGTGATAGTAGGCTACTAATTCAGCTTATGGTCTATGGTAAGAGAATAAAATTTCCCCCCCCCCCCTAACCCTAATAAGCTTGCGGCCCAACCCCTCCCTCAAGCATTCACACAAAACTTGAAATTCAAATGGAGACAAAGCCTTCAATGCTCATTATTAGCTCTTAATCCTCTCCGTGAAATCTGATTTCTATTAATCAAGAGAGCATAACCCCTATCAGCCCCTTGATTCTTGCATTACTAGTCAACCAAATGTCTCCCTTCCTACATTCCTCATCAAACTCGGCCAAGGCACAAAGATTGGCCTTCAAACAACTCGGTGCCCTTTAATTTAAGGTCATAGCCCTTCAAAACTAATTATCTTCTATCAATCAAAAATTATTATTTCAACAATAATAAAATTATACACTTCAATATACCAAGAACATTCACAAATCACTAACAAGTCACACCTAATTATTTATTTGAAATAAATAATTTCATACATCAAAGTAGGGTCTTACACAAAGAGTTGATGATAAGGTCTTTAAGCTTGATGTATATCTCACAAATGAATACAAGTGTCAATTAATCAGTAAGTTAGGGAAGCATGATGTTGACCCAATTGACACTGACATAGCTGCAAGGGAAAGGGAGGACTATGCTCCTTGTATGCATATCATAGCTGTAGTTGGCACTCTACTAATTACTGCTGAAGAATTGTTGGATATGAGGCAGCAAACTCTCATTCTCAAATTGCTCACTTGCCAGCTTGGTTTCACCAAAGATATTATGGTGATTAACCTTATTCAGGTTGCCACTACTGCTGATGTTGAGGGTCATAAGGATGTTTGTTCTACAGGGCGAAATTGCTTCTTATTTTTATGGTGGTCCTCATGTTTCTCATAGTGGGAATCGAGTGGATTCATATCCGCGGAAGTGTGGTGGAATGTTAGTAGTTTTTCCTATTTTCCTGCCCACTTTGATGACAGTTTGCAATTGTCTCTTCTGAAAATGTTCACTCATGGCTTAAGGAGGTCTCTGAGGTTAGTCCTAAGGATGGTTGCTGAATTCTCATTGCATGAAAAGGGTGAAGATAATGAGTATATGTTCATGGTTGAGCACACCTGGAGGCAACAACATGTTTGCTACAGATGGTTCTCTTTTCAATTGTTTTTCCAGCACTGGGACCTTGGCATAATTTATTTCAGAATCTCAAGGGAGATGGTCACCAATACCAACAAGGCTTGGCTTTTTTGCTTAATGCAATGGGATCCAGGTTGAAGTTGGAAGATGCTCACCAGTACATAAAAGGCTGGGAAGAGCTGGAAACTAAGTTTGTCACCATTGGATCTTTGGACTAGTTGTATTGTTTTATAGCATGTATTCAATCCTCCACCTTGAGGACAAGGTGGAACTTTTAGGGGGGGTATTGATGAGTATCGACCTCCAATTAGGAAGGTCTATGAGAGGAGAAATAAGGGAAAGCTATAGCCTAGCTTATTAGGAAAAACTGATGTTAGAAGTAGTTATTGTCAGCTGGATCAGTTAGGCAGTTATTGCCAGATGGATCAGTTAGTTACTGTTAGGAAAGGGTATAAATAATGGGAAAGGGGAAGTTAGAGGTAGTTAGGAATTCAGTAGGGACTAGGAGAGACTGGACTCTCGAACATTCCAAAGGGGGAGTTAGGGTTTCCCTTTCTCCATTCTTGTACCTTGAAGCTCTGGTTCTCAGTTCTGGGAAACCAGGCTCTATTTCTTGAATAAAATCACATGCTCTGTTCTTGATTCCATCAATTTCTGCGAAACAATACAATGGTGAAAAGAGCGAGGAAGAAAAGTCTATGGGAAATAGACACAAACGGAAAATAAGAGAAGTGGTGGTGGTTTTTGCCTCTGTTTGCTCAGAAGTTGGGGTTCCATTGAAGTCTTGGGGAGAAGATGGAAGGCAACACTTTTTTTTCTTTTTTCTGAATTTCATTTATTTATGCAAATATTGTTTTTACCGTTGCGGCTAACATTTGTTGGGTCTAGAGCAGGGGTGGGGGAAGGGGAGGCAGGCCTATGCCATAGTCCCCCTTAGCTTTTGACTTTTTCTTATTAATACTATGTAAAATTAATCCTAGCATCAGTACCCATGTTTTTTCTTTTTTCTTCCCAAGTGAGACCCACACACATATCTTCATTTCTAACTAAGTGGGACCAAAGTACAAATTGTTTTAGTCTTATTAAATTTTAGCTTCTGTGATATGCCTAAGTAAAGTACAACTATTAGAAAAAGTAATATTTTCATCTTGCTCGCTCTGCAACTCACACTAGCAATATTGATACTTTGAGCAACAAACACTAGCAACCACAGAGCAAGTTGGTCAACCACCTCCTTTAAAGGCTTTGAAGGTTGAAGAATAAAGAACAATATTGAAACTGTGATTCGTGATCCTGTAAAACGACCACAAATTTGGAAATATCTTGTTAATCAACAAGATGAAATTAGAAGAGCATATATGAAGTTTGGGCCATATCAATTTTTGATGGATGTGTATGCACTTTCTGGGCCAAATGATTGTCCACGCCGATTTCAAGCTCATTGGTTTAAGGCTTTTCCTTGGTTAGAGTACTCATTGAAAATAGATGCTTCTTTTTGCCTTCCATGCTATTTATTTTCTACAAAATCAAGTCCATTCATTTAAAAGGATTTATAAATTGGAGAAAAGTGAATAGCGGAAAAGATTGTGCACTTCTATGTCATGTAGGGAAAATCCTAATTCATCCCATATTGTTGCTCTTAGATGTTGTGAAGATTTAAAAAATCAATATTGTCATATTGATAGTGGTTCTGTAAACAAACTTCAAAACAAATTTTGTGCAATCGTTTGCTTCTCAAAACTTATATGGATGTTGTTAAATGGTTGACATTTTAAGCTTGTGCTTTTAGAGGACATGATGAAAGTGTGGGATCTAGAAATCTGGGTAATTTTGTTGAGATGATAAAGATTTTGGCTTCTTATAGTAAGGAAGTAGATGAGGTCGTCTTGGAAAATGCCACCAAAATGCAAGATACACATCACCCACTATCCAAAAGAAAATCTTGCATGTGTTTGTTAAAAAGGTGCACAATAATATTATAGAAGAGATTGGTGATGCAAAAATTTGTTTAATTGTTTATGAAGCTCGTGACAAATCTAAAAAAGAATAAATGGCTCTTGTTATTAGATTTGTTGATAAGAATGAATATTTAAAGGAACGTTTCTTGGATATAATACATGTTAGAGATATTACTTCATGCACTCTTAAGCAAGGAATCTGTTCTATATTATCTCATTACAATCTCAACATTCAAAATATTTGTCGTCAAGGGTATGATGGAGCTAGCAATATGCGTGGAGAGTGGAATGGTTTACAAGCTTTGTTTCTTCACTTCATGCGCTCTTAACTATTTGTTTTCACTTACTGGTTCTTCACCATCAATAGATATAAGTAAAATGATTGAATATTCTACCATAATATCGGAAGATTTGTATGTTGAAATTATTAGTCATATCTTGATACTTTAGAGTGCATTATTTTGTAGTTTGATGAAGGTAAGAATGCATTATTTTGTAGTGCGTTTCACCATGCTTTGTTTTCCCTTTTTTTCTTCCCCTTCTTCATTTACTTTTCTGTTTTTTTTTAGATTCTGTTTTTCATCTCTTTCAATATTCTTCCTTCCCATGCTCTTGTTTCTTTTTTTTTTAGAGCCCTGTTTTTTTTTTCTGTTTTGTTCGACAAGCTATATTTTTGTTCTTTTCAATACTCTACTCTCTGTTATAAAACTTAAAACCAACTTTCTTTTCTATTTTTCTGTTCATTCTTTTCTTTTTGCTTCTGATTTATATTTTCTTTTTAATGTTTTCCAATTTCTCTTCCTTTTGTTTCTCTTCATACTCTTTTGTTGTTAACTTGTTTTGTTCTCAGTTGAAAACATTTTATGTTTTGAACTTAATGACATTTATAGAATTTTTGCAGTGACAAGCTGGTAATTATGTATGGATCACTGTCAGTTTTTTTAATTTATTTGTAGAATGTATATCGAACAATCACTTAGTTCGACTACTACATTTGATGATGGCTAAGTTAGAGAACATAATTCGCCATATAATATGAGTGATTTAGATATCGGTGTAATACCTGAAACTGCTTTTCAGGTTGAAGTTACTCTTGAAGTTGGAAATATATTTGTGGTTGTTAAAAGAAAGATAAAAAATCAGATGTTTTTTTGCATCAGAGAAATGTTTTGCATACAATGCATTGCCAACAGATAAAACGTATATATAAGAGCAAGATGATTGTTAAGAGCCAATTGAGATTCCCAATCAAGATCTCGTGGTTGTTTGCGTGTCTGTGAGAGTTTGTGGCTAGATTACAACTAGAGCGAGTATTATATACTTCTTCTTACTACAATCAATATGACATAAAGTAACAAGCACTAGGTCTTTGGTATTAACAATCAATTTTCATGATAAAAACTAAAAAGCCTACACATGGCCTCCTGCTTACTCACTAGGACCATTCTCTGTTTCAGCTCTCTTGTTCAGCAGCCTCTAAACTCTTCAGACCATCTTCATGCTCCAGGACCTCTAATTTGGCTTTGGCCATCTTCTGATAACCCTTTGACAAAGTGCTATGAATTTCACTCAGCTTCTGCAAATCTTCTATCGCTCGCTCCATACCTGCGGCAGCCTCTACACTCTTCAGTTCTTCTTAAGTTTCTCTACCTCGACATTTGCTTTGTCCAGCTTCAGATAGACCTGCCCCTGAACAGTCTGAATAATGGACTTTTTTGCTAAAGGTGTCTGTTCCGAATCTTCTGTGGCAACAACTGGAGTATTTTCCTTCGATTTCAATATATGATATTGTGTCCAGAGTTGATGCAATCCTATGTTGTCCACTTTGACCCATGATAATTGTTCTGCAAATGATAAGATGATTGACCATATTTTAAATGATATTTATTTGGTGCTTGGATTTTTCACAAGCGTCGTTAGAGATAGTGTTCGCTATTGGATATTAACGCCTAAAAGAGATGAGAAATTTCAAGACACATGTGAGCAACTAAACTATTCCCTTAATAAAAAACTGATTCTTGATTGTAAAACTATCACCTCTGAAACTGCATCAGGTGGGACGGATGAAGTGGAATCTTCATTAGGAAAAAAGGGACCAATGAAAAAGAAGGATGTTGTTATCATTCAACCACTTGAGTTGAAATGGCCCACCTGTGACATGGACTACCCCATGGATCCGGAGAATGTTCCACGCTGCCTACCGTGGCTTAATTTCGGTCATTTCTTTGGTTAAACTTTTGTTAGAATTTAACTTTTGGTTGTAGATAAGTTTAATGCATGACTTGGATCTCCTGACATGTTTTTTGGTTCCCAAATGAGCATCGCTATTGGTTGAATCACTTATTTTGTTGCAAAAAAAAAAAACTAGGTGGAACTCTACTTTTTAATGCTCTAGGTTGTTATTGAATACAAGGATGTCTTTGAGCGATTGTCACTCAAGGGAGAAATATTATAAAACTACACCTAGTGAAAATGAGTGGAAAATGGCAAATTTTTTTGTCTAAAGTTGAAACTATTTTATAATGTAACGAAGTTATTTTCTGGTAGTTCGTATCCTACCACAAATGTCATTTCCCCCAAGTTACTTTCTGGTAGTTTCTTCAAAACGAATTGAGTATTTGGTTTCGTTATACGGATAAAGATATTGCTGAAATGGTTAAATCTATGATTACAAAGAGGTGTGATCACTGGTGTGATGATTGTAGTTATTTTATTATGTAACGAGGTTATTTTCTGGCAGTTTGTATCCTACTACATTTGTTATTTTCTGGTAGTTTCTTCAAAAGTGAGGCTCAAATTGGTAAAAGAAAGTCCCTTTTGATTGGTGTGGAGTTTTATAAAGTAAATGATGGTTCTGAGAGGTTGCATGTCACTCCTAGCCTCTTTGGTTTGATGACCACACTTCATGAGAAATGTGGAGTAGAGGAAGAAGTTCTCTTATCTGACTATGATACGTTGAACTACAAAGGTACTTTTAATGAGCCTACCATTGCAAATGTTACAAGGGAGGTTACACGTCTAATTACAAGCTGCTCCATCGGAGATATTGTGTTTATATCTTACGTTGCGCACACACAACCAAATCCTGCACGAATATGCTTGTCGGGTGATGAAAATATTGAAGCAGAGTCGTTTTGGTTATCCATGTTCGAGTTACTCCCCATAGGCGCAACATTGTATTTGTTCATGGAAACATGTCAGGCTATGACTCATTTTAGAAGGTGGGAGACTCAAAGGGACCACCATAGAGGAGGGAACATTTATATATTTGGAGCTTCACGAGAAGATAGCGCAAATAGTATCTTCTTAACATCACTATGGTTGGTGCTTTCTAACCAGGTTAGGCTCACTCACTCTGCCTTAGTTCATCTCGTTGAGAAAAGATGTGAAAGGAATATTTGAAGATTGGACCAACATCGTGTTTGAATTCCCTACCCGATCTTTATTATATATGGCCTAATCCTAATGTAGGAGCTAAGGTTTTTGCTTGATATGTTGCCTTGTGCATTGACTTTAGATATACCACCGACTTTAGAATACATACGAATAAAGAAAAAGCATGTTTTAGCTTCAAAAAAAGAGTTTCTTCAAAATGATTTGAGAATTTGGAGAGGTTCTACGGATAAAGATATTGATGAAATGTGGTGAAAAAGACTTGAAATTCTTGAGAATAGTTTTAAGGATAAATTATAAAATATTCAAGTGTGGAGGTTGAGAATTTGTTTGGATAATAATATTTTGCATCATAAAAATTATCATGGACTTGTTTTCTTTCTTTTTCCGATATTCTTACCCATGTGAAGGGACAATGATACTTGTTAAAAAATTGAAACACTACAACATTTTTCACCTATTGCAATCTATCCTCAGATTGACTTTTTCGTATTTCTTTTCAGCACACACCCCTAGACCGCAAGTAACTTTAGCGCATCTGTCCAAATATCTCCTAGTCCTAAGTTATGCATAAACCCCAATATCCATTCTCCGTGATGATTTCCAATTGCTCCGTCCATTGTACCATACAAGACACCTTTCTTAGATCCATACAAGACAGTTTTCTCGGGTGAGCTTCGTCACAATGTAAGGCCACCCATCCCTTTTTCAGGTTTAGGCCACCTCAAAACGTCTAAGGGTAACCGCATCTCAATTGGGCCCAAAAAACACTGCTGGTTTGTACCAAATCCCAACACTGCCTTCTTGCCAGCAACGCCAACATTTGGATAATGTACCATGCATGAATACATTGTCTTGATCTATCCAAAAATCTTATGTTAGCTTTGAATTTCTGAAACATTGCCTCCAACATTTGGAATTTATCCAGTAAGCTTTGAATTTCTAAAACCAAGTTATATAAGGAATGTGATTTCTTACAACCGAAAATCAAGTTGATTTCATTTTGTGAATCTGTCCTCAGAATGACTTTGTCATATTTCTTTTCAACACACACCCCTAGACCGCAAGTAATTCTAGCTCATCTCTCCAAAAATTTCCCGGCCCTAAGTTATGCATAAACCCCAATATCCATTCTCCGTGTGATTTCTAATTTCTCTGCCCATTGTGCCGTACAAGACACATTTCTTAGGTTCATACAGGACATTTTTCCTAGGGCGAGCTCCGTCGCAATGTTAGGCCACCCATCCCTTTTTTAGGTTTAGGCCACCTCAAAACGTCTAAGGGTAACCACATCCCAATTGGGCCTAGAAAACACATGTTGGTTTGTACCAAATCCCAACACTTTGCCTTCTTGTCAGCAACTCCAACATTTGGATAATGTACCATGCATGAATACATTGCCTCGATTTGTTTGGGTAACCCCCTCCTGATTGGCATGCTTGTTTGAGATTTCAACATTCGAGCTATGAGAATTCCACGTAATCGAGACATCCTATTGAACAAATTGGACAAGAAGCCTTCTTGGAACTAGATCTTGCGTAGTCGTAGAGGCTTGGATACAGGGGTTTCGTATTCTCCTCTGAAGTATGAAGTTCTTTTGAGTTTAAAAGTAAAAATAATTTTAGCTCTCACCATCTAACCAGATCTCTACAATAAGTTAGATTGAAATTCCAATCGGTGGAAATGTCATAGAATTCATGGAAAATGACATGCTAAAGAAGATTTTCTCCAAAATCTCAGGGTACACATTATGGTAGGAAAATTCGTATTTTTCATCATCAAATGCACAATCAGAGGTTAGAAACGAGTTTCGAAAGTTAAATACTCATGGGATATGAGAAACGCAATTTTCCAGCGAAATCTTCACCGGAGACGACATTGTTCCGCAGCGGCGCAAGACCGCGATGATGGTCTAAGTGAAATTAACCACTATGACCTCTTCTCCTCGCGATGAGCATCATTGTGGGGATGTTAGTTTCCTCAAAAGACAAAGGATCAGGCCGAAAAACGTGTTTATAGGTCAAGATGGTCGTCAGGGCATGGTGGCTAGGACAGGTGAGAGGTGGTGGGCCAGAGAGATTTGATAGGGCTTGCCGGGTATCGTTATAAGTTCAAAGAAACTAATCAAGTAAGAAATTTTATTCAAACCCACGCATCAATTTAAATTTAATTTGCCTTGACTAACGAAAATATAAACTACAAACTAAAATCAAAAAAATTGAATAACTAGCCCAAAGCCATAAGCTGTTAGGAAAGGAATAAAACAAACATGAATAGAATGAACTACTACTTCAAAATTCGTACAGGTGAATTCAAATTTCATTTGACTTGAATAAAAATTACCCGATTCAAACACTAAGCATTTTAAATTCTCTACAATATTGCATTTCGCTTTACCCAAAAGAGGATTTAGCATTCAGGATTCAATTGGTACCTTGAAGTTTATACCATTAAAGGTGCTCCCTAGCATTCTTCTAACACACCTTAAATTTCCAATTGATTCAGCGTTTTCTTCATATTTGAGTTCAGCGAAACAATACACTGGTGAAAAGAGCGAGGAAGAAAAGTCTATGGGAAATATAAGCAAATGGAAAATAAGCTTAGTGGTGGTGGTTTTAGCCTCTGTTTGCTCATAAGTTGGGGTTCCAATGAAGTCTTTGGGAGAAGATGGAAGGCAACAAGTTTTTTTCTTTTTTCTGAATATCATTTATTTATGTAAATATTGTTTTTACCATTGCGGCTGACATCTGTTGGGTCTAGAGCAGGGGCGGGGGAAGGGGTGGCATGCCTATTTCATAGTCCCCTTTAGCTTTTGACTTTTTCTTATTAATACTATGTAAGATTAATCCTAGCACCAATACCTATGTTTTTTCATTTCTCTTTCCATGTGAGACCCACACACATATCTTCATTTCTAACTAAGTGGGACCAAAGTACAAACTTTTTTAATCTTATTAAATTTTAGCTCTTGTGATACGCCTAAGTAAAGTACAACTATCAGAAAAAGTAATATTTTCATCTTACTCGTTGTGCAACTAATACGAGCAATATTGATACTTTGAGCAACAAACACTAGCAACCACAGAGCAAGTTGGTCAACCATGTCCTTTAAAGGCTTTGAGGGTTGAACAATAAAGAATCAATATTGATACTTTGATTCGTGATCTTGTAAAACGTCCACAGATTTGGAAATATCTTGTTAATCAACAAGATGAAATTAGAAGAGCATATATGAAGTTTGGGCCATATCAATTTTTGATGCATGTGTATGCACTTTCTGGTCCAAATGATTGTCTACGCCGATTTCAAGCTCATTGGTTTAAGACTTTTCCTTGGTTAGAGTATTCATCAAAAATAGATGCTTCTTTTTTCTTTCCTTGTTATTTATTTTCTACAAAATCAAGTCCATTCATTTCAAAAGGATTTATAAATTGGAGAAAAGTGAAAAGTGGAAAAGATTGTGCATTTCTATGTCATGTAGGGAAAATCATAATTCATCCTATAATGTTGCTCTTAGATTTTGTGAAGATTTTAAAAATCAATATTGTCATATTGATAAAGTGTTATGTAAATAAACTTCAAAACAATCTCAAAACTTATGTGGATGTTGTTAGAAAGTGTGGGATCTAGAAATTAGGGTAATTTTCTTAAATGATAAAGATTTTGGCTTCTAAAGTAAGGAAGTAGATGAGGTCGTCTTGGAAAATGCCCCAAAAATGCAAGATATACATCACCCACTATCCAAAAGGAAATCTTGCATGTGTTTGTTAAAAAAGTGCAAAGTAATATTAGAGCAGAGATTGGTGATGCAAAAATTTGTTTAATTGTTGATGAAGCTCGTGACAAACCTAAAAAAAGAGAATAAATGGCTCTTGTTATTAGATTTGTTGATAAAGGAACGTTTCTTGGATATAATACATGTTAGAGATACTACTTCATGAACTCTTAAGCAAGGAATTTGTTCTATATTATCTCATCACATATCAACATTGTTTGTGGTCAAGGGTATGATGGAGCTAGCAATATGCTTGGAGAGTGAAATGGTTTACAAGCTTTGATTCTTCAAGAATGTCCTTATGCATATTATGTACATTGTTTAGCTCATCATTTACAATTGGCTCTTGCTTCTTCCTCTAAAGAAGTTGTTGATGTTCATGTTGTTTTTCAAAACTTGACTATGATTGTTAATATTGTGGGTTCTTCTTGTAAACGCAATGATGAGTTGTAGGCTGCTTATACAAATGAAATTGCACACTTAATTGCAAATGATGAGATTGAAATAGGAAGAGGATCTAATCAAATTTGCATTTTACAAAGACCTGAAGACACTAGATGGAGTTCTCATTTCAATTCAATATGTAGTCTTTTACGCTTGTATAATGAAACAACTTCAGTTCTTGAGGACTTAGCTATCAAAGGCTCTACTTATTCTTAACGAGGTGATGTCACTTGTGCTATGAAATCATTGATATCATTTGAATTTGTTTTTATCTTGCATTTGTTGAAAGAAATTATGGGAATGCTATGTGTCAGGTTTTTAGCATAAAATTATTAATTTCAAAAGTTAAGAGACTTTGGTTATGATGCTTTTATAGGAAATGTTACATCCTTTTGTAATAGTCAAGCTATTGAATTCTTGATATGAGCTATTTATTCCCTGACATAATTCGATCTCGACATAAAAAATATTCTATGACAGTGGAGCAGGATTATTTATAGATGTATTTAATATTGTTATAGATTATCCGCTGAAAGAATTGAATAGTAGGTCTAGTGAGCAAGCTACCGAGCTTCTTACATTGAGAGCATCTCTAGATCCTAAAGACCCATTCAAGTTATTTAATGCTGGACATATCTGCAGTCTTGTGGATAAATTTTATTCTTTTGGTTTTTCTGAACAAGAAAGGATCCAACTAGAATATGAATTCAAACATTATGAGTTTGATGTGCTTAAAGATGACCACTTTCAGAATTTGTCCACTATTAGTGAATTGTGTCAAAAGTTGGTTGAGACTCGCAACAGTTTATCCTTTACCTGATAGATTGTTGCGACTTTTTGACTCTTCTTGTGTCAACGGCAACCACTAAACGTGTCTTTTCAGCTATGAAATTAATAAAAACAAGGTTACACAAGAAGATGAAAGATGATTTTCTCATTGATTACGTAATTGCTTACTTTGAAAAGGAAATAGCTGAAAAATTTGAGTGCCCCTAATTTTTTGGTCAAGAAGAGACTTCTCTTTGGTTCTCAGTTATGATAACTTTCCTACTACTTTTTGAGAGGATGCGTTGTTGTTTCTTTCTAATTTATGCTACTTTTTGTTGTTTAGTTTACGCATATATGATGGTTAGTATCTCTTGTACTTAATCTAATCATTTATTCTACTTATAAAATATAGTAGTTAAACATTATTATTTTTTTGCACACTATGAATATGTGAACTTTTTAATTTTTTTTTAAATAAATCACACAATCCTAAATCTTGGCCGTGATATCAAAATCCTGACTCCGTCCCTGACTTAAGTTATATTTTAACAATATATCTTTTACATATATATATATATATATATATATAAAGATGAGTTGAATAAATATGGAGTGTCAGTGTACAATAGTTTCATATTGACAATCAATCATAGCATGTCACATAAAAAGAATAATAATTTTCACTTTAAACTTTAATAAAAAAAAAATTTGTGATGTGGTGAATCTAGTTAGGTTATTGTATAAACAAAATTTACCCCCCGACAGTGTCACATTTAATTCTATAAACATTTTAAAATTCACACATATTTTTGACGTAATAATTTTTTGAACAATGTTTTTGGTAAAAATGCATGGATCTGAGCCCAGCAACTTGAACAAAAAGCCCAGGGAACACTAACCTGGTGCAAAATCTCATAACAAAATAAAGAACTCATAAACACTGAACGCAAACCGGTTTACCATGAAATGAAATGAGAAAAGAAACAAACTCAGATTTCGACTCCGTGCTGATCAATCTCAAACCCTAACTCTCAACAACGATGAATCGTTTCATCTCTTTCATTTTCTGTGGCCGTGGATCCTCCCTGATCTCACCCAAACCCTCGCTTGCATGTCGTCCCTTCTCGCCGGTGCTCCAAAACGATGGTAACCTTCGAATCTCTCTCAAGTAAATTTACAATTTAGGCATTGATTTTGTGTTGCTTTAGTTCCTGCAAGTTTTCATGTGCACAAAAATAGGGTCCTGAAATTTGTCAATTTGTTAACAAGTTCATTCCTTCAGGATTGAAGTTGCAGAAATGAAATTTTTTTAGGGGCTCATATTGTATATTTACCATATAACATTTACTGATGGCCTCTTGATGGTAATGGTAGTGATAAATGGCATCATCACCTATTTTTTAGTAGTGGCGAAAGAAGTAAACTTCACGTTCTTCGCATTCCCCTTTTTTGAGTATATGATACTGGATTCTGAGATTTTCCTGTTAAATGCTGAATGTGTTACTGAACTTAGATTTGATAATCTTCATGCTGGGTTCTGTGAAATCTCATTAATCTTCTCTGGGTAAAGTTGATTGAAGTTCGAGGGAAATTCTTTCTGCATATATAGATAAGGAATGATATGTGTTGCAAAACAAATGGAATATTGAAATGATTCTTAGTGATGATTTGATTCAGATGGATCAATACACATACATACACACAGTTTTCCATTCTGTGAAGAAACTAAATTTGACATCTATGGCTGTATTTGCAAAACCCTTTTTCCAATCTTATGATAGGCTTTGGAGGAGATAATCGAGCTATTAGCATTGATGGTGATGATCTTGAATTCTACATGTATGATTTCAGAAAGTTTACCTTGTTGATGACTTACATTGATTTTTGTAAGCCTGCATTTCAATGATTTGTAATATTTATTTGGGTGTTAAATTAATTACTGATTTCATTTCTGATTTGTAGAGTGATTAATGCAGTAGTAGTGGGTTGCTTGTTTTGTGTATTTGGTATTCCTGAATTGTATGTGTTTTGTCCTAAACTTATTTGAGATAGATTGATGTTACTGTTAGCTACAATCTACATATATGTTATCATCAAACTAGAATCCTAAATGGTTGAAATCAAGAAAACAGAAAAGTAGTGGCAGCAGTAGTATTGGGTACCTTGAATCAAAATCTGAATTTTGATATTAAAGTTTTAGTTTTTTCCCCGGATCATCTCAACAATCTTATGAGGGTTCTTATTCAATCTTTTGAAATTGCAGGACATGTTAGGGGATTTTCAAGCGCAAATTGGGGTTTCAATGGGAGGAATCCTGGTGAGAATGTGAATGCAAATGCAAGGGCCGATCCAGATTTTATCCGGGATAGTGAGAATAGAAACTTCAGAAGTGAGAATAATGTTCCAGGTTTTATGCGGGATAGGGAGAATATAAACTCCAGAAGTGAAAATATCGTTCCAGGTTTTATGCGGGATAGAGAGAATATAAACTCCAGAAGTGAGAATAATGTTCCAGGTTTTATGCGGGATAGGGAGAATATAAACTCCAGAAGTGAAAATATCGTTCCAGGTTTTATGCGGGATAGAGAGAATATAAACTCCAGAAGTGAGAATAATGTTCCAGGTTTTATGCAGGATAGAGGGAATATGAACCCCAGAAGTGAGAATAATGCCGGGGGTGACAGGAATTTTAGGCATATGGACTTTGTAAGAGGAATTATAGATGAAGATGGCAGGGATCGGGGTCATCTATCCTCTCCATATCATTATGAGCAGGATGCTGATTTTGTTCATATAAAGATGTTGCGTAACAATACCTTTGTGACTGTAACTGATTCTAAGGGAAATATAAAGCTCAGTGGCTCTGCTGGCTCCTTGAAAGATATGAAATCAGGGCAAAAGCTTTCTAGGTATGCTGCTGAAGCAACTGCAGAAGTTGTTGGCCGAAGGGCAAGGGGCTTGGGGTTGAAATCTGTTGTCATGAAAGTGAATGGGTATACTCACTTTAGGAGAAAAAGACAAGCAATACTGAGTTGGAGAGAGGGATTTACCGATTCTAAAGCGGATAAAAATCCGATTGTGTTCGTTGAAGATACCACCCGACGCGCCCATAATGGCTGCAGGCTCCCAAAGAAACGACGTATTTAGTTATTGTTGCTGGGATGGTTGAAAAAACTCTAGTTGACTTGGATGTAGACAGTTTAGGTGCAGTTTTGGCACATGCAGATTTTCTTGTTAAAGCACCTTTCATGAATATTTCAATTCCTGTTTGTAGATTGTCTGTTTGCCTGTCCTTTTGTTACATTTTGTACAACTAGGAAGGTTGAATAACATGAAGTTTTTTGTAGTAATACTTACTGAAGAGCTATTCTTAGTTGAATGACATGAGGCTCATCAGTTGATCTGGTGTAACTGCCTCGAGCTGTTTCTTTTTTATATGTTGCTGTTACATTTTGGTGTATTACAATTATTGTGTTTCTCGTTGCACCCATCTTTTTCTCAAGTATTAGTAAATTAAAAGAGAATAAACAATTATCAGCTTTCATGTGCAAAGAAGCAGCAGGAACATTCAGATTTATATAGCTAGCTTATTGCCATTAAACCTAAACTTTACCTCTAGAGTTCAAAACTCATACGGGTTTGCAAACCATGAAATATAAGGGTAGCACATTATCCCAATATCCTTAGAATTTCTAAGCACCAAAATTCTGACACGAAGTCTAAATTCAAACAAGTATTTGCTGTGTGATACAAGTGTATCTGTCAGTAAGCGTGTTAGTTCGAAATCCGAAATGCTAAGATCAGAATATGATGTGATATTTTTGTCTTTACAGGTCAAAATATTAGATGAAAATTAGGTGGTGAGAATTTAGCTGATTCAAAATTTGACTGGTCAGGTGGTGGATATTTTTTGAAAACCAAAAATTTGGTGTCCATGCGATTTGAAAAATTGGGACTGATTCTTTGAGATGTGGTTGCAATGCTTTGAAATTTTGTTCAATGTCCAGGGATGTGTTACATACAGGTGTTGCATAAAAGGGGTTAGATAAATTTTGTTCTAATAATAAGATTATAAGAGTGTTGACTTTACATATAGGCTGCTAGGTTATAGAATGAACCTTTAAGCTGCTCATAGGTATAGTGCTAAAAGTACACATGCGGAACAGTATAAGGACAGAAATTATTGTCAAGTAAACAAAAGTAACTATCAAGTTTATCAATCATAGCTAGCTGCCTTCGAACTGTAGAGCATGTAAATTCCAAACTCAAAGGGACATAAGAAAATGTAACCATCTCCTAAATCCTGAATCAGGATCCATCATGGAAAAATAAAGACAGGAATTCAAGAAGGCTATGTTTGGATATTCGTTATCATAAGAGCAAACGGATGTTGTAAAAAGTGAATTGTTCACATTACACTCAATTTGTATCCAAACATGCACCAAGTCTCGTCCACAAAAAGCATGGATTGCAAATTTTATTTCTTAAATATCACAAGCTAAAATCATCACAATTTTATTTTTTCAAAAGAAGAGGTCCAACATTATCCCCAGTGGCTTTGTTGTGCTTTACATGGCTTCCATCACAAAGTGGAAAAGTCCCTGATCTCCAACATCTGCATCCAAGTACCCAGAAAGATCAGATTTTTGGAATTTGAACATGAAAACAACATCAAACACAAACTACAGACAGAAAATTGAAGACTTTCCACTTAACAGTAGATTTCCTAGACAAGCTTTATTTTGAAACCTTAACTTTCAATCACATCAGAAAAGTTTTTGTTGTTGTTGTTGTTGTTGCCATAACCTTGCTACTGTAACAAGGCTTCCTATGGAGATTGTATATTTATGCATGTGAGCCTTGAACTTAAGCATGTTTTTTCTTTGAAATATAAACATGGTTTGTAATAGGATTTTGATCTTCAATGAATCTAGAACGATAGAATATCACAAAAACCACAAAACTTAGCAAGCGGCCCTTTCTTAAGCTGCATTTTATTTGTAACCCTTGTATGGAGTATGGTATTCTCTTCCATTTAGGTTCACAAGAATAAAATAGAGGGGCAGTTATACAGATCTTCCAGGAAGAGAGTTAAGTTGATATTAAATGTGATAGTAGTGAACAGGACCATCTAACTAAATAAAGATTAGCACAATATTTAGAGATTCAACAGACACAATAGGTTGCCGTAACTGTTTTAGCAAACCATACAACTTTTCTTACCATCCAAATATAATAGATAATTTTTTTAGACTATCTATTTAATGACATATAATGACATAAATTTAGTATTGAGAATGTGTATAAATTATCAAACTCCATTCTGTAGCAAAATGCCAGTTTCCATCTGGTAATATGACCCAACTCCCAAGTTCAATAATGGAGTAATATGTTTCTTTTAGCTTCCATAATCTAAATAATAAAGAGTGACTCGGTGCATGTTTGGAAAAAAAATTGAAAGACGCGTGTTTGGAAATTCTTGTACAATTGATTCTAAAACCAAAATCAATTATGGAGAGAAGCTTCTGTGAGTAGCTTCTGAATGTCAAAATTGATTTGAAGAAAAGAGAAATTGATCCAAACACACTATTCAGTGAAACAACTACAATAAGTACTACTTTCTCATGGCACTTCAGTTCAGAATATTTCCAGTTGCCAGCTGGGCTAAATATCTAATGATCCATAGGGATTATGGATATCATACACCATAACACTGTGCTCAGATACTCTTGGATTTAAAGCATGGAAAGTATTGGTTATAAATCTGACATATCCTAATCTAAGCAGCACATTAATACTGTGTTTAAGGACAGACTGCGGAAAGCATGTTCCTTATCATGTCATGTTTAACCAATCATTATCCAACCACCAGTTCCCTACCCAATATGTTTCCTTTTACCAATGAAAGATGAATATTCAGTTTTTTTACTCAACTATTAGATGAATCTAGCGAGTCAAAGAATACTTAAACATGTGCTATTGACAATGTCATATCTTAAGAACTTGAAAAACAAGATTTTATGAACAAGTCAAATGAAAATAACATTCAAAACCTACCTTATATCAAAAGCATATGAAAGAAACTTCCCTTCAGTATCCAGTTCTTTATTTAGAATCTAACATGCAAAATAACAACAGTGCTTTCTGGCATCTTATCCTGTATCAGTTTCCTAATTTCTTAAGAAGAGATTTGCTCTCTTTTTCATGTTAACCCTATACAATACTATATTTTCACATGCATACGCATTCGACTAACTAAATTTAACCAAGACACGGGTAATTTGTGCTAAAAGAGCTGAACACATATAAGAAGGCATTTGATGTCATGTAACATGATAATATCATTATGAACATAACAAATGATATTCTTTGGAAAGTTGTTTGGTGAAGGACATCTGCTACCACTGCCAAAAGCAGATACTAATTATATTTATACTGTGATATGAAATGTATAGTCCTTGCACTGTAGCATGAAAGAAACCGGAATCATTCCCCCAATATTCATCCAACTTGTTAAGAAACAAACTACAGCTTCCCCAACAAACTGTTTTTTCTTCTTATTAATATTGTCAAATTACTACATTACTCCAATAACATTGTGCATCCACCATCCTATTCTTGATGAAATTGAAAACAAGACAGGAACCCTTATAAAACAATCACAGTTCTTTTTCTTCTTTTTTCGCCTTAAAAGTTTCTAGTCCAGTTCCTGCAAACAAAGATCTCTCTTCTCCCCCCCCCCCCCCCTCCCATGTTGGTTCCTAAAGACAATTTATAAATAAAAAAACATCAGTAAATAAGCTGCAATAAGTTTGGATTAAGAGCTTATTGAAGCTAGAAAATGCACTAAATAAGCTTCAATAAGCGCTCTTTGGTTTGCATCCAAACGGGTAGCAAATAGACACACATTATCCCAATATATTTCTTTCCCTGAACCAAAGCAAGCAGAAAGCCTTTTATTCAAACAAATTAAACTGGAATTATCCCAGTTTTGTTTCATTTCATATCAGTGACCAAACAGAGCACAATTTCAAACCACTAAAAACATGTCAATTTATCCACTAACATCACAAAAATTAAGCCTTACACAACACAAACAGGGACCAAAATAACACAATTAACCAGAAACAAAGAGCTTCACAAACCTGCAATAAGCAGTGAGGGGCTTGGCAAGTTCAGTGATCACAACAGAGTCAACCACTTTCGCTTCAGTCTTCCTGATATCTGGGTTTATGCCAACACCCTCTGCTTCTGCTTTCACCAGCACCACACGCCTTGGTTTCCTGCAATCAACACCACCACTGAAGGAACTAGGGTTGAAATGGGTAGCTGTAATTCCCCTTTTCAATGGGGTTATGCCATGGCAGAAACCTGCACCAACGTGGCTCAGAACAGATTCCATTGAAATAAGGTTTCTTTGTCTCTGTGTGTGTATGTTGTTCTACAGTGACCAAGATCGAGAGAACCGGGTGGATGAGAAATGATAACACAGGAGGATTATATTGAGAGTGTGTTCCTCAACTTGTGGCTACCACACTCCACTTTGTATGGAGACAAATTCACACGTCATTATTGCTCCACTTTACTTCTTTTTTTCTGGTGGAAAAATATTGAATAATTAGGCTACCAAAATTGATTGTTTGAATTCCAAAGTCAGATTGTTGGGAACCTACCTTGTTCATTGAGAGATACATTTTGGCTTTCACCACGTCTGAGTTGAATAAGATTGCACATACTTGTGGTTAAAACAAAAAAAAAACTAGTTTAGGGGATGGTTAACTCGGTATATGTCTTATTTGAGTAAGATTTCGAATTTGAGTTTTGTGTGTGAAAAAATAAATATTTTTGGTTGAGTCTCCTGTGGAGACGATGGAATAAGAAAAAAAAATTATTGCTGCTACTATGTAACATGTTTAAAGATAAATTGTATCTTTGAATACTGATCTAAAAAAATGTTTCTATCTAATAGGGAGAAGAGACGAAGAGAAATCGTTAGGAGTAACTTTGGTGAGGAGAAGTAATTTTTGAAAAATTATAGATGAATGTGTTCAGGTGTAGGAGTATCAAACTTTAATGAGGGGGACTTTGATTAAGGCTCATTTCCATAGAAAGGTAGGGTCTCCTTCATCTCATATCCCGTACAACAATGGCGGGTACTAGATGTGGCTACTTGTGAATAACACTTAAGTTAACAAGGTCGTGAGAGAGTAAAGATTAGGATAGAAAGAAAACTTAATTGCACTTTTGGTTCCCAACTTACATCGTTTGCGCGGGACTGATCCCCAACAAAAATAAATTGCACTTCGAGTCCCTAACGAAAGCCTCCGTTTGCAGTTTGGGTTTTCCGTCCAAATTTCATTAGAAAACTAATGTTTCTCTCTCACATGGCTCCTCACTTATGACATGGCACCCAGATTGGAGAGATAAAATTTACATGAACCTAGCATGTGCAACTCACATGATTCTTATCATCTTCAACATACTTTTCTTCCTTGAGTCGCGAAATAGAAATCATAGAGAAGGGGGATTTTGGCGTTCTGCACGACTAGTGTAAGGGTGAAGAAATTCTGCGAGGCAGAAGGGAAGAAGAAGGGGGTTTGAACCGCAAACAAGCTTGGGTTGGAAACATATCGATGGAGGCAGCAAAATGTCATCTTCATCTTCTGCATATGAGTCGAGGAGGAGGTCGAAGAAAATGTGTGATTTAGTTATTTTGGAGTTGAATCTCCACTTGTTACATCATGGATTGGAGTCAACCCTAGTAGAAAGTTTTATGGGTATGGACTGTTTGAGGTACCCATTTTAGTCATTTCCTTACTCTGTAGGGTGTAAACTATGTTGTACTCTATTTTTTTTTGAAATTTTTACTTTTTTTTCCAGGTAGATGGCAAGAGATGTTGCAAGTTATTTCTATGGTATGATGATGAGGTTAGTGCTAGGGTGAAGAAGGTTATTGCTGGACTAAGAAGGAAAATCAAAGAGATGAGGAAGAAAGAGATATTATTGATTTTCTGTTTGTCCATTTCCATTGTTTTGGTCATTTTGTTGTTGATCGGTTATGTAACAAAGTAGGGGAATTCCTCATTAGGATTTTGTTTATGACAATTCCTTATTGTTGTTTATCATATCGTAATGTGATCATTGTGTTGGTTGTACTAATGAAAAAATAGATGGATTCTTAAAAAGTGAATGAAATTAGAGTGTATCAAATTGCATCCAAGAATGAAATTGCATTGCAAATTATAGCCCCTAAGGGATAGAAACGTCTAAAATAACTAGTGAATGAAATTGCAGCCATGGAGGAAAATAACATTTAAAAAGACAAGCATTGCATTAATTATAACCCCCTAAAGGTGATCAACATCCACAACAGATAAAATTGCAATTATCTGTCATCATCTCAAATAAGTAGTGACTCATATGTCTTGACCCTTAATTGGAAACAAAAATTGGTCATAACTATAAAAAAAAAGCATTCATCCAAAAGTGGCTCATAAGCTCAAATATCCTATTACATCATAACTATGTCCAATGTTCCTCTTCTTCATTCTATTCCCGATTGACTGAGATTGTGGTGTTTGACTCTGGGTTTGTGTAAACAATACTTCAGGGTTGTCCTGAAATGTTTCAAAATAAACATAACATGAATTGAAGACCGTCAAATAAATATGTTAGCTAAATAGATAGATCAACAAGGAGCATCAAAATAAACATAACGTGAATTATTAGATATTACCATAATCATTGATCCTTAATGCTTATAATTACGAAAAATATCTTTAATTAGGCTAGTGCAGTAGGCCTACAATATTACTCTTTGAAATAGTTTCCCCTTGCCCGAGTGTCTGAGAGACTGAGACGTGTGGATGTTTGGGCTTCCAAGTTTCGAGATAGCCTATTCGATCTGAAGCGATTAAGATGGCCGCGTCTTCTGAGGTTGGACGAGGCTCGGTATACTTATGACTAGATATTATACCCGTGCGTTGCACGGGTTTGCTTACAATATTTTATAACATTATATAAAAAATATTATAATTTAATTGAATAAAAATTATAATATTTTTTTATTATAAATATAAAAAATTGTGTTAAGACATTTCAATAAATATTATTATAGTTCTTTTTGTATAAATAATTAATATTATTCAAATTTAATTATTAGCATAGAAATAATGTTAACCATTAAAATTTTTATTTATCTAATAATATGAAAAGTTATTAAGTTAATATGAAATATTTAAATTACGTAAAAATTGTTAAGTAATAAGTGTTTAATGTCATGGAATAAGTTTTAATATCATTTTTTATACTTTTTACCTGGAAATTCATTTGCTAGACATTTCAAGACCAAGAAGAATAAATTAATTTTAACATTTTGAATTATAATAAGTGATAACTTAAATAGTCTTTTGACAAAAAATTTCCTAAAATATTATCTTGTGAATTTAATTCTTTTCAACTTATTTGGTTTGCAAATATTTTCTCACAACCGATAGCCATGAGACTAATCCTCTGAGGCTCTACGATCGCGTTAAGTGGATAGACATGCCTCTCACAACAAACATTTATTTAACTTTGGTCATTATTATTTTTCTTTATTATATACTTCCCCGAGTAATTTTTACTAATATATCATATATAAAAAAATAGTTAAACACCAACACTAACTCATCCTAACACAATCCCTAATTTTAAAACTATTTTATCTAAATTATTTGCTAATAAATATTATTTTCTTATTGAATTTAATTTTTAATATTTGTGATATACAAAATTCAAGTAAATTTTATGCTTATGAATGTTGTTATTTAATATAAGTGGTTGAATAGTTTTTGACAATATAATTTTTTTTCAATTTTAATTTTATTATTGTTTAATATATTTATAACAATTTTTTTTTTGATGCTTTTAATACATTGCAACACTTGAGTTTTGCTTATGTATTTAATGCTAAAACTCAAGTGTGCTTTACATATATATATATAGATAGATAGATATAGATTTAAGGCAAGCGTGATAGCTTTGAGGGTAAATGTCCAGGATTGACATTGCCAATTTGGTTTGACCGAAAGCATATGTCTTTTAGAATGGACATATCGACAAAGGTCATTAGGATGAGAAGAGTTGTGTGTAGTGATGTCGGTGCTTGGATTGTTGGCTATTCGAGATTTTTAGGTGTGTCTGAGAGATCCTTGAGACATGGTTGCTCGCAGTTTCGCATGAATTACGTCTTTGTTGGGATTTGAGGTTTCGTCAAGTAATGGTGCTTACTTATTCGACTTTGGTGCTTGATGTTCTCCAGGGAGTTATCCAAAGTTTCATCAGTATGCTTCCATTCTTAGCCCTATTTTATAGCATTTAAAGGAAGGGTTAGGTAGCGTTTGGTAGACAGGTGGGAAGGGAACAGAACAGGACATATGGGTTCCGTTCTGTGTTTGTCATGTTTTTAAGATGGAACGGAACGGGACAAAAGGCTCCAGGAACGGGACACTTTGGTTCCCTGGAAAAAGGTGGAACGGAAGGGAACGGAAGGGAACGGAACGGAACACTCTCTTAAAACTTTTGCAAGTTCAAAACTACCCCTAATTTATATTTGAAATTTTATATATCTAAACAGTTTAAAATCACTTATAAAATTGAAAGCACTTATTATATTTGTAGACAAAGTGAAATGAAAATCTATTTTTTCAAAAAAATCACTTAAAATAAAATCAATTATTTTTTCAAAAGTAAAATCACTTTTTGTAAGCAATGATAAACGAGTCAATTAAAGTGCGTTTGATTCAACTTATTTTGAAAAATCACTTTTTAATCAAAAGATCACTTATTAATCAAAAGATCACTTATTAATCAAAAAATCACTTTTAAAATTAAAAATCAATTTTTTAATCAAAATATCACTTTTTGTGTTTGTTTCAGGTGAAGCTGAAAACAGATTATTTGAAACAGTTATTTTAGCTTATCATGAAAATCTGATAGATGAGAGGAGATAAAAAAAGTGATTTTAATTAGAGTTGTCAAACACGAATCAACTTAATTAAAATAAAATCAATTATTTTTCCAAAAGTAAAATCAGTTTTTGTAACAAATGATAAACGAGCCAATTAGATTGCGTTTGATTCAACTTATTTTGAAAAAAATTACTTTTTAATCAAAAAATCACTTTTTTGTGTTTGTTTCAGCTGAAGCTGAAAACAGATTATTTGAAACAGTTACTTTATCTTATAATGAAAATCTATGATGATAGATGAGAGGAGATAAAAAAAGTGATTTTAATTGGAGTAGTCAAACACGAATCAACTTATGCTTTTCTCAAAATCTCTTAAAAAAAATTATAGTTAAAAATCAATATTTTTTAATCTAAACAAACACACTTAAAATAGCTTAAATAGATAATTAGGTTTCTGCTTTTTTCAATAGTATACTGAAACAACTTAAACAATATATAAGTGATTATTTTAAAGAAATAAGTGATTATTTCATGAAGTAAGCAATAACAAACGATTTCTATGCAAAATGTTCAATTGAGTTCAATTTGTTTTCCTCAATCAAATATTATACATGCAGTGTTATATATGTAATTAAAATCATTGTTCTGTTCTATTGACTTGGAGTTACCAAACATAACACACATAACATCATTGTCCTGTTCCATCCTGTTCTGTCCCGTTCCGTTCTGTTCTGTCCTGTCCCGTTCCGTCACCAAACGCTACCTTAGACTATTTTACTGCACTACACTCTTTAAGAGGGAAATGCAAATATGCGATGACTGATTTTTTTAGGAATATACACCCTCCGGTCACATATATAAGCAAAAAAGACATTTTAGGTTCATTCATTTAATTAATGTATCTAGTTAATTAAATGAATGAACCTAAAATGTCTTTTTTGCTTATATATGTGACCGGAGGGTGTACATTAAAAAAATACTCAACCCACAAAAAAATTATAAAATAAAATATATTGTAAAGAATATACTGTTTTTTTAGTTAAAGAATATACTGTTTTTTAAAATTCCATGCTACTTGTTGTTTCTCCTGAACCAACTAGAATATTCCAATTTGAATAGGACTGTCGCTATTGGACACAGGGATGGCAATTTCCACCTGTATATGGGGATCCCCGTGGGGACTGCCCCGTTTGGGGCCCCGATCCTAGGGAATTTTTCCCTGTGGGGGTGGGGATAGGGACAAAAATCCCCCCGAAACAAATTTGGGGATGGGGATCACCCTCCGCGCCCCGCGGGGACCCCGCCCCGTATATATATGTAAAAAATTAATAATACATTTAGTAATCAAAGTCAAGTAGGTAATAAAAAATATAAAGTATCATAGCCAATTATATAGAGTTCAAAAAAAAAATATTTTGGATTGAATGTTGAAATAATACTTTTTTTCGGAGTTGACTTTTGAGATATTTTGGATGATAGACTTCACATTTTTTTGGATTGAATGTTGAATTTTATATGTCAATTTTCTTATTTGTAGACTTAATGTTATGAATTTTGATCAATGTTATTTGAACTTCAATATACATTTTCATGGAATTTGACATGTTCTATTCTCATCCGTGGTTTCTATACATTTGTGGTCCAGGAAGAAATTTGTGTATTTTTTATTATTTAATTTAGTTTTATTATATTTTTAATGATGTGTTAATGGTCCCCATGGGGACCCGTGGCGAGGTGGGGATTGGGGATGAGGTGAAAATTTATCCCGCCGTGAGAAATGGGGATGGGGACGGGGACAAAAGAGAGATGCGGGGACGGGGATGGGGGCCACTCCCCGCCCCGCGCTGGTGCCATCCCTATTGGACATGTCAATTTTTATTTTGAGTCATTTGTGGTTATAATAATTAAACCACTTATATAAATTTCATCTTTTCAAAAGCAAAAAGCATAACGTTGGTTGTACCACCAAACAATCAATGCCATAGAAATTGAAAATTTGTCCAAAAATGAAAAAGAAAGAGTCATAAGTCATAACTACCTAATAAATATTATATTATAAACGCATACTTTTCTTCATTCCTACTGAACTTCGGAAATTGGAAAAGGAAAACTACCAAAATAATTTTTTTTTATGGTAAGTAGTTGTTTTTTTTTTTTTTAACTAAGTAGTTGTTGAATTAGAGAAGAGGTAAACAGCCCAACTTCCAACCCGTTCAAAGTTTATACGTCACATTAGGTTCAAATTAATTTAGCACACATAAACATAAAATAATACTGTACTAACAATAATAATAATAGTGGTAATAATGTTTTTTACGGCAATAATGTTAAAAGATATTAAATTTAATGATTAAAACATATTAATAGTAATAATTTATAATAATTTCAAAAATATAATTATGCAAAATAAAAATAATTTCACTCTAATAACTATAGTGATGCTTACATTTACGTCAAAAAAAAGATGATTACATTCAAATAGTTTTTGTTACAAACTAAAATTGGTATATATCCATCATTTTATGTATATTATCATATATATAATATTATAATCATGTTTTCCGATGAAGAAAAAAAATATATATACACCCTCCGGTCGGTCACATATATAAGTAAAAAAGACATTTTAGATTCATTCATTTAATGAATATATCTATATATTATTAATGACTAAATACATTAATTAAATGAATGAACATAAAATGTCTTTTTTGTTTATATATGTGACCGGAGGGTCTATATATATATAATCATACATCTCACTAGCTTCGGTTTGACCAAAACATATATTTTTTCTGAATTAACGTATGATCCAAAGTCTTTGGAATGATAAGAGTTGTATGCATTCATATGGTACTTAGATTGTTGGCTGGATTTTTATATATTTTTTTATAAGCAATGAAATATATTGAAATAAAATACAAGGGGTACTTCAACCCATTACAAAAGATAATAGGTAAGAAAGAAAACCAAGTGTAACAACTTATAAAATATAAACACTAATGAACCTCCAACTTGAGGAAAACCCACCACCCACCACCTCCTTAGAGAAAGACTATATAAATTATGTCTCATTAAAAGCATGGTTGCTTTCGGTTTTGCATGGATTTTAAGTGGCGTTATACATTGTAAATATTGTTTATTATCCTCCTTCTTCCCAACATCACGCATTTCTGTTGTCGACGACCACTACTCACCTCACGGTGGATGGCAGCTGGAACCGAGAGGTCTCGTGGATGAGATGCAATACTTTTGTGATGGATGCGACACATTTGTGGATGTCTGGGTCTTGGAGAGCCACGGTGCAGGATCGACGTTCATGACAGAGCTCCTTGCTGTTGAGCATGGTTTACAACTTAACTGAGATCTTGGGCTTCGACAGATAGTTTTTTGTACATACTATAAGGATGTCATTGATGTTCTTCAGACCTCCACCGCTTTTGATCATTTATGGACGCGTGATGTTGTCCGCGGAGTTAGAGCTATGCTTGGCTCGAATTGAAGGGTGACGTTTCATCATATTTCTCGAGAGAGAAATACTACAGTGGACTCATTAGCTCGCCAAGCTTCGAGAGAAGCCGCTCCACGATGCGTTTGGCAGCAACACCCCTCACATTTAGTTACTTTGTCGGTTCAAGATGCTTTAACTCGGTCTTGTTTTTCTTTCCGTTTGTAAAAAAATTAATAAATATTGGGTCCCGTTTCCCAACGCAAAAAGCAAAATGTGGATAACAAAAAGAATTTTCATCCCTATTTTTCAAAAAAAAAAAAACTTTTTTCATCCCCAAGGAATCATATACTCAATTACTCATATACCATTTCCAAATGCTGAAAATCCCTCCATAATATTAATATTATAAATGAAATACAATGCAAACTAACTAGAAGAGGCGCCACCATCACCATCTCCATCACCATCACCACTAGCATCTCAAATTCACAAACAAAACCGTTTCCTTCCGATTTGGTTCCCTCTCCCTTTCCATTTCATTTCTCCATGTTTTCCCCAATCTGAGCCAAACCGAACAAGAAACTCGACAAACAACAACCATGATGGCGAAGAACAATTGGGGTATGTTTGGATTCTGGGTCTGCGTCCTCTCCTTCTTGATCTGCGCCGGCGTTGGTTCTCCGGCCAGATCCGACAAGGAAACCCGTGAGAGATTCTACGGCGTTATGGTGAATTCCACTGCGCCTGAATCCAATGACACCTTCGCTAAGATGTTCGATCGCGTTCTCGAGAAGGAGTTTTCAGAAAATGACCAGCCTGAAGGTTTTTGCATTCTGCTCTTTATTTTCTGTTTTTGGCTTGATGGGGTTGTTAAAATTTGGAACTTTTTGTTGTTTGCGGGAAAATAGCTTGATGGGGTAGTTAAAGTTTGGGACTTTTTGTTGTTTCGCGGGAAAATTGCTTTGTGGGTTAGTTCAGCTGGAGTGAAGGTTCTGTTGAATTGAATATGCAGTAGAAAATGATGCATTTGAAGTTTGGTTGTATTTGTTTTGGTGTGAACGGGTGTGTGTTTGCGTAGAAGAAAATATGGTGGACATGAGACCCTTCTAGGTAGCTTTTTGGTGAGTTGGAAAGATGTTTTGGTTGAAGCAGTTTTAGACTTAGAACATCTAATGGAAGAGGTTAGTGAGCACGTGCAATGGAGATTGGCTTGTGGGTAGACTTAATAGTTCTTACTTCTTATTCTGCTTATGGATAGTGGAGTTCTAGGGTGGTAAGATTCTCTTAGTGGTACTTGGGCTACTAATTGCATCTAGATCTGGTGGATCTATGGCAATGTTTGGAGCTGAATATTACTGCACCAAGTTTGTGAGATTAGTAATGGTTCATGGTATTAGGGACTTGCTATAATTGTTGAAAGACATGTTTGAGGTTAAATTCGTGTTGAGAGGTGCGCAAGAAATTGCACTCACCCCCTCACTGCCTAATGTTTGATGTCACACAGGGCTTATGAAGCAATGTGTTTTTAATTAATAAAGGTAGTTTGGCTATGTTAAGATGTATTGGTCATGAATGTGTTAATACTGGTATGGCGGATGTGATCTGTCGTTTATCCTTACGATCTTTCCTGATGTATTACTGGTTGGTCATGGCTATTACATTTTAACAGGCTGTGTTTTGAATTTGGATATTGTCATGGATGATTTGTGAGTATATTAGTCTTAATGTTACTCTTCTGTACTTTCGATTGTTACCTAATTTATTCTCAGAGTTTGCTTTTGAGATGAAACACTAGATTCAGTTGCCAATGTTCAAAATGTGAAACATGACGCTTGTTGATTTGTTTTTATTAGTCTGGCTGGTATTGTCATTGATATTTTCTATCTTTAACAGGATCCGATAAAAGCAGCTTCAATAGCAGTGTAGCTGATCAGCAGGTAGACCTGCTACTTTGGTTTTCAATAGTAGTCTTGAAGTGGATTATTTTAACTGAAAACAAGCTGTCAATTTCAATTGATACATGAAAAGTGAAATGAGTCCATGTTTGGGATCTGTTTGTTTTTGCCCTCAAATATTGATCTATCAGTTTAATTGTCTTATTCACTTCGATTGAAGAGTGACTGATTATTGCTTTTCATTCTATTTTCTCTTCCTCTAGTATTTAGATGTGTTCATAGCTCCAATAGTAAATTGTGAGTTATGTTTTTTTCTTGAGGTAGCCCTCAAACATTTTCATATTGTGCTACTAATAACACCTACTTCATGCCTTCTTTCAGTTGAAATTATATTGTTATGGTAGTTAAAGAGGAAAAGAGAGAAAAAGCAATATCCAAAATAATAAGATTATATTGGTATGGTATATGCTTGATGATAGTATACAAAATACTAAACCAGTGGTTATTTTTATTCAATAATTAGGTTGAGGCTGGTGCAGTAGGATACTAGGATTGTAGTACTAAAGTATTAGGCAGCCGAAATGCACTATTACAAATTATATTAACTTATTACCCTGATTAAAATAGGTAAACATATAATGAAAGATCATGAAAATAAGAATCAACTCCTCATTGCTTCCTAATTAGATCATTTAGATGACTAATTGATTCCATAATATGTTTAAAATGTTCTTACGTAATCTAAACTCTAAAGTAGTCTTCAATATATTCTGAGCATGAGCATTCTAACATTTTTCCCATAGTTGAGTGGCTCTCTGAGGAAAGATTATTCCCACCATTTTTCTAATGTAAAGATGATTTTTGACATTATTGATGTGCCCAAAATTTCGAAGGAAGAATAGAAAATTTAGTATACTCTAGATTGATAAGTTCAAAATGCACAATCTAAAGAACACCAGTTGAATTCGCACTTTCTAGAAAGAGAAGAAAATTGATGAAACCTCACGTTTACTCAACTAACAGAGAAAAAGAAAAGAATTTCAGAGAATAAAATGCCTATCAGCCACCAAGCTGTAGGTCCCAAGCCCCAGGCCATTTCTCGCTTCAGTTTTCTTCCCGCCCCTCTATGCTGTCCTGCCTGTCTTTATCCATGATAGATGAAACTGTCTACATTTTCTCCACTTTCTGCATAACCGCCTCCTCTCCTTGTTGCTTGCCACGTATCCCTTTTTTCTTTCCAGTGTAGACTCTCCAAACCCTTGGGCCATTGTCCTGACCCAATAACTGATCCCACTGGTCTTGGGCTCTATCAAAAAACAAGAGTGATAAGAACTCTGTTTAATTTCCACTAAGCTAGAGAGCTCACTTCATTCAAGTAATATGAAATGTGAGTGCATCCTCTCTTTTAAATGGACTTGCCAATAAGTTGGGCAATCACTACTTCACTAGTTGTGAGACCATTAATGGGCATGGGGAGCTCAACTTACAATAAAACAACATTAGCACTTTAAAATTAAATGACGTGCTCCCATGACTCTACTCAAGTTGCTATGAAATAACATTAAAAAAACGTGCTGCAAATGAGTCAGCTTATCAAGCCTTTAGTTTTCCTTCCAAACTGCTTTAGTTTCAGCCTAAATAAGTAACATATACAGAGGTGAGCATTCTAAACCATTTCTCTTCATAACTCAGTAGTGTAAGTGTAAGTAACCCAGCTGAAATTCATGTTCTCCTTCATAGAAGCCAAAGACTCCATCTATTTATCTCTTGAATATGTGATTGGGCCAATTGAAGAAATGGATTTAGCTTACCATTCTTGGTCAGAATCCGCAATCTCATCAATTCTGGTCTTCTTTTGCAGGCTACATTGGAGACTGTAGCTAAAATTACTCATGACAAAGCAAAGAGAAATGATACGCATGAGGGAAAGTATGTTCATATGTTTCTGGATATAGTTTCTCAGTTGCTTGATACTTGGATGTAACTTTGTTCATATGCCTTGTAATTTATATCCTTTTTGAATTATTATTTTCCACAGTAGCACAAAGTCGTTTCAGTTTCAAGATGTGTTCTCCCTGGAAAATGAAGATTCTGATGATGTGACAACTTTGATTGACAGCAAGGTGTGCTAGAAAGTGTTATGAAGTCTTCTGGGTTATTCTCCACTATGATGTTAAATATTTTATTTTCATATTTGAACCTGCTCACTTGTTTATGCTATCGCATGGCAGGACAATGTCTTTGTGATGTCAAACAAGAAATCCAAATATCCTGTGCTTCAAGTGGATTTAAGGTTGATATCTATTTTGGCTTTTACTTTTGTAGTTACTATTCAGTGAATTATTTTGTCATCTTGGCTGACTAATTGAAGCAGTTATGTTAAGAAATTGCTTTAAACATGGACAAAATGCTATGTTTCTGGGCTAATTTCTCTTGTTCACGATTCTATATTGCTGGTTTTGGATTGTATTATTTTGACGTTAGGTTAGTTTGTGTTAGGAATCAACAAGTAGGTTTAGGAGATATAATTATGAAAACGACAAACCAACCGTCTTGTACCCTTTTTAATTTGGAAAAAAAATAAAAGGATTTAGATTTTTCCTTATTTGGTCTTGGAGGTTTGTGTGCTTAAAATGGAGAGTGGGGCAAGATGATGGGGTTCGAGCAAGTATTTTTGCTGAATTTATGATATTATTAGATGTTGATGTCTGTGTTGTGTAATTTTGAAATTTGTTTGTGTCGCTTCTGTCTGTTTTATTTATTTTCTACCATGAGTTAATCTACAATTTTGTCGGTGCACATTTATGCAGGCTAATATCAGATTTAGTGGTCGTCATAGTTTCTGCAGCCATTGGTGGAATCGTCTTTTCCTGTTTGGGGCAACCGGTCTGTAATTGCTACTATTCCTCATTGTGACATTTGATGATTTTCGAATTTAAATCCTTACTATATTGAGCGATCTCTTTGCGAGTGATCTATGCTGAGTATTGGATTACATCTGTTTTTTTTATACATATTGTAGGTTATTGTGGGCTATCTTCTTGCAGGCTCCCTTATTGGACCAGGGGGTTTGAAATTCATCAGTGAAATGGTACAGGTATGTTGTTCTGAGCGACTCACCTTAATTTTTGGATGAAGTAAGCTGTGGTCAATTTTTTGATTGCCTAATCTCATCTTCTCTATACAAATTTGTCGCCTCTCTTATTGGGGTGGTTAAACACTACTCTATATATGATTTACAATCTTGAGTGTCTTGAAATGTAGATTCCTCCATAGTCCATGAGTGTCAGGTGTGATGATGATTATCATGATTCTTCGCTGCCATTAAATGTTCTCCATCCACCATCTCTCAAAGTTCTATAGAAATTGAGTTGTCTTACTAATCATAATTCTCCTCTTCCATTTTATCTTATAGTATGACCAAGTATGGAACTGATATATTTTATAGGACAGTGGAGGAATTATTTTGTACATGGGTTAAGGATAGGATTTTAAGATGGAGGAAGGTTAGGAATTGAGGTGTATTTAAGTAATTTTAATAAGGTCGGCTATTTGGAGGCAATACTGGAATGAGATGATTATTAAGAGCCTGACTGGTGGTTATTGGAACATGTGCAGAGCTATTGAAATTGATTTAGTGGTTTGGTAAATTCCAGGCCCGATTCTGGCACAAACAAAGATAATCTATGGAGTTAGGGTACTTTAAACATTCCTTCAGCTTCTAGTGACGTTAATATGATCGATACATCAGTAGTAGAGTATATAAAACAAATTTTGATAGTCCATGATGCCTGCTCGTTCCATGGAAGAATCAATGAAAGGATAATATTTCCATTGTCTTTTTAACCTTGATGTACGATTCATATGTTGTCACTCATTTTGCACTGGATAACCATTTCTTTATCATTTTTATTCAGGTTGAGACTGTTGCACAATTTGGAGTTGTATTTCTTCTCTTTGCTTTAGGGCTGGAGTTTTCCTTGGCGAAGGTTTGCGATTCATGTCTTGCAAAAATGTTTTTCACTGTGTCACAAATTTTCATGCATAAGCTTGAACCTTGCTAAATATCAAATCATATGAATAGATTGAATGGATTCACTTGGGCTTTTGATTTGTGGCTGTAGTTTAATAGAACTTTTCTTTCCATTTTCTGAGGAGAACCTGTTTGGAATTTTTTATTCATGCAGTTAAAAGCTGTGGGGCCTGTTGCTGTTCTTGGAGGTCTGCTTCAAATTTTATTATTCATGTTTCTTTGTGGCATTCTTTCCATGGTATGGTGCTGGCTGTATCTAATATGGTCTTCAATAGAATTAAGGAGCTACAATTATGTTATAATGGGTGCTAAACATTGTTGGCCATTTGATTTATAGTTATTTGGAGCCAAGTTATCTGAGGGTGTTTTTGTTGGTTCATTTCTGTCAATGTCATCAACAGCAGTGGTATGTTTTTAAACCATTTCCAGAAACTTACAATCTGCATTTTTATTAATGGTTCTTAATAGATTCTAAGAATTATAAGCTACTTTCACGGTTTGACAGGTGATAAAGTTTTTGGTGGAGCGGAATAGTAATAATGCTCTTCATGTTCAAGTGACTATTGGGACTCTTATTTTTCAGGTATCTTGTTCAGTTATAAATGTTAAACTTATTAACTTCTCATAAAGCAACACTAAAGCTTGATTCAACTTGTTGGTCATTCTTTCTTCGACCACTTTTTATATCAGGATTGTGCTGTGGGTTTACTATTTGCTTTGCTTCCAGTTTTGGGTGGTAACAGTGGTCTTTTACAAGGAATTGTTTCAATGGGAAAACTGTAAGTTTATCCATCTGGACTTTTTTTCTCTTTTTTAATCGTATGACGTATCCCTTTTAATGATAAATAACAATTTGTTCAGTTGATGCAAATCAATTGAATCTTGTAATTTTGCCATATACATGTTCAATTTTCTGCATTCATATATGCTGAACCACCATAATTTATGGGTACACTGCTTGCAATTTACTATACAAACCCTAAAGTTTTCATTCAAATTAACTTCAGTATGCTAATTCTAAAATCTTAAAATTTAGAAACACTGCACACGATGTTTTTTATGCCTAAATCACATGAATCTTACCAAAAGATTAGATTTGTCTTCCAAACTGAACAAAGCGTACATGTGGTAGAGACTGTAATTTGTAGGTAAACTGTGACTCTATTCTGTGCGCTCACATGAGAGAGCACTGGGAAATGTGATGGATCATATTGTTGGATTTTTGGTGAAGAGAACAACCACAAGTATGCATATGGCTTCTATGTTGCCAGTTTTTATCAAGTGGAGGTTTCCATGGGCCTATGTTGTCAATCTCAGATCTCGGTGTGTAGTCGCCGGCCCCAAAAAATATTACTAAATCAATAGCAGGATGGTCGAGATAGTGAATTTTTGTCTATATTTTGTGTAATTTATACCATATATATATATACATACTAAATCAATGGTAAATATTGCTTGAAATTCATAACATATTCATACTTTCGTAGTGGCAAACTAGCAATAAAAAGTCAATAGGTCTTGGGAGAGCAAGGGCGAAGAGAGTAGGGGACGTGAGGAGAGGGTCGAACTCTTTCCATCTAGGGTTTTTAAAACTGCCTGTAAAAAGCACTCCCAACGTTTAAAATTGGAGGACAATTTTGAAAATGTCGGACCCTTCCTTGTCGTGCGGGAAAATCTGGGAAATGGGCCGAGACGATGAAACGGGATGGGATGGTGAGCACTGTCCCAGTGCCTGGTATGGGACTCTGGGAGCCTGCTGGGATTGACAACTTAACTATGGGCTTTAGGGTTTTTTTGGGGGTAAATCATAGTTTATCCAAAATTGAACTTATTTGTCATTGGGATAGGTTCTTACTGTTTTCAACTTCAGGTTGCTAGTGTTGTCGTTGTATCTCACTGCTACATCTATATTGTCTTGGTCGTTTGTTCCTCGCTTTCTCAAATTGATGATGCGGCTCTCATCTCAGGTTAGGGTAAAACATATTTGTTTGACTTATTACACTCTCTAGCACTATAGCAGTTCATGAGTTAATTTTTCTTCATCTTCACTCTCCAGACAAATGAGCTTTATCAGCTAGCTGCCGTTGCTTTCTGCTTGTTATCTGCGTGGGTAAGAAAAACCAATCCTGCTATTTTAGAAAACGATTTAGAACCAAATGGTCTTGGGTAACATCAGCCTTATCTGTAGTTTATTGGAGCTTACAATTAGTAGTGATGGCAAAAGCGAAAAGCCAACCCCTAAACGTAATTTGGAAATCTCTTTCCAGTGCAGTGATAAGCTTGGCCTTAGTCTTGAGCTGGGTTCATTTATGGCTGGTGTTATGGTTTCTACAACAGACTTTGCTCAACATACTCTGGACCAGGTAACATTCGTGGTTTATGACTTCAACTTGTATCAGTCTTATTTGCGTACATACAGTACTTTCCTTAATGCTATCTGAATTCTGAAGTTTTAACTCACTTCTTTGGATCACTAAGGGCACACTTCACTGAAGTTCATATTTTACTGTCTCTTGTCTTGCTTTTTATGTGATATTGTTTAATTATTATTGTTATTTTTTCAAATAATCTTGGGTTACAACAAAATAGTTTATTCTGTGTGTATTGTTAGATGGAAGCTGGTCATGCTCTACTTGTAAAACTTGATTCATTATACAGCTTCTCTATTGGAATTGATGTAGTATTCTGCCCATAGGCCCCCTGGCTGCTTTAAGAGAGTTGCTATCTCAAATATGTAGTCAGATTAGGCAACCTATTCATTGTTTATTTTCCTTTTACCCTTCTGTGTATATATTTTTCTTGTTTTGAAAGATTGCTTATCATCTCTTAGTTGGTTTGTTTCCTTTTTAAATAAATTATTTCCCCATAAATAATGTAGAATTATGTGTTTAGAATAATTTAGTGCATATAAAATACTGGATTATGAACTACGTTTCAGTAGTCATAACTCGTAAGATTAGATGGAGTCTGATAGATACCCGCATAGGAACACATAGGAAGTTAGTTAGCAGCTTTGTTAGTTGAATTCTTTTAGTATTTCAATTAGAGTATTATCAGCTTAAGGAGTTAGTTAGTATGGAGAGGATATTATAAATAAGTGGGTTATTGAGAGTGTTAGGCATCTTCTGGGATCATTTAGGAAATTGGGACTTGGGAGAGAGTAGAGCCTCTCGAATGCTCTACAACTTTGTACATCCTCTCTAATTCCCAAATAGGAATTAGGGTTCATATTCCATAATATCACAGTTTCTATCTTCTTCTTGGCTGGGTTCTATCGGAGTCACACCTAATGAAGTGCATTTATGTTCACATATTGCAGGTGGAACCAATTCGTAACCTGTTTGCAGCTCTCTTCCTCTCAAGTATTGGTATGCTTATACATGTCCACTTCCTTTGGAACCATGTGGATATCTTGCTGGCAGCTGTTATTCTGGTTATAGTTGTTAAGACTACTGTTGCTACTATAGTTACAAAGGCCTTTGGGTACAGCATTAAGACAGCACTTATTGTAAGTTAACTTATCAGCTTGTTAGATGATATATATTAGTTAAGTAGACATCACATTTTTAACACTGAATAATCTCCACGTCAACTTAGGTTGGTATCTCACTTGCTCAAATTGGAGAATTTGCTTTTGTTCTCCTGAGTCGCGCTTCAAATCTTCATCTTGTTGAGGTTTTTGCTTTCTCTCACCTTCTGCTTAAATTTTGTAATTACTGTTTGGTTTTGTCTGGCCACCTTCTCTTAGAAATTGATACATCTGATCTTGAGCATTTATTCTTTTCTAGCTTACCAATATACAAAAATGTGTGGGCATTGCAATCTCATTTGAATTAGTAGAGAATTTTTAGTAATGCAAATGTCCTGAGGGATGTCCCATATATCTAAGTTTTAGGTCAAAAGTCAATATGTGGTGGCAAGTTTGCTAGTGTGGTCCCTTGCCAAGTGCCCAAGTCCATGAAAGGAGATCTCCCCAGTGTTCTGAACTGTCCCAAAAATTTCATTGGTCAATGAGGGCATTCAACAACCACCAAGACATGATTCATTTTTATTTTATTTACTAAGTGGATAATGCAAGGAACAACTGCATAGAGAGGGTTTGTCTTCTAGGTCTGCAAAATAATGGATTCCATACGGGAAAGAGGGGAGGGGTAAGCTATCCATTTTGTCACATTTATGATTTCTGAAAATATGCGGTAGGAACTAGGAAGATGGTTGATCAAAGACCCTAAGAAATGAAATATCACGTTATTTCTGGTGCATTGGATGAATCACTTATAACTGAAATAATTTCTTATGGGCCTGAATATTTAAGTGAAAGATGCTCACAAGTTTCACTGTTGGTGATCTAGTGGCACTTAAAGAGTTAAAGTTCCTTGCCTTTCCATTCTTCTAGCATATGCATTGTCATTGAAGAGTTTTGTTTGCATATTCTTTGCAATTCCTTTTCTCAGTGATTTTTGGTTATTTATGTAAACTTTCCATTTTCTCTCTCTTTCTCTCTACCTCTCTTGCTGACCTCTGATTACAATATTTTAGGGGAAGATGTATCTTCTTCTTCTGGGAACAACGGCTCTTAGTCTGGTACGTTTCTTTTAGAGGCTGCTCCATTCTATGCTTCATTTTGTTTAACCATGAAAGATGTTTTGCAGGTTACAACGCCGCTTTTGTTTAAATTGATACCTGCTTTCATGAATCTGGGTGTTCTCATGCACTGGTTCCCCGCTGAAAGTAGTACACCAAATGAGGTCTCTCATATTTTCACTTGTGATTCGATTGCTTTTACTCACAAATAACTATTTATCACTTTGTCATTCAAAGTAGGCTGCACTTTTTTAGGGGTTATGAATATGATATGATTGCAAATCATATAGAACTTTCTTGGGGGTAAAGATTGCATGTTTTATGGTACATTTTGTTAATTACAATTCACATCACTAGCTTGAAGGGTTGAACTCCTTCATCATCTGCTTCATAATTATTGTAAATTAATCTGGGGTGACATTTTTTACTGGATATTTCCTGCCATTGCTTCTTTGCGTTTAAATCTTATATTGAGGCGTAAATATTTAATCTATCTTCTTCGGGCAAGGCTTTGGGTCTTCTTGTAAATATATTCATGCTGACCTATATTGCATTTACTTCAAAGATAGACATTCTTTACTTATAACTGCTGGCACATTCCAACTTTATTTTTTACTCTCTTGGCTTCCCCTAAGTTGATTGCAATATTCCTTTACATGTATAATCTTTATTTTGTATTGAATTGAGTATTGGAAAACCAAGGATGGTCTTCTCCTGCCAAAAATCATGAATATATAGCAACATAACATGTCTTTTACTTTTAACAGGGGAAAGCTTTGATGATCGAGGCAAGCAGAATATTGTGACTTTCCAAGTTTATAAAAAAAAAAGTTTATATGACATCAAATAGTATATTGGAGGCAATTATCTACTTTTTGGTACCTAGTGAAATCAGGATTTGTTTCTGTTGCAAGTTCCATGGTGAGCTTCAGAAGAATTAGTCAGCATAGTCTCTTCCACTGAAAGTCAATGGAAGATCTCATGTACATAGGCATTTGATTTTTATATTCTTTTAGCAATGTATATAGGAAATGACATGCCAGTCTTGTTGATCATGCTGATCTAATCTGATCATGACATACCCTGGTTAGCCTATATTTGCTGCTATAAAGTTGCTAAAGTCGAAATGATTGACAAAATTTATAGAAGAATTCACTCGTGTAACTTTTTGTATGAAGATTCTCCCAACAACATTGTTCTGTAACACATGTAAGGACAACATTTGAATGAAGATCTTGATGAATAAACTGCATGTTAACCAGCACTTTAAATATTAGTCAAGTGTGCAGATGTTTTGAACACCAAAATGATCGTCGAATTATTCAAGGGATTGATTTACACAAAATGTCTGTTTGTATGTAGACCTCAATACTCCTACACTATACAATATACATAATGCAAAACAGATATTTTTTTTTCCCATCATGCTCAATGGCGTAGCGTAATCTATATAGCCGACCTCACTTAGTGAGATAAGACTTTTATTGTTGTTGTAGTTGTGTATCATTCCTCATAACTATCTATTTTGTTGATGATTTTTGTTAGATCTAGTAGGAATTGAACTATAATAACAATAAAAGCTATTTGATGGTTATGACGTATAGAATAATTTGCTTTGATTAGATATAATTTATATAATAATAACTTTCAATATATTTATTGAGAATATTTTGAATTTGTATTTGATTAGAAAGCTTAGAAACTTTAAATTACTTGCATTAAATATTATTTATCATGAGCCACATGAGGTATATGAAAAGTCACTTGTAGGCTTTAAGAAATAATATTTCATGTACTAATGATATTCTTTTAATTTTTTTTGGTTACATTTGAAATACTGAAAGACAGATAATTACGCTTATGTTTTACTTTTGTTGAAAGATAAAATAAGCAAAGTATTGTAAAGCATGGAGTAATAGAATCTGGGGAAGGACATCTAATGCAAATTGCTGATATGACATAAATGAGCTTTACATGTCTTTAAAGCTTACAAAATATTATATGTTATAAATAGGTTGAACTATAATAAGAATACAATCAAATAATTCTCAATGACTCATCCATGATATATTCAATGTGTTTATTCAAACTCTGATCCAGTTGGGCAAGGCCGTCTCAACTCCTATGTTAGTAAAGCCCTTGCTTTAGATCCCAAAATATTTAAGGCCCCAATTTTTTTGTTTTTTTTAAACTAGTATATATTTTAAAGGAAATTATCCAAGAATAGACTAATTAAATAACATATTGAGTGCCTAAAAGAATGGATCTTTTAAGTGCAGCATTTATTTTTAATTAAATTAAATTTATTGTGTATTTTGAATTGATAAAAAACAGAGGAAAAGTGTGACTTTTTATTTGGTCCCTCAAATTCTTTCTCTACTATTGAAAAAGAAATTTTAAAAGAAATCAATTATGATAATTTACTAAACGATTTTGCATCTCAAAAAGCCCGAAAAATAAATTTTATTTAATTTATTTATATAAAAAAATACTTTTATAAAGGCTCAATTCTTAGAGTTCGCTTTAAGCTTTAATATTGGTTGAGACGGCCCTGCAGTTGGGGGAACTTCGCGTCTTGGTTAAGGCCTTAAGGGTGACTTTTGCTACCATGGATGTAGCCCCTCCCCTCTAGGCTCTAGCTATGTTCGTGCAAGGTTTGTGTGCAATTTAGAGGGCCAGAAATAATGCCTCAACAATGCTCAAGTAATGGAACCAGCATTGGAGTGCTCCTCCAGTGGCCAGAAGCCCAACAAAAGCTTAATGCTAGTTGTTGTGATAGTAAGTGTGAGTAAGTTTCATATTGGAAGATTCTTATAACTTTGAGCACTTTATAAGTGAGAGCCACATAAACTTAATGTCTTAAGGTTTTGGGTGAAAGATGTGATGTCCAACTCACCGGTGGTTTGCTCTTTAACCAATGTGGATGATCCACCTTAGTTTAAATCATCTCCTGTAGGCTCAATAGTGGTATCAGAGCCGATGATTGTTTGACCATGGTGACTGCCTCCTTGTGTCAAAAGTCTTATTGACAATGTTGTGACTAGGCGGCGTGTCTCGTTCATCAGCCTAACGGCGATGGAAGTATTTGGAGGCTTCCCCTTTTCGTTTGAGATGGACTCACGATTGAGGAGGAGATTATTGTGATATCAAATGTGTGTAACACACTAAGGTAGCAACCTAAGAAGAGTGAATTAGGTTGCAACAAAATAGTCAATTTAAAATGTGCAAACTCAAAATTCAAATTTAACAGAAGTGTAAATTGAAACCTAGAATGAATATAAATATACCAACAAATAGAAATGTTGAAAGTAAAGAGATAAGAGTAGAAGAAAGTTCACACGACGATATATTCTGGTTCACCTTCACCAATCGAAGGCTACGTCCAGACCCCTTTATGATTTAGAGATTTTCCACTATTCAAGCTATGTTCAGTACAAGCTTCACAATCTATAAAATATAGTATATTTTTCACATTTTTATCTCTACTCATCTTCTCTGTTTTCTTTATTATGTACTCTTTCTCCTATCTTTCTTTCGCTAACCAAATAAAGCCCAAGTTACCAAACTAAGCGTAACACTAAACTGTGTTTTTGATTTGAATATCAATTTATTAACACTCAATTCACCTACATCCCAATCCCAAGTGAAAAATGTGTGACATAATAAAAAAATGTATAAAAAATAAGAAAAATGTGAAAATAATATAAAAGAAAAGTGAAATGTGAATTTAAATTTTGTCAAATTATACCCTCCATAAACTGAATCCTTGACTTTCACCTTCTCCTTCCCAATACATATGTCCTCAACTCTTATCACATGAGTTATCATTCGGAGATGACGGGTCAGAGTTCGAATCCTAATGAGAGATAATTTGTATTAATTTACTAACAACTAACATTTGTCTATAAAATAATTAGGAGTAAAAATAATGATATCATTAGATTTACTCACATCACATTCAATCCAAACACACACAGACACAGTATGTTGTTTGGGAGTTGGGTTTGGGGCCCCCCCTATGGGGCTCCCCGCCCCACTTAAAGTGGGGAAATTACTGGAACGCCCCCCTTTAATAGAATACGGAAGAAACATTTCCGTATTCAATACGGAAGTCTTATATCCGTATTATATTAGTATGTAAACCGGCAAGGGTTTATTCAAACCCATTTCAAACTTCATTCCGTATTTTGCCAAACTCTTCTCCCCTCTTCAACCTTCGATCTCTGTCGCTCCCCTTGCTTGAACCGTGTACTTGAAAGGTTCCATCATCTCCATCAAAGCTCTTCACAACCCCATTCTCAGAATTTGAAACCTAGAGGTAAGGATTTTTGGATTTTCCCCATTTAACTTGAAATTATGTTAATCATTGAACCCTAGGGTAGTCGATTGTTGCTTGTGTAGAGGTATTGTTGGCTGAAATGTCTTGAATGTGGTTTGGGTTTAGGGCCGATAGCTCATTGTCGTTAATGGCGTTTCTGGGTAAATACGGATCACAGGTTTCCGTATTGAATATGGAAAATGGTATTCCGTATTCAGTATGGAACATGGTTTTCCGTATTGAATACGGAAAAACGTTTTCCGTATTCATCTCAGAACCAAACCCAACACTTATAATTGATTCTGGGTTCAGAATCAATTATAGAAGGTTTCCAAAGCATTTGTGAGTAGTTTCTAGATGCCATAATTGATTATTAGGAAAATAAAAGTTGATCCAAGCATGCATAAACCACAGAAGATCCGATTATCATCTATGTACTTATAAAATTCTAGGAATTTTCCATTTGCTTGCATCATGTTTCTGTCTATGGCTGAAATGGTATATATAGTGAATGTTTGCTCTGAATATATAGTGAGAATGAAGAACAGAAAGAGGTCTCATGCTTCTAGTGAGGATGTCGGGGCTACTGAGGATAGACACCGGCGGTTACATGCTTCTAGCCGGCGCGGCGATCATGCTGCAACCTCTATTGCCAAAACACACTTGTTGATGTGCCACAAGCATAATAAATGTGTAGTGTTAGGAAGGCTTTGCTTAGCAGCACTCAATAAGGCAAGATCCCTGTCAGTAACAATCACCTTAGGCAACATGGCTTGATCAGCTAATAGAGACTTCATACACTCCAGTGCCCAAACGTAGTCATCTGTGCCCTCATTAACAATGTAGCAAAAGGCTATGGAGTATGTCTTATCTGTGGAAGTCAGTCCAACAATCTCAAGCAAGGGAATTGCATATTTGTTTGTCTTGTATGTGCAATCCATAATCACTACATACGGGAATGTGTTGAACAGTTTGATAGCATTTGGATGAGCCCAAAATACATCTCTAATGACTTCCGATCCAAGCTCATGTCTTTCAAAGTGGACATACTTGTCACCGTCCAACTTCTTCAACAAGTGTTGCATTTCTGTCAATCCCCCGCGGAGGGATTTTCTTAACCTCTTGCAAACACCATAAATCTGAGATATGGTAGTCAAGTTTGAAGGATTGTTTTCCTTCAAAGTCAACAACATCTTTCTCGGTGGAACCCAACTCCTTGTCATTTTTTCCACTTGCTCCTTCTCTCCGGGTTTTAGACGACCAACAAAATTGTGCCCAAGTAGTGACCTAGCTGGTTCATGGTTGTGTATACCTTCCATCACCTTTAGCCGCCAATCTCTATCTATGCCATTTTTCCTAGGTCACAATTCCATGAACCCAATTGATAAGATCATCACGGGTAGGGAAAATCTGTTATAATAATAAGAATTGATTACAAGGGTGATCAAGACATAATAAGAATTGATATATTACACTCTCAAAACAATGCAAAAATATGTTCAAAGAATACCTGATCAGTTGCAAATAAATGCGAGACATCTATACTTATACACGGGGGCACAAATGCTGGTGGTGGCACCTCTGTAGTGGCCTCTTCAGGTTGACCATTGTGAAATCCAGCTTCAATCAATTGTGACTCACCAAAGAAAAATGAATCTGTCATCCCTGGAAGAGAATACGGAAAGTTACATTCCATACTCAATACGGAAAGCTACTTTCCATACTGAATACGGATTGTTACTTTCCATACTGAATACGGAAATTACCTTTCCATATTCAATACGGAAGATAACAATCCGTATTATATCACGACTCAGAATTCAAAACACCATCCTTCTAACTACTTAAACTACTTAATCTAACTACTTCCACTACTTAATCCTACAAAATAACAACAAATAAACACATAGACTTACCTCTACTACAACACTTGTTGATAGTGGTGGAGAGCTTGGGAAATGAAGGAGTGGATGGTGGTGGAGAGCTTGGAAATGAAAGTGAGGTAGAAGAGGGTGAGAGAGAGGGTGGTCTGGAGGCATTGAGGAGGTTCAGGAGGGCTGGTCAGGGGTTGGTGAAGGGGTTGGTGAGGGAGGAGTAATGGTGGAAAAAGGGGGAATCATGTCAGAGTTAAATACGGAAAATACCTTTCCGTAGTCATCAAAATATAATACGGAAAGTACCTTTCCGTATTAAGTTAAATTGAATACGGAAAGTACCTTTCCGTAGGACACTTTTGGGTTTAAAAAAAAAGGGTGGGGCTCGCAGCCCCGATAGGGGAGGCCCCAAACCCAACTCCCATGTTGTTTGGATGGCGTGTCGTCTGAGTCTTTGTAACAGCAGCCTTGTTGGATTGCCGTGCCTTCACCAAGATTGGCCTAATGCATGATAATATGACTACTACTCTACATCCATCCACTGTTCCCTATATATACATATATATATTATAATATGCTTTTATTTCTTGATTATTTTATGCAATGGATGAAATGAAATCGAAACCAACAAAACAAAACCTCTTGCTAATCATGGATTCATGAACCTTACATGAAGAACAACCATCCATGGCTTTTCACAAGATTTGGTGGTGCTGGCTTGTTTTACTCTGTGCCCTGATTCTGCTTCTCCATGATGCTCCTTCTGTCAAAGCAGGGGACATAATCCACGATGATGATTCAACTCCCAAGAAGTCCGGTTGTGCCAACCATTTCGTTCTGGTAATTTTCCACTCCAACTCTGCTCAAAGTTTGCATCTTTTTCTGTTTTCATTTCTGGGTTTTTAATCTCAAGGTTGGTCATGGAGGTTTCAAACTTCAATGATCACAGGGTCAAAGTGATTGTTTATGCTAGTTCATGAGTAATCAATTTAAGTATTGAGTTTCATGTGGTTTCAGGTCAAAGTGCAAACTTGGGTGAATGGTGTGGAGGATGCTGAGTTTGTTGGTGTTGGTGCCAGATTTGGCAGGACTATTGTGTCTAAGGAGAAAAATGCTAGGCATACTCGCCTTGTTCTTTCAGATCCTCGAGATTGTTGCAGTCCACCAAAGAATAAGGTTTCTACCTTTGTTCATATTGTGTTGTTTAGTAATTTGGTTTGGTCAAAGTTGTAGCAAAGTACTATGAATGAGTCAAATTGAATAAATTTCTCATTAAGCACTTGTAATGGAATTTTTTTTTAAATGATATTGGAATCTCTTATAAGTTAGCTAAATAGTAGCTTCTATTGTAAGTTAGAATCAGCTTTTTCAATAGCCCCTTTCATTTAACTTTTCCAGTTCTTCATAAATACCTATAAATTTAGAAGGACATTTTTTGCAAGTTAATAACCAATTGTGTATATGAGTAGAAGAACTTCATAAGATCCAAACTAAGCTAATGTTGTTAGTAGTACAACTGAACTGTGTCATATAATTAAACTGTTAGATTGTGGGAGATGTCATCATGGTGGATCGAGGCAACTGCACATTCACAAAAAAGGCAAATACTGCACAAAATGCCAATGCTTCCGCCATCCTCATCATAAACAACCAAAAAGGTAAGGTTTCTTTTTATTTTTCTTTTGGCACCCTTTTTGTGAGGTTTTGTTTTGTTTTTTTTGTGGTTGGAGGAGTTGCTTCACTGTTAATGTTAGCGCTGGTCATTCTCACTTTTATTTCTCTTTTCACGTCAATTTTGCTTCTGTTGTTTGCAGAACTTTACAAGATGGTTTGCGATCCTGATGAAACTGATTTAAACATCCACATACCTGCTATCATGCTCCCACAAGATGCAGGTACAAGGCTGGAAGAAATGCTGATGAGTACTTCATCTGGTGAGTTTAATTTCCATTTTAGAATTATCTGATCTGATGTCTCTTTGACATATTTTGTGGATTTTCTGTAGTTTCTATTTGATATAGTTAGCTGACCGATGGTCACAAATTTGTTACTATTTTTTTGAAAAATTGGCATTTTTTGCAGTGTCTGTGCAGCTATACTCACCACGTCGACCAGCTGTTGATGTAGCAGAAGTATTTCTTTGGCTGATGGCAGTCTTTACCATCTTGTGTGCATCATATTGGTCAGCATGGAGGGCTCGGGAAGCTGCTATTGAACAGGATAAGCTATTGAAGGTTAGCTTTCCAATTCTTGTAGCATTTCCTTGCGCTGAATTCTCATTTGTTCTCTTATTATGCTGATCCTACTAATGTCAAATCTAATTTTTATAGGATGCTTCAGATGAAATCCCAAACACAAAAGATGCGGGTGTTAGTGGAGTTATAAATATGAACGCAAAAGCTGCAGTCCTTTTTGTTGTACTTGCTTCGTGTTTCCTGTTTATGCTTTACAAATTGATGTCAGGGTTGTTCATTGAGATTTTGGTTGTTCTCTTCTGTATTGGCGGGACAGAGGTAATACATCAGTTTAAAATTCTTTATTTATGCTTCTATGTGATGAAAAACATGATTTTTTTTTGCATAAAAAAGAATGTAAGAGATCAACATGTATCATATTGCATGAGAGCACTTTATGAAAACTTACTTTCCATTAACAAATTCAAATTCTGTCTTTCCTACTTTTCCCATGGTATCGTCTGCCAAGCCATCTCTAACTATATGTTTTCTTGTATCTACAGGGCTTGCAAACTTGCTTGGTTGCTCTTTTGTCAAGGTATGATTTGTCATCTTTAATATTACTTTTTGGACGTTATCAATTTATTGTCTTAACACCCATCTAGTCATTGATATGGAAACAATTCCTGTTTGATTATTTGAGAAGCTCAGATTGGATATTGTAGTGAGTTTCATGACAAATCCTGTTGTTTGGCTTACCTGTTTCATTACATGATCGGTTTGATGTCTTGATCATGCATTTTTAGTTTTTATACAAATGAATATTTCATTAATGACTCTAAAATCTTAGACTAGAAATTCCCAAATGGAATGATATAAGCCTGATATTTCGTGCACAATGATAAGTTATTCTTGATGTAAATAAATTAGTAATCTCGACCTTCTAACATGTGCATATTTTGAACATAATCTCAGAGTGACTGTGTGTGTATATAAGTGGAAATTGTGGGTGGCTTGACAGAAACAATTAGCTGTATTGTGGTAGTCAGTGGTAATAAATAAAACAGCCTAAGCTTGGGTAACTTTCCTACAATTATTTTAGGTGTAGCAATGCTGATGGTGCATTTCCTTCCCATCTGTTCCTCCATAGCCTGATTTTATACTTTTATTAAATAATTCTAAGATGATTTTACCAAGCAGAGCCAAAGATGAAGGATATGTTCCTCCATGATGTTAGGTTTGTTCAACTTGTAGAAGAAACTAATTTTGTTTCTCCGCACAGGTGGTTCAAGCATGCTGGCGAGTCATACATTAAAGTACCCTTTTTAGGAGCTGTCTCATACCTGACTTTGGCTGTTACTCCATTCTGTATAGCATTTGCCATTCTTTGGGCAGTTAATCGCGATAAGTCGTTTGCTTGGATTGGTCAAGATATACTTGTAAGTATCTTCTCCTATTCAGACATATCATGTAGACTCTCAAGGTCTGAGCCAATTTTTTTCTTTTCTTTGGCTGTGTGCGCGCGCGCGCGCGAGCGTGTTGTGTCCTCCAAATTCCACTGCCCATCAGGATAATAACTTTTCAATTATTAGATTGTGTGTGTAGAAATTCTGTTTACTTTTTATACTTATCAGGATAATGTATTTGTCTGTCAAATTTAAGAATCATTTCTATTTCGTCGGTTATTCTAACAGGGAATTGCACTGATAATGACAGTTCTACAGATTGTACATGTGCCAAATCTCAAGGTAGTTTATTTAAGCTTACACAATCATTGTGCTGTGACATTATGTCGAAATTGTGAAAATTATTATTGAGTTGTTACTATTAAGTAATAGCCTTTGTATGAAACATTGCTTCTCCCTTTCCCTCCTGTTTTTATCAGTAAAATACTCACAAATTGATGTTGGAGTCATATTTATATATTTATGTTATATAATATGTTCCTTTATGAAAAATAAGATACTCATGTCAATACAATTTCATTTTTTGCGAGTTAGGTTGGTACAGTTCTTCTCAGTTGTGCCTTCATCTATGACATATTTTGGGTGTTCATCTCGACGAAGTTTTTCAAGAAAAGTGTGATGATTGTGGTTAGTCTTATTCTTCATTCTAATTCATGACAACCACTAACATCCTATTTAATTACTAATTTTGCTCATGTTTCTTGCTATAGGTAGCCCGAGGTGATGGAAGTGGAGAAGATGGTATTCCAATGTTACTAAAGTTTCCTCGCATATTTGATCCGTGGGGTGGTTACAGCATTATAGGTTTTGGAGACATCCTTTTACCTGGAATGTTGGTGGCATTCTCACTCAGGTTTTACCTCATCCCTCTTTTTCCCACCAGTAGCCAAGTTTTATGAATTGGAATTTTGCTTTCCATTAGGAAATTTTGTTTGATAGATAATAACCTGACAAAGGTAGGTGAGTGCAGGAATTTGGAGTAACAGCATTTTCCTAGTACTTCTAGTAAACGAATTATTGTTTTGAGAGGTCCCATTGAATAAGTCCTAGATCCCATAAATGGGTCACCCACTACAATCTTCACACTCTAGATATCCAACCTTGGGTGTGAAAGGGGTGTTAACTGTTAAGGTCCTACATTGACTTAAGGTATGGCTAAATAAGTCATTATAAAAAGTAGAAAAGCCCTCATTCCCGAGTTAGCTTTTGGAGTAGAGTTAGGTCTAATCCGAATATTTAGAATTTTAATTCAGCATTCTATACACAAACAGAAGAGCAAAGCTAAAAGCTATTTGCGCAGTATACTTTCCTGTTATGTTTTCTGTTTATAAAAAAGGTTTTCCAAACAATGGTCCTATCTTGCAGGTATGATTGGCTGGCAAATAAGAACCTTCGAAGTGGATACTTCTTGTGGGCAATGTTTGCTTATGGCTTTGGTGAGAATCAGCTAGTAATTCACCTTTTGTGTGTTATTGACTTCAATGACTTTGTTTTTTCAAACAATGGAAACAAATTACTTCTCAACTGAAGAAACAAGACATTCTTTTATTGTTGACATAGAAGTTACATGATGATTGATAGAGTTCCATATAACTTAACTTTCTCCAAATATTGGTAGGTCTTCTAATTACGTATGTGGCACTCAACTTGATGGATGGGCATGGCCAACCAGCACTACTATACATCGTTCCATTCACTCTTGGTACTTTTCATGGGAAAGATAGTTGACTTGTAATCATTTTTTTATCAAGAAAAATACATTGAGTAATTATATTAGGTACTCATGGTTTGATGCATCAATGCAGGAACCTTTATGGCATTAGGGAAGAAGCGTGGAGATCTGAGGCTTTTGTGGACAAGAGGAGAACCAGAAAGACCATGCCCACATATCAGACTCCAACATAGTGAAGAATTTACCACTTAATAATGATATTGTAACTTCAACCTGTTTTGATATATTGTGTATGTAATGCATGGCTAGCATGGCTGATCTTCTTGAGTTGGATCAAAACCAACCTTTCAAATGCTTAGCACCATAGTGATTTGTAAACCACACCCCTTGAAGGAAGCTGGCTAACATATTCAATGTAGAGTTTGTTAAATAGAAATCTTTTATTACCAAAGGTTATGAGCAGCCTGGTCCAACCATAATATTAGTGTTTATATATGTGAAACTGCTATAAAGTTGGGGACAGTCAAACAACTGCTACTAGGGACTCATGTTTGGATTACGTTCTGATCTTCCAAAATTACTTCTACCACAAAACCTAGTTGGAATAGCTTTTGCCAGAATCAATTTTCTTTCTACCATGAAAATTTAACGCGTGTCCAAACATGCACTAGCACTTAACCTATCATGAATAACAAAATCCGCCAACAGAATCAAATATTAACAATTGAATTAACATGGTTTTTTCTATTAAACAAAATCTGAAACACATAATTGCCATATTGCAGTTTCGTTGATAATAACACAGATTAAAATGTGCGCAAACGATTGTCCTTACATTTTCTTTTTAAGAAAAAATGGAATCTAAGAACAGAACAGGTGCTACTATTCTATGTAAACAATAAAGTAGCCAAAAGTTTGATTTTCATTATTTACAAACAAGTGCATTGCAACATGTCATCAGCATTAACAGGCAATGTGACCGGTTAATGAGGAGAATGCGATAAACAGAAAGTTAAAGGATGCAACTTTGAATTCAGCACAAAGATTTCAAAACTTTCAGAATGAAAGTGCTTGAATAGTTCTGTTTCACCAATTGGTTAATCGCATCTATGCAAGAACAGTTCTGATTCTGAAGCTTCCTTAGTTTAAAAATGGCAGTTGAAATGAAAGTATTAAGAAAAAGAAAATAGGAAGGTGATAAAGGAAAGCACGTACCCAAAATCAGAGAGGAAAAAAGTGAAAATAGGTAAAAACATGGTTACAAAGGAAAAGACAAGAAAAAAAAAATTGTCCAATTATATGACACCGAAAAGAATGATCGCTTCCATATCAGATTTAGAAGATCTGAAATAGCAACAGTACCAATGATAGAACCTGATTTTTATTGATAGAAAACCCTAATTTCCAATTGGAAACTTGGGAGCCATACAAGAGAAAGGGATACCAAACACTCTTCCAAGCCTAAGAGAGAACCACTTCTCTCTCTAACCCAATTCCTAAACTGAATAACAAGATACCCCTAATGTTCACTAACTTCCCTTATTTATAGGCAACATGCCTTATTAATACCCTCTAACTAACTACCTAATATGTGAGTACCTATCAGTGACAGACCATTTACATCAAACAATGCTTGAAGGTGAAGAATTTTAAATCTGCATAGAAAATGAAAGTCCAGATTCAAAGTGTACCATATCTGGCAATTTCGAACACATCCATGGAGGCTCAAAAAATTCATACATGCAGTGAAATTTGGCGATTTGAGCAATCAATCACATGCTACCATGAAATATGATAACTATTAATAACAAAACATAAATCAAAAGAAGTAATAATAATATCTGAAATGTGAAAAGTGTTCAAACAATATAAACAAGCAAGCATTTTTTGGTTTTGTATGTGAACATTCACCAAAATGTTGTGTACATGGATAGGTTAATTAATGTTACTAAAAACAGAGCTAGTGAGGAATTTCATCTCGGTGATCATTGTAATAGGAAACTTGAGAGACCTAAATTTCACCAAATCCTGGAGATTCATGTTTTACTTCAATTTACATTCTTTCTTTCTTCATCAGTGTTGGTTCCTATTATATTTCTCCAAGATTCCAGAAGAACAAGACACAAGAAATAGCACCAAATTGTTGTGCCATCAATTTAACAGCAATGCAGACCCTGTGGAGTGAAAATCATACCTCAACTATAATTGTTCCCAATTGCTGAAACTAGTAAATAGTATTTCTTAGTATTTGTGACCTTGAAACATGTGAGCTTAGACTAACAATTCAATCATAGTAGACAGATTAGCCAAAGGAAATAAAGGCAGAATATTTGTTGTGGTATAAAATGTCAATGTTAATATGCTTTTTTACAGCCTATGCTTGTCTTTACATTACATCATACAAAACAATTGACAACTCAGCTATTTGTTGAATCCCGGGAAACAGATCCACACAAAAAATCATCCCCAAAATGAAACATCATGAGTATGGTAAATTATCAAACATTCCTTATGACAATGATCAGGAAATTGGGATCTCTGTTCCAAGCAGTGTATATCAGTAATTAATCCACAGTCTCCACTGGCAATCATAGCCATGGACTCAAAGATACTGATAACAACCCAACTAACTCAAAAGATATTATCTCACACATTCCACCTGCAAGGTTACATCTTTGATTCCAGCATTATTTAACAGTTGTGAAACCTGAGACTTCACGGACATCTTGTCGGTATCTGTGGAGACGTGTAGATGTAGTGTCCCCACTATGTCTGAGTTTGTGAAGCTCCATAAATGAAACTTTGGAATGCCATAAACTCCCCTTATCTTTGAAACTTTAGTTAAGGAATCTTTCAGCTCATGCTCCTGCACCCTTGGAACTCTTTGTAGCAAAATTTCAGCTGAATTCCTTAGTAAAGGTATCACTGAGGATATAATCAAAATCGAAATAAAAATTGAGCAGGCAGGATCAGCAATAAGCCATCCCTTGTACTTAATTAGTAGGGTAGATATAACAACACCAACACTCCCCAATGTGTCTGCAAGAACATGCAAGAATATTCCTTCCATATTGTGATCGATATGGCGATGGCTGTGCTCTTTGTGAACAACTGAAGCATCATGACTATGGTGGTCAGTATCAAGATGGTGATGATGCTTATGATCATGGTGACTGGCATGGTCATGGTGATCATGATCACGGTGGTCATGCTGCCGAGCATGGTCATGACCCTTAGAGCTCTGAATGCTGTGACTGTCTGCAAGATCAAGATGGTGATGTTGGTTATGGTTATGGTGACTGGCATGGTCATGGTGATCATGATCACGGTGGTCATGCTGCCGAGCATGGTCATGACCCTTAGAGCTCTGAATGCTGTGACTGTCTGCAAGACACTCAGTCTTCCCCTCATGGCTGCAGTGATCATGGTGGCTGGTGTGGTGATGATGGTCATGGCCATGAGCATCGTGTTCATGGTGGTCATGGCAATGACCATCTCCATGAATGCTGTAATTGTCTGCATGGCGCTCAGCCTTCCTCTCATGATCAGAGTGGTTGTGATGGCCAGTACTATTACCAGAGCACAAATTGTCTTGACAATCACTGGAAACAGAAATGAACTCTTGATTGCTTCCATGTCTTTCGTGATGATGCTTTCCACCGCAATGCACATGATCATGATGTTGTTGGGGGTGGTGACTATGCGACTCTGTGTGTGAGTGTGAGTGTGAGTGTGAGCACGACCCAGACAATCCATGGGCATGGTGATGCTCCTCATGAAAGAATATCAAGCCAATGACATTGACTACGAGCCCTCCAATAGAGACAACCAACAAACTATTAGTTGATATTTCTTGAGGCTCCAATATCCTCTCAAAGGACTCCACCACTATCAATGCTCCCACAAGAACCAGAAAAACAGCATTAGCATATCCTGATAGAACCTCAAATCTTCCCCGGCCATAGTTATAGTGGTTATTCGCAGGCAAACGAGATATATACGAAGCATACAGCCCAATTGCCAGAGCAGCACAATCAAACAACATGTGACACGCATCAGATATCAGACCAAGACTATTGCTCATAAACCCAGCCGCAAACTCCACAACCATGTAACCCGCATTGATCAAGAGAAAAAGCGCAATCTTCCTCGACTTCCTCTCACTCAAAATATGTCTCACAGGCTTCATAATCATGTCACTCAGTAACTCCGATGACTCCTCTCCTGACACAATACCAAGCTCATTCGAACGAAAAGGATCCAAGTCTCTAACAGCCACATAAAGCAACACACCACAAAGCAACAAACCCCAAAGTGAAAGATCAGGGAAATAAAAAAGCTCTAATACCAATGTACACACAAAAGTCACCAAAAACTCCCTCTGGGAGTCTTTGAAACTCAACCAACTCTCACCACCACTGTAACAATTCTCACTCAAAAGCACACCGAAAACAACAGTATTAGCCAGAGGCCAAGCCAAATTCGCGAACGAAACACTATCCTTATCACTCTTTTCTTCAAACACAAAGAAACTAATCACAGCAGGAACAAAAAGCACAATTGTAGTGAACAACAAAGTAATCAACCGAACCCGTTTATGACCGAGCTGCTTAACGTTCCCCCAATCCGAAACCCTTTGTTCATAGCACCCGAGAAATCCCGACACAAAAGGAAGCAACAATGGCCAAATCCTCACACAATTCTCATCTAATTTAGAAAATGGGAAACACTCAATCCGATCCCAGCCAAATGACAACATGGAAAGTCCCAAAAACAACGACGCGAACCCGCGCCAACCGTTACTGGAGTGGTTTTTTCGACGGAACAAGGCGCGGGCGGCGACGGTGCCCATGAACTCGGCGAGGATCATGGCGGCGGTGGTGCAGTAAAGGAGGGCTTGGAAGCGGAGGAGGAAGACGAGTGAGAGAAGGATTGATTTGAAAACGAGAACCCTCTGCTGAGAGGGTGAGATTGAAGAGAAAAGGGTAGGTTGGTTGTGTTTGGATTTGGAGGGGAAAAGGGAGAAGGAAAGTGTGAGGGAAAATGAGAGGAGGGAAACGAGGAAGGAAAAGGGGAAGAGGGAGAAGGAGGGAGGGGAGGAGCGGAGGAAAGGGAGGAGGGAGTAGAGGGAGCGGAGGGAGAGGAGGAGGAGGAGGAAGAGGAAGGAGAGGGAGGGTTTGGATTTCGATTTGGAATTGAAGGATAGGCGGTGTTTGGAAGGGGTGGGTGTTGGGGTTGACGACGGTGGGTAGCGGAATGGGGTGTAGGGGGGTCTTGGTGTGGCGGAGAAAGTGGTTGTGCGCGGTGGTACGGAGAGGCGGTGCGGTCGGTGTTGGTGGTGGTTGCGTTGGTCCGCCATGGTGAGTCTACAAGTCAGTCACACAACTAACACAGTCGTCGTAGTGTTTTAATTTCAGCAGCCAATACAGTTTTCGCTTCAGAATAAACACTTTTCAAAAATTTTAAAATGGTCATTTTTTAGAATAAGAAGATTGAATAGGGTTTAAATAAATTTACCTTTTAAGTAAGAAGAGATTGGAGTGAACTAAACTCTGATTAGGAAAAAACTAAACTCTGTGTTGAATAATTTTTTTAAAAAAATATACAATTGTTCTTTTGAGGGTAAAAAGAATAATAATATTTATATAATTGTTAAGAAAAAAGATTTCCGGACAACTCGGCTGATCCAACTTTTAGACTCATTATTACATGTTATCAACCAACAACCTTAATGGTTGACTAAAACTAGAAGACTATTGTTTCGGGCACTTCCGGTGGATTCATGCATCTAGTACTCAATGCGATGAAGCATGTCCCAATGACCCAATCCATAGATGAGCTCAATTGAGACATTTGTCATACACCGACTAAGCTTGTACTATGTTGAGACGTCCTGCTCAAGTCAACCAACTAGAACATTTAGCCGAGATATTCGAACCATTTAGCACACTTGCATATTATTTTATAGGGATTGGTTTTGGTGTCATCCCCTCTTAGTTTTAATGCCATCTACCCTTTGTTAAAATAAAAATTCGCACTTATAAGTGAGAAATCATGGTGATTTTCGCACTTATAAAGAAGAATTTTATGTTGCATTCGTGATCCTTGCAGCACACACTTATAAGTGAGAAAATATATCAGATATGGAAAAAATGTGTGTTTCGCACCTACTACAGGTGCTGAAAAAAGACAATATGTACCTAGCCAAATACATTGAAAAACACCAAAAAAAAAAAAAAAAGTGGAGCATTTGCGAGCCCAACCTCGATGGTGAAAATTGTAAGAGTCGATATTGATGGGTAAGATGAAGAAGATGATTGTGGGATGGGATGAAGAAGATGATTGTTGGTGAGGTAAGTTTAATGTGGGAAGAGAATGATGGTGAGGGGATGTTATGATTGATGAAGAAAAGGAAGAGGATGAATGGTGGTGACAATGGTGGAGATTGAAAAGGAAGAGGATGGTGGATGGTGAGGTTGGTGAAAGTTAGGAAGAGGACAAGTAAGGGATGAAAATTGTTTTTAGGGGTATTTTAGTAAAGTGCAAAAAAAGAAATGACATGAAAATCAATTGGGGTGACACCAAAAGTAATGCACTTATTTTATTTATATTTTGAATTCTTGTTTTAATTTTTCACCATAAAAATATCGGTGCCCACTGGGGTGGACACTTTTAATTTTGGTCCACCGGGTGCACCAAGTATCAACACCGTTAGATCAAAGCATCTTAAAATATACTTTAATTGAGTAGTTAGGATTAGATGAATAATAAAAGGGCAAAATTGTAAAATGCTCCAGCCTAGTCCCCATCTTCTTCTCCTTGCTTCTGGAAAATGTTCCGGCCTGCACTTCTCTCTCTCCGCCGTTGCTGCGGATGCTAATGGTGCCCTCCGGCCTCCGGTGGTGATCTTTGATGCCTTCGTTCCTGGTCCTGCTCCCATCGTGAGGCAAGGCGGAGCACATAGAAACTCCGAGCCTAGAGCGACTCCAATTCGTCCTCTGTTGTGAACAACGAGAGGGTCATAGATCTGAATCTTCTTCCCTCCATTCTCGCCATACCACAACCAAATCTGCATCTCCCCATAACCATTGCTCTGTTTTTCAGCTCACAAGTTCATACTCAAACTCAAAGAAGGAAAGAGAAAAAAAACCCGATGGTGAATCAGAGGTCTTAGCAAGAGCACCGGCAACACATCTGGCATTCCCCTTAAGCAACAACAATTTGATACATCAACACTAAACCAAAAAGCCCTCTTCCAATTGCAAAAATCAATGTGTAGTGATTTTTTTTTTGGCTAATGGCTCCTGTAATGAGATGATGGTGCTGCTGTGAATAATCTCATTGTTTGCACGGTAATGGCTACGGGTCAGTGGACCAGGTTTATTTTAGGATTTGATTTTTTCATTGACAGTAAATTACTGATATAACCTTTGGTGCACCGGTGGACCAAAATTAAAAGTGTCCACCCTAGTGGGCACCAAAAATATCAACCCACTTTAATATTACTTTCTGCCTTCAAAAACTAGTGTAGCAAAGAACTGATTTCACTGTTTTTAATAAAGAACTTTGAACTTTTCAAAAAAAAATAAAATAAAAATAAAGAACTTTGAAAATAGAAAACAAAATGGAAATACATGTTATTTTAGTGAAACAGGTAATGGGAAGAAAAAACAGAATACAAATAGACACTTACCAGTTACCAGTACCATATTACCTTCATATTGTCTAACACACCATCAACTTCAGCCAATGGTGCAAAGACCTCAAATGCTTGAGTTACAAACAGTAGTAAAGCCAGCAGCAATTTACTAGTATTTTTATTCCTCAAACTTGACCACATTGATATTACATTTGGTACCATTCTTTATACACAGCTTGATAGAAAAGGAAAAGAGGAAGAAATTCCAAGAGTCTGAAGCTTTGTTGTGCAATGAAGGTATTAGGTTCCATCTTAGAAATTCTTCCCTAAATAATCTTTTTGCTTTAGAATCATTTCCCAAGAACCCTTTGGGATGGTTTCCAATATAACTTACAGTTGAGTATCCAATTATTGAGGGGATTTTTTTATAGAATTTTAAGCAAAATGTATCTAGACTAATGAATACCAATCAGAAGAACCACCACTTGTTTTCAGCTAATGTCCAAGTTCCTGTGTCAAAAACATGAGTTTTTTTTCACAATTAACATATTTAAGTAGCCAAATGATGCTACTATAGTACTATATATAAACTAGAAAGAAATTATATTTAGATTTTGTTCTACTTGCCAGCATACAGGTTTGGTTTGGCATGAGAGAGCCCATTTCACTCACATTGATACTGCTTCGTGCATAGTCTCTGAATTTCTTCTCTGATCAAATTCATCTTCTAGAAATTAAATGTTGACAAAGAAAAATGAGGCTTGCATACAACAAAACTTAATGTGCATTTGGATTAGCATATTCTGTGAAATAAAATATTTTTTTCATGACAGAGCTTAAAGAAATAACTATTTTGATATGTGTTGGACACTCAATTAATTTACTTTTACTACCAAGGCTATTTGGATATGTGTTGGACCAGTGCAAACATACATTCACGTTGCACTCAACTTGTATCCAAACTCACATTAATTGGTATCCAAACACACATTGAGTTTGTTTGGATTGAAATTTGGCTTCGGTTTACATATATTGAAAACCAAATCACATTTTCCAAAACTTGAAACATGAAATGAGACATAGAGATATGTTCCGTTGAGTTGAAAGTGAATGTAAAAGCAAACGTACCCTAACATACCTCATGCTTCTGCCGCAAGGATTCTGGTCTATTCTCCTTCAAACCCTGCAATAGAATCATAGAAATATAACCATGAATCAATGAGATGAAGCAAACACTAGACCGAACCTTTGTTTGTCATTAGAATGCTAAGAGAGATGAACCTTAGAAATTGGCTGCTCCACTGATGGTGATTTTGTTGTTTTTTTGGCTTCAGAAGCCAGGGATAGCTGCACAGTAGGCCCCAAGATAAATAGAAAAAAAATTATAGATCATCATGGAAAAATGAACTCCAGCTAATTAGTACCTTGCTAAATAATTCAGTTGGTAGTTCATTTTCAAATCTCTCGTCATTTGGTTCCTATGAAGAAATAAATAAAAAATACAATGAGAAACATACTTAAACATGATTAATTTAGGATAACAAACATGCACTCAATACATTACCACTGGAAATACTTTGATATTTCTGAAGACTCCTCTTTCCCTTTTACTTGAGAGTTTCTGATCAAGCACAACAAACATATTCATGATTAAAGACTAACTTTAAAAAAAATGAAAAAGAAAGAAACTTTGCACATATATAATGCAAGAACCTCGGAACACTAGCTGATGATTACTTACCCTATCATCAAGGCTACCTCGGAGTTTGCTAATCATTTTACATTTTTCCTGCCTTGAGCCAACACTAGATTTTGTCCTATGAGAGAAATGGAACTATATTAGACCAAAATTACAATTTTCCAATAACATGCAAGAATGAACCCCATGTCACTTCTTTGACCACAACACTTTTTTTTAAGAAAACCAGAGACATTTTACCATGTAAAAATCAAAGAGAAATCTAGATGTTTATACCTTTTGAGATCCTTTGTTTCACTATTTGAGAGAGAATTGCAATTCAATGTACCTCCGGCCTGCAGTTGGAAAAAGGGTATCAGCTACTGCCAATTGTGAATATCATCTCCATAAGGGAAGTGTGATTGCTTGAAAATAAACAACTTGATCATCTTTCTTCAGTGAATTGAAAACATGAGCAAAAAGCTCAAAGGATATATGCAACAGCTAAAGCACAAGTTTAATTAACTAACATTACTAGATGCTGCGTGCTGCAGTGCCCTCTCTGATGTTTTCAAGTGGAATACCTGAAAAGTACAAGTCAAAGATAAAATAAGTACGAAAATCAAAAATCTAAGTTGTCTTCCATATATCACGTTTTCAATGCATTCCATTAGAAATTAATGAATCAGAAAAGACACACAATATGACTTTTAAAAAATTGATAATTACTTGAAATTCTGTTGGTTGTGGTGTTTTCATCTTGCGAAAGGGTTGTGCCAGACCCTCCAAAACCTGCGACGTCCAAAAATTTGATCATGAAATAACTACACATTTACATCATGTCATTAAGTACTTAATTTCTTGCAGAAGTATAAGAAATACTTACCTTTTTACTTAAGGATTGTGCTTTAATCACCCGAGAACTTGATTTTGTATGTTTAACTGACTCAACATTAGTTCTAGACCTATCAACAGGCACAACACCACTCAAAAATTTATCACATAGGATATGTAGTATTTCACTGAGAAGGTATAAAACAATGACTATGATGCTATTAATATTATGATATGAGTAGTTACTTGTGTCTTTGTGCCCTGCTGGCTGTTACCAAATTAGGTTCTCTAGGAATAGTAACGTTTGGCTTACGATCAACCTACATAACAACTCAAAATTAGACATAGATAGTCCTAGTTAGTACCAACATTCCTCATGTGCAACAAAATAATTGTCAAACTATATAATTGAAGCTTCATATCAAACAAATTATGAACTATGCTTCCTGAAAAACTGGTTACCTCCTTGGTTTTCTTATGTGTAAAGAGAGTTTGATGCTTAAGACGAGCAACCTGTCATGAATACCAAAAAAAATCCACCAACTGCATCAAATGTTCACAATAAACATGCATTTTCAAAAGAAAAAACAGAACTCAGATTAAAATAAGTGCATATAGTTAAGAAAAATCGAATGTAACAAGCACATAGACTTCAATGTAAAAAATAAAAGAAGCCAAACGTTTGGTTTTCCTAATTGATACACATGAACATTGCAACACGAAACTAAAAGCATTAACAGGCAATGTGAGAAGTGAGTGACAAGAATGTGATGAACAATTAAGGATTCAAAATTAAATTCACCTAAGTTAAGTATTTAGAACTATTAGAACGAAAGGTTCATATATATATGAAAACTTCAGCACACCTTTTGCAAGTAACCAGCTTCAAGCTTCTGTCTTTTGGTCAATTCTCCATCTATGGAAGAATTCTGTTTCTGAAGCCTGCTTAGTTTAGGAATGACAGAAGAAATGATGGGTAAGGAACATAAAGGAGGAAAATAATAAGCAAATGCACATATTCAGAATCAGATTTGAAAAGAATGAAATGGATAAAAACATGGTTACTGAGGAAAAATGACTTAATCACAAGAAAAAAGTAATGTCAAGTATACTATTCATAAGAAGACGTAGGAAGATATTAAAAGCGACCTCATGGTCAATAATATCCTTGAAAATTTGGTTTTGATCGAGCACAATTGCGTCAGGTGATCCATATAGCAAATCTCACTTTGTGGAATAAGACTTTTGTTGTTGTTTATTCATAATATAAAATGTCAAAGCAATGATTGTAAGATCCAAAATAGCAACATAGTGAATGACCAATGATATGTATTTTTTAAAAATCTCAAACAATAACACTGAATAAGATGCCAAATATCCACCATCACGAAGCAAAACAAGAGGTGAGATATAACTGAGACCTTCTGAAATATCGAGGGGGTTGGACTTCTGGAGCATTCTTCTGCTTGGCTAAATGACTTGCTGTTGGTTTCATGAAAGTGAAAACTTTAGATTTTAAAGAACTTGACTTGCTGAGAAGCTTTGTGTTACCATTTAACGTATCTTGCATTGTTGCATTGCAATATTCAAGTCCTGGAAACAAAAGGATATTCACTTACAAAGCAATTTGATAACAAATAAAAAAACAATGAGAACTCAATAAAACACGTTTGATTCACACAAAACTCGGATTAATGATCAATGAAAAGTAAGTCCAGATTCAAAGTATAGAGAGACATCTAAAATGTCAAATTCATCCATGGATGCCCAAATTTCAATGCAGGGAAATTTGGCTATTAGAGCAATCACACGCTACCATGAAAATGGATAAATAATAGCAAAACATCAATCAAAAGAAACTATAATGCAATACTTATCATAATAATTTTGATCAACATTCAAAAAATGAGGCATTTGAATAGCAATGCAGACCCTATGGAGTGAAAGTTGTACCTTGTTCTGGATTCACACAAGGACCAGAATCATCATTAGCAACAATATTCACATTTTCCATTGCACCAGCATTTCCCCATCTCAACTTCTCCAGAAACGCTACACACAACAACACATCAAAAAACCAAACCAATCAAAACCCCATTTCCAAACACAATAAAAAAAACATCACAATCACTAGGAGGTTTGGTTTCCCTCAAATATACTTACGTGAAGGCGGGTAACTCGCGGCGAATTCGAACCATTGTTGTGCTTCATCAGCATCCCAAAACGTCTCCGGCCGGGTGAAATCGAAGAACCGAGGAGCGTCGAATTCATAATCAAGATCAATTTCATTATGATCATCCCCGCACATAGACGGGTCTGAAACTTGAACCTTATCAAACTCTTCTTCCATGCTGCTCTCTCTCTCTCAAATTCTTCTCTATCTTCAGAGCCTCACTACCATGATCCCGTACCCGCCTCTCTCGTTTCTGGGAAAATTCGGCGTAGTTAAATTTTCCCGGAAAACGAGAGAGAAAGTTGGAATATTAATTACTTTATTAATTGATTGCTTAATTAATTTTCCTTTTTTATTTAATTTTGAGTGATGATGAAGGTATGGAGTAATAATGATAATTGAATTGAATTGAATAGAAGAGAAAATGCTGTCGTAGAGAATGGCGAAGATTTCGTTGGTGATAGATTAGAGGGGAAGAAGAGAAAAACATGGCAATGGCATAGTTGAAAGAAGAAGAAACAGGTTTGGTTAGTTTGTCTGTTTCTATATATGGCGCCAAAGTTAGAGACACATGTTACCTAATTTTTAATTTTGCTTGCATTTTTAGGTAACCGTGTACCCCATTGCATATATTTTATCATATTTTTATTAATAAATATTCATTTAACTTTCTATAACATTATTGAGAGTTTTACAGTAAAAGTGCACCTACATTTTTCTCTAATTATATATGAGAAAAATATGATACAATGTAATGATTTTTTACACCGTCAACCAATCAGATTGTAAGGATATGTCACGTCAATTAATGAAATTAATTAAAAAATATATTTTCTTACATCCTTAAAATCTGATTGGTTGACTATGTAAAAAAAAAATACACTGTTAGTATATAGAAATTAAACTCATTATATATCATGTAAATGTTTTTTCACAATCAAATAATTAGAAATCTCTATTTTTGTAATCACACTCTGCATACTAGTAACGAGTAATGATTTATACACACCTCATTTATCTTCCATCTCATTTCCACTCATTTTTTTTTCCTATCTCTTTCTGCATTTCTTGTCACATCACTTATCATATCACTTATTTCTCTCTCATTTCTGCACTACCTCCCAAGGTGGAGGTGGAATTGATTGGTGAATAAAACATTATTGCATTTATAGACAAACAAATATTATTGCATTCCCTTGCTAAATATTCCATTTCTTATGAGGATGAAATTTGCATTGGTTCAATTGTATTCAGACTTATATTTAATCTTGTATTCTTTTAGATATTTTTCCGAACATTTTCTAAAAGTTTTTTACTTTCCCTTAAAAATTAGAAATCTCTATTTTACTACATTATAAATAAATTAAAAGAAGTTTCACCAAGGTTCTTCATGTCAAAAGACATTGACAATATATTGTTGGGTCTCAATAAGTAGATCATGATTATTGCAAGTAAGTAAAATATAATCTACATAGAGAATAAGAATAGTAAATTTACTCCCATATATGCATTGATCAATTTTTGTGCAGGGGTGTATCCAGCGGGGGTTGGCAGGGTGCTCGCCCCCCCCCCCCTCCCAAGAATTTCAAATATCGTGTTGACTATATGTAATTTAAAAAAAAATTATATCTTTAATCTAGACCCTCCCAAAGATTTGGCCATCGATCAAAGTCAGATGCCGTTTCAATTAAGATATTATTATTTAGATGTTTCCGGAGATCCTAATTTAAGAAAGTTGTCCAGTTTATCAATGTAAATAATTTTTCTATGATTTGAAATATATATATATATATATATATATATATATATATATATATACTATTCATGGTAAAAAATCTAGTATTTTATTTCGCCCCCCAACAGAAAAATCCTAGATACATCGCTGATGATGTGATGATCTTATCAAATTTAAGAAAGGGAAGGTAAATGCTATAAAGATAAAATTTGAAGGAGGTGAGTGCAATTTTCATTTATAAATTATCTTTAAGTTAGAGATTTTAAAACTTTAAATTAGTACACCATCCCAATTCCCATCATCTAAAATTTAATGCCTCCAAAATTTATTTAAGTATTATACATCTAACGATATCTTATATCACAAATAAATATTATGATAATTGACTTTGATTAGTTCACTTTTTAATATTTGTTTTCTTCGTAAAATTAACAAAAACACAAAACAAACTAACAATTTTTAATATTTATGAGAACTGATATATAATTTATTTAGTTTAATTCAACAAGATAACAAACTAAAAATTACCCTTATTTATGGATTCTGTCGCAGGTTGGGGGCCTCATGCTCCTTATTTGTTGCAGCGTTGTTGGCATCGGAGTTTGGAGGAGGAGGAACATGGCTATCTTAGGTGATAATAACTGGTCGGTGGAGGGTACTGTAAATTGGATTCTTCAAGAGCAAAAAGATTACGACAGGTTCCTTATTAGTGGGCTCTCGTCGTGCCTTGTAGCCTTGGGTTCGGCAAGGTGGAAGATGCCTCCAGTTGGAACTGTCAAGCTTAATACATACTGTTCTTTTGACCAAGTGCAATTGAGAATGGGGATGGGTAGCCTCATTAGAATGCTAAGAACTCAAAAAGTAAAACTCCTCATATAAGAACTAGTGGTACACGTATGGAAGTAGATGATGTACCACTAATTGGAAGAAACTTTACGTGGTACAGGCCTAACACGGGCAATCTAAGAGCAGACTCGAAAGGTTCCTTGTGTCTCAAGAATGGTGGACTTGTTGGCCTGTTACTGCTCATTATGTATTAAGCAAAGATGTATTCGACCACTGCCCAATATCGTTGAAAAATGTGAATGTCAATTGGGGCCCAAAACCATTTAAATGTAAAAATTGCTGGCTGCTGGAACCGGGATTTGTAGAGTTTGTAACAGGAACTTGGGCAGAGATTGATGTTCAAGGCTGGGGAGCGTACGTCTTAAAGGAGAAACTTAAAATTCTCAAAGGGAAGTTTAAGACTTGGGACAAGGAGAATATATGGGACTTGCAATGAAAGTGCAACAAGTTGGTCGAAGAAATAAATGAACTGGATTGTATTAAGGACGAGAGAGTATTGTTGATAGCGGAAATTCAGAATAAACAGGATAAGCTTGCTAATTATTGGAAATTTGCAACAATGAATGAGTCGCTATTGTACCAAAAATCGAGGGAAAGCTAGATAAAAGAAGGAGATGCAAACACGAGGTACTTCCACGAGATTGTGAATTGGAGAAAAAGAGTTAATGAAATCAGGGGGATGAATATTGATGGCAATTGGGTGGATGATCTAGATCTGGTTAAGGGGAGAATAAATCTGTTTTTTAGGAAAGATACAAAGGTAATGCGTGGGAAGGAATCAGATTGGAGGGGGTTCGGTTAGGATGCATCTCATAGGCAAATAATAGGGGGTTGACTGCAAAGTTTGATGTAGAGGAAGTAAAAGAGGCTGTGTGGGATTGTGAAGGAGACAAGAGCCCGGGGCCTGACGATTTCAACTTTTGGTTCATCAAGAAGTTTTGGGGAATTCTCAAGGACGATATTTTGAAACTATTGGCTGATTTTCACCAGAACGGTGTGTGGCCGAGAGAAGGAAATGCCTCATTCATCGCCCCAGTTCCTAAAGGGGCCAACCCACATGACCTTGGGGAATATAGACCAATTTCCCTAGTTGGCTGCCTATACAAAATAGTTTCAAAACTCTTGGCTAGAAGAATTCGGGTAGTACTTGGAAAAGTAATTGACGAGAGGCAAACAACGCTTTACTTCGGAGGCGGAATTTGTTTAATCAAGAGTGTGTTGTCTGCAATCCCACTCTTCTATTTCTCCTTCTTTAAAGCATTCAAATCAGTCCTATTACAGTGCAAGAGGATTCAATGTGATTTCCCGTGGGGAGTTGGAGTGAAGGCAAGGAAACTAGCTTGGGTACGATGGGAGGTGGTGTGCAAAGTTAAGGAGGATGGAGATTTGAGGATAAGAGACTTAGAAATGTTTAACAAGGCACTATTGGCTAAATGGAGGTGGAGAATATTACAAGACCGACATAGCTTATGGGTAAGGGTACTGAATGCTATGTATGGAGTTTTAATAGAAATAACTCGGACTGAAGAGTGAGTATTGGTTCAAACTGGTGGAGAGATATATGAAGGATTAGTGCGGAAGAAGATGGATGGTTTATGAGGAATGTATACAGGAAATTAGGGCATGGGACTGAAACCTTATTTTGGCATGATAAAAGGTTGACAGGGGACCAGAATTTAAAACAGCCGTTTAAAAGACTCTATGACATCTCTATTCAAAAGTTTGAGTTTGTTGGTGGTATGGGTGAGTGGAAGGAAGGAAATTGGGAATGGAAGATGCAATGGAGAAGGGAACTATTCAGCTTGGAAGAACAATTGCTGGGAAATCTGCTACAAACTATTCAATCTGTCCAACTAAAATCAGGTGAAAGCGAGGCTTGGATCTAGACTGAAGAACCTGAAGGTGCATTTTTGGTGCAATCGGCTTACAAGGTGCAACAGTTGGTCGATGATGAGGTGGAAGGAGAGGTGTACAAAATCCTCTGGAAAATTCCAGCTCCATCTAATGCTATATCTTTTCTTTTGGAGGGCCACTCTGAATAGGATTCAAACACGCGATAATCTTCAGAAAAAAGGAATTATCTAGCAGGGCCAGACTAGTAGGTGTGCATTGTATCAACAATCAGAGGAAAATATAGAACACTTGCTATTTTCTTGCAGATATGGTTGGGGGGGGTATGGTCAGTGTTATGTTTGGTTTGGGCTCCAAACTGCTCTCCCTCAAGACTACTCACAACACTTTCTACAGCATAGTGGAACGAGTAAGAAGGGGGAAAATGGGAGAATTAGCTGTTTAGTGTTGCTGTATCTGGTCAATCTAGTTGGTCAAGAACGATGTAGTATTCAGAAACAAGGTGTTTGATGTGGACCAAGTGTGTGAAGGTATCAAAATTAGATCGTGGAATTGGATAAGATGCAAGGCAAGAGGCTTTACTTACTCTTTCTATGAGTGAAGTTCTAATCCAAAGGTGTGCCTTCAAGGTATTTTGCTGTAACAATAGTTCTAGCCTCATAATAAGACGTTTTGTATGCTGGTGGTAATGTGTGCTGCTGTGTTGGATAAGAAATAGGAATTGTACAACAACATTTGGTGACTCTAAGCACATTAGTGGAAGTTCCTGGAAGGAGGAATTAAATCATTACAATTGATAGAATGGAAAAACAAGGTTGGGACTAGTGTTTGGGAAATCTGCTAAATTTCTGGATCTTCTAGTTACTAAGATGGGTGTGCAAATTGTGCTGTTGAAGTAGCATATTCTAGGCAGTGGGGGGTGTACTAAATATGTAATTCTATTGTCCCACTTGGTATATGTAGTTTATGGTATGTTTTCTTTCTTTTCTCTACTTCATTACTTCTATATTGGTTATAGCACCCCTAGTGCTATCTTACGTGCATATTCTTTTGGCTTCTCAAAAAAAAAGAACTAGTTCTTATTTTGAAGAACTAAGAACTCCATGTCAGCCCCCTCTAATGGTCAAGAACTCAGTTCTTAGTTCTTATATCAGAAATAAGAACTAAGAACCTTGCATTGGAGATGCTCTAAGTTCTTTGACCTTCGGTTTCTCTTGGACCGTGACTTGAGCATTAGTCTCGTTCACATCTCTAGAGATGCGAATGAAGCGGTTGATTGCCTTTCTAGGATTGGAGCTAGCTCTCAGTATCCCCTTAATCGTCTTGATCTTGGCTAGGGATGTGTTAGCCTTGTAGACTTTACATTATTCTTTTAATTTTTTGATGTACAAAAAAAACTAAAAATTATTCGGCCAAATCTTTTATATTAATTTTTTTACATTTTAAAAATAGAATATATATTTTTTCAATATAATAAAATCTAACACTTTTGTGAACGAAAATCCGAAACTTAATTAGATGATTTGTCCAATAGTAGTAGATATCATTTTTCCTAAGGGAAACTGCACGCTAATGTCCATACTTAAACATCATAATATCAACTTAAAATTCATACAATCTAACAATCAAGTTGCACGCTAAAGTCCATAAGCTTGAAGTGCCCTTACCTTGGCCGTTTTCTTCCCTAAGCCGAGATTCCATTTCGATCACATTCTGGCTTCTCGCACTGACTCGCTTTCCTTCCTCCCTCTAGCTCCATCGCAAATGCGTCATCGCGCTCCATACCCCCTTCCTCTATCCTGGATACAACTTCCTCACTCGTTTAAGGGTCATCAATAGCTAAAGGCGACATACAAGGGGGAAAAATTCCTCATTTCTTTGTTTTAGCCTCGGATTCAAAGAAAGGGAAGGAAGCTCTTCAAGAAAGTACCTTCATTTCTAAAAACGGTGGTCGTCGGTGGGAGTGGTGACAATGTGAACATAGGGGAAATTGATCAGTCGTTTTTGTTGCGGACATGATGGTGTTTCCAATGTTGGTGGTCTCATGATGACAGGACGTCGAACTTCGCCGAAATACATCATCAAAGTTTTCATTGGAAAATTCGTCAGACATCGCGTGGTGGCGCACGATGGGGGACAGAGAAGGCCAATGGATCTTCTTCTCCTCGTGGCGAGGATCATTGTGATGGGGTTGGTTTTCTCAAAAGGTGGAGGATCTGGTCATAAAGTGTCATTGCAGGTGTGGTGGTTCGCTGAAGTTTGGTCGCGATATAGCTTGGCTGGAACAACTTCGATCTTTACCTCCTTCGCCTAGAAACGTGAGGTGTTGACCCATAAATGTCCTTCAAGCATCAAATCGGAGAAAAGAGCAAGCTTTGCAAGCTCGCCATGGAGGAAGACAGTGGTTTGGACAAGGTGAAGGAGTGGTGGTGGTGACCTTGGTCAGAGAAGGAGGGAGACACAAAGAGAAGGCGAGACATAGAGAAGAGTGGCGGTAGGTGTGGTCTCCATGCATGGTTTGCGCTTGGAGCTCACCACCATGGAGAAAGATAAAAAGAAGCGTGAAAAGGGAATGGGTGAGAGACAAAATGCGTGAATGGAGAGAGAGTTATGTGAATTATGAGGAAAGAGAGAGAGGATCTGATGTTGACAATTGGAGAGAGTTGTAAAAGACACTTTCTTCTCGTTGGTTAGAGGAGATTTTTTCCACAATTTTCATTGGCGGAAAATCTTGGAGAGATAAGGAGTAGGGTTGTCCACCGGTAGGTTTCAGGTGGAAAAAGCTCAAACTGATCATAACTGACACATATAAATTGAAGCCTGTCACCGTCTGTTCACGAATTTACGGTTAGACGGCTTATCGGGTCTTTCGGATCGGTTAGCACAGATTGAGTTCAGTGCTATAATCAATTAACCAAAAGAAAAAAGAAAAGAATCAGAGAGTAAGTAGATGAAATGAAACAACTACAGATTGTGGTGCTTCCATGGCAGTGGTTGAAGGCTTGATGTAGCAAAAGATCTAGGGGTTTCGTTCGATGGTGATAGAGCAACCAAAGGGCTCCACTTTCACCAAAGTCAACACTGCATATTGACAAGGTCGGGGCGTTGTTGCATCTTAACACTTTCACCGGGCTACTATATCCGAAGGAGCTTCTCGACACTGCATCTCACGACGGTCAAGATGGTCTCATTGATCAGAGCACCCAAACGCACAAACTCTAAGAAGGACATGGTAAAAAAAAGTGTGTTAGAGAAGAAGAGCATAGAAAGTCATTAGAAAAGAGCGTGGTAAAGGTAAAGGGCGTGATTTATTAAATGTGGTGTGGGTTGGTTTTGAGAGAGGGTGTGAGAAACAAGGGAGAGAAGGAGTCACATGGGGAAATGGTGTTAGTGGTTTACTTCACAACTGTAACTAATAAATGCACCCATTTGTAGTAGTAGTGACAAGGGCTATTATGTCATAGACTTCGCCGCTGCACTCCACATTTATCTATATCAACTTTATTTCAAATTAAAGTTCTCACACTTATGGACTTTCAAAAAAAAAAAGTTCTCACACTTATATGCGGTTGGATCGAGTACCGACAGAATTAATTTTCTCATCTGAATCCAACAACTTTTAACCATTTGCACTCGATTTCTCCAATCCGGCAACCCACGACGCGACTTATCCCCCACCTGTTTCTTGATTTTTTTGTTCGGTTGCTTCGGTTTCAGTTGGTGCTGAAATTTTTTAGACAACCCTAATTTAAGCATAGATGGGCATCCAACTTGACTTGTATACGCCTCATTAAAGTTAAATTCAACTTTTCCTTCAAGATTTCCTACTGATAGAATATTATGTTGGAATCATCGTGAGGGAGTTATTTTTAGCACACCTTTAAAAATAATCATACACCCTTTAACATTAGGGTGTGTGAAAAGTAATCTCTTATACTCCGTCGGTTTCAAAATAACTAACTATCTAGAAAGAGAAAAAACACGCGTATTAAAAAAATAATTAATATTGTTAACTTTTTAAAACACACACTTATAGGCGAAAAAACTTAGCAAAACTACTCATTTTACTTTTTTTTAATCAATTAAATTAAATATTATTTACATTGGGGAGTGTACACCTCATACTAGAAGAACAAGTAATATCTTTGTGTGTGTACTGTAGACGATGTCTTCGGTGTGTATAGAAGCTTGATAGGTTTTAATTCATGTTAAGTGAAAGAGTGAAGACACATATGATTCTAGAAGAAACTATTAGAAGTAACTTACATGGAATGAAAATGATTCTGAGATTTTATATTGCACCAACTCCCGCCTGCCATCTCACTAAATATCAAAAGAGGAGTCTACTTGTACATAAATATTCAATTGATCCAGTCAATTTCATCATATTCAATTGACTACTCAAACCTCACACGGTCAAATCAACTGTACCGGGTAAATTTAACGGACTGCTCACCCGACCCGAAGCAAAAGAGAAATCGAAATTCGAAAGTGAAAGCCTCAAACCAAACCCCTAACAGCAAAAGCAGAGTAAGCAATCACTTCAAAGTTCCACGCTCTCTCATCTCTGACGCAAGAAGCTAGAAGACAGCCTCTTTGCGCCGGCCTCCATCCTCAGTTATTTCCTTCCCTGTTTAAGAACTTATGTTGGATTCTTTGTGAATGTTTGGTTGTTTCTGTTTCAGAGCATCATAACTCTGTTTGTTGTCTCCTCTTTCTATTTCTCTTTGAAATCTCAGTTTTTTCTTATTGTATTGTGAACCAATGTTAAAAAATATTGTTCTGATTAAAACTAAATAAGTTTGTTGTTATTAGTGCCTTATATCATGTGCTGGCTTGCTGTGTTATTGTTCTGGTTGCTTAATCATGTGGATACTTATTTAGTCATCAAGTAGAACCACTCTTCTATTTTTCATAGATTTGCTTTTGCATTAGAAATGAAATGCAACTGATTGCAGATGAATTGATTGTAGAACTCATGTGCTGCAATTGTATTCTACATTCCTTAATTATGATGGTTGTAACACCCCAAATTCTATAACCTGGATAATATATTTATTTAGAATGTGATTCTTACCATATTTATGAGTCTCATGTTTTGATATGACTGTTAAATTATTTGTGGTTGAGAAAAAAAAATTAGGCTAGTAATATCTCACATTTTAACACTTTGAGGTGGGATAGTGACACAATATGAAAAAAAAGAGCCAAAGGGGGGCATCTTAGTAAATTACAATTTAGAGATGGGGCATAGAGGTAATATACGATGAAAAGAAAAAAGCAAGAAACAAAAACCCTAAACCCAAACGGGGGCTTGGGAGAAGAAAGAGGATTCAAGAGAGGAAGAAACAAACCATCCCAAAGAAGTTGGTTGACCCTAGTACCACTCATTGGTGAGTATGATTCCCCTCCCCCTATGTCGTATGATTATAGTTCTTCCCATTTATGAGATTAAAACCTTCTTATGATTCTGAACATGGAAATCATCTACCCTAAGTGATGGTATTCATCTCTGACGAACTAGCCCTGCCTTGCTTAGTTAGTTGATTTGGTATCTCTTTTGTGGTGTCTTGGTCGGAATGATGGGGCCCCTTTGTTTTGTTGAATTTTGGTCCCTGTCTTGCGAGATTTAAATGAATTTAGGAGTAGTGATTATTTTTCTCTTCTCCTTTGACCCAGTATTCTTTATGTTGTTATGTTAAGCACATTAGAGATTGTTAGTTTCACAAGGGAAAGTCCAAAAAATATATAGCAGTATGTTACAGTATACAAATTCTTTTATTTAGTATAAATTTTCCACTGTCTCTTGTCTTTGGTGTTCTAATTTTCTTTGTTACATTGATCCTTAATACTCCTTTAATGATATGGAAAATGTGGTGCCTTCTTAGAATTACTATTGGCTGTTAACATTGAATACAAATGTAGAGTACAAAGCAAACAATAAAATGATAACATTGTGGGGCAAACCTAGCGACCTTAAGAGGGCCAGTAGAGGCGAATCCCAAATGTAGAGTAAAAAGAGAAAAGTAAAGAAGAAATATTGCAGGACAAACTTGATGACATTCCAATGGCTAGTTGAAGGCAGATCCTGAATTGTAGCGGAAGCTACAATTGAATTCTCACATCTATGTAGAGTATTTACCATTACTAAAGTTTTTAAAATATTTTTCTTGCATGCAGTAAACTCGTAAGAGTTTGAGTTGTGTTTACCCCCCTCCACGAGTTTACGTAAACTCTCTAGTTTGATAACCTTGGGTATATTGATGTTTAAAATTTCGTCTGGAAATAATGTTTTGGGGTGCTTGTGCAGTGTTGTGGTCCTTGTTGCTTGAAAAGAATTGAGATTTTAGCCATTCACGTCAAAGGGAACCATGGTATTGGAAAGGCGCTTTATATAGTTGCTGGTGATTTCTAAAGACAAGTTTCTTTTTGTGTGGTGCACCTGCAATCTTTGCTTCTAAGCATAAGTAGCATGTCCGCTTCTCCGTCACGGATGGAAGGAGGAGGAGGGCAGGTCTCAATAAAGCCAGCACTATGCGAAGAATGCAAATCTAACGCATCAAAATATAAGTGCCCTGGTTGCTCCGTACGCTCATGCAGTCTTCCTTGTGTAAAAGCTCACAAAGTGCGTACAGGATGCACTGGCAAGAGGAACCGGACTCAATTTGTTCCTCTTTCTCAGTTTGATGATAGTGTGCTATTATCTGGTACTTACTCTTAAAATTCTATGTCCTGTCTTTGAATCTTGAGAACCTTGTAGTTGATTGCATAAGTGGAATAGCTTCACTTCATATTTCTTAATATCTACTATTCAACCAATAGGAGCCTTTTTTATGGTTCCTCAGAGATTTCACATAAGTATTTTTTCTTGATTTAATTTCAATATTTTCATGCTGATTTCTGTTATTGGCCCTTTTGGAATTTACATGTTCTTCACTCACCACGTTTTTGGGCATTGTTTCTGAATTTTCATGAATTTGTACAGCTGTTTGCGATTTCTTATAATTTCCCCAATATCTAAATCCCTGTATTTATTTTGTTTATTTTGTGATTTCCTCCACATCTAGACTATAATTTGTTGGAGGAGGTGAAGAGGGTGGCTGAATCTGCTCAGAGAATGAGAACTAAATTGCGCTTGTATCCCTACTTTAAGCTACCTTATCCCCTCAAAAGCCTAGGAAGTGCTGCTGCAAGCCGGAGAACCAAACTATTGTTTCTGCCTAGCCGGATGTCAAAAAGAGAGATGAATCAGACTCGATATGACCAAAGGTATTTTTGGCATTCATGACAAACTTATGTTGTTTTAGGAGCCTGTACCTATAAGCAGTTTCTTCTTTGTGTACTCAACTTGTAAATGTTTCCTTGGGTGCGTTCAGCTCAGATTATAAATTTTTATCAAGCCTGGGTTCTTAACGTATTGGTACCAAAGGGAAATGTAGATTATAAGAATGTTTCATTCTTAAATTGCGAAGATGGAAAATTTTGTTTTTAAGTGGATTACATATATGTTTATGGAATGCTCTCAGGAAGAAGGCTATATCTTGGACAATAGAATGGCGTTTTCACTCGACAGATATTGTTTTACATGACCACGGGTAAGCTGTTTAGATGATGTCTTCAGTTGGAATATGAGATTGCACCTTACATTCCTATTGCATGCAAGAAAATACAATTTTTGAAAGGATATTATGCTTTTGTCTTCCAGGGTCGATGAAAATTCAAGCCTCTGCTCTATTCTTGAGAAGCATCTCAAACCTGGTCCTTGGAATCATCAGCTAAGGGAATTTTGTGTGGACCAGATAGATTGTCTCAAGCTTTTCATTTGTAAATACCCAAAGGTGGGTTTTCTTTACCTTTTACCTCATGAAGATATGGCTTTATTTTTAGCTATTAATTTCATGCTGTTCTTGTTAATACAGGGTCCCAGGTCACCATTCAAAGAGTTGGATATGAAAGCACCAATCAGACAGCAGTTAGCAAATATAGTGATTTTGGAGTTTCCTGTTGTTTTTGTTTTTTTTCCCTCTCACAATATCAATTTTGAAGTTGTTAAGGATGTCAATTCCAGTATACATAAATCACAGCAGCAAGATGATGAAAGCAACCAAAGTCAGGAAGGTGTACGTTTTAGGGAGGAAGCAATAGAAGGCGAAAACAGTTCTGCAAATCCTAAGGTTTCTGATCTCATGAAGCACGTGGAATCAAGTACATCACAACACTTGCTTACCCAAAATATGAGTAATGAGAAAACACATGATTCATTTGTGGTCGAAGGAGACACTGGGAGTGGTAATCTTTCACATTGTTCACAGGAAACCAAGGAACTAACATCATTTGAAGATTTGAGATTTGTCTTTGATCCAGATCTTATGGATGATTATGCTGATCTTGACTTCCTTGATATTGATAATGAAATGCAAAACGAATTAGATTTATTTGGTCCCAGTGCAGAGTTCCCTGTGCCAGAGGAATTGGAGGAAGGGGAAATTCCAGAATGATTTAGCTATGGTTCACTTATGTTGAGGAGTTGGCGAGAAAATGAGATAACATTTTCAACGTGAATCATATCAATATGTTCTGAGGTTCATTGCTTCCAAGAATGAGTTTGGAGTTCAGTTTCCAGTCATGTATTTCCTTTATATCTATATCAAGAATGACAGAGATTTCAAATTGATCTGCCTAAGGACTGCTATGATTTCATGTTCCGTTCCGTCTCTTGGCTTCAGAAATCTTGCCCCTGATTGTTAATGCGCTGCTTCGGATTGGATGTGTTAAATTGCTCCCTAAATCTTATTATCTATAAAGATCAAGCTGCCACTTTTTGTGCGAGGATTCAGCAAGCACAAAGGCTGGGTAGTCGCTGCTTTGTTCATCACTTTTTGTCAAACTTCGGTATTGAATTTTTCTTGTTTTATAGTAACATCCTGTTAAAGGAGAAATAGATTTCAAATTCATGAATCATTTTTTCAAGCTTTGCCTTTTCAAATCCGTTTCGCAGTGTTTCTTCTCAGTTTCAGGTATATCTACCTCTTACTGTAATGAAGCATTCCTGCTTCTTGACTTGATTGAGACAGTTTCGTTTTTTGTTACTTTTAGGGCCTGTTTGGTTTGGCCATTTTCTGTTTTCATTTTCACTGAAAATAGAAAATGTAGTAGAGAACATGTTTGTTTCAGTTTTTGAAAATGTTTTAAAAAAAAAACATTCTCTAAAAAAGGTGAAAAATTGAAAATAAAAAATCACCGTTTTCTTTGTTTCCTGTTCAGACCACGAGAAAATGAAAACACTAGAAAGACACGGTGGCAATCCTGTAAATAGTTGAATTTTTAATTCAATCTGTTATTTATTATGCTCTTCCGCACCTTTCGTTCACGAGCTCGATTCTCACATATAGCAATTTCATGTGTTTTTTAACTTTTTTTTATTCTTCACCGGAAATACAATTTCATGTGCTTTTACAAGTAATAAAAATCATCATTTCTTTTAAATATTAAATATGCATACTGGACTGATAATATTAATATATGTAATATATATAAACAAATATATCATGAATATATGTTAACTTTTGATAAGAAAATTATATTAATTAACACATATATGAATATTATATTCATATCTACACCTTTTAGTGAATATTATATATAGAAGGGTAGCTCAGTTGGCAACGCAGACTAAGTGTGAGAAGAGTTATGTTCGATCTCCACACAATACAATATGAAGACGGATGAGAAGCCCTAACTGTGACTAAATCCCGAATCTGGCGGTATAGACAAAGGGTGACCGGGTACCGGATATTTATACCAAAAAAATATACTAAGAAAGTGTGGTACAACTAATAGATAGTTGAAGCATCGAGGGAGGGGTTCGACCCCTAAGCGGTGGGTATGGAAAACTATTTATTGGGGTGACCTACCCACTTTACATGATCTCCCAATCTTAAAGAATTAGTCTCATGGTTGTTGTCGGATGTAATACCAAAAATAACATATTACAAAATAAAAGCCTACATATATTTTTATTATATTTGTTGTTAAAAGCGTATGTATTAAACTTTTGATAGGAAAAAATATATTAACATATAAATATTTATATTTATACTTATTTGAAAATAAGTATATTAATAAAAAATAAATCCTTAATATCATCAATTATTTATGTTATAGTGTTATTTACAAACTGTTCATTTATACAAATATTTGACTTTAAAGTTTATATAAAAATAATTTTTAAAATTTTATTGAAAATGGCTAAACCAAACACATTTTCAATATTTTCTCTTTTTCAGAAATGGAAAATAAGAAGTTCAATCAAACATGTTTTCTTAATCTTGAAAATCTGAAAATGAAAATTGTTTTCAGAAAATGAAATCACGAAACGAAAATAGAAAATATTTTCTCAACATGTTATTATGACTTATGAGGATTATACCAGATTAGGCGTAGTGGTATGTTGACAAGTTAAAGAAGAAAGAAAGTCCATGCTTTAGAGGGTTGTTGTAAAGCAATGGTGGTCACTCTCATACCAAATTAAACTATTTCAATTAATATTTGTAATTTTTATAATTTATAAAATTTAATTTTTTTTAGTACAAACCTCCAGCAAAAGTAGCATACAATTAACATTAAAAGATAGAAACAGAAAGCAACAAAATGAACATCAAACAAAGCTACAAGCAAAAAGAAAACAGAAAACAACTCCTAAAAACACGATAGGCCAGTACTGGAAAAAACCAGAACAGAAAATTGGAACTTCAAGGAGCTCCAAGATCAGCGCCAATAAAATCAGATCAGCATACACACCCTTGAGCATACAGAACACAGCAACGAACATCAAGTGGGAATAGAGCTAGAGCACCACCAGAGGTTTGTTATCCTGTTGCAGCCTGATTTAGCCAAAGAATCCGCTGAATATAATTTATAAATGTTAAAATATTAGTTTAATAATATATTAATTTTATTACGGGTTAATGTTCAAATTGGTCATTTAGTTTGTCACCGTATTTGTTAGGAAGTTATATTTGAGGAAACACAAGATTCATTTGCATGGGAGAATAATTTGACATTTAAAAGTTAAAACCATTGGCAGGATTTCACTAACAATTTGAATTGACATATCTTGTATTTTGTTGTGGCACTTCTTCGTAAGTCGTAACAATAAGCAATAGTGTAATGAAAATTACACAAGTAGAAAAATAGTGCACCAGCCGGGAATCGAACCCGGGTCTGTACCGTGGCAGGGTACTATTCTACCACTAGACCACTGGTGCTATGACATTGGATGAGACCGTATGTTTAGAATATAAATTAAACACGATTTCTTTAGGCAAATGGAGAATTCATTATTTTAACTTGCAGGATACCGTTAGTTAAAATTAGATTGGACATATCAAATCAACAAAAATTATCGTGTTGACAACCTGTCTTTGACCGTGACAATTATAATTTTTACCTTTTTTTATATTAAATTATTCTCACAATTACATTTTGATATTGACCAAGGTATTCTTACAGCCAACAGCTGTGAAATTAATCTCTCACCCCATGGTCAGCGCACTAAGCGGTAGGGTGCTAGCCAATGAGTTTTCTCTATTCGCAAGAGTTGAGATTCGAACCCCAAACTACTTGTTTAAAAGATGAAATACTGAACCACTACACCAACTCACTTGGTTGTTCTCACAATTACTATGTGTGATGCAGGTGAAAGGTCATGTTCAAAAATAAAATTAAATATTTGATCCAAGAGTTTAAATAACTACTTTTTACCACTTATCGGTACCAAACTAATTTTACCCTTTTGAGTTTAGGAACAGGATTTTTTAAAATTTTACTTAAAAAATTCACATAATCATAACCGTATTATGAATTTAATTTGTAAAGAAATAGTGCAAATGAGGATGGTGTAGCCTTTCTTATATTTATAATACATTAGGTCAAAAGTGTAGATACAAGTATACATGGGCATGACCCATAGACTCTTCACTTAACCCTAATTCTTAACTCGGATGGTCATCCAACTATTTATAACACAAATATTAGTTTTGTACTTAAAATAACTTAAAATCTCTATTAAATACAATTTTTTTTGGATTTGGCTCCTTTAAGTAAACATTATAGCCCTTAGGTGATTACATACTTTTATAAAGTTAATAAAATAAATCAATATATTATTGTAATGCTTACTGTAACACCCCCACTTTTCGTTATTAGGTTATTTATTATTTTATTTGAATTATTATGTTATATGGTAATTTGATAATTTATGTGATTTAATTTGATGATTATGTGATTATGTGATTTAATTAGATGATAAGGTCATTAAGTTATTTTATTAAATAATTATGTGATATAGATAAATAAGGGTTTTAGGTTTTAAGTGAGTAGTTGGGAGTGGGGCCCATTGTAAGATTTTTTAAGGGTTATGAGAGAATTAAAAAGGGAGAAATCAGAAAATTAGGATTAGAGAAGCAGCAGAACAGAGGAACACATGAAAGGTGAAGGAGAGGAGAAAAGGTAGAGAAAACCTAGAATTTGATCTTCAAGAAGAAAAGGGTCAATGAGGCTTTGTTCAAGTGTCATAAAAGGTAAGGGTTTGAATTTACCTTGTATAATTGTAGAATAACAGAGGTTGAGTTTAACATGAGGGAACCTCATCTTCTTTGAAAATTCAGAACTGAGAGACTGTGTTGAGTGTTAACATGTGGTGATCAAAATTGATTTTGAGCGAAATTGAGGTTCCGGGGAAAATTGGGTTCTGTTCTGTTTTGCCCGCAGATACCCTAACAATCTGTGTTGTAGAGAGCATAACTCCCTCTAAAGAATTCCGAATTGAGTGAAACCAATTTTGTATGAAAGCTAACTCATAGGGCTATGTTGGGTAATATTTTCATAATATTTCGATTGCTGTTTCAATACCATAATCATTTGCAAGTTCATTCTGTTTCTGCCCGCAGACACCCTAGCAGCCTGTGTTGTAGATAGCATAACTCTCTCTAAAGAATTCCGAATTGAGTGAAACCAATTTTTTATGAAAGCTAACTCATAGGGCTATGTTGGGTAATATTTTCATAATTTTTCGATTGCTGGTTCAATACCAGAATCATTTGCAAGTGCATTTTGTTTCTGCCCGCAGACACCCTAGCAGCCTGTGTTGTAGAGAGCATAACTCTCTCTAAAGAATTCCGAATTGAGTGAAACCAATTTTTTATGAAAGCTAACTCATAGGGTTATATTGGGTAATATTTTCATAATTTTTCAATTGCTGGTTCAATACCAGAATCATTTGCAAGTTCATTCTGTTTCTGCCCGCAGACACCCTAGCAGCCTGTGTTTAGAGAGCATAACTCTCTCTAAAGAATTCCGAATTGAGTGAAACTAATTTTGTATGAAAGCTAAATCATAGGGTTATATTGGGTAATATTTTCATAATTTTTGGATTGCTGGTTCAATACCAGAATTATCTGCAAGTTCACTCTGTTTTGCTCGCAGACACCCTAACAACCTAGGCTGTAGAGAGCATAACTCTCTCTACAGAATTCCAAATTGGGTGAATCCAATTTTGTATGAAAGCTAAAGTATAAGGCTATGTTTGGTAAAATTTGCATAATTTTTGGAGTGCACTTTTAGTACCGGAATTATCTGCAAGTTTGCTATGTTTCTGCTTATTTCTTTGATTGATTCTGGAACTGGTTCTAGTAATTGATATGAGACATTTGATGATTTTGTGTTGCTAGTTTATCGGTGGAATAGTGAATGATTTGATAATTATATTGAACTGTTATTTTGTGCAATTTTGGTGTGATTTCCGTTATGGAATTTGGTGAGAAAATATGTTATATATTTGGGGCTGGAGTGGTCTCAAATTGCATGTTTTAATTTATGAGTTTTTGCACGAAATACACTTCATTTAGTCAAGAGGCAACGTGTTGGTTTTCATCGGAAAACTAAGGTTTGTCCCAGAACTGGAGTGGTTCTGGAAGTCTGGCGTGGACTTCATTGGTGGTTAACTGTCTGGAGTGGACGCGGTGATACCGCTAAGGTTAACAATTGGCAACACATGCATACATTAGAGTCTCACACACTAAGTTTCACGTTTTCAGTGATTTTATGTGTTTGGTGATTTGTTGGTGAATTGTTTTGCTGTTGTGGTAAAGTCGAATTATTATTCTTCTTTAAGCTTATAATTTTCCGAAACATTAATAAGAATTGTGAAACTGTCTTGAGAGAAAATATTATAATCACTCAGATTTTAAAGACAATGTGAAGAGTTTATAAAGCAGGATCTGAATTGTTTACTTGCTCTTTGTTATGCTATATTTTATACAATGTAAGTTCTTACCCTTCTGTTGGAATGATGTTCTATGCGACATCGCTCAGGTACTGGAGGTAGAGATGTGGCTCATGAGGAGTAGCTTTGGAGAGTCTTAACTTATCTTATTATTATTATTGTTATTATTATTATTATTATTATTATAAAATAAGTGTCTTGCTCTGTAATGTAACACTGGGTAGATATTTTACGTTACTTTTACACTTTTGTTGAGAGGATTTTATAACCTCTCCTTATGGAAGTTGTTGAATAATTTTCTAAATTATGGCAATGTCGTACTGTTGATGGCCGAAGTGCTTATGAAATTAAGTTCTGAGTATGATCAATTTTATTGGAATATCATGGAAGATAAACCTATTTAAATAAGTGATTTTATGCATCATAGAATTATCTAGCTGGTTTAGAAATTTTATTGGCAGGAATAATTTATTCTTTGAAAACCATATGAACTTATAAATTTTCAAACACAATCAGTGTTAATTTTAATGAACTTTCGTGAAGAAGTGTAATACTCCCTTAGATATGTTTCTAAACTATGATAAACGTTTTTTAATAAAACAATGGGAAAAAAGGGGGTGTTACATTAGTGGTATCAGAGCATGGTCGGTGATCAGTAGACTAGGTTTATCACCATGTTTATTAACGTGTTTAATTCCTTTTGTATTCGATATGTGTTTATGACACAATCGATACTGTTTTGGAATTCTCAGGACAATGGTCCCGAGTTGTTCGCTTAAGAAAATTTTCGAGGGCGAAAATTCTTAAGTGGGGGAGAGTTGTAACACCCCACTTTTCGTTATTAGGTTATTTATTATTTTATCTTAATTATTATTATGCTATATGGTATTTTGATAATTTATGCGATTTAATTAGATGATTATGTGATTATGTGATTTAATTAGATCATAAGGTCATTAAGTGATTTTATTAGATAAGTAAGTTATTGTGTGATATAGATAAATAAGGGTTTTAGGTTTTAAGTGAGTAGTTGGGAGTGGGGTCCATTGTAAGATTATTTAAGGGTTATGAGAGAATTAAAAAGAGAGAAATCAGAAAATTAGGATTAGAGAAGCAGAAGAACAGAGAAACACGTGAAAGGTGAAGGAGAGGAGAAAAGGTGGAGAAAACCTAGAATTTGATCTTCAAGAAGAAAAGGGTCAAGGAGGCTTTGTACCGGTGTCATAGAAGGTAAGGGTTTGAATTTACCTTGTATAATTGTAGAATAACAGAGGTTGAGTTTAACATGAGGGAACCCCATCTTCTTTGAAAATTCAGAACTGAGAGACTGTGTTGAGTGTTAACATGTGGTGATCAAAATTGATTTTGAGCGAAATTGAGGTTCCGGGGAAAATTGGGTTCTGTTCTGTTCTGTTAAACACAGATTGTTAGGGTATCTGCGGGCAAAACAGAACATAACCCAATTTTCCCCGGAACTTCAATTTCGCTCAAAATCAATTTTGATCACCACATGTTAACACTCAACACAGTCTCTCAGTTCTGAATTTTCAAAGAAGATGGGGGTTCCCTCATGTTAAACTCAACCTCTGTTATTCTACAATTATACAAGGTAAATTCAAACCCTTACCTTCTATGACACCGGCACAAAGCCTCCTTGACCCTTTTCTTCTTGAAGATCAAATTCTAGGTTTTCTCCACCTTTTCTCTTCTCCTTCACCTTTCACGTGTTCCTCTGTTCTGCTGCTTCTCTAATCCTAATTTTCTGATTTCTCTCTTTTTAATTCTCTCATAACCCTTAAATAATCTTACAATGGGCCCCACTCCCAACTACTCACTTAAAACCTAAAACCCTTATTTATCTATATCACATAATTATTTAATAAAATAACTTAGTGACCTTATCATCTAATTAAATCACATAATCATTAAATTAAATCACATAAATTATCAAATTACCATATAACATAATAATTAAAATAAAATAATAAATAAGCTAATAACGAAAAGTGGGGTGTTACACTTACACCCCCAAAGTGAGTATTTTTTTAGTTTGTTAAGGGGCATTTGTTTCAAGTCATGGAAATACATTACCAAGAATATAGAGGTTGAAAATGAATATCCTCATGTTTATTACAAGGTTGAAAACTCCATTCCCAGGTATAAATCATTCACGGTAAAAAATAACTGTCATTATTCCATTCAATTCATTCACAAGAGTTAAGAATCTTGGGGAATGTTTGGTTTGTCCATTTCCTTGTTTGCATTTTCAAAGAAATATAAAATATAGTCGAAAACATGTTTAGTTGATATTTTCTTATTTTATCAAATATGATCAAAACATAAACAAAATAAAATCGTTTTTATTTTCGGTGAAAATGAAAACGATCTACCATCACCGTCATTGCCTACCACCACGACCTCTGTCACCATCACAACCTTCACTAACGTCCTCGACGTCACGAACACCATCGCTACCACAGCCGCCACCGCACCAGTGATGGTCGCAGTGATCGTGGCAGTGGTGGTAGTCATGTTGTGGGGTGGCAATAGAGGCGGCGATGAAAACAATGTCGGTGGCGGTGTCAACGACAATGGGGAAGAGGCGATGGATGTTATGGCGGTGGCAGTAGTAGTTGTCACGACCCAAAAATCCCAAGCCGTGACCGGCGCACGGACTATCACCCCAAGTCCGGCAAGCCTTTTACACATAACCCATTTATTACCAATTCACCATGATAAATACGCCCGCATAAATTTATAAAAAAAAAAACGACAAAGTCTCCTCTGTATTTCTGAAATCTCAAAATAACATAACCTGCTAAATAATATTCTCCAAATCCACAATTTCAAGAAATGGTACAAAACCAAAATTCAACGCTCAGCGTCAACTTTTAAAATAAAACAATACCGTCAACCCCAAACTAAAATCACCTATGACTCCCTATAGCTGCTGAAGAATCTGTGAATAAAATAATAAAGGGGTAAGTCACAAAGACTTAGTGAGGATTTAACAACATATATAATATTAATAAAATTAATAAGCATCAATTCAAATAAGAGATGATCAAACTGTCAGGTTTATAAATAATTGTTTCAATGAAACTGAATAAAAAATTCATGTCAGTCATGTGAAAGCATTTAAAAATCAGAAATATAATTTAATAGGGTCACACATGTAGAACCGTGAGGCGGCTCCATCTCGTTGATAGCCCTCTCCTCCTAAGGGATGGCCTATCCGATAGGGGCGGCTCCATCTAACGGATAGTCCTTTCCTCTCTCGTATCACATGTCGAATCGTATTACCGGGGGAAGCTACATCTCGTTGATAGCCTTCTCCGTGCACTGACGGCTCCATCTAACGGATAGCCCTCTCCTCCCGGAATCAATCTAACTAGGTGCACCTAGGCCGTTACCTCCGTTAACGGCTACGGGGTTCTATCAAGGATCCCCAAAACCGTTTTCTCAAATCAGTTCAAGTCTCATCAAAGTTCTTGAAATCAACTTTCCAAGTTCATAATCTCAGTTTCACATAATTTCCAAAAAAAATCAAAGCAATATAAATTGTTTTCCTATCAGTTCATAATCAGATTCCAAATCAACTTCCTAAAACCAACTTTCAGATAATTAAAGAACTGTAAAACATGTTTCCCCCAATTTAAATAAATAGTGATATGATAAAATAATCAAATCAACAATTATATAATTATAAAAATAAGCCACAGTGATTGAAAAATCACTCACAGCTATGACGAAACAATTGGACCGTCCTCAGCAAATGCGCGACAACCCAACGTATCTTCACCCGGTAAATCTGAACACCACAATTAAATTTCACCTTCAGCAACCAAAATCTTGTGTCATACTACCGAGAGCAACTATGGAAACCCCAACAGTATACCCAAGGCCCTAATTACCTATACCTTTATCTAACATACAGTACAACAGTTCAACGCTAATCCTCAGATTCATGGTTTAGGAATATACCTTAAATACAATTGAAATAGAAATTCTGAATAGTTGAATTTCCTTCTCCTCCCTCAATGCACAACTTCTACCCCAATTGTTAACTCAGAGTTCTCCCAATTGAAGTGTCATCAACCTCATTCATGAGTAAATATATTAAATGGGGCTGCTGTTGTTTTTCTTTGCTAAAGGACAAAAGAATAAAAGGAGGGAAAGGAGAATTTGATGTCCCTGAGCAGAAGAAAGTTGCAGAACGCGAGAAAGAAAAGAAGAGGTTACGGCTGGTGGGGAAAAAGTGATGGGGGTGGGGTTATTTGGTTAAAATAGGGTTTATAACAATTTCAGGATGGTATACCAACAATACCAAAGGGTGGTCACGTGACCCCCTTCAATCAGATTGTGTTCTGCTCCTTTTTCCCCCTTTTTTTTTTTCCTTACCTTATTATATTATTTTTTTTTAAGAGAAAAACCTATCCTAATTATTATTAAAACGGTGCGTTTCAGTAGTAGTGACGACGATGATAAATTTGAAAGTGAATAGAAAAAAAATCAAAATTAACATGTTTTCTAAATTTGAAAATGAAAACTATTTTCAAAATGAGAAAAAGAAAAATGCAAATAGAGTAAATTTAACAAACCGTATATACTCTTGTAATTCCATTGGGCAGCGTTGGCCGATTTCAGAGTACGAGAAAGAATCGTCATAAGTGTGATTATTGTCATATGTTTGGCTATACGATTGATTTGCATTATGCTTTGCATGGGTTCCCCTTCCTCAAAATGCCCACAATGCACAGAATGCTCCACCGCCCCCATCTGCTCCTTTGACTGATTTTGCAGCCCCACCTTCTATCTTCAACGAATTCATCAAGTGGTATAGAGAACATCAGGTCGCTACTTCCATTGCTTTTGTTGCACACACAGGTAATTCCTTTGCTGGTCTATCTCACTTCACATATTTTGGCCCATGGATCATTGGGAAGAGGAAAAGTTCTCATCTTTAGGGTATTTTAGGAAAAAAATACAGTGGAGACGAGTGGGGCCTGTAGCTCAGAGGATTAGAGCACATCGCTTAAAACCTCACGGTACTTACACCTCTCGCCTATTGAAGTTCTTTTCCGAGACGTATTAATCGTTGTGCGAAGTCTCTGTTTGCTGTAGTTCACTTAGATGTGTGGTGTCCTAGTCATATAGTTTACAATTTAGGATCAAAGTATTTTGCGACATTTATTGATGATTATCCTCGATGTACTTAGTTATTTTTAATAAAAAATTGAACTGAGTTGTTTTCTATCTTCCAAACCTTTTATAATGAAGTGAAAAATCAAGTTTGGTGTTCCAATTAGTAGTTTGCAAGTGACTATGCTAAAAAAATATTTGTCTACACAATTTCATACTTTCATGACTTCTAACAACATGTTTCACCAAACGTCTTGTCTCACACACTTCAACAAAACGGGGCATCTGAACATAAAATTAGACACTTAGTTGAAACCACTAGGACACTCTTCACAATAATGTTCCTCAATGTTTTCGGGGTGATACCTTGCTTACAACTTGTTATCTCATTCATAAAGATCCCTCACTTGTCCTTACCAGCCAAATTTTTCTTGTCTTTTTTTTCTCTTCTAACATGTTATCTTTACGAGTGACACCCATAAGACTAATCATTTAAAGACTCAAATAGGACATTAAACAAATTAGTCTTTTTTCAATAAGTCTTACTCACTACACATCGTTCAAACATCGAATTCTCAACTAAATGTACTTGGACCTTTTATCCTACAAAGTAGGGGTGTTCGTGAGACAGGTTGGGACGGGTTCTACTTGACTTTTACCCGGCCTTAAATATTGGTTGGGTTAGGTTTTAAACCCGAACTCATCCCTAGACCCGATAGGTGCGGGTTCAACATAAACCGGGTCACAAAAGGACAAGTCCGGGTTGGCCCGAATGACAAATTGAATGTAAATTTCAAATTTCAATAAGGAATTATAAATACTTATCATTCTGTAAAAAATAATTTCTTATCCTATTAATGTACTATGAAAGAAACTACATAGAAGTGAAGTTTTTCATAACAAAATACTAAACTATAGCAAAGAATATAAATTTAGTTTGCTTGAAACTTAACAATAAATGAAAATATAAAAAACCATGAGCTTAGTGGCTAGGCAGAGTTGTGGGACAGGTTGGACTTGACTTCTACTCGACCCTAAATATTAATAGGGTCCAATTTTTAGACTCAAACCTGTCCCTAGACCCGAAGAAACCCAACGAGATGCGAGTCTAAGGAACATGGGCCAGGACAGGTGAATGAACATGGCCGGATCATGTACACCCCATCTACAAAATGACACCTACCTTGTTATCAATCATCATGAGAAAAACTATGGCAAGCCCATTAAAGTTAGAAAAAAACGGACATAAGCATACACCCTCCGGTCATAATTATAAGCAAAAATCAACTTTTAGATTCATTGAATAAATGATGTATCTAGTCATTATTAATGACCACATACATCATTTATTCAATGAATCTTAAAAGTTAATTTTTGCTTATAATAGTGACCGGAGGGTGTAGTTTAGAAATTAACAAAAAAAAAAAAAAAAAAAGGCATAGTTTAGAAATACTCCCGGCACAACTCCAATACAAATCATGCTATAACAAAACAACAAAATTCCAATATGAACCAAGACTAGATCAACAAATTGTAAAGCCACACACATTTATTTCCTTGTTTCTTCCCCCTTGGGAAAAAATACTAAATTACTTAAAAAAAATCATGGACACATGAACATGAGTGTTTACAATTACGAGGATGCTAAAGCTAAGGAGATAGTGGTAATCATAAGAACAAAACAAAAAGAGAAACAAAACAAAACAACACTTCACTTGTTTCTTCATTTTCTCACCATTCTTTTCTTCAACCACACAAACCAAACCCAACCCAACCCAACCCAACCCAACATCACACTCTTCTTCCTCCTCCCTCCATCTCCGGCGGGTCAATGACCCAAACCCGAAAACCCTCCGACCCAAAACACCGTACCCGAGAACCCAAAACCCCTTCTTCTTCTTCTTCTTCTTCGTTCTCCACGAGCGGCATGAAACTCATCGTGCCCCTTCAAGGCGTGGTTCAAGGTCGTGGAGGCCTTTTTCTCGGTACTCTCATCCCTTGTGCACTCTTCTACTTCCTCCAGCTCTACCTCAAACGACGCCGTTCCGGCTTCAACAACCCTCCTTCTCCGTCTTCCACCTCTTCCCCTACCCTCCCTCGCACTTCCTCCCGCTCCAACTTGTCGACCCGTGGGTCAATTTCCCGGGTCCGGGTCTCCAAGCTCGCCACCCTCGTCGCCAAGCCTGATGACTCGCTGTATTATCTTGGCTTAGAAAAGGTCTCTCAGGATCCCTATGATGCGTCGGAGAATCCCAATGGGATTATTCAGCTTGGCTTGTCTGACAACAAGGTTGGTTCTTTTCGTTTTCTACGAGGTTTTTTGTCCTTTTTCGTATCTGGGTATGTCACTGATTTTGTTTTTTTGTTTGTTTTCTTTCTTTGTAGCTGTGTTTGGATTTGATTGGGAAATGGGTGTCCCGGAATTTGGAGGGGTCGTTGATGGGTAGTAGTGATGATGTTACTTTGAGCATTAATGGGATTGCACCTTATCAGCCACATGATGGATTGGGGGAATTGAAAATGGTAAGAGAGATTTACTGTGTTTGTGAATTTGGTTGGTTTTTCTTCTGCATTGTAGTGTAATTGGGGGAATGATGGAGTGCAGGAGTGGAGTGTTTGTATCCACTTATTGTGAGGAACATTTGCCTGTTTGCTGAAAATCATACGCATTTCTTATTCTGTATTGTTATTTAGCTTCAGCCTTCAAGTATTGCTGTTATGGTTTTTGATAGCTTTGTTGATATTTGTTCATCACCCACCATCATCTTTATGTTACAATGGAAGTGCAAGGACCTAGGTAGGAGAAGGGGATAGGTGGTACTGTATCGTGATTCATGACTGGTTATCTCAAAAGTTTAAAATCAAGGCACATTAAATGGTTTTATACGAATTCTAACACACCTCTCAAAAAAGGCCTTTGAGCTTGAAGCATGGATAATATACAAGCCCACTGACCTTGTTCTTAATTTTAACTTTTTTTTTTAGAAAAAATTAGATAAGAAAATTGGGAGCTCTGGTGCCTACTGCCTTATCATGAACCAATTGTCCCACAAATATAAGCTGTTTGGTAAATGAACATGAATGGTTTTATGATATTTCTAACATAGTGGAGGATCAAACCTCAAATGATATCATCACAACCCTCATCTTGGAGGTGGTCCACAAGCTTGCTGGCTGATAAGTTTTTAATATAATTTTTAAATGTTCTTCTTGCCATGTGATGAGGTCACTAGTTGAAGTCCTGTAAACAGCCTCTTGTGTTAAAACAAGGTAAGGCTGCGTACAATAGATCAAGTGGCCGGACCATTCCCTCGACACTGCACATTGCGGGAGCTTTGTGCACCGGGCTGCCCCTTTATAACTATTCTGAATGTGAGCTATCTTGCTTCTCATTGTGTTAAGTGAATATTGAAGAACTTGAGATTTTAGAGCCATTGCATTCAATATTCTCCCTTTTAATACAGTATAATTCCCAGGTTTTGAGAATAAATATATATTCTGAATGCAGTAAAGGGGCATTTCAGTTTTTCTCTGAATGCAATATCTGTTCTGAATTTTAGCGTATCATGTCCTGTGTTTGTGATTTAGGCCTTCTTTGCTAGTGGAATTGTCCATTAGTTGCATTGGGTTCTTCTATGATCTTTTTAGATTTATACTGTCCTGTATTCAGATTGAGTGCATTTAAGGGTCATGCTGTTGAATTGAGTAATTTACCTGCTAAACTTACGTTGTTTGCTTTGAATTTTGCAGGCCTTGTCGGATTTCATGCAGCAGGTGATGGGAGAATCAGTGAAATTCGACCCATCAAATATGATACTAACATCTGGAGCAACTCCTGCAATTGAAATTCTTTCCTTCTGCTTAGCAGACCATGGAAATGCATTCCTTGTCCCTACACCTTACTATCCAGGGTAATAATTGGCAATTTCTTGAGCTACTTATTCCTATTTCTTATACTAATTGACAAAGCTAATTAAAAGAAACTATGCAGCTTTGTCAGAGACGTGAGATGGCGCCCAGGCGTTGACTTAATACCTGTTCACTGTCGTAGTACTGACAACTTCAATCTAAATATCACTGCTCTTGAACAAGCATATAGTCAAGCAAGAAAACGAGGAGTCAAAGTTCGTGGGATCCTCATCTCCAACCCTTCGAATCCTGTTGGAAATATTCTGACACCAGACGTACTTTTCAGTCTTCTAGACTTCGCTGAAGAGAAAAACATTCATATCATTGCCGATGAAGTATTTGCAGGCTCGACATATGGAAGTGACAAGTTTGTGAGCATAGCTGAAATTCTCGATTCCGAATATGTAGACAAGAGCCGGGTTCATATAGTATATGGCCTGTCGAAAGACCTCTCACTTGCTGGCTTTAGAGTTGGGGTTATATATTCATTCAACCACACTGTTTTAGCTGCTGCCAAGAAGTTAAGTAGATTTTCCTCTATATCTGCGCCAACCCAAAGGTTAGTTGCTTCAATGCTTTCAGATAAAAGATTTATTCAGGAGTACCTTGAAACCAACCGGTACAGAATACAACAGGTACATGATAAATTTGTGGATTGTTTAAGTAAACTAGGAATCAAGTGTGCCAAGAGCAGTGCTGGCATGTTTTGTTGGGCTGATATGAGCGGATTAATCCGACCGTATAGTGAGAAAGGAGAACTTGAGTTATGGGAGAAGTTTATGAGTGTTAGTAAGATCAATATAACTCCTGGATCAGCCTGCCATTGCATAGAACCAGGATGGTTTCGTATTTGTTTTACAAGTATATCTTTTGAGGACATTCCTCTAGTCATTGAACGGATTAGAAGAGTTGTTGAAAGTTGTAAATCTTCCAGTTGAAGTTTCATTTTTTTCTCCTGACACTTCAGGCTATTGCCTGATATTGCTGTTTAGAAATTTTGGGAAGAAATGTATACATAATTTATTATGAAGTTCAGCTGTCCTGTGGAGTCCAGGATTCATAGGAAATAATCTCTTGCAATGCAAAATCTCAACAAAATAGTAGCATGTTTGGTTCCACGGTGAAATACTCTAGAATCACTTCTGCTTAGAAGCTACAAGTCTTATTTTCTAAGTAAACGTGTCTTGGATTCGAAAGAGAAACATCTTAACTATTTTGTAAATATAGACTAATCATAGAGAATGTGTGTGAGAGTGTATTTGAAAGAGTGTCTTGCTTGCACATGACTTCCTTACCATGACACCACAAGTAGAGGAAGACAAGCTTTTGAATTTGATAATGATAGTCTTCTATAAGCTCTAGTCTTTTCTTATTTTGGTTTTGGGTTATGCTCACTTTAAATTTTATTTCACGAAAACATACATCAACTTCATGTCCCCAAATCTAGTGGAATTGAATTTATGATGTGAGGACCCATATTTTGATGTAAGCCAGAATTAATAATTAGGTGGGCACAGGTTGCATTTTAGGAAAGATGCACCAACCAATTTTTTAAAAATCAGTTAGGTCATTAAACCAGTGAAGGTCATATACTGTTTAATGGTTTAACCGTTTCGAACTGCGGTTAAACCGATACCATAATTAAATAAAAGTTTAAACATAATTTTGGTCCTTACACTAAACATATTTTTCCTCACACAAGTTTTTTATTTTGGTCCCTTTATGATTCATGTCCCTAATTTTTAAAGTAGGCAATTTTGGTTCCTGAAGATAACAGACCTATGTTAAAAGGGGACATGTCTAATGGAAGATCACGTCAGCATTGCCATGTATATACACTTAATCTTACATGGCAAGTGATGGCACCCAGCGGCGGAGGGAGTGGTGGAGGGAGGGGGACACACCCATACCTTGGCCCTCCAATTCTTGGTTCTTTAATCTCAAATTCCCGCCTCCGCCACTAATGACACCTATCAACTCCAGCATCCCCTCTCCCTCATATTGTTTGCTGAAACGTAAAACCTTATAGCAAACAAAGAATAATGCCTATCATTTGATAAAACTTGCACTAGACTACTGTGTCGGAACTTGGCTCAAGTGTTGTGCCAGCTTGCAGTTTCTGAAAAGGATGATCTTGTTCATTTGTCATTCAAGGCAATTGGATTAGTTTATTCTGTAAGACCCTCAGGATCTTTGTTGCAGCTTCTTTTGATATCATTATGGACAATTTGCTAAAGGAACAGAACAAGCTAGTATGACGACATATCAAGGTTTTAAATATGGAAGTTTTCAGATTGTAGTTCTGAATAGTTGCAATAACATCTATACTAACTTATGTTTCATTGGCTAAATTTTTTATGTTAGATTACTTTCTTCTGTGAACAATCATCAACACACTCATTTGTTGACAGAGCAAATGAAAGGGGTGATGTTTAATGCAGCAGCACTATTTTGGAAGCCATTTTCCTTCCCTCTTCATAATCTGTTCCTCATTTTATATAGAAGATAAAAATAAGAAAGAATCCTAAACTTGGTTGGTTCTTCCTATAGATTCAGATCGCGAGTAAGATGACAATTGACCTGGCATCTGACATAAGTGCAGGCGTGTCAGATCAGGGACTAAAACCCAGTTTTTCTTATTTTTGAGGGACCGGAACTCAAATTGGCTCCACAGATCCCAACCATGCACACAAAAAGGGTATGAAACAAGTTATTTAATAACAACATCAAACATGTGTATTGGTGGGTGAGTGCGTGCATTGAAATTAAAGTATGGAGCTAATTCTATTGGCAGCATCATCAACATCAGCATGAACGAAGACAACTCGAAATGCAGGATCACCTTCTTCGGTAAGGATGAGACGCCTTCCATTGTTATCATCATCTTGCCTTCCAATATCAAAACAAAGACCAAGTGGGGAAGTAAAAATGGGGCAGAACACAAGCTTGTATGCAAAACAATATTTCTCAATTTTAAACGAACCATTCAAGACACTACGGTTCTCATGATGAACACCACCAATATCAACCCATTCTCTAGGGAAATCATCACCTTCAAAATGCCACTTGGAGGATGTGGCACACTCTGGCTTCTCCGCAAATTCAATATCAAGTGGAGTGCCGGTAAGGATGGCACCGGTGCTTATATCCACTCCCGCAATGCTAAATTTCACTGGAAGACCTGTCACAACCTCAAAATAGTCTTGTTGTATAGTAACGGGGCACTCTGAGTTTGCGGTAGTTCTGCCTAGACTGATTCCTCCACCATCTGCGCTACGAAAAGCTGGCAAGATGAGGTATCTGCTACCAGGGAGAATGGGGTTTCCATTTGTGTCCTTCACTTGTTTAGCATGTTGTGAGATTAAGGCTGATGGAAGGTCAGTGATGATGAAGGCATAGACAAGGGAAGTGAGGATGAATAAAATTGTAGTCTTCATTGTTCTCTATGTTTTTGCATTTGCGCCTTGCTCAAATCTCCTCTATTTATAATAGATAGTGTTCTTCTCACACCGGAACATTAACTAAATTTAGAGAAGAAATCAATCATGATTTTATATAACATCAATCACATGTGCTGAACGATCAGAGTAATTTACTAATTTTGCCCCACTTTATATATGTACTAATTGAATTTAAGATAGATGCGTTGAAAATTTTATAATTAATATATTCAGCATATGTACTAAACGAAGGAACCAGTTTGGTTTAAGAAAACATTTTCTGTTTTCATTTCTATATTTCATTTTCTGAAAATGGTTTTCATTTTCAATTTTTTAACACTTAGAAAACGTGTTTGGTTTAACTTCATATTTTCCATTTTCTGAAAATGAAAATAACGGAAATGTGTTTGATTCAACTGTAATTTTGAGTAAAATACACTCACCAAAATTTGTCATAATTTATGATATATTTTATATCTAATACTTATTATATTTTCAGATATAAAAATTGGTATATGTTTTTTATATAACAATTGTAACAAAAATAAATATAATTCAAGTGTTAAATACAATTGTCACAACATGTTGCAAGTAAGAGGAATATAATATAAATATAATAAGTATCATTGATCTTAAAATATAAATTATACAATTATTCTTAAGATCTATGGTAATATTCCCACATCTGATATGCAATAGTTTCTCAAACATGAGTCATTTCAGTGGCTTGATTAGCATCAACATTTACACCTTGCTGGTCTACCTCAAAACCTTGTGCATCCATAATAATGGGAACAAGAGGTATCCCAACTCAAGGTATCCCAACTCATTACAAGAAGAGAAAAAACAGAAAAAAATCAAGCAGAGCAACAATCATCTGCACCTCCTGTCTTATTTTCATAAGGACTGTAGGAAAAAACCAAAGCTATCAAAACTATGTATATGGGTGCCAATGTGCCATAACATTCAGTTGTTGATCAGACTATGCAACATCTTTTTTGATGAGCCAAAACCATAAGCCCCACCAAATTGACGGGAAAGCTTAATGGAGATAGCAGTGAGGAATTGAACCCAATTAAAAAGAAATCATAGATGCTTGAAGAATAGAGCAGCGAAGCCCTTCAACACAAAGAGAACCAGCACCTGAAATTGGAAAGCCAACTACAAGCAACCAAGATGCAAGAATTCCTAGATATCTTGAGGATCCATGTGTGCCCCTCCATAAGCTTTCCAAAGCCAAAGTACAATTTTTCATGCTTTCTTTTTTAATGTCAATTTGCTCAAAATTCTAACAATTAAAGACAGAACCTCAAATAAATATACAAACAGATCAGCGTTCCTAACTCTTGTTCTGGCGAAATTTGAAATGGAAAAAACTATGCAACACAGAAAAATAGCAAGCCATATAAGTAGAGGAGAACAACAGATCGAGTTCCTATAAATAAGGATTGAAACAATAAACAGAAAAACAAGCTCCAAAATCAACCAAAACCCAATGTCATTATAATTACAACCATGCCACCGCGTGTTTTCATCAGTCCCGTTTCCGTTTTCATTGAAAATGTGAAAACGACTTTTTTTTATTTTCAAAATATAACCCATTTTCAGAAATGTTTTCAAAGAAAATATTTTCAAAAACCAAACACATTTTCACATCTATTTTCTGTTTTCTCTGAAAATGAAAATAGAAAATGGGCAAACCAAACAGGCCCTAACATATTCTTCTAATAAATGGCTTCATGTACAGTTGATCAAGAAAAACATGATTCATAGAGTTTCTTTATAAATAACTTTGGCCCCGTTTGGATAAACAGCTTAATTAAGCGCTTATGGTCATAAGCGCTTATGACATAAGCGCTTATTCATAAGCTATTTTTAAAAATTTATTGAAATAAATTAAAAATAAGCTGTGTATAAGCATAAGCTGTTTTTCATAAGCTATCCTGAGTAGCTTATGAAAATAAGCTGAAAATAGCTTATGGCAGACCATAAGCTGTTTGCATAAGCTCTCCCAAACACTGGCATAAGAGCTTATGCTGTCAGATAAGCTCAAATAAGCTCTTCCAAACTGGGCCTTAGTATATAAATAGTTTATTTTAAATAACATATGCAGAACGTTAATAAGAATATGACTTATTGATTTCAAAAAAAAAAAAGAATATGACTTGGTAGACTAGTTTTTAATATAATTCACAGTAAAAATGCCACTAATATATATCTTCATCGATTTTTTTGTTAGAAAGTCATCTCCATCGAGGCATATATGCATGTATAAAATTATACCACGGCAATCGCATCAATATATTTTTTATAAACCTATATATACCTCCTCAATAATATAATCCACTTCCTTTTTTCTTAATCATAAAAAATGTTAAATAAAATTTCAAGTTCTAATTTTGTTTTATAGACAAATGTTAGTTTTTACTTTTTAATAATGTTAGTAAATTAGTCATCCTCAAAATTTGAACCTTGGACTCTTCACCCTTCATCAATGAGTGCGCACATTATAAAATATTAATGATGCACATGGTATACCTAGAAAATACCAATGTTGGTATCATCTATGAAATATATATATATATCCAACTCTCCGCCCATCGGCTTGTTAATTTATTAGTTTGAAAATGTACAAAGCAAGCAAACACATATATTAAAATTTACCACGAGAACCTCTCAATACGAGTAAACAGTCATTCTGGTCCCTAATTGTGTACACTTGAGACAGAGTGGTCCTCATACTTTGAAAATGGTCTTTTTTCGTCCTTGAATTAGTCGTCGTCAGTCAAGTTAGTCCTTGATTCAGTTTTCCGTTGGTCCCTCGGACGGAAAAGTCCAAATATCACAATTTTTGCCACATTGGCTTGACACGTCATCAATGACTCACATCTTATTATGTCAATTTAGTCCCTAAAAAAATCCTCTAATTAAATAAATCTAAAATAAGTCATCTGTAAAAAAAAAATGATTTTCCCCAAAAGTGATTTTACAACTGGTATAGCAATACTATGAATAAAAAAATGATTTTTCCCAAAAGTGATTTTGCAATTGGTATAGCAATATTATGAATAAAGTTACTGCTACTGATGGCATTGACAATGAATTAATTTATTACCATTAGATTTTTTTCCAGGGAATTGGAATTCATAAAATGTTGTAATTCAACTCAATGTCAGATTGCAAGCACTGGTGGTCAAGCAAATTCAACTTAAAAAATGCTGTGCTTCAATTGGTTACTTCCTTGAGAATTCATGTGACGGTGTCTTTCTTTTCTTCAGATTTCCTGAACTCGTGGTCAAAGCTAGGAAATCGCCACTCAAGAAGATGTTTTGTGTGCTCGACATGTACGCCGTCGCCATGACAACCACTCTATGGCCGGGTAATTTACTGAATTCCTCTCTTCAGATCTGAGTTTCTTCTCACCAGATCTGAGTTCCCTCCTCTCTCTCATCCCAATCTGCGTTCGAGCGAAAGGTGTCCGAGATGACGACAGAGGTGAAGGATAACTAACCCCCTTGGCTTGGTGGTGGAGGATGAGGCCACAATGGAGAGGAAACCAGATGAAGAAACCCAGAGGAAGATCTAGTCCGATGGGAGATGGTGGTGTTGATGTGATTGGATTTGGTTGGCTCACCTCCTTCATCCTTATCTGTTCTGGTTTAGGTGTTGTGAAGGACAAGCAAAAATCGGATCTAAACCCAAAGTGAGAAGATGAGAGAGAGAGAGAGAGAGAGAGAGAGAGAGAGAGCTGGGTAAGAAAGCAAGTATTTCTTGTCAAAGAAGATGAAAATGTTTATTTTTTGGTTTTCTGGGTTAGATGATGAGATGATGATGAAGATGTATAAAGAAATGAACATTCAGAAGTTTTTTCTTTTTAAATTTTCTGAGGGACTAAATTGACATAATAAGATGTGAGTCATTGATGACGTGTCAAGCCAATGTGGCAAAAATTGTGACATTTGGACTTTTCCGTCCGAGGGACCAACGAAAAACTGAATCAAGGACTAACTTGACTGACGGCGACAAATTCAGGGACGAAAAAAGACTATTTTCAAAGTATGAGGACCATTCTGTCTCAAGTGTACACAATCAGGGACCAGAATGGCTATTTACTCCCTCAATACATTTTCTTTTTTGATTAAACCTCAAAAAAAAAAAAAACTCAATGTTTTATTTGTCAATCATAAAAGATATTCATTTTTGTTTTTATGAAATTTAAAAAAAGTTGTGTTAATTTTATTATGTTTATGCAAATAACTATAAAATGCACTATAAGTGTGAGTAAGTCTCACATAGAGAAAATGACAACTTTGATACGTTTATAAGTATAATGATTCACACACCTAATGTCTTAAGGTTTTGAGTGAAAATTGTTGTATTCAACACACTTGTGTTTGCTCCTTACCCAATGTGATGATCCATCATGATTTTAACCATATTTTTTGCCCCAACGCTACCATGATATTTTAATGTTCCTAATTCAAACAGTATTTTGTCCATATAAGGGTATTTGAAATCAACAAAAAAAACATATGAATATTAAGTAGAGTATCGTCTTCCTTACGATCTAGAAAAATGATGATGCACCGACAATGTAGAGTTTTTTTACACCGCAATCAATCAGATTTTAAAGATGTGAGAAAATCTATTTTTTATTTCATTTCATAAAAAAAATTATGAATTAAAAGAATAAAAATAGTTTTAAACATAAGAAAATAAGTTTGTAAAATTTATTTCGTGATGAATGTCTTTATTTTTGTTTTGTATAAGCACCATTATTATTCTTTTTCGTGATAAATTGGAACTTGATTATCCAATTTGAAACTTAACTCAAATTGCATGTGAATTACAATGTTTAGGATTCCATAACTCATATAAATTTATCAAATTTATATTAGATTTATAATTTCACTTTTATTTTCCTCATGTAACAAAAAAAAGAATAGAGTTCATTTGTCATTCAATAATAAAAATAATTTTATTATTGATATCAAATGCATACATAATAAGAATGGTTAAGTAATTAAATCATTAAATTATGAATTAAAATTAAAGTTACTTTGATTATTGTTTTAATCTTAAATATTAGTTCTACCAAAAAATCTTAAATTTTAGTATTATAACATAAGTTTAATGCATGATTGTGTACTGTTAGTGTAAAATATTTTTACACATACGTCTAATAACTGAATGTCAAGTGTTCAAAAGCATTTATATTTCTTTCTTATTTTAATTAAATTTAAAGCTTATTTTCTGATCTGACGACTCATTAGTAGTTGTCGATAGCCATTCAAGAGATAAAAAGACTGGCTAGCTCCTTTCTTTTTCTTCCATTTAATTTTCGTGTGAGGTTAAGTTTAAATAAATTTATGTCCGTGTTATTTTTTGCTGGACTTAGTCATTAACTTTTCTTTTTAATATATCCCTATAAATTTTCAATTATCGGAAGATTTTATTTACTTTTTATATGAATGATTTATAATTTGTATTTTTTCTGGATTTTTACATATTATATCAAATATTATTGGTTAACATGGAAGGTCTTGGGGTTTTGTTTCTACTTGGTGTCTGTCAGGGAGCACTACTTGTACTTTGTCATGAGAGCCTTTATCTCATGTTTCAATATTATCAATAATACTTTCATTTAAAAAAATGGAAATACTATTGTAACAAAAAAATAAAATACTATTGTATCATTTCTTTCAAAAATAATACTGACAACCTATGATTAGAAGAATTTCCAAAATGCCAACGAATTAGTTATGTCGACTTTCCTTAAAAATTTAATAATATCTCAAAAAATGTAAGTCTAGCATAAGTTTTCTTTGAGCCTAACAACTTTCTCTGTCTTATACTGGGGTACTATCTTATTTCCTAAATTTTGTTTAAAAAAAAAATTATGGTTCATGAATATTATTGTTGCTATTGAAATAGAAAACAAAATTAAGGATTGAATTATATAATGGAATAATGAAATGAATTAAAAATTATTAAATTAAAGTGCAACTTTTTTTTCAAATAATTCATATAATATGATTCCATGCAAAATGTGTATAACTTTGTTTCTTTTTATATTTGTTCATCCCCATTTTTGTTCACCACTGCTACCCTTGAGGGTAAAATTGTAGTAACAAACTCATCATCAATCTCATCTAAGCCTATACTCAAGATATTCTCCGGACGCTACAAAGCGTTTATCAATCGTGACTTAGACGGAATTGCCCCTATTTGTATCTAGGGATGATAATAAGTAGGGTCTGGGTAGGGTACAATGGTACCCATCCCATACCTGAGTGCTTTTATGCCCGTACCCGTTACCCACAATTTAGCTAAGTAAAATTTAACTTTCATGATTTTCAATAAAAAAAAACCGAATATAACTAACTGTTATTATAAAATAAAAATTTTAATTAAAAAACATAAGACTATTAAAATAAAATATTTAATAAGTAAAATCATTCGAATGCATATAATTAAAAAAAAAAGAATAACAGAGAAATTTAAGCTTTAAATTTATAATTTTAGATTTGTTAATAATCTCCTACAGTTATAGGTAACTAACTTATTTTTATAAATTAACAATCATATATTTAATATTAAGACTTTACTTATTTATTTTTTAAAAGAAGTTAGAAAGTTAATTATACTTCAAGTTTATTAATATGTTACCAATTATATATGTTAATATTTGTATGCGGATGTGGGGCAGGTTGGGTACTATAGTACCTATACCCGCACCCACTACTTTCTGCGGATATTTACCCATGTCCAACCCCATACTCATCTAGCGAGTTTTTACCCTACCCATTATGTGTATTTAATGTGGGTACCCAATGGATCAAGACCCATTGCCATCCCTAATTGTATCATCAACCCATATCCCTTTTTTTTGTGAAATGAACTCATGTCCTTTACTGTTTCTAGAACTTTAGAATGCATAGTAAAAATCAGTCTCCTAAAACTCATTCCTAACATCAACATCCCTATATTAAATCACATTCTCCTAAACCATCCCCATATTCAATCATGAGGCAGTTTACTATTGCAAACGATGCTCCCTTATTCCATATGCAGTTACCTAAACATAGTCAATCACTTAAAAATCAATAGAAAGGCACACTAAATCACATAAATTAACACTTTCAATCAGACATTTTTTGATACATGATGCTCACCTTCCCTCTAAGATATTCAAATTGATCATGTCTGTCATGAATATCATGCATAATAAACTAATGAATTGTTGGTTCCCCCTTTGAAGCTTGCAAGTCATTATAAGAATGCTCAGACAAAAATTTCAAAATTAAATTCATCAATGAAAGCATTCTTAAATCATATTCAACAATGGTAGGCATTTTGACATTAAAGAAAGCAACAAATTAACTATGTAGCAACACAATCCCAAGGCCGCTCATGTTTACATCCAAGAGTGACAGGAAGCCTAAACATGATTGTATTCTCCACTTGCAGTTTTCCTTGTTTGCAATGTAATTTCTTCACATGTGCAATGGAAGGTGAATTATTTGCATGAGTTAGTATGCCTCCTTTATTAGATGCTTTTTCCTTGCGGTTGAGGAAAATAACTGGGTAGCGACATCGTTGTTGCTACCATAAGAGGTCTTCTGTGTGTATATTTGTTCTAGGAAACCTCTTGGAATGTTTTCCTTAAAACCAAGATCCGAAAAGTTGTTTTTATTATACAATATAGCTCAGTATATTCTCCTATACACTACATAAGGCTTTTTAAAGAGCTTGACTGTCATACCTCAAGTGGCTTGAAAAAATTCATCACCTGCAGATACAACATTAACGTGCATAACATGTCAGGAGCAGATATAAACCTATATGCAAGAGTTAGAACAAATTATGTAAATAGCATTAAGGCCAAATCTAGAAGTTATTCAAATTTGACAACTCATAAACATTGAAGTTTAGATTCAGGATTAATGCATAAGAAGCAGGGCCTTCTAATGTGCAGAAAGAAACTTGTAGGTATGCTTTCATCCTCTCCTGGTAACAATAATAACCAATGTAGTTAACAAACTTATTATTGTTAGCATTCACAGATTACTAATTAACATCCTTCTTCTAGTGAAAAGTCTACTTACGTCCTGAATGACACCAATCCATTAAAATTAAAATTTACTCAAAAAAGTAATGCTTGTTTATCTATGAAACTAAAATTATAAACTTAACTCACAACTCACCAAAGTACATGATAAAACAGAATCAAATGATTTGCTATTTTGTGCCTTGAAACCAAGGAGATAAACAAAAAAACAGCCCCAAATGATCAATTACACATTCAGCTAACCATAATATAATATTCTTTTGCATAACGCACACACACAGCCCCCTCAAGGGAAATAAAAATTTCAACTTCCTTGCAATCAATTTAACCTGCTGAAGAGATATGGAAGTGTAATGTCAAACACAAACCATATTTTGTTTGATTCATGAAGAGGAGAAAAATGCAAGTTTTCTAGTTTAACACCAGTATCTTTGGAAAAGGAATTACAAACCTTGGTTTAGCTAAGAGCCTCAGACAGTTTCCCTCTTAAAAACTTCACCAATCAAAGTCACCTGGTCCGCTAAGTCATTTTGTGAAGGCTAACCCGCAAAAGCTAGAAACAAATTTCACAAAAAATTAAGTCATGAAATGTACTTTCACTAAATTATTATCAGTCAATGGGAAAGTTTGAAAGTTCCAGAAGTCAGAAAAAATACCTCAATTCCTTATCCTCACTAAAGCTATTCCAAGCAGATCTGGCAGATATATGTATGAAGTATGAACAAACGAAACCCAACTTTCTCATATCACAACAATGATTTAATTTACCTGAAGATTAACTGTTAGGAGCGAAATGCCAAACATGAATGAGAATCGATCAATTTGCATACAAAAATACTTAAGGTAAAAGGGGAAATGAAAGATTGAAATTTATGAGTACCTGTCATGGTGAGAATGTGGTGAAGTACTGTCAACGCAACATCACCATCACTAGTAGCAGCCGCAGTGAAATAGAAAAAAATGAAAGGATGCAATAAATAGGCAGAAGAAAGAGATACCCACAAAGGGATTAAAGAGAAAATTGCAAGTGAAGCCGAAAAAGTGTCGGCGCTGGACCACAGCCTGTGACGCACGGCAAGAGTGTCGAGCAGAAAGGGGAGAGGACATTTCAGAAGAAGAAAGAATGCACAAAAATAAACACTTAGGTTGTGTTTGGACGAGAGATTGTAGAAATTCAAGGGATTTTAAATGCTAGGGAATTCAATTGAATTCCCTTGAATTTCAAATTTTATTGTTTGGATAAAATGTTGAAATTCGCTCAATTGTAAAATTCTTTGTTTGGGTAATATAAATGAATTTCCTTCATTTAATTGTTTTTATCTTAATATAATCGACCGAAAACCCTAAAAATCAGTCCGACTCTCAAAAATAGACCGAAACCTTAAAAGTCGACATAAAAGCCTAAAAAGTGGTTGAAAAACTGAAAGTCGGCCGAAAACCAAAAAATCGGCTGAAAACCTAAAAATCAGTCGAAAACCCTAAAAATCGGCCCGACTCTCAATAATCAGCCGAAAACTCAAAAGTCGACACAAAACCCTAAAACGGCAAGAAATCCCTAAAATAGGCCGAAAACGTGAAACTCGACTCGAAACTCAAAAATCGTCCGAAAACCCTAAAAATCGGCCCAACTCGAAAAAATCGGCCGAAAACTCAAAAGTCGGCACAAAACCCTAAAAATCGCCCCGACCCTAAAAAATTGACCGAAAACCCAAAAATCCCCAAAACCCAAAAATCGACTGGAAACTCAAAAATCGGTCGAAAACCCTCAAAATTGCCTGACTCTAAAAAATCGTCCGAAAACTCAAAAGTCGGCACAAAACCCTAAAAATCAGCCCGACACTCAAAAATTGACCTAAAAACCTAAAAGTCGGCTGATTTTTGAGTTTTTTGCTGATTTTTAGGGTTTTGGGCCGATTTTAGAGTTTTGGGCCGAATTTTGAGTTTTGGGCCAATTTTTGAGTTTTCAGCCGAGTTTAGGGTTTTTGGGTCGATTTTTGAGTTTCATGCCGACTTTCACGTTTTCGGCTGATTCTTAGGGTTATCAGCAAATTTTTAGGGTTTTGTGCTGACTTTCGAGTTTTCAGCCGATTTTTGAGAGTCGGATCGATTTTTAGGGTTTTGGACCATCTTTCTGTTTTCGGCCGATTTTTGAGTGTCGGGCCAATTTTTAGGATTTTGGGTCGATTTTTGAGTTTTTGGTTGACTTTCGAGTTTATGGCCGATTTTAGGGTTAGCCGAGATTAATTTTTTTTACTGAATTTATATAGGGTTAAGGGAGAGATGAAGAATTTGAAATTCCTCCTATTTTGAGGTGATTTCAATTACCTTAAATCCTATTGAGTAAAATACCTCATTTAATTACTAGTAATTTGAGAAATATCCACATTAGATATCCAAACAAGGTATTTTAATTGAAGGGATTTGAAATACCCTCTAAAATTACATTCCCCTCAAATATTCCCCCATCCAAACACAATCTTAGGGTCTGTTTGGATTGGGGGAGGGGGAAGGAGTGGAGTGGAGGGGAGGGGATGGAGAAAATGATCCATTGTTTGTTTTATTTAAAATATGATGGAAGGGAGTGGTAAGTAATGGTTCAAGGTCCATCATGCTCCATTGCTTTCCTTCAAATTTGCTCCCCCCAAAATTGGGTGGAAAGGAATGGAAAGAAAAACTGACCATATAATTAATCATAAAAATATTATTTTACCCTTGGTAACTTCTCCCTCCTTCCTTGACTCAACCGCTGTGAATCTTCTCCCTTCCAACCTTTATGTGTGTTCTTTTACATTGTTTTTCAATTACTGTGCGTATTTATTCCATTATTCTCGTGCTTGAATGCTTTTTTCTTCCCTTTTTCGTTCTTTTTCAATTATTTTGTTCTTTGCAACTCTATTTTTTAAGTGTGTTCCATTGTTGATTGAAACTTATTATTCAATTGTTCTTCTTTCTCATTTTTTTTGGAAAATATATTTCTCATTCTTGTTTGTCAATGGTTATGTTCATGTGTTTCAATTGTACTACAACGCTGACTAAATTAAAAGAAATAAAAAAAATATAAGAGAAAAAATGAAGAAGATGAAGTGGGGTGTATAAATTGAGAACTATATTTGAGAGATCATAAGAATTAAAAAAATCAAAAGGGTAATCTAGGAATAAAAAAGTTACTAATCATTCCGCTCCGTTTATTATTCAAACAATAGAGTGGTAAATTTGTTCCGCTCCATCGTAAAATACCCAAACAATGGAATGTAATTTTTATTCCATTCCATTCCGCTCCATTCCATTCCATTATATTCCGTTCCGTTCCACTCCGTTATGTTCCATCAATCCAAACATAGCCTTACCTAATGAAGATGAATCGCGGAGAAGAATAAACTATTCTCAGAGGGTGGAAGATCCCAGCGCGAAGGAAGGAACGGAGCAGAGAACGTAAAAGGCTGAACGGTGAATTTAAGGGAGTAACATTATTATTATGACTGGGAAAGAATAACGTAAGATTGAAAGTAATTTGGGAGGATAAACGACAGCAAGATTGGAATGGGAAAAGTGAAACTGATGCAATTTAAAAGCCAAATCTTGTGAATCAACGGCTGAGATTCAATCCAGCTAAAATAAATTGCTTTTTCACAAAAATACCCCTGCCCAACTTTCATACCTTTTGGATATATTTGTTGAATGACTGGTTTGCCCCCAAGGTTGAAAAAACTCTCCCTTTATATATAGTATAGATAGATTTCAAGTAGAGATAATAAGATAGTTGTACTAATATCAGTGTGTAAGCTTATAGGGCGCATTAATTGTATAAGCGTGGAGAACTTATAAAAATATGTATTTAGATAAGTGGGCTCGGCGACCCATGACTCCAAGCAAGTTAAAACCAAGATATAAATATAAGACACCTGCCCAAGCGCGCGGGGATCTCACTTTTTACTCACTTTGAATTTTCTCTTGGTTTTCTTTCTCTTTCTCTCTAAGACTCTTAGACTTGGTTATATACCGGAACATTGGCGCCCATTGTGGGGCCCGAGAAAATTGCTCCTAGGCTTCAAGGTTTCACAATGGTTACTCGATCTGGAGCGGATGGTGAGAGGAGAAATGTTACTTTGAACAATACTTCTCCCGACGTTTTGCAACAGATTAGGGTGGATCTAAATGATCTTCGTGCTCACAATCAGCAGTTACAAACACATATGGCTGAACTCAGTCAAGTTCGAGATCAGCAAGACGGGAACGAAAAATGGAAGAGACGATGGTGGATTTTCAACCATTCACTGAAAAAATTGCAAAAGTTGTTCCAGACAATTTGAAGACTTTAGTTTTGGAATCATACTACGGAGATACTAATCCTAAAGATCATTTAGTGTACTTCAACACTAAAATGGTTATCATAGGTGCGTCTGATGCTTTGAAATGCAAGATGCTACCATCTACTTTCATGAAATCCGCTATGACTTGGTTTAAAACTCAACCACCACGTTCAATTGTTAATTTCACTGAGTTGTCAACCAGGTTTTTTTCTCAGGTTTCTTCAACTCGTGTACAAAAATTCACACCCGCGACTTTGTTCAATGTTCAGCAGAAGGAGAATGAAACTTTACAGGCTTATATGGGGCGTTTCAATCAGTTGACAGTGCATATGGAGGACAAGATGCCAGAGGTTTGTATTGCAGCCTTTGAGAATGGATTAAGGGCTGGACATTTGAACAGTGATTTGAGTAGAAAACCAGTAACGACAATGGTGGAGTTGCAAAGTAGGGTTCAAGAATTCATCCAACAAGAGCAGAGCGATCAAATCAAGAAAAACCGCCCAAACACGGTGGTTACAGGACAGCAACAATAGTTGGATTTAAGGGGATGGTCAATAATTGACACACAATCACGTGGGCAGTTGTTACACATGGAGGTGGACGAAATTTCAAGCACAATAATCGCTCTTATTACAAAAACTGCTCACAACATATGAAGACCGTGGATATGGGCTACCTATGACGTGGAACTGGAATCAGCACGACCGCCCAGTTTAAAGACTATGTTTTATGTTACAAAACTTAGCATTGTGTACTATTTTCTCTACCTGGGCGGGAGAGTTTTTAGCGAGGCATAACGTTTTAAAATATTGCTTGAACAAGCATGTTTTTCATTTTTCCAACTTAGGTCTATCAATTGGGCGATGACAGACAATTGAGAAAAAGTAACTTTTAAAACTAGAGCGTTTGACCATGAATTCATAAGTACAGGCTTGATTGGTTTCAGCTTACCCAATTCAAGCACAAAGTCTCCAAGCGAGCAAAGCATTGTTAAATCATCGATCAAAACAAGCGTAGTGTTAAGAAATTAACTTTCTTGGTTGAACCTTGATTAAGTTCAAGTGTTAAAACCTTATAAATTCAGAGAATAGTTGATAGAAAAATGATAATATTGTTGGGCGATATTAAACAATATAATTTTTACAAATGGTACAATCTACTTCACGTGAATGAATTTGCAAGTGATATGAAGTAAGTGTGTTTCAGGTTATCGATTTTCACTTAAGTTTTTATCTTCTTAATTTTGATATATGTCACGAATTTATGAGGTTTTCCTTATTTTTTTCTTACAGTTTAACACATACTTGAAGTTAGGAAGGGGAATTTATATGTTGGAAGTGACAAAGGGGCGAAATAGATTAAGTTGATGAAATATAGATAGGGTGGATGAAATTCTGAGAGAATCCAAAAGTACATAGCAAAGTTTAGAAAATGCAGAATAACATAAGAAAGCTTCATCATAAAACATTAAAGTTAGTTCAGTAGAGTTGGTTCAGAAAGTCCCCTAGTTGTTCTCCCCATGTCCTTCTTCTTTGTCCTTTTCTTCTTCCTCTTCATTTTTCTCTTCTTCATCTCCATCCTGGGCGTCTTCATCTGGGTTAATGAGTTGTTCGTCAATGAACCTCATGTATGGACCACTACCCTCAAAATTAATTTTCACGCCTGAGTTGAGAAAAAGTCTCTTTGTAAAGCCTTTGAAATAGGTTAATCCTTAAACTGGTTGGGAATTCCAAATTGGAGGTTGGGAGTTGCAACTTGGAATGGAATTCCCAACAAGTTTAAAGATTAAGTGGTTGGGAATTCAAACTTAAAATTCCCAACCAGTTTAAGAGTTAACATATATAAAAGGCATTGCAAAGACACCTTAATGAGCAACCTATGGGCTCAATTGAGCACTATCCTTAATGAGCAATTTTCTCTAAAGAACATTTTCTACAAATGGTCTCCAAGGCTTCTATCATTGCAAATGAGATTTGTTTGTGAAATGATCTCCCAAGCTTCTATCATTTTCTGCAAAAGGTCTCAAAGGAATTAGAAAACAAGCATACACAAAACAATTACAAAAGGTCTAACTCACCCCGAAATTCACTGCAACATCGTCTCTCGTCTCTAGAGGAACTATTATGGGGTGGGAGTCCCCCCGGTACCATAACATGTAGCCTTCAGTTGTTTGTGACGGGTACCCCCTTAATGCAATGGCTAGAAAAATCATCAAACATCTCATCAACTACCTTACAAGGTACATCCGCGTGTGGCAGATTAGGAACATCTTGAATCCACCCAAATTGGCCCAAAACTCGCTTCGACAGATGAGCCCGAAGCATGCTAGAGTGACGGATAAACCCAGTGTATAGGCTGGCCTGTTCAAACTCCGTAGATGCTCTGTGACTAGTGTATGGTGTCCAATTCACCATGCACGCAGTAAGGTCATCCAAATCACACCTTTTCTGATGGAGATCCTTATTCTCCCATTGAGGTATCTATCTCATAGAACTCGACAGATCTTCATTGTACACGCGGTTCGACTTCCTATTGAACATGGACCGCAAAAAGTGCTCAAAGATCCAGGCATGTATACAAGCAGCATAAAGTTGTATTAGTTAAGTTAAAAATGCATAAAAATAAGTGAAAAATCAAAGGTTCCGAAATCAAAATGTGTCAAACCTGAAACAGAGTCATGTACCCTCCACAAGTGCTAATGCTGCCCCTGCTAGCATCCTTCAAGTGATCATAAAGATAAGCTAATGCAGCTGCTCCCCATGCATAATTTCCAACATTGGAAAGATCTTGGAGCAGCTGCAAGTAAGAAACATCCAGCTTATTGTTGCTCTTGTCACAGAATAGAGTCATCCCACCAACCGCAACAAGAATGCTCTAGCAGCTTGAACCGAAAAGTCCTTTGCCTTGTCCTTTGCAACCTTCAGGAGCCATGAGTAGCGAGCAAAGGCTCCATAGCCTCCTCCTCTGACACATCAAGCAGCTCAACCGACACAACGACAGCACCCTCCCGGGTGAGACCAACAAGCATAAAGAATTCTTCTATGACAGGGATATGCAGCAAGGATGAGACGTCATCAAGAGTAACACTCATCTCTCCGAAGGGAAAATGAAAGGATGACGTCTTAGGATGCCATCTCTCTACAAATGCAGTTAACATGACATCATCAACATAGGGATAATTGCATGTTAGTAGAGAATCAAGACCGATATTTCAAATTGTCTCCTCAATATGATCACTAAAGTACACCAGTGCATCCTGTAGATGTCTGCCATGGTAGTAAAATTTGATCAATTCGCGACAATGTTCCTCCTCTGGGGCCATGTAATGCTTCCATATCTTATTGGCAACATGATTTTTATAACTTTTCAGGAGCTTCAAGTCATAAGGGCCCCCTTTGAAGTAAACATCATTGTCTTCCTCGAATTCCTCCTCCTCAGTCTCATCATCATCGTCATCATTAGGCTCTTGCACAACATGTGGAACCTCTTCAGGTTGAGACTCCCTAATCACCACCCCACGAGCACGGTTTGCTTTCTCTTCTCGCCTTTTGCGAACTAACCTCGTGGGACGAATACATGCGGGGGCAACACCACCTGATTGATCCTCATCACCTACTTTACGCCTCATATTCAAGGACTTTGTCCTCGGCATCTGTATCAAATACAAGATGTCCAGATTAGTTCAATGTGCTCACGCTCTTGAAAGTGCGTAGTTCACGCACCTGAAAGTGCGTATGAAATGCGAATAAAAACCAGATTTTCAGAAAATGCGAAACTGACCGTGAAATCGAGCGACCAAAAAGACCGGGCGGTTTGCGCAGCTGGTGAGGGCCCTAGGTGCAGCGACATTAAGAGTAGGTGGCAGAGACAGTGGTGGACAGTGGTTTGAAAGTGAAATGGAAAGAAGAAGAGGAAGAAGAAAAACAAAGTGATTTGAAAGTGAAATGTGAAATGTGTTTGGGGGGTGTGGGGTGGGGTTGAGGGATTATGGATTTGAAGTGTGGGGTGGTGGTTTTGGGAGGTTATGGGAAGTTTTTTTAAGGGATATTTTTTAGGGGTTGAGGGATTATGGATTTGAAATGTGGGGTGGTGGTTTTGGAAGGTTATGGGAAGTTTTTTTAAGGGATATTTTTTATATTTTCGCACTTCTAGAGGGAGTGAAACTAGATGAGAGGGGTGTTGATAACAATTACAAAAAGGCTTAATTGCAATTTTGATCCCCGACGTTTACCAATGCCACGATTTTGGTCCCCCACCTAATTTAATTACATGGATGGCCCCCGACGTTGTAGGTCGTGTGCAACGTTAGTCCTACCACTACCAGAAATTCGGGATTTAGCGGCGGTTGAGGTAGCCGCCGCTAATGTTTTTAACTAGGATTGTAGATTGTGACTGAGCGGCGGTTTTTTTCTTCCTGGCAGCGGTTATAACCGCCGCTAAAGTTTATTTATAAAATGTTTCACAGAACGCACAACACGGTTTATTCACCGCTCTCCAATTCACTTCTCATTTTCGAAAATCTCTTCCCATTTCCCTCAACTTCTCTTCCCCGAATTTGCACCCCATCACCCAAATCAATTTGCACAGCTTCACTGGCCTCAATTTTCCTCTCAATCTCTCAAACATAACCTAGACGTTGTTGCTCAAGCTCTCGTTGGATCTGTGCTCGCCGCTCAAGCCCTCCTCACACATGTGCTCGCCTGAGCTTTCCGTGTAGTTCTCAGGTATGTGTTTATTTATATTTCTTTCACAATTCATTATTCTCTCCCTCAAGGTTTTTAGGGTTTGTTTTATTCTCCCTATTTCTTGATTCCAATTCATGAAAAGCTTAAATTGCAATTGGAATCTAGCGAGCTTGAGATGTGGAAAATTGAATTGGAAAAGCGTGAGACACATAGTGAAAGTGAAAGAAGCATCAAGGGTTGCTTTCTACCTCGGTGTTGTCATGGGTAGCACAGGTGCTTTGCAGGGTTGTTCCCATGTCTTTTGTGGATGACATTATTGTACATTGGTTTCCCTAAAGAATGAGTTTTTAGGGTGATGTGGTGTGAAATTGGGTACCAATTGTGGAAGAAAAATATGTTTTTTTTTTTTTCCCAGTTGGTGTGAGGGAATGTAAAGTTTCTATGTAGTGAGAGAGACACTTCAAGAACTGAAAAATTGGATTTTTCTTTGTGGGTTGTGGTCTTTTGCTTTTAGCAATGTGGATAGAAATCAATTGTTGAGGAAGCTGGTTTTTACTTCTGGTTTTTGGGAGTGGTGTCTTTGTTGTGGGGGTGGGGTGTGTTGCAGAAATGAGTGACTCTGCGGTGTAGAATTTGGCTATCACGGAGAAGAAGGTGCAAAAGCCTGGTGGCTGTGTTGGGATTTTCCTTCAGCTCATTGATTGGAAGAGGAGATTTGCCAAGAAAAAGATCTTCTCTCATAAACTTCTGACTCCTGGTTAGTTTGCAATTTTATCCTCTTTTGTGTATAATCTGACTTGAACTATGATTCACACACAAAGGCACAAGGGATTGGTTTGTGGAAATTGATTTTGTTGTTTTGATCTTTGTTGCTGAGTGTATATAAGCTCGTGCAAAGAAGTTTAGGGGAGATGAGAAAATGCCAAATTCCAAGCAACATCTGGTAAGTAATGTTATTCAAGTCCCACATTGGTATAGTGTTTTTCCTATTCTGCTCCATATCCTTTAGCATACTACGATTGAGAGTCCTGTGAAGTTAATATTGAAGAAATAAAACTATTATTTAAAGTTGATTGATTATTATTGAGATGGTTGATACTCTTGGGGTGTTTCGGTGCTCTCAATGAAGAACTTAGCAACGAAGGTTAATCATTTTCCCCCTTTACTTATTCGTTTTGATAATCATGAAATGATTGGTTTAAATTACTTTTCTATTGAATTTTATGGATAATTAATTCTGAATATTCTGGGAATATGATGAAACTAGTTTCTGTTTGAACTTAAAATAACTACGAGCTCTCTTATGATCATTCATTCATGTGTGCATCACTTGTTTAAATCTACTTCTACTTATCTAATTTTGGAGATAATAGAAGCACTATATAAAACTATTCATGGTCCTGCTAATTTTACTTGCATGCTTTTGAGAATGGTTACTTGGGTGAGTTTCTATAATTTACATAGAGATGGAAACTGATAAGTTAAGCAAATGGAACATGATGTTCACTATTATAGTAACTAATTACTTTAAACCAAAGCAGATTCCTTATATATCCCACAACTGATTTTCCACTTGAATTGAGACAGTTCAGCTTGAAACACCTCTAAATAATAATTTGACTATGTAATAAGCCATCATACTCTATATGAATTTTGTTTTACCTTGTATCAGATTTGGTCTTTGTCAATTGACTTAATTAGATCTTGTTCTTTAATATACTCCCTGAGTCTGATTATCTCATTATTCTTTATTAGATAACAACTTAGTAGGAGTTCCAGGTTGTACTTTATAGTTGAATGATTTTTTTTTCTATCGTAGTAGGAGCATTGAATGTTAGAATGTTGCAACTTGCAAATATAGGTTGAGCTTTTGTGCATTAGAGAGAGGATCGGTGGGTTTCTAAAGACGTTGGTTATTCTGGTAAGCATCAATGTTTAAAGTTGTTATTCTCTTTTTCTTAATTATGAATTTAAAAATTCTGCTGATGAGTGGCATTTGTATGTTCATCTTATAGGTCATCCTATAAAAGCTCATTTGATGATTAAGTTTGACCAAACTAGGCCATTTGGATATGGGGAATATATCTTCTTTGAGCTTGTGCCCCTTTTCTTGTGTCATTTTGTATTTTCAATATTTCTTTTGATTGAAGCTTGCTTTCTACATTTGCAGTTTTCTTCAAGGCTGTGTCATTGACATCCTATCGCAACTGATATAACCATTGGGTGGTTGTCATTTTGGATTTTGGTGTGTTTTCTGCTGCAATTTCTCTATTATTTTGTTCATATTTATGTATCTTTGGAAAAAAATTCAGAACATATGAGGATATATTTTGATAGTTCAAAAAGAAACATGGCTATATCACACATGAGATAAATGAAGCATTGAACAGCCAAATGGTGATATTATAGAGTCTATAAACTTAGCAAACTGGTAAAACAAGAAGGATACCAGTTTGAACCTTTATGATTTCACACTATCGGTACTATCTATCTCTTCACTGCTTGTGTGCTTCCCCTATTTCCTTGGTGTTAGGGGGCTAAAATATGCTTTAACTTTCTTCTGTTTGAATCAAAAAAAATAGTGCTTTAAATTCATTAATAAAATGCCTAAATGAATGTGCGTTGTGCTGACATATTATGCTAGTGTTAAGTCTCTGACATATTATAATAGCTGCCAGCTACACCATGTCAAGTGCTCATGTTCTAAGAAAATAAGTTGTGCTCAAGTTTCAAGTTTTATTAGGCATCTATGGACTGATTTGTATATCTACCTTCATTGCAGTGATTTAGGTTGGTGATGGAGTGTTTGAAGTGTTGTCTACTTCCGGTGATACATACTTTGGTGGTGATGACTTCAATTAGGTTTGACTTGTTTCTTTTTTAGTACTGCTATAAAAGTTATACTTTGGTGTATGTCATGATCAACATTTGTTTGCTAACTTTCTTATCATTTCTATTGGCTGTAGAAAATTGTTGATTGACTGGCTGCAAGCTTCCAGAGATATAAGGTATTGACCTTTTGAGAGACAAACAAGCTCTTTAGCTTCTTTATAGTGATAGCATTTTGCTTCCCCAGTGGTATACTTTGATAGTGATACCATTTTGCCTCTCTATATTTTTATACTAGTAATTAAAAATATCAGTCTTAGCCAATATTGGTATGACCTTAGGATTTTTTGTGGAAATTTTTTTATCTTTATGTTGAGCATGATAATTTTGATTGTTGATTGATTTTAAATGATTTTTGTGTGACAAATAGATTGGAACTTGGTAGTCTTATATGTGGTTACTAAAGATTGATTTTAAAGTATCATTTCTGAAAAATGCACTATTAGCAGTGGTTGAAACAACAATCGAGTTTTTAAAATTTTCCAATTTTCACATTAGCGGCGGTTGTAACCGCCGCAAAATGTAGAAAACAAAAGGAAAAGTAATTGCGGTAGGGGCGGTTGCAGCCGCCGCTAAATGGTTAGTTTAACCGCCGTTAAATTTAGCGGCGGTTATATTACAACCGCCGCTAAATATTTTGTGTCGCCAAGTTTAACGTCGCTTCTAAGTTTTTAAGGGTGTTTTTAGCGGCGGTTATAACCGCCGTAACCGCCGCTAAAAGCATTTTAACCGCCGCTAAATCCCGTGTTTTTTTGTAGTGTACTGTTTATTTCTTAATGAAGGAGGCTTACGTGGACGTCCAGTTGGAGAGAGAAAGGAGGTATGAGGAGAGAGGGAAGCACGTGAGTATCACGTGACCCTTATCTGAACCTATTATACCCAAACCCCTGACCTCCCTGGAACGAAGAAAGTAACGCGATTTAGATCCCTAGGGTTTCAGATTTGGGTATAATGAGTTCATATAAGGTTCACGTGATACTCACGTGCTTTCCTCTCTCCTCAGATATCCTTTTTCTCTCCAACTAGACGTCCACGTAAGTCTCCTCCATTAAGAAATAAACAGTAGGACTAATGTTGCACACTGCCTACAACATCAGGGACCATCCATGTAATTAAATTAGGTGGGGACCAAAATCGTGGCATTGGTAGCTGTCCGGGACCAAAGTTGTAATTAAGCCTACAAAAAATTAAACATCATTGTCTGACTTGAATGAAATGAATACATACACCATACATATTATATACCCCGCGTGCAGAGAGAAGAGAAGCACGTTGTGTTTTTAATTTCTAGTGAAAAAAGAAAACAGAAGACACGCCATACATTTTTGAATACAAATAACACCATTAGAAAATTAATTCAGGAGGGAGGGTTGACGATGGAACCAGAAACATCTTCCAGCAGCGTATATTTCTTGATTACTCTCCTTGTTTTGAACTTGGTTATTGTCAGAGTGCTGAGTGTGAGTGCTGCTGCTGATAACAACTATACCAGACTTGACTTCCCACTTGATTTTGTGTTTGGTTCAGGCACCTCTGCTTATCAGGTAATCAGTTACCTCTTTCTTCTTTCTCCTTTTCCCCAAATTAAGCATTTCAGTAATTTCTAATGCTAATTAATTACCAGTTAAGCTTTGTAATTGATTATTCTCTAAGTGATCATGACACAGGTGGAAGGAGCTGCTAATAAAGATGGAAGAACTCCTAGCATCTGGGATGCTTTTGCCCATGCTGGTTGGTTCCCTTTTTTTCATATATTTGCAAGCATTTGAAAATCAATTAACTTTTAGATAAAGCTACAAACTCTATATTCTGCAGTAGTTTTGTGATTTAATTTCTAAATTGAATTCCACCATATATCCGAATATAAATCACTTCAATTTCAGTTTTGTTTGTTAAAATCACCATCAACTCGGATCTCATCATATAGGTCAATGGCACACGAGTACACGTCCGATAAAGTTTTCAATTTTATCAAAGTCTCTTTAAAGCACCTTCATTATTACGTGGCGCCTTTTAGTGAGTTTTAATCATTGAGAAGCTGGGAATATGTTCAACACAAGATAGACTATGGTGGTCATATATTCAACATGGTGCTTGCTACCATACCACAAGAAAGATTGTGGGTATGATACATGAGCTGATGTGGACCAGTAGAATTTAAGTGGGTTAGTTTAATTTATCATTTTTCGTTCTATTGTATTTTAATATTAAAAAGTTGGAAAATAATTTTTCTTAACCCATGGTTAACCAACCCTAGTTAGATTTCAGTAACTTATTGTATTCCCAATACTTTAAACATGGTTTAATATTTTCTCCTTCATCTTCCTCTTACTAAACTTCACCTTGCTTTCAAACCATCGTCAAATCAAACCTCAGCCACTCCCTGAAACCTCCTTGCCACCCAGCCACCATCAATCCCACGGCAACCACCAGCCAAAACCCCACGAACCCACCACCCACGACAACCACTGCCCCCTCCTTCCTCCACCTCCAACACCACTATCTTCTTCCCTCTCACCACCACCACCACCACTAGATCTGCCATAGCCGAACCAACACCAAACAAATTCCTTCTTCCTCGTACCAGATCTTCATCTTCTCCATCTCTGGGTACTGAGTAACCCATCTTCAATCGCCGCATTAACCCCGCGGCTGTCGATGATGGATGCGCTCCAGCGGCAGTCGCACCGCATTGACTGCGACGGCGACGAGCTCAAGATCCTATACCTCTCGCAGATCTCGCCCCTCCTACGCCACCAACCACGATTGGTTCAATGAAGCTCATGAACTCTGGTTTAATGAAGCTTAGATTTGGTTATTGAAGCTTAGGGTTTGAGATTCTGGAGACTGGATTATTTTAGTTAATTTAAATCTGGGTTTTTTGTTGTTTGATGATGAAGATGGATGAGGGAGATGAAGATGGGTTTTGTTTATGTTGTGTATGGTTTATAGTTTTTTTCTATTCTCTAAGGCCCTTTGATATCTTGATAAGCCCCTAATTCTCCTTGTACTAAAACGCGAAACTTCAATTTCCAGAACTAATTTCTTCATATTGTAAATTTGTTGTAATATTGTTCAAAAACCGCACAATAAAGCTTCCACTTTCAATCATGAACTTAACAATTATAAAAGTAGATTTTGGGATGATGAACATGAAGCTTTTGGGATGCTGGGGAGTATTGGGGAATGTTAACCTTAATCTGGTACAGCAATGGTGAATATGATGAATCTTGAAAAGGAGTAGGAGAGAATAAAGGAAGAAAAATGGAGATGAACTCAGAAGAAACTAACTCATCGATTGTTTGTGCAAATAAGCTGCCTTTGTGAACTGAATTGACAAATCCATTGCTAATTCTTAAGAAACGGTAGAAGGAATTGGGAGAGGCTGCCGTAGATCCCTAATTCTCTCCATACTATGGTCATTTAAATCTGAATAGTGACTATTTCTAGTTTCTATTCTGAAATTGTAAACTAAATAACGTGATGGTTGAAAAACAAAATGCAAACAGTATATCTATGATAAAAATAATATAATATTTTGAAAATAAATACAACATTAAGATTTCATTAGAAAAAGTAAATAAAATATTTTTAAAATAAATGCAAACATTAAGATTTCATTAGAAAAAATAATATAATGTTTTGAACATAAATACCAACATTAAAATTTCATTACAAAAAATAATATAATATTTTGAAAATAAATACAACATTAAGATTTTATTAGAAAATATAAATATAACATTTTGAAAATAAATACAACATTAAGATTTCATTAGCAAAAATGAATATAATATTTTGAAAATAAATACAACATTAAGATTTCATTAGAAAAAATATATTAATATTTTAGAAGGTAGTTAGGGTTGATGACACACTCAGAGCAACTAATCACTAAGGGAAGGGTGGAGAGGTACATAGGGTTGATGACACAATCAGAGCAACTATTAACTAAGGGAAAGGTGGGAGAGGTACATAGGGTTGATGACACACTCGAAGCAACTAAGCACTAAGGGATGCGTCAGAGAGGTAGTTAGGGCTAAGGACACACTAGGAGCAACTAATCACTAAGGGAAGGGTTGGAGAGGTAGTTAGGTTAGGGTTTATGACACACTCGGAGCAACTAAGCACTAAGGGAAGCGTCAGAAAAGTAGTTAGGGTTGATGACACACTCAGAGCAACTAATCACTAAGAGAAGGGTCGGAGAGGTAGTTAGGGTTGATGACACACTCGGAGCAACTAAGCACTAAGGTCTAAGGGAAGCGTCAGAGAGGTAGTTAGGGTTGATGACACACTCGGAGCAACTAATCACTAATGGAAGGGTCAGAGAGGTAGTTAGGGTTGGTGCCTTAAACTAAGCGCGACTAAGCACTAAGGGAAGGGTTGGAGAGGTAGTTAGGGTTGATGCCTTAAATTAAGCGCAACTAAGCACTAAGGGAAGCGTCAGAGAGGTAGATAGGGTTAATGCCGTAAACTAAGCGCGACTAAGAACTAAGGGAAGGGACTGAAAGGTAGCTAGGGTTGATGCCTTAAATTAAGGTCGACTAAGCACTAAGGGAAGGGGCGGATAGGTAGTTAGAGTTGATGCCTTAAACTAAATTGTTTTAACTTAAGCTATTTAAGATATTAATGGTTGGTGCTTGGGCCAAATACTTTCAACACCTATCTACCTTTTTTTATTATTAAATGTAGTGATTGTTGTCTTGTTGAAATTCATTCTTGTGTTCAACACTTCAACACCTGTACTTTAATTTTTTCTAATAAAAAGTGAAAGGACAAAAGGAGCAGCCACAAAACAGAGCACATTGAAGTACCACTGATGCTGCCCAGAAAACTTACAAAAGAATCAAAAGATAAAAAGAAAGAACACAAGAAGCAGTTTGCAAAACAATTCATTAAACCCCTTAGGAGACATATACCAGCAGCCCCAAAATTACAATGTGCAGCAACCAATAGAGCCCTTCATCATTCCTTTTGACAGCAAACCAGAGTTATACCAATATCCTCACCAATTCCATACTTCCACATATATTGCTAAGTAGAAATTCCCTTCCCCACAAATGCTTACACTATATTGGACATACATGCATGTGATTCCCTGAACCAGTCCTGAAAGGAGTATTTGAAATCTTTTTAAAGGGGTACCATATAAAATTAGATAACTCAAAAAGGCCAACCAAAGGGCATTTAACCATGTCTGAAGCATCAAAATTTGGCATACACATACAGTGCCTTTCTAACAATGTCAATATATCATCTTAACCAGCATGATGATCACTCAAATCATGTTACATACTGTGGAGTTAGACACACTCAAATCCAAAATTTATTTCCATATTCACAAAAGCTACATTGAAAGCATCAAACTCCTCTCTTCTATTATGAAGGAGATTTGAAGCCATTCAGATTTTTCACCCCTCTCACTTCTTAGTTCCCATGTTCCTTTACATGAAGAAAAGATGAAAACCAAACAGAGAAGATAAAAGAAAAACCCCAAAAGACAAAGACCCTCTCAAACTCATATCTAAGAGTCTTCACCTTCCTAAACCTAAAAACACAAGAAAAAAACAGCAAAATCTACTTCCACCGCATCACCAGCATTTACAACAACCTCCTCTATTTCCTCTGCCTCCAGCACAGACCAAAAGGGCCAAAACTAGCTGCATGTAGCTTCAGGTCATGTCTCTATTTCCTTCTAGTAAAGCCCTCCACATTTTCTAAAGTCACACTAGCAGTATCACCAGCACTCAAGAACCAAGGGTGCCCTGAAAATCAAAATCCACAACAACAATCAGAATCAAAACCCCATTGAAATTAACCACACAAAAAGCAAAATCTCAATTGAAAGTAACAAGAACATACTCAATGCTTGTTCTGCAGAGATTCTGTTAGAAGGGTCCCTACAAATCATCTTCCTTAAGAGATCCTTAGCAGCAGGAGAAACATATTCCGAAAGATTCTAAAGAAAACCTCAGATTCCCCCTAATAACCGCCTCAAAAATCTCCGTCGCGGAATCACCGTAAAACGGCGGCGTCCCGCTCAACATGATGTACAAAATCACTCCACAGGTCCACACATCCACCTTCTCTCCACACTTCGTCCCCATCAAAACCTCCGGCGCGACGTAATACGGCGTCCCAACCACCCCACTCATCCTCCTCCCGTCACCAAACCACTCCGCCGAACCAAAATCCGCCAGTTTCAGATCTCCACCGGCACCAAACAAAACATTATCCGGCTACACATCACGGTGCGCGACGCCGAGCCGGTGACAGTGCGTGATGGCTTCAAGAAGCTGCTTCATTAGGCCAGCAGCCTCAACCTCCGGGATGGGGCCGCCGCCGCCGCCGACGATCAACAACAACCCAGACAATGAACCCTAACTCTCTCTATTTTCCCTCTTCTGGAAACTTCAATAATCTCCATTTTTCCTATCATAACCATACTAGGTTAACTTAACCCAAGCTAACAATTTTAGTTATCAATTATCTAATTTTTTATATTTATAGATATTTTTTTAAAAATAAAATAAAAAGTCAAAACTTACCGTCAAACGTTTTTTAATTGGTCCAGGTCACTAAGGTATGATACAATTATGGTATGATAGTTTTTACCATTCAACATAAGATAGACTATGGTGGTGCTAACGTTTTTATGAACAGGGTTTGCACATGGAGAAAATGGAGATGTAGCCTGTGATGGATACCACAGATATAAGGTAAGTCATAATACACTAAGCTTCAATGTTTTCACTTTTGCCAAGTAACGCATTCTTTGTGAACCACTTGATAATTTTATAACATTAAATAGATTGATGCATAAGCTGGTTGAGACAGTGCAACCATTACAGTTTTCCCTGAAAAACCTATATAATGCAGGAAGATGTCCAACTCATGGTGGAAACAGGCCTTGAAGCTTATAGATTTTCCATTTCTTGGTCTAGACTGATACCAAGTATTTTACTGAACTTATTCTTGAGTACATAACAAGTAACACTGAATTTTAGTGCTCTAGTTATCTTTATCCACTAAAGCCCTTCTGAATGCCATTCAAAATGCATGCTTTTGATTCTCTCCAGATGGTAGAGGACAGGTCAACCCAAAGGGATTGCAGTACTACAACAATTTCATCAATGAACTTATTAGCAAAGGTTGAACATGAGTTTCTTAATTTGCAAGATAACTATCTCATCAATGAATTGATTATTAGCAAAGGTTGAACATGAGTTTCTTAATTTGCAAGACCAAACGTGACTTCAAATTCGACAAAAAGAACTTTCAAATCAGTTCTTTTTATTCAATTAATTTAGTCTATTCTTTCCCTTAATCAGGAATCCAACCACATGCAACACTACACAACTATGATCTTCCACAGGCACTTGATGATAAATATGGAGGATGGGTTAGTCGTGATATCATGTATGTCCCATGCTCTTACAGTTGTACTAACTTGTTGATGAAATCAAATCTTCAAACTTCTAATGCATCAATCACATTGTATAAAGTAAGGTGCTTCACCCTTGAATCTACACACTAGTTCCATATTATTGAAGGCACCAAGGATATTGCTGCTTGAAGTATGACTACTCAATTTGTCCAAAAAATCAGGCACTATGCTATTATTCTGCTTTGTGGTTCTCTGTAGTTAATACTTTTTTTATAAGCTCTCTAGTTAATACTACTATTCTATTTTATCGTTTATTATAGTAATATTTCATGCTCATATCATATGATCTTTGGCCTACCACATTTCAATGCTCTGAATTCTTTTCCTAATATATGTTTTTCTTCTACTCAGGATAGAATTTCATTGTATTACAACCTTAGATGTAATTGAGAAATATGAAATTACTCAAATGTCAATGCAGAAGAGACTTTACGAAGTACGCCGATGTGTGTTTTAGAGAGTTTGGCGATAGAGTGAAGTATTGGACTACAGTGAACGAGCCCAATGTCTTTTCCTTGGGTGGTTATGATCAGGGAAATGCCCCACCTCAACGGTGTTCTCCCCCATTTTGCCTTACAAATAGCACTAGGGGAAACTCAACAATTGAGCCCTACTTAGCAGTTCATCATATTTTGTTATCACATTCTTCCGCTGTGAGATTGTACAGAAGAAAGTATAGGGTATGTCAGTTAATCATTTTTCAAAATGTGTATTTTATTTTATGGATTTTTCGTTATTGTTACTTTTATATGTTTGGATGGCAAAGGCTTTATATTATATTCTTAAATAAAATCTTAATCCTTGTCAGTCGCCCAATCCAACATGTAGTTAACTTTATTGGCAAAGAATGTTTTTGATTCCATAGAGACTAAGTTACATTGCAGGGTCATCAACATGGATTTGTTGGTATCTCTGTCTATACAATGGGGGGGTTCCGTCCTCATACGAACACAGAGAAAGACAAGGTAGCATCTCAAAGAGCCTACGATTTTATGGTTGGTTGGTAAGTTACAGACATAAAATTTGTTCGTGTACTTATCTCTTCAATTCCCCTTTTGTTCTTGGATTTTGGTTGTACTTAAGATAGGTGGATGTTTACTTTTGAAGTTTTCTTTTATGTTAAACCAATAAGCATTCTTATCCAGTTTTTTTTAGCAGATAAGCTCCAATAAGTGGTTTTTGGTTCATATCCAAATAGGCACTTAGTTCCTTACTTCCTTATAGACCTAAATTATGTGGCTGATATCATGTGAAGGATATGTCAATTTTATATGCCTGTTTTGTTGCAGGATTATGGAACCCTTGGTGCATGGAGACTATCCCATTTCCATGAAGGAAAATGCAGGTCGAAGAATTCCAGTCTTCACAAACCATGAATCCCAACAAGTTAAGGATTCATATGACTTTATAGGTGTAATTCACTACAACGATATCAATGTCACAGACAATTCTGACGCCCTGAATACGAACCTGAGAGACTTCATTGCAGACATGGCTGCAAAATTAATCTGTATGCATTTTATTTTTTAAGTATTGTGGATAGAAATATTGTAGTTAGTCATGCAACCTTTAAATAGCTGAATAATTGGTGGAGAAAGTCGAATTATTGACCTGCTTTTCTGTGTTTTGCAGTTGGACAAGGTCTATTTTCAGAGGAAGAGGTAACAGTTAAAAATAATAGAAATAAGAATCCTCTTAATTAATTGATTCAATTAGTTAGATTACTACATTGCATAACATTCTGCCTTTACATGACTTAGTACCCTGTCACACCATGGAGTTTACGGGAATTGCTGGATAAATTCAAGCTCCTTTACAACAATCCTCCTATATTCATTCATGAAAATGGTCTGTATGTCTATCTCTTGTTCAATACTGAAATTAGTGTCTTTGAGGAAAGCCATATCCATTGTCATGCATGGTTTTTGTGTGCTAACAGACAAAATCAAATAGCATTAGACATTAAGCATTTCAACCAATGACTATTCTAACTCATAAGCCCCTTCCATGTTAATACATGTAACCAATATTACCACAGGTTATTGAATAGAGAAAAAGGATGATGCACTGACAATGTAAAGTTTTTTTATACCGTCAACCAATTAGATTGTAAGGAAGTGCCACGTCAGTTAATGAAATTAAATAAAAAAACAGGTTTTCTCACATCCTTGAAATCTGATTGATTGACTGTGTAAAAAAACTTTACATCGTCAGTGCATAGAAATTAAACTTTTTTTTTGAAAATTATATATATATATATATAAGAAATGTTGAGAAACCATCCCTCTCAACATTGGTACAGTAACCTAGCCAGCATAACACTAGACAAAACTCAAATCATATAGCAAAAACCTCCCAAAGAATCTAAAAACCCCCCACACGCCCAAGAGCGTGCTAAAAAGCCGAGTAAAACCCCCAAGCCTAGTCCTCTAGAAAGATCTCCATAAAAGTCGAAAAAACAACAACAAATTCAACTGAAGGAACCTATCAAGCCGCACGACACATGCAAACATAGATCAACCCAATAGAGCAGACCAAAAGCCCCAACAACTTAAACCCAACAGCGTTATAGAGATGAGACCTAAAACTAAGAGAAGAAACAAACACAAAATACACCAACGCTTGCACAGGCTCCAAAACAGCCTCCAGACCCGCAGCAACGGCAAAAAAAAGATCACACGTGTGTGCAAAACGACCGTAGCCACAACGAACAATCTACATAGAACAAGAACCAGCGACCGACAACCACACAAGAGCCAACCAGCTACACCACACCCCACCAGCTTCCATCGACACGAGCCCGTCCTAATCCCGCGTTTTCCAAAACCACCACCGCCAGAAAAACCCCAAAACCCACCAAACACCAAGACAACCTGATATGGGATTTGCATATTGCAAGACTTGCATGGTGGGTGAAGTCATGGTGGCGGTCTTGTTCTTATAGCATGGTTCAATTCGCTTTGGGGATACAACATATCGTGCTGCCAAAGTCAGTTTAGTCGTGCATTGATGTAGCACGGTTCTTGGCCCATCTGAATTTGTCCTAGGCCTGAAAAACGACACTTTAGTATATTAAGTAATTTAATTTCCTTTAGGATCTTTTAATTTTGTTCTTCTTTTGTGTGTGCACAATAGTGGGGTGGGGGTTTTCCTTTAATGGGAATGTTTGGTAGGGGCATATGCATTGCTAATGGAGCTCACTTGGGAGAGCTTTGTTCTCAAGGAAGACTTGATAAATAAAAGTTCCTTCTTTTTCTGTCAAAAACAAAAATTGAAAATAGTTTTTATATACAGAAAACCGAGAAGAGAATCATACAAGTCTAATGAAAATGTCCCACAAGGTGAGTTCCAGTGGGTTGATTACTAATGAAAATTTCGTTTGGCTTGTTAGGTCAAAGGACAGCAAGCAATTCAACACTTCAAGACGAGTCAAGGGTGAAGTACTTGCATGGATACATTGGTGCCGTGCTCGATGCACTGAGGTAAGTTATGCTCCATTTTACCATGACAATTCAATCTCAAAGCTATATTTTCATAACTGCTGACAAAATACCCGTAGTTGATGGTGAAGCATTTTTTACATTGCCTTAGAAATCAAAATTATGGATTTTGAATCTATTGGACGACAGATGCATTTGGATGAGCTTATGAGCTTATCTTATAGCATAAGCATTTAAATAAGTTTTTGATCAAACATCCTATAACGTCTTTTGAACTTATTTTCGAGTCTATCAAATTAGCTTATGAAATATTGCTTATATATATGATATATCTACCTATAACTTCTTTACTTATTCCAATAAGTTTTTCAAATATGCTTACAAATAAGTGCTTATGTTATAAGTGCTCATTGCCATATGCGTATAACTAAGCTATTTACAAAACATGCCATGTCGGTCTACCAGGTTACAACACATGTTACTTACAGAATGAATGAAAAAAAAACATGTCAAAAATACACACGAGATATGATGCAAATAAACTCAACTGAGATAAATACCTTTGGATTTTATATTTTCTTTGATTTTCTGTATCATGCTAATTTTCTTGTTCTTTATATTTTTTCAGAAATGGATCAAATATAAGGGGGTATTTTGCATGGTCTTTCCTTGATCTATTTGAATTGCTGGATGGATACAGATCGAGCTTCGGCCTATACTATGTTGATAGGAATGATCCAGAGTTGAAAAGATACCCGAAGCTTTCCGCAAAATGGTACAGCCAATTTTTGAAGGGTACAAAATCCTCTCTAGTTGGAGCAATTGAACTCGAGAAGGATGCATCACTTATTTCTGTTGGTAATTTATTTCAATAGGCTCTGTATTTTGCTTCGGTTAGAGCATCGTTACATGATGGGATTATAGCTATGATTAACTACTTTTCCTTCTTTATCGAATAAGAATAGGTTAATAAGCAACTTGGGACGTGTTTGTCCTTGATCATAATGTAATAGTCCTAAGTTTTATTTATTTATAAAATTTATTGTGGATTCAGTTCTGGTCACCACCACGGGTTAGGGCATGCTTTTGGGACCATAAATTCCTTACAAAGGTAATTACAAATTGTATACCAACACACTCTCACGTCGAAAATGGAGCTAATATATGTCAAAGCGGGGACAATGCACAGGTCGGTACCATGTGCTGAAATCCAACTTTTAAATTTTTATTAGAAGAATTGGGGGCGGCAAGCAGAGGCGGAGCCGGGATTTTGAAAATGGGGAGGACCAAAGATCAAACAAAATAGTTATATGTGCATGTTTGGAACCACTCTAAAAAATATTATAGCGGACAAAAGTAAAATAAAGTTGTTTCTATCCACTATAACTTACTGTAATTTCTATTGTATATCCAAAACATCCAATTGCTCTCATCTTCAGTGATGGCCAACTCAATGTAGAGTGTGTTTTTGACTTGGTCCGGTTTAGAAGTTGGAGTTAAATTACTACTAAATACAAAAACTTCAGATTTTCAGTTTATGAATGGGTTTCAAATCCAAGGTACTGCTTAACTTGTATATGTGAAGGGGAAAACTTAAGTACAGTACCAATTATGCTGTTGGTACTATTTTCCAACCAAATCATGACACCTGTAATAAATTTTTCAACACAATATCTAGAAAAAAACTCCAACACGTTTCCCTCTTTCCCTAACCTCTCATCTCCAACCCCTCGGCCCTCACAACATGCGAACTTTCTTGGCCCTCTTCTGCCATTGTCAAGATTGAAACTTCCAGCCCTGACGCTACGACACGGTGGTGCAGAGCAAGAGCTTGGTGGTAGTGGTAGGACACTAGGACTCTGAAATCACGGTGGAGTACAGAATCAACAGAATCAAGTTCACAATTTCTACCTGCATCATTGCAATTTCTTCATACAAAGCCCTCTTTTAATTTGCATTTGTTGTTGTTGGGATTTTGAAATTTTACATCTTCATTTCCATGGTTCTCGATAGTCACTCAAGAGATGCTTCTGTAGAAATAAATATAGATAAGAAACAGAGTTACCATGATGTTCTTGCTAATAACTTAACTTGGGATGGGTTTTAATTGTCTTAAAAAATGGAGTTAAACCCATCACAGAAGATAGGAGATATGTTAAATATTCCATGGAAACGGAATGGGGAATTGGAGGTTTTACCAGAAATAAAAGAGCCAATGTGAAACAGTTAATGGGGTGTCCATGTGTCGCTTTTTGATTGAAGAACAGTACCAATTGCACATATGGTACTGCATATAAGTTTTGCCCGTATGTGAATCAATTTGCGTGTTGACTTTAGTGGGAACACAACATAGTTAGCTATTGTATCATCATTTCTGCGTGTCCTTTTGGCTGTGTTGTGAAGCATTGAACCATAATAGGAGATTTTTATGGGATGTAATTGTTCATATACCTCTTGTGAACTGACATATAAACAAGGGTGGAGTTTTTTTCCTAAGCTGATTCTATTCCTTTGAAATCTTTTCTTTTCTTCATTCCCCTACATTTTTTGTATCTTTGGGTGGAAATACCTCTTATATTTTAATTTTAATGATATTTTGCTTATAATTGAAAATAAATAAAATTCCAACTAATGTGTGTTTGTCTTTTGAAGAAGTAGCGTAGAAAATAGCATATGATAACTGATATAAATAAAATAAATTGTGAACATGATAAATATATTTTCACTTTGCTTGGTGGTTAGACATGTTGAAGAGAACTTTGACGTATGAGTTTCGACTCCTACTCACAACACTTAAATATAAGACATGAGAGATTCAAACACAAGTCTTGTAGAGAAACCAACATGGTTATAACGTTCAGCCACCTTCTATTATATAATATATGTTACCTTTCGTTTTGTATTATTTTTTCACAGGGGCCATAAAAAAAACAAGTAGTACCACAATGAAAATCAGAAAGATGACTGGGGCCATGGCCCTGGTGAGCCACCACGGTGGCTTCGCCCCTGGCGACAAGTGACGACAATGCACAGGTCTACATACCAAATGAGCCTTTAAGTCTATCAAAAAGAAAGTATATACATTTAATCTTATATAGCAAGTGACGACAACCAACCGATGATGGAGGGAGGGGGACACACCCATGCCATGGCCCCCTCAAACTGTTCAATTTGTTTTTTTTACATGTGATAAAAATGTATGCTAGTTTTACCAATTATTGTAGGCCAACTATATTCTTGGCCCCCACCCCTTCTTTGATTTTGGCCCCAGTCTAAAATTTCTGATTTCGTCAATATCTTGTATGAGAGATATGAAGGGGAAAGAATGAACAATATCCTCTAGAGTCTCAAAACGGAGCTGAACCCAAATCCCTGCTTTGGAGAGTTTCAATAATTCAGAGAAGCAATGCAAAATTTATCTTGGTCTATTTGGCTTTTAAGCATAATCAATGATGTTTTCTTGTCTCTCGTTTTTCTAATGGGTTCGCCTACGCCGCTGATGACACCTATTTTCTTTGCCAACTCATCAACTCTCGCCGAATTGCTTGAATCTAATTAGGATTGGAGAATGAACATTGATTCCTCGATGGAGCTGGAAACTGATCACAAACCCGCGATGCAGTTTGGGAGTGCCACACAAGTTAAATTGAAGCATCGATCCCTCTCTTTGTGCTTTCTCCCCTTGAAAGGTGAATCTTCCTCTCCTAATTCTTGCTGCTTTGATTTCCACTTCGAATCATTGAAGTGTACTTGAATCCCCAAATGTGCTTCTACTTCTCTTATTGCTTTACAGATTGAATTAATTTGAGATAAATCTCTAAGCTGTTGAAGCATGCCAATTTTTGGTGTAGCAAGGATTTGAGTAGATTACTTCTTGGTTATTTTGTAAATTCTACGGTTTAGGTATGAATATTGATGAATGCAGCATTGATGTTTAGATTTGAGATAAAGTTTCTATTTAGTGTTTTTTTGTTAAATTTTATTTGCTATTCTACTGCCATGAGGTGCAATGAACTTATCATTTTTATTTGCCATGTAGTCTTAGTTACTTATAGTATAATCGATCAATCATGGAATTAATTTTACAATGTCAGTGTAACAGCAGATGCTGAAGTAAACAAGTTGAAGTATACAGACCCGAATTTCTTTACCCAAAATTCATTGAGTTTGAGGGCATTGCTGATATTACAAATAATTGCTTTGAGAACAAGGTATATAATTTGTTAATTCCTCTTCTCTCACACCTATATCAGCTTCTATACAGCCTGAATTGACATTATAGGTTATTCTACCAATGCAGGTTTCATTCAAGACTATGTTTTGTACATTGGTGCCTAGCTAGCTCAAATCTCTTCTATTTATAATAACTAGATAGTGTTCTTCTCACACTGGAATATTAATTTATATAGATAAGAAATCCATCATGATTTATATAACATCAATCACGGTGCTGTCTAATCACCTATAGAAGTAAGTTTGCCCCAAAGTTATCTAAGATGATATGGAGATTGTTGTAAAGTCATCCACATTAATAAATGACGTTTTGTATATATTGTTGATCAAGAAAAACATGATCCACAGTTTAAAGAGTTCATTTGTAAATAAATTTTAGTTTATCCACTAAAAAAAATTAGTATATAAAGAGCATATTATAAAAAACTTGCGAATAGAAAAAATTTCTTGGCCAGCCCCCTACTGCTTAGTGCGCTGACTGTGGGGCGAAGGATTAGTCTCACGACTATCGGTTGTGGGGATACCTTGATCAAGACAAAAAAAAATATTATAAACAACATATATTTAACGTTAATTATATTATAAAAACACGATTTACTGGTGGAGAAGTTTTAAACATCATTTATCATAGAGTTCCCAAATGATAGCTAAGTGATAAGAGTTAGGGACATGTAAGTTGGGTGGGGAGGTCCAGGGATCAATCTCTGACGGGTGCAATTTATCTTTCCAATTTAAAAAAAAAATGAAGCGCGCATATTATAAAAAGATTAATGATGCACATGCTACCTACAAAATACCAATGTTGGTATCATATATGAAATATATATCCAACTCTCCGCCCATATGCTTGTTAATTTATTAGTTTGAAAATATACAAAGCAAGCAAACACATATATTAAAATTTACCACGAGAATCTCCTCAATAATTTTTTTTTTTCTAATCAAACGTCCAAAATAACTCATTGTTTATAGGAATGGGACTATACAGTTGAGAAGGGCATAAAATATTTGATTAGTACTACTCATAACAATAAGATGCATCTTCTTTTCGGAAGCTCAACTCATAAAAACTCTAAGGTTATGTGTAGTCTTGGAGCAATATTGGGATGGGTGACCTCCTGGGGAAGTGCGTAAGTGAGGACAAAGTACACTGAAAAGACTCGTGTTGTTACTGTGAGGCCACTCGTCAGATTGGGATGTTACAAATGGTATCATAGCTAACCTCTCGTGGTTCGAGGTCGAACCAAACATAATCTGGAGGGCATGTGACACCCGGGCTGACGAGGACGAGCAGTGAGACACGATCAAGGAGCGGCTCCTAGCAGGCTTCTGGGCGGAGGGACATATGAATTAACCGATCTCGCACCTGAACAAGACACATTCCAAGAGTGTATAGATATGAGACTATACAATTGAGGAGGGCATAAAAGATTTCATTGGTACTACTCATGACAACAATATGCATCTTCCTTTTCGGGAGTCCAACTCATGAAAACTTAAAGGTTACTATGCATGTCTTGCAACAATATTGGGATGGGTGACCTCATGGGGAAGTGCGTGAGTGAGGACAAAGCGCACTGAAAAGACTCAAGTTGTTACCGTGAGGCCAGTCGTCAGATTAAGATGTCACAAATGGTATCAGAGCCAACCTCTCTCGTGGTTCGAGGTCGAACCAAGCGGAAGCTGGTGGGCATGTGACACCCGAGGCTGACGAGAGCGGGGAGTGATCGCCAGTGTAGTGAGGCACGGACAAGGAATGGTTCATGACATGTTTCTAGGCGGAGGGACACATGAATGAACCGATCTCGCACCTGAACAACAAGTATTCCGAGACTGTATAGGTATGAGACTATACCGTTGAGAAGGGCATAAAAAATTTAATTGTTACTACTCATGACAATAAGATGCATCTTCTTTTCGGGAGCCCAACTCATAAAAACTTCAAGGTTAAGTATGCTTCCATTGGAACAATATTGAGATGGGTGACCTCCTGGGAAGCTTTCTCGGGAAGTGCTTGAGTGAGGACAAAACACACTGAAAAGTAGGGGTGTTCGCGGTCTAGGTTGGTTCGGTTTTGAGGGGAAAATTCATCCGATCCAATCACTTCGGTTTATCACTACATCATCCAATCGGTTTTTTTCTTTTTTTAAACTAAACCAATCTGATCCAATCTTTATCGGTTCGGATTGGATTGGATTTCGGTTTTTCAAAGAAGCTATAAATATCAAGTTCTCAATAATAAGAAGAAAAAAAATTAATCCTACATAATATATGACATATTTTTCAAATATATGTTCACTTTGATGCATATTTCTTAATTATTACTTGAAAGTTTATTTACCCAAAGATATCTTCATATAAATAAGTATGTGTTTTATATAATAATTTTATAAATATATAAGAGGTAAATATGTAAGTACGAATGATATGATATATGTAGAAATAAAATTATATGTATTTGTAAACATTCAGTTTGGATTGTATTGGTTCGGTTTTGAAAATCAAATTTGAAGTCCAATCTAATCTAATAAAAAAATTTCAATTTTCTCAATTTTGGATCTGTACGGTTAAGGTTTGATTGGATTACAGTTTTTTTGGATCTGTTTTTCGGTTTTCATTGGACTGGATCGATTGTGAACATCCCTACTGAAAAAACTTGTGTTATTATCATGAGGTTTGTGTTAAATCAGAATGGTACAGTAGTGGACAAAGAAAACCAAAACTAATTAAGTAAAAATAATAATTTCATTTCAAGCAATGTGATCGGGAGGACCAAGCTGGGGAAGTGGAGGTGGGGCAGCGGAGAGAAGCTGGGGAAGTGGTGAGCCTTCGAGTTGGACGTTCCCGGGAGGAGCTCCTGCAAGGGACTCCAATGCTAAAGTAAGTAAAGGTTTTAGAAGGATAGCATGTTGAGTGAAGAGGGTAAGTTACCTTAGTAAGGGGGGAGGATCCCCCCTTATTTACACGTAGTGAAACTAGGGTTGGAGCCATGCAACGTCATGCATGGCCCGTACTTGGTTTGCTCTGGGCCGTTGGATTCTCTGCCCCTTCTGCCGCAAAGCAGTGATCCAACGGTCCAGGGTACCTCGGGATATGTGCTCAACCACCCTAGTTCAGTAGGGTGGTTGGCCTAGGTCAACCCCTACACAGTGGGACCAACTGTAGCTCTGTACTATGGGGCGAGCCCGGTCGCCAGTTCAGAAGGGGCGCGGGGGAATATGTTTGGTCGCCCAGGAGTGCGATCGTCTTAAGGGGTAGTCGGTCCACGTCATTACCCTGAGGTAGGGGAACACCCAGTGGGTGTTCGTCCCTTCTCATGATCGTCTAATACCTAACCACCGTCCCTGGTGGTTACCCCCAGGCGGTATCCGTCCCTGTTCCTGTCCTGGTCGTTCATACTCCGGGATTCCCAGAACACAATGAGTTACAATGCTAATTGTACCGCTTTTGTCTTCAACTATCGTATAACTCAGAAGAGCTTATGGTATTTATACACATAGGATTTTTCAAGATATGTTTATCTATATATATATTATATATATATATAATTTTATGCTGTTAAATATTTTTAGTGATATTGATCCTAAGCAAAATGTGAATTTATTTTAACTATTAGATTATAAAATAAATTAATTCTAATATAACAAGTTAAAATTATCTTTGAATTTGAAATAATGTATTGCAATGAGCTACGAATATATAAAAGCCACTAGGGATTGATCCATAAACCTGCCCCACCCAACCTATATGTTCCCATACTCTTATTATTTGAGTTATTGAGCTATGTCAATGTAGACTTCTTTTTCAGTTTCAAAAAAAAATGTAGACTTCTTTTTCTTTAAAAGTAAAAAATAAAAAAATATTGGAAGTCCTATTCTGTAGAGCAGTGGTGAGGTTAGTTTAGGCTTAAAAATGGAAGCTGACTTTTTGTTAGTCAGTTTATTATGGATTATGCATGCACACTTTACTTTTTCTTTTATCTCTATTTCATTCACTTTTTCTTTCTATTTTTTTTATATTTTTCGGTAACATCATATATCATATATATCACTCATTTCTCTATATTTGCATCCTATTTATCTCTTGAAAAAGGTGAAATGTAAGTGTCAATATTATTTTCCGTCTTAATTAATATAGATGTGGGGTGTGATTCTTCTACGACTTCTCCCCTTTTAGTTATTTTCAGTTATCTTTTGTTCGTAGATCCGACAATTTTGTGGCTGCAGATTACTTAGGTAAGAACTCTTCACTTTTTTCCAACTCGGTTTGGATTAAAGAGGTGTCACCGGAATTAGAGAATTTGGTTCAGTGTGATATACTATCCTCTTTGACTTCTTGAGTTTCTTAATGATAATTCCAATTTTTTTTAAAAAAAAATTATTGCTTATTGAGAGGTTAACCATCTTGGAGTGGAAGTTGGGCAAATCATAAATCAACTTGATATGCATTTCCATGGTCAATCATTTGTACAAAAGCGGTTAACACAAGGTACTATATGGTTAATTATCATAAGTAAATTGATTATTTGATAAATTAATATAGAATGCACACAACTACGTAATAAGCGTAATTATGGGCCTTTTTCATGGATGTGTGTATGTGAAAGAAAATAATGCAAGAATAGACAAATTTTCTTAAAAGAGAAATCCACATAAGGCCAAACTCAAAAAATAGCAAACCCAACAAAATACCTCAAAGGAAGAGAAAACACCACCTACAAAGCCAAACCAAACCACAGATCCAGAAAGGGACAAGAGGACAACCATGGCGCCACAAATACACGAAAACAACTCCACCACCCAAAAAGTCCCAATTAAGACCAACAAACCCAAGACCAGCAAGCAAGACAACTAACAAAACTTTCTCTGTGGAATTGAATAGGTCAACAAGCGAAAAAAGGCATTCTGCTTAGAGCAAAGAAACATCGGCCTCCAACCCTAAGAAGACTTGCATGCATTAGTCTAACCCACAAGTTGGTTAAGAGCAAATTCATATGTACAATCATATACCATGTTAATTGCCAAATATTTTCATATCAAAAGAGAATTTCTCACCCTAGTCAGAACACCATGTGGCTCTAAAAACTTTGCCAGAAAAGCATGAACGGGTTCCCTATGTTTTCTTCCATTGCAGCCGCTTCCTACTCTAAAAAATTGCCACTGGATTCACCACCTTGACCCTTCTTCTTTTCTTCTCTCTTCTCAAATTTCGTGTGTCTTCCCATAGCCCTAGGGAATTTTACTTCATTCACCACTTTCTTGAGACAAACTCTTCTCCTAGGGATAGAAAAACCCAGAGTAGAGAGAACTTCACCACACATATTAGATAGATATGGGGAGAGAGGGTCCCCTGTTGGAGACCATGACGTGGAGCGGAAAGTGTCTTCGGACTACCATTCAACATAATTTAAAAATTAACCGTTGTCACTAAACTCATGATTAGTGAAATAAGACGCTTTCCCTCGCAAAATTTGCAGACAGAAATCAGAGACATCCTCACCCATGATATGCCAAAACTTTTGATAAAAAAAGAGCCGGTAAACCAGCCATATCGAAGGCCTTTGTAGGATGCAAATGAAAAAGAGCTTCCTCCACTTCATGTTTAGAGAAAGGTGTAGACAACATCGAAAGGTGTTCCAACTTTAATCTACTAGAAAAAAAGAAGGTAATGGTCTCAATCCCATCTAGATTTGAAGAAGAGAAAAAAACTACCAAAATAATCAGCCAACACCTGAAAAATATTCTCCTCCTTATCATATGATATGCTCGTACCATCATCTAATTTCTCAATCTGATTACATTTGCGACATTCATGAGACGCCTTCTTGTGGATGAAAATAATGTTCTTTTCTCGTGCTTCAGCCATGTTTTTAATGTTAAAGTCATATATTGCAAACATAACTAACACTTACAAATACATTACATAAAATATAATTCTTTATACATAAAATACATATATGTGTGTCAGAAACGTTTTAATCAATATAAAATATGTATAATTGTTGTCAAAACAGTGATTATGATGCATACCATAATATAATCGGATCATTAAATAGATATTAACAATTAGATAATAAAAGATTTATTTACCGGACTTGATTGGATTTAGTTACAAACTACAATTACATATATATTATTTATTAAACCACACCACAACCTCACTATTCCGATTCTCAACTGTTTAAAACTTGAGTCTTTTAATAATTACAAACATTTAGACAATACTCGATCATCAAGTGAAACAACATGGCTCCCCCGCTTTGTTCCAATGGTTGTGGCTTCAACGGTTCTGCTGCAAACAATAACTTTTTGATTGTCTCCATGTACATTGTGATTATAAATCATAGACTGAAGGTGCTGAGAGGAGTGAAACAAGAACTTGAAGGAACCATGTGGTTTTGAGAGTCTTGTTGATGATTTATGTGCTGGTCTTGCTGCTATTAAAATTAGAGTCACAAAGACAGATTTGTGGCAATTTGTTATGTGGAAGACATAGATACACAAAAGAACACTCAAGCAATGTGGATTTAAAAATATTGGTTGTTAAGCTTTGGCGAAACAAAATCCAAAAAATTTCACTGACAAGTTAGAATTCAGGGTCTAGCTAAATTAGGATATGAATAAATTCAAAAAATTGTCAATGTTTTCTATTATTTTCATTAATCGAAAATTGTTAACAGTAATGTTTTCTATTCATGTTGTAAATATGAATAAATAGAATTAATCAATTTTTTCTCTTCTTTTTTCTTACAAAATTCAATTACATAACTATTCTTTGTGAATTTATGGCTTCATTTTAATTTGTGATAATCTTTGCATGTATAAGTTAAAGAAAAATCTCATAGTGTAGCAATCAAATATAAGAAATACGATAAGGGTCTAAATGTCGTCCGTTTATATTGTCAAGTTAATCATGAACATCATTCGCACCTCATTTTAGAAAAAGCTGATTGCACGCTAATTGAACTAATAAACTCTTATTTCTGGTCAAGATTTCCTGAGTCAGACGAAAAAAAAAAAGCTTTTCTTAAAATGGTCCAAAACGATGAACTTTTGTGGGACGAACGCTATGATCGTCCATCTTGGGAATTACTTAATATAATAAAGGATATTGTTAATGAGGTGGATTATCTGCAATGGAAAAGGAGAGCTTTATCGCAATATTGAACCGGACAATGTTTTTATATTTTATGAGGTTGGCACCTTGCGAGCCAAACTTTCACTGAGTCAGGATGACACTTAAGGGCGGAAGTCCCCCAAACCTAAAAAAACATCCCCGTCAAGAAAACCTTGGTTAGGCCTAGTTGTCTATTTTTGCGTAGCAAAAGGAAACCATGTATTTGGAGATATCGACAATCTGGCCCAGTGTCAAAAGAATATTGACGGGAATCAATTGAAACTTAAATGTGTTTGGGAAGAATCTAAACATATGATTACTCGCCTAATAAATATTTTTGTTAAAATAATTATAAACTAAAAAGTGTAAATTTTACTGTAGAGTGCTATTGTTTTTCTCTTGTAGACATTTTTTTATTATTAAACATCTATGTTATAGACTTGTCTACTAAAGATCAAGAAAAATATAGATCGCAAATTAAAAGGTTTTTTTTTTGTAAATTAATTCTAACATATAAGGAGCATATTAGGAATAACATATACCATAAGTAGGAACGTTTGTAGATTTTTGAAAAAAAACATTATTCATGGGTGGACTAGGTTTGAACTTGGTACACAATAAAACTACCGCTACTTTATACCTATTTATATTTTATGGCCATTCTATTTGTACACGCATGATATATTGGTGGTTAAATAAAATGCAATTGCTATTCTCATCATGGTAATATTATGCATGTTAAAGTATTGATTGTCTTTTTAGTCTTACATGAAATTTAAATGTTAATATAGGATGAAATGAAAAATGAAACAACTCTTAATTAATTACAATATGAAGTAAAAAATGAATAGGATGATAAATGATATGCATTGTATTTTCATTTTATGTCCTATTTTGTATTGTGTTATATGATTAGTAAAATAAGTTTTAATTTTCTTGAATTCTTATTTTATTGATTGTTGTTATGGATGTCAATTAATACATATGAGCATGGATATAACTTATCTGTCACCCGCTCCGCTGATAAAAAGTCACACACGTTCTATTGATAGAAAAACCACACTTGTACCCGTTCCATATCCACATGGATATCCATTAAACATTTAATGAACTTTTAACGGGTTCTAGAATATCCACATATGTGTGTGTATATATATATATATATTCGATAGTATTTATTAAAATAAGTGAAATTAACATAAATAAATTATTTTAATAATAACAATGCTATAATATTAATTCCAAATACATGCTGAAATTTAATATTTTTTAATAACAAAAGGAACTTTATTAGATAGCAATAAGAAATAATGAGAACAACCCTCTCAATAGATATATTAAAGAAGGCCAAACCATCAAAGGTCTTAATGTCCCCATACCAAAAACACACCTAGAGATTGAGTCTCATTAAAACCTTCAAAAGTAAAACCCAATGGGAAAATCTAATGAAGGAAAAAGAGTACTACAATCACTAGATAGGAATGGGAACAAACCAATATTCAAGAGAAACAACACCCTCCCTTTACAACATAACACGCCCTCATGCACTTAACCTCCTAAATCAAACAGTATATAAAACAAATTTCTGCAGCAAACATCTCAGCTACATGGCCAAGCATCATATCAGCTACAAAATCATCACCAAGTATGCCAAACTCATGCTCCATTACAGACTCCATCACATGTGCCACCAACAGCCAACTCATTAACTCCCTGCAGCAGTGTTAAAAAATGAGTGCAACAACAGTGAAATTTTTTTAAGCCACCATAATTCATCATCACAAATTTGGCAAAACACATCCCCCTTTCAATACTAAACCACATGAGCCTTCCAAGTCTATTTCACCCTCATCCTGCAATCCTCAAAAATAGCAAACTCCTGCACAAAACATTGTAAAAACAAGAGAGAACTAGTAAATTTACTTCCTCGACACAGATACAACACATCCCTCCCCTGTCAAACAAAAACGCAGCACACCCACAATTCCTCCTCTCGATCACACCCCGACTTAATACAACAAATCAATTGAATGCAGATCAGACAACAATTGAAAAGAACCATCTCCTCTCGATCCACCTCCTGACCCCCGTCGCTCTTCGTCATTTAATATCGCATTGAAGTCTCCCCCCACCACCACCATACCCTCAAAAGTTTCCAGCAAGTCACCAATTTCCTGAAACATTGCTTGACGCCCCACCCCATCATGAGGACCATAAACATTGCAAACAAGGCACTCCTCCTGACTCTGCTGTAATCTGAGCACCAATAAAATAAACCAGTCACCCCGAACCATCTGAGAACAACTATAAATATCCTTTCGCTACAGAATCACCAGTCCACGTATCCGTTGCCTGCAAAGCAGGAAGGCAAGCAATGTCTAAACCCCGAGCCCTCAACCAACCTCTGAGCACATACTCTCGCCCTTCATTAAGCTTAGTCTCCTCCTGCAAGAAAATAATATTCGGTATAATCTGATCCAGCACATTTCTCACAGCTTTCCTCTTTTCCTTTCGGCCCAAATCCCTTAATTCCATGTCACCCACACCCCGGACATATTTTAACCACACATAGCAGCACGAATTTCTCACACAATTCCCTGGATGGCAATCTCTTCCGGACAATCAAATAGCACACCCGCACACTAGCTTTGAATCAGCGCCCTATGAGCTCTTGTTGTGACCCCTGCATCGTTATGCCAATCCCCTGGTATCAGCTGTAATTTATCATCATCCCGCTGTAATGTCAGTAACTCCGAGCTACCCGAAACACGTCTTGACTTCCCCTTGATCTTTTAGGAGACTGTGAGTATCCATGAGTACGAATAGACCAATATTTGTATCCACCTCATTAATAAGGAAAATGTTACTTCCACACCTCAAAAAGAGGTGGAAGAGGTGGAATGAGGTAAGAGATAGGAATAAAAGAAAAAGTAAGAGAGAGAAAGTATGAGATGTGATAGATGATAAGAGGAGAGAAGTAGAAACAAAAATAGGTGGAAATGAAGTGTTTAAAGAATGAGGTGTGTATATATCATTGTTGCATTAATAAACAACTAAAGAAAATATCATTACATAAATCCATGAGTCTTCGTAGGTTCGGGTAATTTTAGCCACCATGGCTTTTTATCCATGGATATCTGCAGACATGAGTAATTTTGACATCTTAATTCTTGTACATATAATATCGCATCTATGATAACATTGTTAGTTCCTCGGTGAATTTTGGGTATGAAGAACTCCCAAACACCAATAGGTTTCTAGTTCATCTGTTGAATTATAAATTCAAAATTATTGATCACTTTGATCACTTATGTCAAATCTTGCAGAATTTAAAATGATATGCTTATAGTCCAATAGTTATAATATAGGCAAGCTTAAATATGCTGTTTGTGTTTTAAACAGCAGTCATGCCCCCCCTTCTACTTCCAATTAAAATATGCCAAGTGTAATAGGCTGCCATGTCAACTAAGTTTTTTGTTTCACATTTAGGTCCCTTAACTACTTAATATTTTTTGCCCTTCCCCCAACTAATAATATTTTTAATTTGTTTTTTTTAATATCTGAAATCTTTAATCTATCTGAGAAACTCAGAAACTTCATAAACCCTAACCTTTCCTTTCTAACAATTTCAGTTTCATCTTCAGTGGCCACCTCGCCGGCAATCTCGCCGGTGGTAGCTCCAACAGCGGTTGTCCATCATCGCGAAGTATCGTGTATTGCTTCCATCGCGAAGCTCCAATATCATCATCTGCTTCAAACACCACCCCACCCCTCTTCCCCGCCGCTGCAAAACCAGACGCGCATCTGTGGAGCCACCGCCCAGCGCCCTGGGCACTTACCCGGTCTCCACCCCTGAAATGGTGAGAGTGACGGTTGGGCAAGAGTCGGTTTCTTTCGTTTTTCCTTTGCTTGCTGCTATCTTCATTTGGGATGAAATCATGAATAGCTTTTTAATTTGGGGAAAGTGCTTGGTGATATTATAAAATTAGGGTTTTCTTTGTCGTGATTTCTTGCATAATAGATTAAATTTTTAAGATTTGTTCAAATTATGGTCTTGGGTTTCTATTTTGTTTTTTTATAAATTGTGGGTTGCTAATTTCTTGCAGATTCAGTTCTTAATTTTTCAATTGTGGGTTGCTATTTTCTTCAAATCATGGTCTTGAATCTATATTTCTTATGGCTCCAAAAACACTGAGAACTAAGACAAGTAAGAAAGGAAATCCATCAGCGGCTGGATGCTGTTGTTTTACCTTCTGAGGATGTTCAAGATCAGGTGAGGATTGTGTGTTCTGGATGAGTGAAGGTGTAGTATAATATATCAAATTAACTAGTGGATAACAAATCAATTAAAGTTCGATGGCTTATTGGTAAGTTCCTTCCTCTATCTGTGTTGAGACCCGAGTTCAAATCTCGTAGGGGTATTTTTTTTGGATTTATAAACAAATAATAATACTTTGATTTTGGTTAAAATGAGGGCAGCAGTTAGAAAAATATAATTCTATCTTCAATCAAGATTCGAACACAGGATATCAAATGCAGCAGTAAATTCCAGTGTTATCAGACTTGGACCGGTGATCGACTCGGTCGAGGCACTGGGTCAATGAGTCAATGGTTCAACCACTGGGTCACTGGTTGAACCGCTTGACTCGGTTGACACTAAAAAAAATTAAAAATTCATAATACCATAACAAAATGTCACAAATACCATACACACAAAAGCAATAGGAATGTTTTGAATATAAATGTATTATTTTACATAATATTAATATAAATATATTATTTTGAATTTTTTAAAAATAGTATTATCCTTTATAACAAAATATATTATGATATTATATATGCAATACATATACAATTTTAAGTTTGTTCCAAAAGGAGTTTGTTCCAGGACCAAATTGAAATGAATTATGCGCAAGCCCAAATGCAACAGTGCCATGAAGGTGAAGGAATATGACAAAAAAGTAAAAGTTTAACCATATGGGCCCATTACATTCTGATAATGAAGACAACCCTAAATTGTTATGCAGCTGTGCGGTGCCTCATCATTCATCAATAACAGAGATCAAATTTCTGGTGAAGCAAGAGTCTCCAAACCACAAAGGGAGAAGTCTACGGCCAAATCATGCCTCTTGTTCAGTGTTATTAAATGGGAGTGAGAGGGAAAGCATAAGGGGAGTGATAGAAAACTTAGATCTCTTTCTCAACTCAACACTGTAAAACTAGCAAAAAGAACCCAGGTTTCTTGTTCCATTTTTTTTTGATACAGTTTTCTTCTTCCTTCAAATGGGTTTTCACGTAAAAAAAAAAAATAGATTGAGGTAGCGGTCGAACCGAACCCGGTCGAGTCACCGGTTTTTTTACTAAACCGGCCGAGTTATAGCGGTTCATACCGAGTCAGTTGCATGGCCGATCGGATGTGTGGCTCGGACCGGTCAGGGGTCCGGTTCCCAGTCCAACCGGTCGAACCGGCCGGTCCGAGCCGAGTTTAATAACACTGGTAAATTCGCATACCACTAGACTACATTATAATATGAGGATAATTTTTGCGTTATTATATATTGTTTAGAATTATCTACTTTTATAATAATGGCAACTAAGATCTCCATAGATATAGTACGATTAAAAAAAGTGCAGTCCTCGATTAAGACCTTAATCGATATAAAGTGATGACTCTATGTTCTATAGGGCAATCCTAGACTAAGTTCTTAATTAATTTAATCGCGATCACTCCAAGTGCTATAAGGAAACCCTCAACGAAGTCTTATAAAGGTTAGCCCTAGACTAAGTCCTTAATCAATCTAAAGCGACCACTCCAACTGCTATTTGGAAACCCTCGATGAAGTCTTAAAGGTCAACCCTAGACTAAGTCCTTAATCAATCTAATCGCGATCACTCCAAGTGCTATAGAGAAACCCTCGACGAAGTCTTTTAAAGGTTAACCCTAGACTAAGTCCTTAATCAATCTAAAGCAACCACTTCAAGTGCTATTTGGAAACCCTCGAAGGAGTCTTACAAAGGTCAACCCTAGATTAAGTCCTTAATCAATCTAAAGCAATCACTCTAAGTACTATAGTGCAACCCTCGACGAAGTCTTAATCCATCTAAAGTGTTCTCTACCAAGTGATGTAGGTCAATCCTTGACTAAGTGATCGATATATTTTGATCATGAAAAGTACTACAAGACAAATCATGTTAAATATCCATTTAATATGCTTAACTGTAACTTAACACTAATATTTATTAATAAGCTAAACATACCAAATAAATCATGTTGGTTTAGTGGTAACTCTTCTCCTTAATGTTTGCCTTGACTTGAGTTCGAATCCTGTTGGCATAATTTTTGGTTTAACCAACAATAATATTGCTTTGATTTTTGTTTAAATGAGAGCAAATGTCAAAAAATACATAAAAATAGCTACAAGTAGGACTCAAAGTCAAGACATCATATGGAATAATTACTTTTTTTACCACTACGCTACATTTAATTTTTTGTAAACTATTAGCGTTATATAATATAAGTCAAACCTAATTGAGTAACAGTGTAATTCTTACAATTTGTTACTTTTATAAAACGATAACTCTGAGTGTTATAAACTTATAATGCAAGTTCTACGGGTCAACCATAGATCTTAATCTACATAAAGCGATCACTACCAAATTCTATGGGTCAACCCTCGACCAAGTCCTTAATCGATATAAAGCGATAACGCTCGAGTAAGTCCTTATTCGATATATAACAATCAATGTCAATTGCTTGTGTCAACACTCGATTAAGTCCTTAATCGATCACTCAAAGTGATATAAAGTGATCATTACCCATCACTCTAAGACAATATCGACTAAATCCCTAATCGAAAGAAAGTAGTCATTACTAATCACTTTAGGAAAACTCTTGAATATGTAATTAAACAAGATAAAGCAATCGTTGCTAATCACTATAGGGTGGCCCTTAAACGGTTCAAAGCGATCATTACAAATGGTTTAGGTCAACCATCGACAAAGTCCTTAATCCTTATAAAGCGATCGTTGCTAATCACTATAGGGCGACCCTTAAACGATTTAAAGCGATCACTACAAATGGTTTAGGATAACCATCGACAAGGTCATTAATCCTTCGTTGCTAATCACTATATGGTGACCCTTAAACGATTCAAAGCTATCATTACAATGGTTTAGGTCAACCATCGACAAAGTCCTTAATCCTTATAAAGCGATCATTACAAAGTGTTTCAGGTCAACCATTAACAAAGTCCTTAATCCTTATAAATTGATTAATAAACTTAAACTTTTTTAATAGAAATGGTATTGGCACAAAAAAACGAGACTATCTCTCTTTCACTTTTTCTTCTACCTTTATGTTGATGGAATTGGCATCAAAACAACATAAAATGGAAAAAAAACATTGCTAGCTGGATTTGAACCTTGTTGGACCTATAGGTTAAAAATAAGCTTTACCATTAGGACACAGATTCTTTTGGGACTAAATCGCACATTTATATATTTATTATGATTTTGTACACCATAAAATGAATAAAAATGATAAACAACTACTAAAACGTTGCTAGCTGGACTTGAACCTTGGACCTATAGGTTAAAGATAAGCATGCTACCACTGGGATACATATTCTTTTTGGTATAATTCACACATTTATATATATATATATTATGATTTTATAGACAATAAAATGAATAAAATGACAAGCCAGAAATTGAAATAGGAAGATATTTTTACCAAGTAAACCTGCTTGAATAAAACCCATAAGAAGTAAAATGGCAAAAAAAATTGTTTACATATGACAGGAATGAAGAACATTGAAAATTTAATCAAATCAATTGTTTATTCACTTAAGAAGCAATAGACTTAGTCCCCAACTGCTCCTAAGGCCACAAAAAACGTAAACATAAAATACAAATCAGAATCATCAATATCCTCAATTGAATTAACGTCATCGTCACCCGCTTCAGTATCCTTAGGCATTCCTTCATACACATTCTTAAAGTGCATCTCATCATCGGACAAATCGGTCATCTACATTACACAACAAACAACAATAACATTAGAATACATGGCATGGTTGAACACAAATTTTCCATGAATTCTAAGAGCACCAAACTCCATACCCTCAGAGGGTCCACAGCAATGCAAGTATGGTCCTTCCCTGCGGGATGGAGTTAAATTTTGGGAGACCACGTGACTCTTATGGACTTAAAAGTAGATTGCTCTTTTATATTATAGCAAAAACAACATTAATGTCAAGTATCCTATAAAAAAATAGTTGCCGGCTTTAATGTTTTTGCTTTTAACTTAAGTGTAAATTTGGAATTCTACAAATGACACAAGAATCATCTAGCATTGTACATATCATGCAGTCCAATGGAGGTAAATGCAGGTCCAAAACATAAGAAATCAAGTTCAGTAATCAAATCCAATGGCATGTTGTCCTCAGCCATGAATCAATTCAAGCATGAAGCAATCAGTTATTTTCCTCAAGAAATTTTAATTACTAAAAAGTAAGTAGTACTTGTAGTAAATATCAAATAAAAACTCCACATATTCTCCTCCTCTACAAAGGTTAAAACTTAAAAGGGATAAGATACGCATACCCAAGTTTGATTAGCACATGTTTGACAGCAAAATAGTCATTCTGAACATAGGATTAAGTACATACCATGAACTGATTGCAGGTAAAATTTCTGGAAATTCCACAAGTTGACTGCAAATTTGAACTATTACAATCACAAGTTCAGTGCAAAATTGAAACCAAAGCCAAATAATCAAGCCCTCTTATACACAAATCATAAAGTTTCAAAATAATATGTTGATTTGCATCTGATTGAAAGATATCACAATTGAGGCAATTTCCTGAAAACTAACCTTTGAAGAAGAAGGACCAAGGAGGAATAAAGTGCAGAGAACGAAAGAGAAAACGAGTAAGGAGCGAAGAGACAACGAGTGAGCACGAAGGAGATGCTGAAGCTGACGAACGCAGAAGCTGATGAACACTGACGGCGCGGGTAGATAGGAGAAGATGATAATGAACACTGGACGGCGACGATGAACCGGCGCGGCGGCGAGGGGGAGAGGATGATGGACGGCGCGGGTAGATAGGGGAAGATGATAATGAACACGGGCGACGATGATGAACCAACAAGGCGGCGATGGGAGAGGATGATGAACACGGCGGAGGAGAGGTTGATTTGGGGTTTAGATATTGATTCTAGGTCAAAAAAATTATCTCAGCATGATTATTGTAATTACATCTTTAATTAATTTAATGAATAGGAGTAATTGATTTAATGGAATATGGTATACTTAATATTTAACATAATTGAGGGACCAGAATTTGAATTTTAATAAGTTAAGATGATGTGGCATCCACTTATCCCATGGCTTCCTCTCATTGGCTAATACCCAAACAGCATTCCTGCCCCCCCTCAAAAACCATCATGCAAAAGTCTGCCTATGTATATATATATATATTAACTGTGTATATGATGTTAGTATTATTAAATCTTAATGACATACTAAATATTTTTTATTAACATATTGAGTTGTAATTATGATGAGTTATAGAAATACCAAAGATATTTTTTTTAAAGCAAAACTATATATAGTAGATAGCAGCTTTGGGTACAAAGCATAGAGGAATACACAAGGTTAGAAGGTCATCAGAGCAACAAAAAGCTAATCACCTATCAACAAAGAACAGCCCCCTAAAAGAAAAGAAAAAAACAAAGAAAAACCAAACCAAAGACACCAAGCACGAAAAACTGAAAATAAAATCAAGCAAGAACAGATCAACCTCTCAACTATGCCTCAACCTACAAGCTCTAATCTGATTAGTACGTAGGGCATCCTCATCTGAGAAATCATAAGACAAACCTAGTCGTTTCCCCATGAACAAAGCCCATCTCACACTTGTCATAGCACCCGGGGGTCTCACTACAGCATTTTTGGTCTTCCGCCGCGGACGGAAAACCGCGGGTTCATATAAAAAAACTGTGGTTGAAAGCTTACGCCACGGTTTTGCCACAGTTTCCGTGTCGCGGGTTATGTGGTCGTGGCCAAGCCCAAGTGCCACGGTTTTGTCAAGTTAAAGCCACGGTTCTGTCTAAAATTTAATGCCACGGTTTATCTTATACCACACTTGGGAAACCGTGGCGTTAGAAATTTCAACCACGGTTTACTAAGAAGTTTGCCACGGTTTCTTTGTGCCTTTATGCCACGGGTTATATATTGCGTTGATGCCACGGTTTTTTAACCGTCGTCATCATAGTGGTTTTTTAGAAAGCTTTATACCACAGTTGGTTTTTAGAACCTTTTAAACTACTTTTTTTCACTTGATCTTGCAATCTAACATTCAAATTTTAAGCTAAATGCAATGATAGATAGGTATCCTAATATGATGAGAAATCTCTATCAATTGACTTGACTGCATATTACCTACCATCTAGATCGAATCATCCTTTGGAAGTATTATTGGCGACCAAAAATATTGAATGAAAAGGAAACAGATACAAAGGTATTAAACAACAATCAAAAGAAAATCATGAACTCAAATAAAGGACATTCTGAAGAACTTAAAATGTTCAGGAAGAAAGCCTAATAATTATTTGGCCTACTTAAATCACATATCATCCTCTAACAAGCCATACCAACAAGTATTTGGGGTTGCTCTATAAAATAACATAGAAAATAGGATAAAATTCTAAACAGGGGTTAAAATTGCAAAAACAAATGGATAAGTATGTGCCCTTCTTTATGTCCAAATCCTAAGCTAGGAAAAGTGGATATGCGGAGGCTTCAAAATCTTGAGACAATAGAAAATATTTGGAGTCATTCCAGCTTCAATTGCAACAAACCAGTATAGTCTGCCATGTGAAAAATGGACAGAAAAAAAGTTCAACATTGACAAACATTTAGCTTTTAATAGTTCAAAATTTGATATATGGCAAAAGTATTAGAACAGCCCAAAAACTTAAGAAAATCAAGAATTTAGTTTAAAACTATATATACCTAATAAATCTGATGTAGGCATGGCAAGCTACAAAGAAGCTCCCCACACTTAAGTTGGTCAAAACATATTAAAGGTCAGCTCTCCAATATCTGCAAAAGATTATGTGTCATCATAGAGCTAAATTATATTCGAACCAATTTATTTATAACCATTTATGACAGAATGAAGTTGCAATAGCCTCCTAGGAGAGAACACACCTGTCACTAATGGGCACTTAATTAAGAAATGGACGTGAACGGTTCATTGTAAAATAGGTAAAAAAAGGAAACAAACACTTGCTATCATTCATTAACTATTGTCAAGTTAATCACCACATTCATCATCAAGAAGAGGATGCCCAGTTTGACTTTGTTCAGATTGGATTCTTGGCAAAATGAAATAAACAGTGCTTATAACAACTCCTTCGTGGGCTTTTGAGATCTTCAGTGGAGAAAACAATTGAATGTTTTAGCTACTTAAAGTGGGGAAACATTAAAACCAAGATGTTTAAATTAAAAAGGAAGACTAGAACACAATTGAATGTTTTAGCTACTTAAACAAAAAGTTTCTGGTAGATAATTGATATTGCCAAATGCTCTGTACCAAAGAAGAAAAGAAAAAACTTACCAGATGCTTATACCATGGCATTCCAAAGAGGTCAGTTCTGTCAGTGAATGCATACTCAGCCATTATTCAGCTATCTCATTTTCAAATGATCCTCATTCCTTGTTGTCCATCCTTTACTTGCTTCTAATTCCTGAAAAATCACATTTAACTGTTTTACTTTCTCTAGTTCTGTATCATGAATGCTTCTTTTTCAAGTTTGTTTGAAATCTCAGTTTCCAGTACCTCAATGCTAAGCTGCTATTGAGATATTTTGTGTTGTAAGAACTTTCATGGTCTCAGTGAGAACATATTTTGTATAAAACTACAATTGCTTGATTAAATCTGCATCTAAGGTGGGCACATCAGGAGCTCCTTAGCAATTAGCATATGATACATAATCAAAAGGTATGATTTCTTCATCTGCTAGCCAAAGTGCTGCTAGACCTCAAACACTTGCAGCTGTTTTTTAGAACATAAGAAATAAGTAAAAAGCATGCAGTAAATAGTGGTCATACTTTTCTAATAAGCCATACTTTTATTTATTGAAACATAGTACAAAAAAATTTCCCTCTTTAAAATGTATGGTTAGAAAAGAAAGTCATATGTATCAAACATTTAATAATTTTCAAATACACTGAGGATATATAATTGAATTGGAACTTCAATTCAGATAGATGTCACTAGAGGGACAACATTCACGTTCACACACTATATGACCCAGTATATCATATTCTTTGTCAGAGTAAATATTAACTCAAAAGTCAACCATATGATGTTGTTAATATTAGGACTAACATAGATGGCATTAGTGATATTCTGATTAAATGGCAAAATCTTCACAGACTTTGAGAACTCCTTGTTGAAGCTCTCCCAACAACTACAACTCTCTCCAAAAAGATGTTTTTGCGCAGTCAAAGCTTAACAAAATTAAGCATTGCAATCTAATAATAAATGAATTGCAGCAGTAGAGAAACCTAAATTCAATTTCTAATTACTTTAGCTATACCATGTTCCCACATCAGCTAAGACCAAATTGATTAAGTAGATTAACACTGAAAGGGATAAAGAAGTTACTTGCACTTCCTAACCTCGACTAGAACAACCATAACCTCCGGTGAGTGGTGAAGATCGGACCAAATAGAACCTCCCGGGAGCGGTTTATGTACAGAGTTTAAACAAGAGCAAAAGGAAAAGAGAGGAACAAAGAAGAAACAGAACATAAACAGAGAAAGACATGACCAAATTGAACCGAAAACCAACTACGGAGGGGATAACACCATCCAATGGGTAATCACCCTTACCGGCTTCCCCACACAACCAATACACATCGAAACACCAGAAGAACTCCACTGCAATCTCTCCTGGTCCACCAACTCCAACCAAAGAAGGGCATAATGGTATGACACATGAAACAAGAAGGGCCAAGAACACATTGAAATGACAGGAACAAGCAAATATACATAAATAACATACCTCAGCAGCGTAGAGAGGATGGTCGTGCAAGCCGTCGTCGAGATGAGCTGTACCGGCGGAGGAGAAGAAGGTTAGTACGTACTGATCGAGTAGTGTTAGGGATTTGGGGGTTTCTATTTTTTTACTTTTAAGTTTTATTTTAATGAAAATTATTCCTTAACTCTAATGAAATTGATTTTGAACACGCGCGGGATTCAATGAAATTTTGGCGGAATGAATTTTTTCAGTTTTAGGCCTGGTTTAATTAATTAAATAAGATGCAGATTATTATGCCACGGTTATATTTGTGGGACTAGGTTGCTGCGGTTGGAAAGCTGTAGCCATGAACTGTCCACAATTGTTAAAGTGTGGTATAAAACGTACATGCCACGATTTTCTTCCGCCATGGTCATCATACGTCCACAATAACTGAACCGTGGCATATACTATAATTAGGCCACGGTTTTTCGTCCGTTGAAGAAATTTGCGTGGCGTAAAGTGAAAAATGGTGTAGTGTCTCTTGGGACCTTGGGGCTCAAATAACACCAATTGGTTACCCGGATCCTCCCACCTCGACTTGGAGAAGAAGAACGCCTAATCTCCAACACATCAGCCACAAACTTCTCTTTCCTAGGGGTCCCACGCGGACGAGGCTTCTTTTTAATGGGACAACAACCCCTTACAACCCCTTATGCCGGCTCGACAAGAACGTCGCAAACATTAAGCCTTATCTTAATCTTCCTTGGCCGCCCTCACCACTTGAGGAAACCGGAAGCCCCGACAAAAGCCTCACCAGGGGCCATTTTTTGCCACTTTGTGTGATACATGATCCGCACAACAACCACCATCAGCAAAGGAGAGAATCAGCTGCACATCCACAACTCTAGCAGGTATTTAAAGGGTGGGGACAGTGTTCAAATTGACACTTCACTTCAAAAATTGACGTGGCAAAAATATATTAAGTGAAGTGGTTGAATTGTCAGCGTAATAAAACATGTTTTAGAAATTATATATTATAATATATAGATAGATAATAGATATGGTTGGTTTTTTTCTTCAAAAAAGCTTCCTTTTTTATGATTTATTTTGCATTGCTTCCTTTTTCCTCTGTGCGATGATGGGGTTTTACATAATCAGGCTCAATTTTTGGAACATTATCCTAAAGCATTTTATATGTCTTTTAATTTTTGAATTTTTCCTCAGATTTTCTTATGATTATATTAAAATTAAGTTTTTGATGGTTAGACATGATAGAGATGCACACGAGTCAGATCAGGTTCTGATGTGTTTAAGACTTGAGCTGAACCAAACGAGACGGGTCGGTTAGGTTGGTTTTGCACATTTTCGGATAGAGACCCTAACTGATCCAACTCGAAATTCATTAAGTTGGGACGGTTCGGGTAGTTGAGTTGTTTATTAGCAAAGTACATTCTAAAATAAACAAAAAAGATATCTTAATCAAGCAGCAACAAATATAGAGCTCGTTGGAAGGTAAGAGGTATAAGTCTAAGAAGTAAGAAGTTATAAGACTAGGCGGCGGTGAATGTGGGAGGACGATAATGGGAGGGAAGTCAAGGAATACAACGAGGGGCCAAGAACCCGACATCAAGGCTACCTGAGATACCAACATAATGAGAGGCTGACAACAAAGAGCAAAACTACATGACTACAAAACCAGAATGACAACAATGTGACGATGAATCCAGGAAGAGGATGACTTCGAAAACGTGCGAAAGATAATATTTTAACAAAATGAAACATGAATACGACGAGGTAACATTTCGGAGAGGAAAAGAAGCTTGGAGACCAGGTGGGCGAAAGAAGGCAAGAGGAAGAAATGAGACCATCACTCAACTAAGCTATAATATCTTCTTATTTCTCGGATAGGGTTAAGTTACACAACTCAAAAACTGATCGGACCTGTTTACCCAACCCAACCCAATTGGTTGCCATGGATTGATAGGGTTGATCGAATCTGTCCAACTCATGTTCCCCTAAATTAAAACATGAAATTATGTGTTTAATATGGAATGAAATTTGAGCTCTATTTCATCGAAATAAAAAAGTAAAAAACCCCTTCTAGCAACTTGGCTTTCCACAACTTAATGTATACCTTTTTTTAAAATAATATCACTAACATCAACTAAGCATTAGTGTGGCGGTGGAGGTGTGTTTTTGTGTTTGACAACAAGTTAAAGTCCTGTAATCTTGTTCTCCATGGAACAGCTGGTGGTCTTCAGGTGCTATTTCATGAGTCTACAACACCTCCTGATGGCTGGGTGGTGCTTAATTATGATGGATCTTCTGTTTGGGATTGGTTGAATTAATAAAAAACGTGAATTTTAAATAACTAATTAGTTAAATTTTTAAAAAATATGATTATTAAATAAAAACTCTTCGAGCTTTTGATGATTTTTCTTTGTAGAAAACTTAATTTGTAGAACTTAAAAGAAGATAATTTAAATAACTAATTGGTTAATTTTTTAAAAAATAAAATGTAACTAAATTTATTTTTTAAATTATCAAAAATTAAAAAATTCTTTAAATTGATAATAAATTTTTAATAAATTTTTTTAGTACATCGAAAAATTAAACGAAGACTACAACGCTAAGAGATCCCTAGCCAAAACAGGGAGAAACTGTGGAGGAGGTTCCTCCAACCTAGTATACGAACACTGGAGCTCCGCACCCAAACCCGCTAAACAATCTGCTACATCATTAGCTGTTCTAGGAATATGAAGAAGTTGAACATGCCACTCGCGATCCAACAGAAGCTGAATCTCTCGAAAGTCTGAGGCAAGCTCATGAAAGGTGAGTCTACCATCCCGTAAAACCTCTACAATCTCCAGGCAATCCACCTCACAAATGGCGTCCCGAACATGACACTCCCAAAGGAGATGCAAACCTCGTTGAAGAGCCACCAACTCGGCTTTAAGGGGATCACCACCAGCACCCGCCTCAAAGAACCCACCAACCCAAGAACCTGAAGCATCACGCATGTAACACCCCCCATGCCCATCCTCAGCCGCGTCAAACTATAAGCTCCATTAGTACATTTGAAAACAAAATATTCGATTTAAACAAAATGGTAACCTAGTATTATATTAAAATATATTATTTAAATTTAAAATCAAAAAATAATATTTACAACATAATAATATTTAAATATAATTTAGTTACTGCACGTAAGTTTTGCCTTTTCTCTTCCAGGTTAGTTAAAGGATCAAGGATGAGTCTCATAGAAGCTATTGCATAAGGAAATGATATACCTCATATAATTTTTCTTCAAATAACCTTTGTTTAATAAATAGAATAGAATTCATAGATAGATTTCAAATTTATTTTCCTCTTGTAAAAAAAATAGATTGCAAATTTTAAGACTCATATATTAAAATGATTATTTTTTTGAACATGAATTGGAATGATATTAAAAAGTGGGCATAGAAGCCAATAAGTCATCGTGAAGTAGAGGAAGAAGACCCGGAGGCCCCTCTTCTACCCAAACAACATCATCAAGAGAATATGCATGCTTGGCCATGAAATGGGCACAAACATTACCCTCCCTACGAGTAAAAGAAAGATCAACATGATCAAAGAAACCGCACAGTTTAAAACAATCCTGAATAATCATAGCCAAATAAGAATCACCCTCACGTCGTCGCCATGCTTGGTGAAGTTGCAAGGAATCCACCTCGAACTGGACGCGCCTAAAGCCAAGTTGTGTTGCCAAAGTCATCGCCCATCTCAATGACAAAGCCTCTGCAATTGTAGCTGACAGTGCCACGACTGGATAAAAAGAAGCTGCGGCCATGATGAGGCCATCTTTGTTCCTCGCGACCATACCAAAACTTGCGAGTTTGTCCCTTCCAAGCGCTGCATCTGTGTTCACCTTGATGAGCCCAGGTGCAGGTCGTACCCATGAAGCTGTCCGGCGAGAACGCATGGCTGCTGGAGCTGTTCCCATGGCTGGAGGCGCACGAAGAGCACGGGCACGATCCAAGATTGAGTCCCAAGCGTCCGTCGTGCCCTCGAATAGCAGCTTGTTCCTTGATTTCCACAGGGAATAAATCAGTTCTTGTGAGAAAGAAGTGACATGATCATCATGTAACAGAAGCACCTCAGCTATGAATTCATGGAAGGGAAGAGCACCATTAATTCTCAGTCCCAAATCAGATGCAAACCAGCAAGCTCTGGCCACTGGGCAACGAAGGAAAACATGCTCAATAGATTCATCCTCTTCCCCACACCGCATACACGATGGATCAACATCTAAACCCCGCTTCCGCAGCGCGCCACGGACCGGCAAAGCCCCATTGCAAGCCCTCCAAACCAGCTCCTTGCACCTTGGCAAGCACGAGCTCTTCCAAAGCTCCTTCCAAAACTCAGCGCTAAACCGAATAGTGGAGGATGCCTCGGAGAGCTGTTGAGATACCTTGCCTCGCAGGAACTCATAACCAGATTTCACACAATATTTCCCATCTCCCGAACCAGCCCAATACATATGATCGTCCTGAGGTTGGAAAGGTAAAGGTACAGCTAAAATACGCAGTGCTGTAGCTGGACAAAATGTCCATTCAATAAGCTCTTTGTTCCAACCTCGTCCATCCGGCAAGAGAAGGTCCACAACCCGCTCAAGGCCAAGCTCTTGAACCACATCTTCCCGGTAGTTAATAGGGGAACCATTTGGTAACCAATTATCATGCCAAATTCGAACCGTGGTGCCATTGCCAATACGCCATGCGCTACCCTTGGAAATAAAATCACTTGTCTTAAGAATACTAGACCAAGCGTAGCTTGGACGGTAACCTTTCCTAGCACCAGACAAGGATCCACTTGGGAAATAGACGCTTTTGAAAACCCTTCCCATGAGAGAATTTGGGTTATTTTGGATTCGCCACCAGTTCTTAGCTACTAGGGCCAAGTTGAAGGACTTAAAATCACGAAAACCAAGACCCCCATCAAATTTGGGCTGACAAAGTTTATCCCACCTTAGCCAATGAAGACTCCGCTTGGAGGCATCACCACCCCAAAAGAACCTGGAAATCATCCCCTCAATCTCCTTACAAAGGCCGTCTGGTAAAATAAAACATGACATTACATAAGAGGGGATTGCTTGAGCCACCGCCTTAATCAATACTTCTCTCCCAGCACGAGATAAAGTACCCTCTTTCCAGCCTTTTAATTTTTTCCAAACTCTTTCCTTCACAAACCTGAAAATCTGCGACTTAGATTTTCCAATAATAGTTGGAAGACCTAAGTACTTGTCATAGCTCTCCACTGCCTTTACACCCAAAAGCTGTTTCAGCTCATGAAAACTATTCTCTGGCACATTGCGGCTAACTGAGAGCATTGACTTGTCTAAGTTGATTTTCTGTCCAGAAGCCCGTTCATAGGTCGCCAGGATGTGCAAGACACATTCTGCTTCCTGGACCGAGGCTTTGGCAAATAGAATACTGTCATCTGCAAATAAAAGATGTGAGATCACTGGTGCAGAACGACTAATTTTAATTCCATGTAAGGAAGAAGTAAGGATTGATTTCTGAATCAAAGCTGAGAAAACTTCACCACAAAGGATGAACAAGTAAGGAGACAGAGGGTCTCCTTGTCGCAAACCCCGATGGGGTGCGAAAGTCGGTTGAGGATTTCCATTCACCATAATAGAAAAAGTAACAGAATTAACACAGCTCATAATTAAATTTACCCAATTAATTGGGAAGCCCATTTTCAAGAGAACCTGTTTCAAAAAAGACCATTCGACTCTATCATAAGCCTTTGACATGTCAAGTTTAAGTGCCATCATACCATTTTTACCCGAAAACTTTTTTTTCATATAGTGAAAGCACTCATATGCAATTAAGGCGTTATCTGTTATCAGGCGACCCGGTACGAAAGCACTTTGGGTCTCACTAATTAAATCAGACAGAAACAGTTTCATCCTATTAGCAATTGTTTTAGTTATAATTTTAAACACCACATTGCATAAGCTAATAGGTCTAAATTGATTTGCTAACACAGCTTTCTTAACCTTAGGGATAAGAACAAGCAAAGTTTGGTTGACCATACCTGGCAATGAGTCACCATTCAGCACTTGCAAGCAAAAGGTTGAGACATCATCACCCACAATAGGCCAGAATTTTTGGTAGAAAAGCGCTGGAAAGCCATCCACACCCGGAGCTTTGGTAGGGTGCATTTGAAAGAGTGCCTCTTCCACCTCGTCTCTGGTAAAGGGGACCGACAAGATAGATCTATGAGCCTCGGTAACACGGTCAGCCACCAGGGATGCCAGCTCTTCCTCCCCTGAAGGGTTAGAAGAGCTAAAAATATCCTCAAAATAGTTTTTCAGAACTCTTGCTATGTCCACATCTCGCTGGAATTTAACTCCATTAGCATCCTCAATTTCCTCAATCAAGTTTCTCTTCCGCCTCTGGGTTGCCTTTGTGTGGAAGAACCTCGTATTTTTATCACCACTCTTCAGCCAAGTAGCTCTAGAACGTTGTGCCCAGGCTATCTCCTCAATTTTCAGAAGCTCCTCTAATTCTTTTTCGGACTCTTTGGACGCTGAGACCACCTGTATTGTTTGCACCTCTCTCTGAAGCCTCTGAAGTTGCTTTTTTGTTTCAGCAATTCTTTTCGGAATATCACCATACTTGGCTTTACCCCATGCCTCCAAATTCTGGCCCAACTTTCCCACCTTCTCTAGGAAATGAACATCTTGATCATTCCAGCATTCTGTTACAATTTCAGTGCACTCCTCTCCACTTTCTAACCAAATTTCCTCAAAACGAAACATTTTAACACGATTCCTGGTAAACTCAGACCTGCGATAACCACAATGGAAAACAATGGGGTTGTGATCAGATTGGTACCTCACTAAGTGTGATACCTTTGAGACCGGCCACATATCTTCCCACGTGTGATTGATCAGAGCATAGTCTAACCGTTCTTCCACCGTCGCCGGGTGGGCCCTCTTATTAGACCAAGTGAAAGAGTAACCGGAAGATTCCACCAAGTGGATCCCACAATCTGCACAAGCTTGGGTTGCCACTTGCAACTGACCTAAGTCAGGCGGATCACCCCCAAGCTTATCAGACGGGGAAATAATATCATTAAAATCACCAATGCAAAGCTAAGGCACTGAGCCTGTAGGCTTGAACCGTCGAACCAATTCCCACGTGCGAAATTTATTCTGCAAATCAGGAAAGCCATAAATGGCAAGGACCTGCATAGAAACACCCGGGTTGTCCTGGTGTGTTAGCATAAAAAGAATATGATTTAAAGAAGCATTAACAATAGTTACCTCAACCTCTGAGCCCCACATTAGGCAAAGACCACCCGCTCTCGTCTTTCCATGACCCTCACAATGGACAGGAAAAATATTTTGTAAGCCACCCATACCGCGGTGACGAAGCATTTCAGTAGTATACCGTCTAGTCTCTGAAAGAAAAACCACATCAGGAACTTCAGAATGGATGAGCTTGCGCAAAGCCCCCACTGCCTCCGAGTTCCCAAGCCCGCGGCAGTTCCATGCTAAGATCCTCATTGAGGTGGGCGGGGCTGCTCCGCAGCCGCCGCCGAGCCCAATCCACTATCAGAATTCAGTTTTTTCAAAGGTGGTGAGTCAAAAGTCTTGCTTGCATCAAAAAGCGGGGTTGACCCATACCCACTAGCTCTTTTCTTATGCTTCTGTTGATCATTATCCTCCACTGATGGTTCCTTGATGACAATACCTCCCCGAGGCTTGAACTTGTGAGAGCCCCTATATGAAGGGAAATAAGGTTCTGTGCTGGCAGACCCCTTGTCCTTTCTAGCTGAGAAAAGAAAAGCTTCCTTCTTTCCCTTGTCTTGGCTCTCCTGTGACTTCGCATTGGCCAAAGGATCAACTTTTCCTTTTCCTCCATTAACCTCTTCCCCCAGTACCTTGTCATGTTGCACATCCTCAACATCATGGTATTCTTGTTCCCTACGGTTGCCACCATTCTGGCCATTACCGCCACCACCTTTTTCCTTCTCCGCCCTCAACCATGGACCAAACCTCTGTGGCTGGACCTCGAGATTATCACCGATCACCCCACACTCCTTCTCAATGTGATCGAGGTGTCCACAACTGAAACAGAAGTTCCGAAGCTTCTCATATTTGTAGAGCGCCTTGCATGGTTTGCCACCCAGCACGGCCACTAGCTTCCCCTTACGGATGGGTTGGTCGATCCTGACCCACACTCTGATTCTCAGACACTCTCCGTCACGCCGGCGATCCCAATCGAGGAAACCGTCAAAGTCACCGGCGAGAGATTTTGCAACTTTCTCAGTGCGAAACGTGATCGGCAAGCCATGCACCTGGACCCAGAAGGGGACCCTGCTCATGGGGATGGCTGCAGGGTTGATGTTAACGTCGAATACATTCAGCGCCATCATGTGGCGTTCAAAAAACCAAGGCCCTGTTTTGAGAACCAGGTCCCTATCCTTTGTCTTGGCGAATCTGAATGAGAAGAGATTAGGACCAACATGTCTAACCTCTATGCAGTTACGGGACTCCCAAAGGCCCTGCATCACTGTTTTGAATGCCCCAGCCGAAACCTTTGTTTTGGTAAGGATTTTTCCCACGAGCCACACGTCCTCAACCAGGACCGGGTCAATCTCAGGTGCCTCCACCACCAGAATGTTCGCCTCATCACCATCCAGGACCACGTCGAAGTCGTCAGCCATGGCAGCAAGAGAGGACGAGACCGCACAAAACCAGAAAAAGCAAGTAGTGTTGTTTACGTGGTCAGAAGGTGAAAACCCCGACCCTCCACCACAGGGAGAAGACGTGCACGCTGAAGAAGGAACTCACCGATAACAGACAGCGGCCCTCAGGCCCGGTACCACCTACGACGGCGGCGGTCGTTGACTAGCACGAAGCAGAGTCGGCGCTCAAAACCCTAGCAGTTGACCAGGAAGTGTCAAACCCTAGGAGAGCCATTATGATTATTAGTCTAGGATTAAATTTGGAGTGACAATTTGGGTTTGGGACACAAGTGTTGAATACTCCTTTGGCGGAGTGTCGTATTTATTAGTTCAGGATGCAGACGAGGCTGTAGTTTAGTGTTTTATTCGCTTCGGGACCATGCCCCTTCAGGTTAAAAAAATATCTTTACCTTTATTTAAGATTCAATTTTGAGACATTTCATTTCAAAAAAAAAAAAATTGTGAGATAAGATTTTGTTTTTAAAAATATTTATCTTAATTTGAATCCGGTGATCTGAAGGACAAGTATTGTATTGTATTTTCCAAGTATAAGAAAAGGACAAGTACCATATTCATATGGGATTAAAAAAGCAGTCGTGGTCAGATTAAACTTTCTTAGTTTCCGATTTAGCAAAAAGATAATTAAGCTTTCTTAACTTATAAATATTTCAAAATACGTTAAGATAAAATATTTTAAAATATGTTATCGACTGATAGCTCAAGTGGTAAAAATTAGAGGACATATGGGTTGGGTGAGAGAGGTCCAGGGAGGTAGGGATAAATCATTGGAGGATCAATCCCTAAATGATGCAATTTATCTTTCCGATGTACCAAAAAAATATATTTATAAATTTAAATTTTAACACATTATCTCTAATTAATTAAATAGAAACAAATAACTCTTTTATAATTCACATAATTTACTTTCATTATTTTTTCAAATTTTAAATAGTCTTTTTTTTTTCGAAAATGAAATATATATAGATAGTTTTTTTTTTTTACGGTGTCTCTTCTCTAAAGCTATATATATAATTCCTTTATATTTTTTTAACACTCCCTCCGTCCCTAATTATAAAGATTTGTATGAAACAATTACACTTACTAAAAAACATGTAGTGAGACTAATTAACCATTAGTTTTTCTTTCAAAAAAAACCATTAGTTTTAAAACAAGTTTTTTTTTGATACATCGGAAAATTAACAAAGACAAAGAAAACTAACTAAAGAATGGACAACGAGTCCTTCAAGAGAAGGTACTCAACATCCGGGTCAGGAGACTCAATGACCCAAGCCCCAGAAGATCTTGCTGCTGCACCTCTCCTGGCAAGGTAGTCTGCTACAATATTGCTCTCTCGATGCACACAATTGATCCTGACGTTCCACTCTCGAGCTAGAAGCTGACGAATAGAACCAAGCACAAGAAACTCTGCATGTCTTTGAGAAGCTGCTTCATCTGTTATTATGGAGGCCAGCTCTGCACAATCAACATCACAGATCACTCGCCTAAACCCCTTCTCCCAGGCTAACTGGAGAACATCTCGCATCGCCACGGCTTCTGCTCTGAACGCACTATCTCCAGCCTCCCCGGAGTAGCAGCCCACCACCCAACGGCCAAGGTGATCCCTGATAATTCCACCGCCACCAATCCGCTGATTACTATCACAGAAACTCCCATCAGAATTGCACTTCACCATGTTGGTTGGAGGAGGAGACCAGGCGTTACACAGCAAAAGATCAACCTCTTGACTGCTACGAATCCAATCATCGTGATCATGAGAGAGCCGACGCCAAGCCACTTCGAAAGGCCACGGATGAGCGTCCAACAGCAAGTTGCAGCGCCATTTCCAAGCAGCCCATAACCCAGCCAAGAAACGCACACCATGAACACCACGAGACAGGGAGGTCACCCATCGCTCGAGCTCAGAGCAGCGAAAATTAGCCCAATTTGTTGCCCCCAAACGCTGCCAAAGATCCCAGGATTGCGGGCAATCCCGCAGGCAATGAAGAGCATCTTCTATGCCGTTCGAACACCGCGTACAGGTAGCATCCGCAGCCATATGACAACGGGCTCTCAATTGATTAACCTGGATCGCATTATGTAAAACTAACCAAACAAACACTCTAACCTTTTCGGGCACTTTAAGCTTCCAAACCCAGTCAATCTTACGATCTCCCTGCTGGTCATGAGCACAACCATTGAGCCACGCATAACCATCCCGAACCGTGTACTGACCCTTATTACCAACATTCCACACCCACCCATCACTCCTCGCCGCACAGACAGTAGGCTGTAAGTCTGTGAGTTTCTGCTGCACTGAGAGCGGGATCATAGTGTATAAACGATTGAGGTCCCAAACATTACCCTGGATAATATCCTTCAACTGCAAATGAACATCAGCGATATTTACGAAGGGCAATTGATGAGCAATTGGACCTGTACCGCTCCAGTCCTTGTACCACAGCGACGTCTCTCCATTCCCAATCCTGAAAACCATTTGCTGCCCCACTTGATCTCTAGCCCGAAGGATGCCCTTCCAGAGCGGCGAATCCTTCTGCCTGGGTTGAACACTGAGGATAGACGAGTCCTTGATATATTTCTGGTCAAGAACTTTCACCCAAAGCTTATTTGGTTTCTGGACCAATTGCCAAACAGCTTTCCCTAGAAGCGCCGTATTAAACCTGTTCATCTCTTTGATCCCAAGACCACCACAATCTTTATCTCTGGTTAGGGTGTCCCAATTCACCAAATGCCAGCCGCGATTACCACCATGACGGGACCAAATAAAATTTCTAACCAGCTGGTTTATTCTTTCGTTAAGCCATCTAGGAAGCCAGAAAACTTGCATGGAATAAGTTGGGATAGCAGCTAGAACTGACTTCGCCAAACAAACTCTACCTGCAAAATTCAACATGTTAGTTTTCCAAGAAGCCAATTTCCTTTGGATATTATCCAGAAGGTATTGGAAAGCATTTCTGTCTCTCCGTCCACCATGCAGCGGAAAGCCCAAGTATTTGCCCAAGTTATGAACAAAAGGAATAGGAGCAATATTGCGAACTTCATTGCGGATTGCCTGGCTGACTCCCCTGGAAGCAATGGCTTTGGACTTGGCCATATTAATTCTAAGACCCGAGCTATCGCAGAACAATTTCAAAGCTTCTGCAACCAACTGCACCTGAGCTCCCGACGCTTTGCAAAACAGGAGAACGTCATCAGCAAAGAAAAGATGAGAAATAGGAGGTCCATCAGGGGAAAGACGGACAAGCTGCCAACTATTTTCCTCAACAAGAGATTGAATATACACAGAGAGTCGTTCCATACATAGCACAAACAGATAGGGAGACAAAGGATCTCCTTGTCTCAAGCCTCTACCTGGGTGGAAAGCAGGCAAACGCTCACCATTCCAAAGAATTGAGAGCGAGGAGGAGGACACACAACACATAATCAACTGGATGATACGGGGAGGGAATCCAAAGAGAGTCAGTGTCTCCTCCAAAAAAGTCCAAGATACGCTATCATAAGCTTTTTCCAAATCAATCTTGAATGCCAAACTACCCTTCTTTACCCGCGAATTATTCATATGATGAATAATTTCTTGAGCAAGAAAAGCATTATCCATAGTTCCACGCCCGGGAAGAAAACTATTCTGCATTGGACTGATAATCCCATCCAGGAAGGGTCTAATTCTCCCCACCATAACTTTGGTGATTAATTTATAAACAACGTTACAAAGACTGATTGGTCTAAACTCCTTAATAGTAGCCGGATGATCCACTTTAGGGATCAGAACAATCAAAGTCTCCATAATACTGGCATCCACTGTACCTGTAGCAAAAGCATCCCGAACTAACCTCCACACATCCTCTCCTACCAAGTCCCAATATTTTTTGAAAAATACTGGTTGAAACCCATCCGGTCCTGGAGCCGTAAATGATTTCATAGACATCAGTGCCTGACGGACCTCTTCCTTATCAACAGTGTCCCCCAAACAAGTGGCAGCTGCCTCTGAGAGCCTAGGGAACCTCAAATGGTTCAAGACCGCCCCATTCATGTCAATTCGAGCCCCAAATAACGATTGAAAGTAGTTCAACACCTCTGCCCGCAACCTATTCCCATCAGAACACCATTCTCCATTGTCAAGCTTCAGCCTGTGGATCGTGTTCCGCTTGCGACGAATCATTGTTTGAGCATGGAAGTAGGCAGTGTTACGATCCCCAAACTTCACTCTATTATCTCTAGATTTTTGAAACCAGAGAAGTTCCTCCTGTTTGAGAATACTCCTGTACTCTCTTTGCATGTCAGCCTCGAACATAACAACATTTAGTTCACGTTGTGCACCTTTCAAGCGGGCTTCAATTCTCCTTTTCCTCCTAAATATATCACCAAAGACATCTTTATTAAAGGCTATAGAATCAACTTGAACGGAACTCAACTTACTTTGGACATTGTCACTGCCTCTATTCCAAGCATTTGACACCAACGACCTGTAATTCTCATGCTCCATCCATGCCGCCATGAACCTGAACGGGCGAGGATAGGAACCATGCAACGACGATCCACAATGAATCATGAGCGGAGTATGGTCGGAATGGATGCGGTTTAGAACTTCGACATTAGCACCTGGGAACGCAACTTGCCAATCTGTATCGCACAAGGCTCTATCTAATTTTTTTGATAAAATCAGCAGATGGTTTACCTTCTGGAACCAGGTAAAATTCCCTCCTGCCATCCCAAGATCAACCAGATTACAATCCTCAAGCGCAGAAGCAAAACGGAGAGCACGATTAGGCAGAAAGTCCCCACCACGAACGTCATGAGGGTGGAGAACTTCATTCCAATCCCCCACAAGCAACCAAGGGAGGGAGATGTTCCCCCGTAATCCTGCTAGATGCTGCCATAAAACCTCCCTGTTAGTCGGAATGGGAGAAGCATACACCGCACTACAAATCCAGGAAAAATTTGCCCGCCAAATTTCAAAAGACACAATCTGAGAGTGCATGTCCCAGAGGCGAAAGGAAAGGTTAGAAGCCTCATTAGACAACACCCAGATTCCACCACTAAAGCCTGTCGCTTCAGAAATAAATTGCAATGTGAAACCCAAAGACGTCCAGAAGGAACGAACACGGTTAAACTGACAACGTGGTTCAACAATGATGATAATATCAGGTTTCCTGTAACGAACGGTATCTTTAACAAACCGTCTTCCATCCTCATTCATAGCACCTCTAATGTTCCAAGACATTATTTTTACATCATCAAATCCAATCATTAAAACAATTGATGATGGGGGAAAGGCCATCCCCAGGCTTAGGTATTCCATGTTCAACATTTATCTGGAGGTTTTCCTTGGAATAAACCCCCATGATAACTGCTCCCCTCAATGCGGCTGAGCTCTTTCATAAACTCAGGAGTTCCAATGGCTACTGCAACTGACGGAGATGCCATTCCAGAACCGCTCGCACCAGCAGCAGTCGCGGTGGTCGACGGTGCACACCCACTAGTTTTCAAGGCTGGCTTACCCGCAGGGGGCACCATACCAGAACTCGAAGAATAGCTTCCTCCCTGTCCACGTCCAGCTTTCTTAGTACTGACGTCTTCATTCTTCCTGCGTTTTTTGGAATTACCAGCACCTTCTATTGTTCCCATATTGAAATTACCTACGGGAGGTTTAAATCCCTTGTGGGCCCCGTCTCCGAACTTATTGGAAACCTTGCTCTGATTCTTTTTCTTTTTATATTTGACAGTTAGCCAATCCCCAGCAGCATCTAGAATCTTGGGATCCTCAATAATAATAGCCTTATTAATTGCTTCCCTGTTATTTTCACCAGAGATCACAGTTTGCGAAATTCCCTCCTGAATTTCCGCAGTTGCCAATCCTGGTGGTACCTGATGCGTGGCTCCTAGGGTTTGGGATACGCTTGGCGGCGCCCCACCTTGCTCCTGCTCTGCTAGGTTTTGAGTGACCTGCATGCTTGATGATGAAGCTTGAGCTAGCCGAGAGCAGTCACGAGTGTGATGACCATAACACCCACAGCCACCACATATGATATGTAGACCCTCATACACGACCTTGAACCAGTTACCTTCAAACCAGAACTTGCCCAACACAGGTTTTGTAAGATCCAGTTCAACGCAAATTCGTGCAAATTTACCTCGTTGCGCATTCAGAGTATTCATATCGACCCTCACCGGTTTGCCAATAAGTTTAGCCGCCGACATAAGAAAGCTTGCGTCATAGTACGTCGCATTCAATCCAGGTATTCTAATCCAAACCAACGTCGTTGAAACTGTTGCAGTAGGAGCAATGAACTCCCTCGTCCATATCGTCACCGCAAGATAGTGATCAAATATCATCCATGGACCTCCCTCCATCACTTTCTTTCTATCCTCAGCCAAGTCAAACTTAACCAAAAAGAATCCATTATCAACATCTAAGAGTTCAAAATCAGCGGAGAGCTTCCATAGCGCACACAGTTTAGTTTTCATAAGACGATAGCCTAGTTTCTTTCCCAAGAGGCTAACCACCAATGCATCTTTCCAGCGCGAGCACATCTTGTCCTTTACAGATTCATCCACGTAAAGCATGGGCAATTGTTTATTACCATTCACATAATCAACTTTCATCTTCCCAGTGCTCCATAGGTCTTCCAGGTCCACCTGAGGAGCCTTCTCTGACCCGCCTATGAGCGTGTCTCGAAAGGATATTCGATGCCGCTATTGCGGTTGCCCCGCCCCATCCTCCGGCGGCCGCCCCTGCTTGGTTGCGATTCCGTCCTCAGCGAGAAAACCCTTGTCCGTGTCCATTCCCTCCATCCAGAAATCACTCACTGGTCACTGTGACACAGCAAGGGTGCGAGAAGGAGAAGCTCTCGCGAAACCTCGTTCCAGCTTCCAGCTTCCGGCGGCGGATTAGGTCAGATCGCAAAAAGTTTTAATCCGATAAGATAATCGAAAACAAGTTATATATTCTTTCATATTTACGTACCCTTATTTCTTTCAAAAAAAACGTACCCTTATTTAAAGTAAAACTTTTTCATCGTTGTATTAATTGTATTGCATCTTTTTAATTTATCTCATTCTCTCTTTAATAAATTAATAAATGCAAATGATAAATATATAAAAAAAAGATAGTAATATTTTTTTGAATTTACCAAAAAAAGTTATATATTGAGTGAGAGGAACGGTTATATAATTATGGTGCTTATCATAATAAAATTCGATATAGATAGATATAAAAAAAATAGATAAACGAAATATTTCACTTTTTTGATACGGGGAAGATAAAAAATTTCACTTTGATTTAATTGGAAGGTTTTTATATCAAATATAGTTTGTTATATTAATGATGAGATATTACTTCATACCATTATTCCTTATAAATTAACCCACACCCACCCTATTCAATCATTCAACAATTTCAAAACTTTTTTAGTCTTTTATTCAGAAACCTTTCCTCCATTACTTGTCACGTGATTCAACATGGGCTCCGCCACAATGTGCGAATGGCTGTGGCTTTTACGGCTATCCTGCAAACAACAACTTCTGTTCAAAATGTTTCCAAGATTTTCTCAAATAAAATTCTGCTAAGTTAGATAGTGATCAAGAAGCTGCCAAAGGTGGAAACATAACACCATATATGCTTTTGAGGGTTCTATTGCTGATTTGAGTGTTGCTGTTGCTACGATTTCTATCACAGACTCTACGGGGTAATGATATATACACACCTCTTTTTTTATACACTTCATTTTCACCTATTTTTATTTCTATCTCTCTCCTCTTATCATCTATCACATCTTATACTTTCTCACTCTTACTTTTTCTTTTCTTCCTATCTCTCTCTTCCTCCACCTTATTCCACCTCATTTTGAGGTGTGAATAAATAATTATTGCTTGCATTTGGTATCATGTTTTTGCCCACTTGCATGATGTTGCCACCACCATATGGGGGCATCAACAGTAAAATACATTCAGAACAGTCTCATAGATCTCAAGATATCTTCAATTCATGGGAAGAAAAAAAATATAAACTCAATTTAATTTTCTTTCACCTTTCATTTACTTTTTAAGCACTTCTTTCCTATTCAAGGGCCTTATTTAGACAGAGGGAGAAATTAAAAAAACACCAAACTTTGATTAAAGTCTTGTGCCATCTTCTTTATTTTGATTAGCTACTCAAGTGTAACGAATGAGAGTCCTTTCACCTTTCATACTTTCTTCTTCTGTTACCTTTTCCGCCCCTTTCTTCTTCTTTGAAAAACACATTTTAAACCCCACAGGTAACGATGAAGGTTAACCATCAACAATTGAAACGAAGTCTTTCTTCCAATGAAATAACCTCCATCGCCCATGACCAGCCACACCCCATCGAGGCCAGTAGCACCAAGCTTCACCGCCACCACAACGCCTCGCCTCTGCCTACCGTGAAAATCGTCGAAGGCGTAAACCTCCCGGAGATTGTCGCTCTGCATCGTCGGAGTCTTCTTCGAGGCTTACATAAATCCTCTCCTTTGGGTGAGCGTTTTAATTCGTTTATGGGTTTTTCTTTTGGTTTTCATTTAGATCCTTCCCCCCTTCTGTTTTGATTTATTTTCACCACCATTGATATTTTACGTTTTGGTTTGCCCGTCTATTGGTTGACATAGATCTCGACAGACTTTTGGAGGCATTGACATTTTAATTTCTTCAAAGCTTCTGTATTCTGAGCAGTGCCCTGCTATCTGCAATTCCACTATGCGAAACTTTCCACATGTGGGTGAGTGCACAGTCTCTCTTTTTCACATGTTACTTTTGTGATGATGTTGGCATTAGGTTAAACTCAAGTTGGCCTTTTTTAACATCCTTAGAATGATACTATACTATTTGAACCTTTTATTATTGCTATGGAAATTTAGGATTACTTAAGACTCTTTCAGATTACATATTTGGTCATTTTAATGGTATATAGGCATAAAGGGTGTCTGTGAATTCTTTTGGCCATCAAATTGTTTTATGTTTTCAAAATTAATAGTTGATAGCAGTTATACATAACAAGAGAGAGTATAAAAATACATTTAATTGTTGTGTAGCCAATAGAAATTAATATATATTTCTATTAGTTGGTTGGTAAGGATTATACAGCTCCTAAATTTGTTAAATGACAAATTTAACAAGTCTGATAACAACTTCCAAGTCTGATATGGTAGCAACATATAACTGAAACAAGTCATCCTTTTCAATGATTCAATTTTTTCCTCCTTTGTTTTATAAACCTCACTGAAACTTGGGTGCTCATGAATATTTGTTCTTAACTGCAGTTCCAATGTGGTTTTGGTCCAAAACCACAAAGCTAACGTACATGAATATTTCATACAATGTTCCAAAATTTCCTATAGGTTTTATGAAGGTTGTCATGTAATTTTGGCTTCAAATCAATTTACAGGTTTAATCTCATCTTTTTTAAGAAGTGCAACATCAGTGGATTTGTCCAGCAATAGATTTACAGTAGCTAATGAGTTGTTATGTGCTAAACTGGGTCTGAATAGTATCTGTTGAAGCTGAGGACTAGGCTGGAGGCTTACTGAATAACTAGCACAACATTCACTATGGCCATTTCAAAAAATGAGAAGCCTATTTGGCCTATGAGGTTATGAGTTGTGACATTGAGTGTGTTCTTAACCTGCTTCTACTTTGCGGTTGCTCCTATCAACTTCATGACTTGGGGGGTGCTCTTGGCTTTTCTGATATTGAGCAGCAAAGTAACAATGAAGAAAACTGTGCGTACAGAAGCTCATGCTTCGATAAACAAATGCTGAAGTTCAATGGAGATTTTATTTGCCAACCATATGGTTTGTGATGGGAAATGTTTGGGCATTTGACTCACATGTTCCATGAAGCTCCAAAGCTCCACGTCTTCCACATCGTCCTTCTTAACATGTGAGGAATTAATTTGAGGGACTTTATGTTGATGCAAGCTGTATATGGTTGGGGTTAGTAGTTATGGAGTAAGCGGATGAAGCAGTAAATAAGAATGGTGAAAGGGCAGCCTCTAAGGCTCTATTTATCTGCACCTAATATTCAGATGCAATTATAAAATGGGGTAATGGTTTCTTGGTGGTATGAGAGATGTTTCAAATGTGGAAAAACCAAAGTAGGCTCCTTTCACAAATTTATTTGGAATCAAAGCTGCGCTGTTGGAATGCTACAAGCGCAAGGTGTATGGATTGCTATTGCATCCATTATTTGGGGATTGAACCCTAAGAGATGCACTTGGTCACTACAGTCCAGTCTACAGGATTAACACAGGATATACTTCTAATCGCAACAATACGATTGCAAGGTGTGCATCCTCCTCTCATCATGTTATTTAGGAAAAGGTTGTAAAACGACCTTTCGAGGAAAGAGGAAGAAATTCAAAGGACCAAGGTAGCCGATTAATGTGTAGTGCTTCTGCATAGATCAAGACACATTTTTTCATTTTCACTTTGGGCTGATGTTGGAGAGAACCAATCGAAAGTTAAGATGGAGAATGTCTCTTAGATGCTTTTGATTCCAAGAGCTGCATTGTTTGAATAAATGAAAAATATCTTAATCATATCTCAAGACTCCAGTTTTTCGTTAATCAAGTCTACCATAATAAGCATTGTCCTGCATTATGTTGGTTTTCATAGTATGAGGTGGATGAGTTTAGTAGCTTCACGTTTTGTGTTTGTAGATTGACATTATCTCATGGGGTCTGGGAGTTGGTCCAGTAATGGGATAATCGAATATTATGATGAAAACACATTAATAATTTATATACGATTTTTTAATATAAAATTTATAAAGTAAAACTTACTGCTAGACAATTATTTAAGAGTAGATAGATATTTTAATTTTTAATTATTTGAAGAAAAAACAAACACATTATTTTAGTTTTTTATGTTTTTTTATAAAATATGATATAATAACCTAGCTAATAGTGAAAATATGATATTTGGGGATAAAAAAACACATTCATATTTATAAATAATTTTTATAAATATAAATTATAAAAGTTGAAACTTAACAAAGAGAATGAATATTTTACTTAGGAGTATATGTTTTTTGGGTGAGTCTAGAGTATTTACCGTATTTACCAACGACAATAATGATTATCCTCTTGCCGTGGTGGTAAATGGTTGATCACAATATGCGCTTTATTCCCATGAGCGAAGATTGAAACCTCAATCTCATAGTGGTTAAGGGATGAAGTGAGCTAACTATTATGTTTTCCTTCAATTATTTTAAAAAGAATTACACTTTAACTTAATTTTATTTGTCTTTAATGGTCGAACCTGAGCGTCTTTAGGTTTAGGAGGGGTCAGAATGTCAGATGGTTTGATTAATGTTCTGTATTCTAATTTCATTCGTTAATGAAATTCATGGTTGCTTTTTGTTGTTGTCTTTAATGGTCATATTTGAATCTTTCAATATCTATTGATTTCAATTTCAATTTTTCCTTTGATCCTTCGGTATTTTAATTCCTGCAGTTGTGCTTCTAACGGCTATTTTACAATCAGAGCATAGTATTTTTTCTTGAAACATAGCAAAAGAGAGGTTTAATGCTTTAGAAACGGTTACCGGAAGATGAAGATATATTGAAACTGAAATTAAATATTTAAATACCAATTCATGTTCTCATTTGAATAACTGAAAAATTAATGAGTATGTTTAAAAAATCTTTAGTGGTTAATTAAAAAAATTATATATTATTCATTTAACATTGAGCGCAGGAATGCAACTTGCTCTATGACACACTATAAGAAACATTAATCACAAACTCAATGTTTTAGTCAGAAGATAGCTAACAAAATACACTTTATTTTAGAGTAATTTTTTTTGACAGTGAGTAAGTTAATAATTGAACATGATTGATATATGTATAATTTATTTAATATAAAATTTATGAGTTAACATGCGAGAATGAACATTTTATTTTAGAGTAAGTTAATAATTGAATTGTTTTATTTTTGCAATAATTGAATTGTTAGAAGCAAAATACACTTAATATAGAGTTCAAAAAAATTACACTTAGTATAATTTTTTCTTTTAATCCTTAAATTATCTTTTAATAAACATAACAAAATCAACACATTTTTTTTTTAAATCACGCGATAAACTAAAATGAACATCCATGCACGGGTATAAGTACTAGTAAATTAAATAATAAAGAAGTATGCAAATAGTCGTTTGGCCAATGATGTTCAGCAGGGACCTGGAGTACTTTATAAAAAAAATTGAAAAAGGGGGTGACATTTACTGGAAATTAGAACTAATTGGACCACTTGTTATATATCTGTGATCCTGTTATCTGTGTCTGGCAGTATAAGGAAGATTAAGAAAAAGAAGAATAGGATCAAGAATAGAAATTAAGATCAGGAAACTTAAAAGAAACTACGGATACGAACAATTCGAAGGCAAAAAAATTGAATTTTGTCCTTGGTAGATGCTTTTAATTTGCATAACTTAATCAAACAATTAGACCCCAGCCAGTGCTTTACCAATATTATTGTAAATAGGGATAATAATCCCATATTATTAGCAAATCTAAAAAAACTTACTTATTTAAATGATTTTACTTGTTAAATATGTGGATGATCTTTATTATTTTTAATTAATGCGTATAATAGTAATTATATTTTAGTTTTCTATTGAAAAAATGTGAAAGTTACATTTTGGCTAGCTAAATTGCGGGTAAAAAGTATAGATATGACACAGGTAATCATGTTGCTACCCACGCGAGTATGAGAACGAGTACACAAATACTTTTTGAAAATGCGGGTATGAGAATGAGTACTATAGTACCTAACCCAGACCCCAGCCATTCCTAATGAGATTGAATTTTTTTGTTTGGAAAAGTATATGGGCTTGGTACTTTGGTTACTTCTCTTAGCCCATTAAGCCCGACAGTTTCTTCTCGAGCTATGATATTTTATGAATCCATGCAAGCTTAAATTACTGCACCCTTTTTACTATATAGCTTTTTGCCTACATACTATTTTTAACATCAAATATTTTTTCTAATATTTTATAGGGTTCCGCTAACATGGAGCCGGATTTTCGGGCTCTAAAATCGGAGCCCTGTGTTTGACCGGTGATCAACCTTATTTTTATTTTTCAATTTTTTTTTTCTAAAAATTATTAATTTACATTAAAACTTAATTAATAACAAATGCCAATTTAACATGCAATCCAAGTCAGTATAGCAAATCCAGTAAAATCAAAACCAACAAAGCCACGCCTTCTTCCCAAATCTCACCACGAATCCTCCCAAAGTCCCCCACCACCATCAACCATGTATTCTTTTTGAAACTCAAGTCATTCAAAATTCGTTGACATGCAACCCAAATTAAGATTCATTCGAACAAAACCCAGTATCTTCAAACCCCAATAATCCGGATCGAAGGGTTTCGAAGGGTATGGCCAGATCCAGATTATCCTTTCACCATGAATCCAGATAGGAGAAGGATAAGAGAAGCAAAAAAAAACCCAAAACTCAAATCTTCCCTTCTCCATAATCAGATAAGCAAAATCCTCAAAACTCAAAATCGCCTCTTCATAGTCGAGATCTGGGTTCATGATTCTCATCCAGCCATGGTGGTCGGCGCCGTCGCGGATGCCGACATCGGAGGGTAGAGCGCTTGAACAGAGGGTGGTGATGAAGGCGACGGTCATGTGCTTGGCCACGACGCCGCCATCATCGGTCACACAACCTTCGCTGACGCAACTTGTTGGAGCACGTGGGATAAATTGTGACTGGTGAGTATTAGTTAAGCGTGGCTTACCCCACATATTGCAGAGGTAGAAGATGAACGACTGGGAGAGAAAAATGGTGGGGGTGAGAAGAAGAAGAAGAACGGGTTCGGGTGATAGCATCTTTGAGCTTCAAATTTGATATTGTATTGTAAAGATTTGATTTTTCTGTTGGTTTAGTGTTCAGAACATTGTTGATAGCATCTTTTTGTTCATCTAGATCTGAATCATCTTCTCTTTGTATAAATTTCGAATTTGGAGATTCAATGAAGGGATGAATTTCTGGGTTTGAGTTGTGGGGAAGATGAATGTGGAACATGAAGAATATGCGAATTTTATTAACTTAAACCGTTTATTACAATTTTCTAATTAATTTTTTTTTTATTATTTTTAAGTGAACGGTGATAGCCGTAGCGGGACCCTATTTTATATTATGTCAATTTTTATTAATTTTTAATTTTTCTATTCTAAAATAAAATAAATATAACTTTTTTTTTGACGGGATAATAAATATAAATTTGATATTATTAAATTTTATTACATGTATTTATTCATTAGTTATGCCTAATTTATAAGGTTGTTGTAACCAGATTTTTTTTTGTAAGGATGTGGTTTCAAAATGCATCACTGAAAAATTTGTTGCGTGTTAAATTTGTTGGTGGGTCGTATTAGGCCCTATCTTGGTGATTTAATTGGCCCCCTGCAGGGTAGTTTTATTTCGGGAAGGAGCTCCGCTGATAATATTCTTCTAGCACAGGAGGTGATCCACTACCTGAAGAAGACCAAACTTAAGAAGGGCGCACTAGCTATGAAAATTGATTTGGAGAAGGCATATGATAACATTAGTTGGGAGTTCCTTAAGCGTACCCTGGAGCAGTTTGGTTTCCGAAGTGCCACGGTGAAGCACGGTGAAGCTTATCATGTGGTGCGTTACAAATTCCAAGCTTAGCATCCTTTGGAATGAGACTTGCTTAGATAGTTTTGCGCCATCTCGAGGGCTTCGCCAAGGAGATCCGATGTCCCCTTATCTGTGAGACCCAAGTTTTTAAGCTTAGAATAAATTGATAAAATTTATATTCACGATTAGTTTTGATGTAACGTGAAGGAAAAATGAACAAGTGTTCATTAAATGGAATAAATTTATGAAGAAGATAGTTCGCGAAGAGGTTAAGGATAACATTATAATCGATATAACTTATAGCACAAGTATTATCCGCTTATGCTTAGGACAAGAGCGTTAGTAAACGACTAATTTACCCTTAAAGACACGATAGAAACTAACTCCAAAAATCATCAGAGAAATGTTATAACTTCTCTTAATCCTTTCCATGACAAGCGTTTCGATACGAAACCCTGGAATGTACGAACGTCCGATTCTAGTTCTCAGAGGTTTGCCGAAACTAAATCCCTGATAGCTCAAGAAACTTAAAATAAACGGTCGATGAAGACTATTTTTATTCGAAACTTCAAACGAAGATTCCACACGCGTACACCTATTTCTTTCGATGTTTCTAATCTTTCTTCAGAAAGAAGTTTTCTCATCCGACATCAACTGCAAAAAATAGTTTTTTCAGGTTAAATAGATTTACACCGACTTTGGATCCTTTGCTTTAATTCTGAGAAACCTGTTTCGAGTTCTGGAATTCTATCGCCAGAACCTATCTTAGAATTCACAGAGGAATGCACAGGAAAAATCGGAATCGCGAAATTTTCATTTTTCCCACATTTTCCATCTTCTATAAATAGCATGAAAAATCAAAAATTTCTCATCACCATTGCCATTGAACCCGCGAGCTTGAAAGGAGAAGGGGAGGAAGTAATTTTCGTCGTTTCTTGCCTGATCGCTGCACCGACAGTTGCTACTCGAAGACCTCGAGGTATAGATGCTATTCCATACTTCTGATCGTCAATTCTGTCGTTTTTCTCTTTGTCTTTCTGTGCTCAAAGTTTCGAGCTTTTTGTAAAACTGTCCAAATAACTTGATTTCTCTGTCTAAACCTATTCTCTACTACAGGTGAGGGCTACTCACTAAATACTAGTTAATGCTTTAGGTGTCGACGAATTCGACTTGATTTATTGTTTATGCACTTGATTGTGATTGATTGGGAAATGTTTTCTGAGGCTTCGGCTGACAATGTTGATTATTTATCGCTGGAATTGTTTTTGATATTGATTCACATGCTATGTGCTAAATGGTTAATCTAGGATGTGTTGATATATGTGCCATGACTGTTGGATTGTGTTAATTTGATTATGCAATTACACATATATATGTTGTACGTCAGAGTGAGGATAACGGGCAGTTATGCCACACTCATCATGAGATTTTGGGAAAGTTTGACGGGACGAACAGAGGTTCGAGCCCTTATTAATACTTTAGTGGATCGAGACCTTCTCTGGGAGTTACTTGGGATTATTGGATCTTTTAAACTCATAAGATTAGAGATAAAACTAAATGGAAGCTATTTTACAAGGAAAATTCATAATACACTAAACAACCTCTGAACCCTTTAAATAATGATAACAATCTCATATGGAAGCTTAGGGTTTGGATATTAGTTTTGAAAAATGAGAAGTGTCGCCGAATCCAAGATTTAGGAAAATTAATAAGTTTCTGAGTAATTTATACTACTCTTTGCTCGATGAGCAATTTATTTATTTGACTATCTAAAGGATAAGTCAGGGAACTATAAGTTTCCAAGTACATTGTTACTCTTCGCTCGCTGACCAGTTTTGACCATCGAATTAGATGAGTCAGATGACCCTTAAGTCATCAAGAGTGATTACACTCCTTTCATAATTAATTGTCTTTTGTCGCAGAATCGACATTTACCTTAGGGTATTCTTTTTAGAGACAAATGGTTAGCTAGAACACGTGACGACGTGACGAGTAAGGTCGGAGACGTTGTTTGGCTAATCACGTTGCATTCATTCACACATTTTGAGGTTTATACACGGCGGGAAGTCGGACCTCGATGGATTCCAAAATGATCCTAAGACCCGGATTTCCATATAAGAACACCAAGAGTGCTTCTTAGTAGCAGACAGAAATGGCAGGCCTACGGGTATACTGTTGATCTGACTACATTTTGTTTGGTGTAAGAGACGCTCGAGCAGAAATGGTCCCACTATGGTCGGTGATAGGACTGACTCGTTGGTGTCCATCCTTCCGGATTGCATCTAGTTCCTCGTCATCTCATTCATGCACCATGCATACTGACTTGATACTTGTTAATCTTACTTGATATATGTTATTTGTCAGTAATTATCATTTACACTCAATTGGAAAATATACAATTTATAATGCTATCACAAACTTCTAAGCCTAAGTAGCTATCCCTTAAACTTTATCTACTAGGTGTATTACTTATGTAATTCTTTGAGTTGACCCTCGCATCTGCTGTTTGTGTTTTGGCGGACTACACCCATTGTCAGATGTCCATGGCGGATTGGTTTACGATGGTCCACCTTTCGGGGGGGGGGGGACTAGGTTTGAGATGCTTGATCAGGAGATCCCCGGCTCATGGGTGGTCAACCCTGCTGGCCACAGAGCTATCTACTCGGGGAGAATAATGAAGGATCGTGTCGACAGTCTGGGACATTTGGCGGAGGGAGTTCTGAGGCGTTACACTGTCAGCTTGTGGGAGGGACTTCATCGGAGGAGGAGCTTGTGGGAGGGACTTCATCGGACTCTAGCTCACCTACTGTTGCTGTTGCTGATGACTTTGGATCGGGTCCCGGGCCCGCGAGACCAGCCCAGGAGCATGCTGCAGTAGCGAGAGAGGGGATGGTTGCAGACATTGACCTAGTCGTCCTGGATTCTGATTCGGACGATGATCATGCCAGCATGTAGTTAGGAGTGCTGGGGTGTACTCCTCTGGACAAGATTAGGGTAGGAGTAACGTTATAGCTCTGGTTGTCAGCTTCTTATATTGGGGCAGGGTAGGTCCCCGACCGTTAGCTTTTTGTGTGGTTTTCTTTATGGAAATCACAGAGAGTTGGTCGGACTAGGAGGTCTTGTTTAGACCGTTTTGGGCTGACCTACTTTCGTTTTGGAGGACTGTATTACGAACACTTGACCTTTTATTCTGGCTTGTACATATTTGCCCACGGGCACTACTTTCTGTTACTTCCCGTCACTGGATGATACTTGTGACGTGGTTCACTACTTACAGCGGGGGCTGTAAATATATTGTACATTAGTTATGTTTATCTTTCGCTGTAGAATCTTTATTTCGACAAGTCTTTATTTTATTATTTAAACAAATCGGGAAAAAAAAATATTCACGTTTTCCCGCTTTATTTTCTTTTTGGTTACTAAAGTGACGCCACCGAAATCAGGGTGTTACATTGTGGTATCAGAGCTTGTCGAGTCTTTCGGGAGTCTTTGGGGAATAGGTCTTCTGTGCTAGGTTGTGTGACTCTGCAAAGAGTGAAAATTGATTATCTGCCAAGCGATTTTTCGCTTAGAATTGATTGAAGTTATGGCTTAATCATATTGTATAGTTACGCTAGATGCTATCTTGTGATGAGTACTAACTGTATGTTTGACTAAGCATAGGATGGTGAAGAGGCTGAAGGAGTTGACGGTCTGATCAGAGGAAATTTCGAGATTGACGGTAATCTCCTAACTGTACTTTTCGAGTCCGGTGCAACGCATTCGTCTATCTCTAGGGAATGTGTGACCAGATTGAAACTTCATGTTACTGCTTTGAACTTTGATCTTATTGTTACCACACCTGCTAAAACCCTACTTGCTGATGTTGCTTGCATGTGCTGTCCGGTGACATATAGTGATAGACCCTTTCATGCTAACCTAGTATGCATAACTCTCAAGAACTTAGATGTTATCCTAGGAATGGATTGGTTATCTCATTATCATTTTCTTTTGGACTGCAACCGAAAGAGAGTGGTATTTCCTGACTCGGATCTTTTCGAGTATCTATCTGCCAATCACATTAGTGTCTCTTTGAACGAAGGATCTCAAGAGTATTCCGTGTTGCTAAACTTAGAGAGTAAAGGGAACCCGAAAGTGAACAATATTCCAGTTGTGAGAGACTTCACTGATGTTTTTCCTGGCGATGTACCTGGATTGCCGCCTGTACGCGACATCGAGTTTGCTATTGACATCGTACCGGGAACAGGGCCGATTTCGATTGCACCATATCGTATGGCACCTGCAGAGTTAGTGGAATTGAAGTCTCAGATAGAGGATCTTCTGTCGAAAGGATTTATCCGACCAAGCGTTTCGCCTTGGGGAGCGCCGATCTTATTGGTGAAGAAGAAGGATGGGAGATCTAGATTGTGTGTCGATTACCGACAACTTAGCAAAGCAACCGTCAAGAATAGGTATCCGTTACCTAGAATTGATGATTTGATTGATCAACTTGGAGGAGCTGCGGTATTCTCAAAGATAGACTGAAGTCGGGCTACCATCAAATCGGAGTGAAGACTGAGGATATTCAGAAGACTGCATTCAGAACTCTCTATGGACACTATGAGTATTTGGTGATGCCATTTGGAGTGACAAACGCACCTGCTATTTTCATGGACTACATGAACAGCCCTTTTCATACATTCTTAGATCGATTCGTCGTGGTGTTTATTGATGACATTCTAATTTACTCAAAGGATGCTAAGGATCATCAGGAGCACATGCGTCAGGTTTTGCAAGTGCTGAGGGAGAAAGAGTTGTACGCCACCCCTTCCAAGTGCGAATTTTGGCTTGAAGAAGTCAAATTCTTAGGCCATGTGATCTCTAAAGAAGGTATATTTGTGGACCCAGCAAAGGTAGAGACCGTGTTGGCATGGGAACAGCCAAGGACTGTGACTGAAATAAGAAGTTTTGTCGGTTTGGCAGGATATTATCGTCGTTTCATCGAGAACTTTGCCAAGATTGTTGGACCTTTGACTCAACTTACGAGGGAGGATCAACCTTTTGCATGGACCGAAGCATGCGAAACTAGTTTTCAGACGATGAAGGAACGTTTGACGACGTCACTTGTACTCGTTCTGCCACAACCAGAGGAACCGTATGAGGTTTACTGTGATGCTTCGCATCAAGGTTTAGGATGTGTGCTGATGCAACATCGGAAAGTAGTAGCTTATGCTTCACGACAAATGAAGATTCACGAGAAGAATTATCTGACTCATGACTTAGAGCTAGCTGCCATTGTATTTTCGCTGAAAATCTGGAGACATTACTTATATGGATGCACTTTTACCATATTCAGTGATCATAAGAGTTTGATGTACTTGTTTGACCAGAAGGAGCTGAATATGAGACAACGATGATGGATGAAATTTATCAAGGATTATGAATTTACCCTGCATTATCATCCTGGAAAGGCTAATGTTGTTGCTGATGCCTTGAGAAGGAAGGTGCATATCTCGTCGATGATGGTTACAGAGCTGCAATTGCTGGAACAATTTTGAGATTTGAGCTTAGATGTGAGATCGTTCGGGGGAGAACTGAAGTTCGGTATGATCAGAATCGCCAATGGATTGATGGAAGAAATCCGAGATCAACAGTTACAAGATGAATTTCTACTCGGGAAAAGAAATTTGGTAATTCAGGGCAAGGACCCAGAATTCAAGGTAGGAAGTGACAATATCCTGCGGTGTAAGGATAGAGTTTGCCTACCTAACAACCCTGACTTGAGGAGGTTGATTATGGACGAAGGTCACAAGAGCAAGCTGAGCATTCATCCTGGAATGAAAAAGATGTACGAAGACTTGAAAATGAATTTTTGGTGGCCAGGAATGAAGAGACAAGTGGCTGAGTATGTAGCTGCGTGTTTAACATGTCAGAAAGCTAAAGTGGAACATCAGAAACCTTCAGGTATGCTACAAAGTTTGGATGTACCAGAATGGAAATGGGATAGCATATCGATGGATTTTGTCGTGGCTTTGCCAAGAACTCAGAAGGGTTATGATTCGGTATGGGTAATAGTGGATCGATTGACTAAGTCGGCTCACTTTATACCTGTGAGGACTACCTACAACATGGAGAAACTATCAGAGATTTACTTAGCTGAGATTGTACGCCTTCATGGGGTACCGACTAGTATTGTTTCCGATCGATACCCAACATTTACATCACATTTTTGGGGAGCTCTTCAGGAGGCATTGGGGACAAGGCTGAGATTAAGTTCTGCTTATCATCCACAAACTGATGGACAGACTGAGAGAACTATCCAATCATTGGAAGATTTACTACGAGCTTGGGTGCTGGACAACAAGGGCAGTTGGGATGATCTACTGCCATTGATTGAGTTCACTTACAACAACAGTTTTCATACGAGCATTGGTATGGCACCGTATGAAGCTTTGTATGGTCGCAAGTGTAGAACACCTTTGTGTTGGTATCAAGATGGAGAGAATTTGTTAGTTGGACCAAAACTTCTAAAACAGACAACCGAGAAGATCAAGCAGATCAGAGAGAAAATGAAGACTTCTCAAAGTAGACAGAAGAGTTACGCCGATCAAAGGCGCAGAACTCTAGGATTTGAAGAAGGAGACCATGTATTTCTGCGAGTTACACAGACCACAGGAGTTGGTCGAGCGATTAAGTCAAGGAAGCTTACGCCAAAGTTCATTGGACCTTATCAAATTACCCGTCGAGTATGACCAGTTGCTTATCAGATTGCACTACCACCATTTTTTATCAAACATTCACAATGTATTCCATGTGTCGCAACTGAGGAAGTATATTGCGGATCCGACGCATGTTATCGAACTTGATGACATCGAGTTGAAGGATGACCTGTCTTTCGAGACGCCGCCAATTAGCATTGGTGACACAAGGATAAAACAGTTGAGAGGAAAAGAGATTGTGTTGGTGAAAGTTATTTGGAACAAGGACACAGGCGATGCGACATGGGAGCTGAAGGAAAAGATCAAGGAACAGTATCCAGAACTTTTTACTGAACTCTAAGTTTCGAGGTCGAAACTTTCTTTTTGGAGGGTAGTAATGTGAGACCCAAGTTTTTAAGCTTAGAATAAATTGATAAAATTTCTATTCACGATTAGTTTCGATGTAACGTGAAGGAAAACTGAACAAGTGTTCATTAAATGGAATAAATTTATGAAGAAGATAGTTCGGGAACACATTAAGGATAACATTATAATCGATATAACTTATGGCACAAGTATTATTCGCCTATGCTTAGGATAAGAGCGTTAGTAAACGACTAATATACCCTTAAAGACACGATAGGAACTAATTCCAAAAATCCTCAGAGAAATGTTAGAACTTCTCTTAATTCTTTCCACGACAAGCGTTTCGATACGAAACCCTGGAATGTACGAACGTCCGATTCTAGTTCTCGGAGGTTTGCCGAAACTAAATCCCTGATAGCTCAAGAAACTTAAAATAAACGGTCGATGAAGACTTTTTCTATTCGGAACTTCAAACGAAGATTCCACACGCGTACGCCTATTTCTTTTGATGTTTCTAATCTTTCTTCAGAAAGAAGTTTTCTCATGCGACATCAACTGCAAAAAGTAGTTTTTTCGGGTTAAATAGATTTACACCGACTTTGGATCGTTTGCTTTAATTCTGAGAAACCTGTTTCGAGTTCTGGAATTCTGTCGCCAGAACCTATCTTAGAATTCACAGAGGAATGCACAGGAAAAATCGGAATCGCGAAATTTTCATTTTTCCCGCATTTTCCATCTTCTATAAATAGCATGGAAAATCAAAAATTTCTCATCACCATTGCCATTGAACCCGCGAGCTTGAGAGGAGAAGGGGAGGAAGTTATTTTCGCCGTTTCTTGCCTGATCGCTGTACCGACAGTTGCTACTCGAAGACCTCGAGGTATAGATGTTATTCCTGACTTCTGATCGTCAATTATGTCGTTTTTCTCTATGTCTTTCTGTGCTCAAAGTTTCGAGCTTTCTGTAAAACTGTCCAAATAACTTGATTTCTCTGTCTAAACCTATTCTCTACTAACCCAAGAGTACTTCTAGCGGATTACATTTCGCCGAATCTCGCCGAATCGCCGCCGAGCTTCAATTCTGCTCAAATCCCATTTTCTGACCAAAGCTTCGTCCTTTTGACTTAAAAATCTCGACTAAGCTTAGTGCCAGTGGGATTAGTTGTCATAAACGCCGTTGGTGACGTCCCCATCTAATTTTTTTTTCAAAATTCCGATTTTGAAATTCCGAGCTAAAAACACAGACCAAAATACCCCTGTGTCAGTTTTCGATTCGATAATTTTTCCGAGTTTTAATTCGCCTTAGTTACGACTAATGATAACCTAGGAATCAAGTTTGATCGAAGAAAAAGCGCCGAACACAATTGCATGTGTGTGGCCGAGAGCACCTCAATGGGGGGGGGGGGAAGAAAATTTCTCTTTTTCGAAAACTTGTCTTATCGCGTTAAATTATCGTACTTCGGAGTTTATAATGCTTCGTGTAACCTTAGTAATTATTGTTTGCTGAGTTTCTGATTGATTGTGATTTCGCTCTAAGGTTCGTTTGAAGAATTCCGTGGAGCGGAAGTAGGAGATTGTGAAGGAACGCTGGAGGAACTACAGGTGAGGGCTACTCACTAAATACTAGTTAATGCTTTAGGTGTCGACGAATTCGACTTGATTTATTGTTTATGCACTTGATTGTGATTGATTGGGAAATGTTTTCTGAGGCTTCGGCTGACAATGTTGATTATTTATCGCTGGAATTGTTTTTGATATTGATTCACATGCTATGTGCTAAATGGTTAATCTAGGATGTGTTGATATATGTGCCATGACTGTTGGATTGTGTTAATTTGATTATGCAATTACACATATATATGTTGTACGTCAGAGTGAGGATAACGGGCAGTTATGCCACACTCATCATGAGATTTTGGGAAAGTTTGACGGGACGAACAGAGGTTCGAGCCCTTATTAATATTTTAGTGGATCGAGACCTTCTCTGGGAGTTACTTGGGATTATGGGATCTTTTAAACTCATAAGATTAGAGATAAAACTAAATGGAAACTATTTTACAAGGAAAATTCATAATACACTAAACAACCTCTGAACCCTTTAAATAATGATAACAATCTCATATGGAAGCTTAGGGTTTGGATATTAGTTTTGGAAAATGAGAAGTGTCGCCGTATCCAAGATTTAGGAAAACTAATAAGTTTACGAGTATTTTATACTCTTTGCTCGATGAGTAGTTTATTTATTTGACTATCTAAAGGATAAGTCAGGGAACTATAAGTTTCCAAGTACATTGTTACTCTTCGCTCGCTGACCAGTTTTGACCATCGAATTAGATGAGTCAGATGACCCTTAAGTCATCAAGAGTGATTACACTCCTTTCATAATTAATTGTCTTTTGTCGCAGAATCGACATTTACCTTAGGGTATTCTTTTTAGAGACAAATGGTTAGCTAGAACACGTGACGACGTGACGAGTAAGGTCGGAGACGTTGTTTGGCTAATCACGTTGCATTCATTCACACATTTTGAGGTTTATACACGGCGGGAAGTCGGACCTCGATGGATTCCAAAATGGTCCTAAGACCCGGATTTCCATATAAGAAGACCAAGAGTGCTTCTTAGTAGCAGACAGAAATGGCAGGCCTACGGGTATATTGTTGATCTGACTACATTTTGTTTGGTGTAAGAGACGCCCGAGCAGAAATGGTCCCACTATGGCCGGTGATAGGACTTACTCGTTGGTGTCCATCCTTCCGGATTGCATCTTGTTCCTCGTCATCTCATTCATGCACCATGCATACTGACTTAATACTTGTTAATCTTACTTGATATATGTTATTTGTCAGTAATTATCATTTACATTCAATTGGAAGATATACAATTTATAATGCTATCATAAACTTCTAAGCCTAAGTAGCTATCCCTTAAACATTATCTACTAGGTGTATTACTTATGTAATTCTTTGAGTTGACCCTCGCATCTGCTGTTTGTGTTTTGGCGGACTACGCCCATTGTCAGATGTCCATGGCGGATTGCTTTACGATGGTCCACCCTTCGGGGGGAACTAGGTTTGAGATGCTTGATCAGAAGATCCCCGGCTCATGGGTGGTCGACCTCGCTGGCCACAGAGCGATCTACTCGGGGAGAATAATGGAGGATCGTGTCGACAGTCTGGGACATTTGGCGGAGGAAGTTCTGAGGCGTTACCCTGTCAGCTTTAACCTACCACTCGGCGTGCACTGTGGACCCGGTGTAGGAGCACCACTACCACCGTCGTCTTCCGACGACGAGGACCCCTCGGAGGAGGAGCCTGTGGGAGGGACTTCATCGGACTCTAGCTCACCTACTGTTGCTGTTGCTGATGACTTTGGATCGGGTCCCGGGCCCGCGAGACCAGCCCAGGAGCATGTTGCAGTAGCGAGAGAGGGGATGGTTGCAGACATTGACCTAGTCGTCCTGGATTCTGATTCAGACGATGATCATGCCAACATGTAGTTGGGAGTGCTGGGGTGTACTCCTCTGGACAAGATTAGGGTAGGAGTAACGTTATAGCTCTGGTTGTCAGGTTCTTATTTTGGGGCAGGGTAGGTCCCCGACCGTTAGCTTTTTGTGTGGTTTTCTTTATGGAAATCACAGAGAGTTGGTCGGACTAGGAGGTCTTGTTTAGGCCGTTTTAGGCTGACCTACTTTCGTTTTGGAGGACTGTGTTACGAACACTTGACCTTTTATCCTGGCTTGTTCATATTTGCCCACGTGCATTACTTTCGGTTACTTCCCGTCACTGGAGGATACTTGTGACGTGGTTCATTACTTACAACGGGGGCTGTAAATATATTGTACATTAGTTATGTTTATCTTTCGCTGTAGAATCTTTATTGCGACAAGTCTTTATTTTATTATTTAAACAAATCGGAAAAAAAAATATTCGCGTTTTTCCGCTTTATTTTCTTTTTGGTTACTAAAGTGACGCCACCGAAATCGGGGTGTTACATTGTGGTATCAGAGCTTGTCGAGTCTTTGGGGAGTCTTTGGGGAATAGGTCTTCTGTGCTAGGTTGTGTGACTCTGCAAAGAGTGAAAATTGATTGTCTGCCAAGCGATTTTTCGCTTAGAATTGATTGAAGTTATGGCTTAATCATATTGTATAGTTACGCTAGATGCTATCTTGTGATGAGTACTAACTGTATGTTTGACTAAGCATAGGATGGTGAAGAGGCTGAAGGAGTTGACGGTCTGATCAGAGGAAATTTCGAGATTGACAGTAATCTCCTAACTGTACTTTTCGATTCCGGTGCAATGCATTCGTTTATCTCTAGGGAATGTGTGACCAGATTGAAACTTCATGTTACTGCTTTGAACTTTGATCTTATTGTTACCACACCTGCTAAAACCCTACTTGCTGATGTTGCTTGCATATGCTGTCCGGTGACATATAGTGATAGACCCTTTCATGCTAACCTAGTATGTGCATAACTCTCAAGAACTTAGATGTTATCATAGGAATGGATTGGTTATCTCATTATCATTTTCTTTTGGACTGCAACCGAAAGAGAGTGGTATTTCCTGACTCGGATCTTTTCGAGTATCTATCTGCCAATCACATTAGTGTCTCTTTGAACGAAGGATCTCAAGAGTATTCCGTGTTGCTAAACTTAGAGAGTAAAGGGAACCCAAAAGTGAACAATATTCCAGTTGTGAGAGACTTCACTGATGTTTTTCCTGGCGATGTACCTGGATTGCCGCATGTACGCGACATCGAGTTTGCTATTGACATCGTACCGGGAACAGGGCCGATTCGATTGCACCATATCGTATGACACCTGCAGATTTAGTGGAATTGAAGTCTCAGATAGAGGATCTTCTGTCGAAAGGATTTATCCAACCAAGTGTTTCGCCTTGGGAAGCGCCGGTCTTATTGGTGAAGAAGAAGGATGGGAGATCTAGATTGTGTGTCGATTACCGACAACTTAACAAAGCAACCGTCAAGAATAGGTTTCCGTTACCTAGAATTGATGATTTGATGGATCAACTTCGAGGAGCTGCGGTATTCTCAAAGATAGACTGAAGTCGGGCTACCACCAGATCAGAGTGAAGATTGAGGATATTCATAAGACTGCATTCAGAACTCGCTATGGACACTATGAGTATTTGGTGATGCCATTTGGAGTGACAAACGCACCTGCTCTTTTGATGGACTACATGAACATGATTTTTCATACATTCTTAGATCGATTCGTCGTGGTGTTTATTGACGACATTCTAATTTACTCAAAGGATGCTAAGGATTATGAGGAGCACCTGCGTCAGGTTTTGCAAGTGCTGAGGGAGAAGGAGTTGTACGCCACCCCTTCCAAGTGCGAATTTTGGCTTGAAGAAGTCAAATTCTTAGGAGGATGGCTTACATTGCCTCCGAGATTGTCCCCATTCTAAGGAGATCTGGTTAAGGTCAGGGTGCGCTTTCTATACTGCTTTCTGTGAAACAGACTTTTGGAAGTGGATAGAGGATATGGTGAACTATTCGGACGCTGCAAAATTAGTCCATATTTTATGGTGGGTTTGGCGTAGAAGAAATAGCATAGTTCTGGATGATGAAGTTTGGACTATGCACCAAGTTCAGCTTCAGATTATGAGCACTATACCAGACCTTGCTTATTGGACCGATGTCGACGTGGTGCCGCGCACAGCTCCTGGCTTTGATGTGCCACCTTCAGGTTATATAGCGCTGCATGTAGATGGAAGCTTTCATCGTCCCTCATCGGTTATGAGTTGCGGTGGTTTCCTCAGTGATCATACCGGTAAATGGATTGATGGTTTTGCAAGTTGTGAAGGTGTTGGGGAGGCGTTTGTAAACTCATAGTGCACTCTGATTGCTTGGAAGTAGTGCATGCTCTCTCGGGTACTAGATCCCTGAACTTATATTCTTATGCAGCATACTTAGCAGAGGCAAGGAGCTTACTCAACCAGGAGTGGGAAGTGTCCTTTCATCCTGTTCCCCGTGAAAGGAATGTGCCCGCGGACGCTCTAGCAAAGATGGGGTAAAGACTTAGAGTTAATTACTCTTCTTGGACTACTCCTCTTGCTGAGATTGCCCCTCTTGTGGGGTGTGGCTAGTTTCTTTGTTGTTTTGTTTCGTTTTGTCGTTGTTTCTTTTTTCCAAGTACCAAAAAAAAAAAGTGTAATTTGGTAATTTTCTTTAAAAAAAAAGTGTTATTTTGAATTTTAAAATTTATTTTGATATGATATAATGTTAGTACCCTTTCCGATGAAGAAAAAAAAAATAATGTTAGTTAATAATTACAATCAAGAAAGAAGCTCTGTCTGAAAAAAGGGGGCCAGTCTGCTACTATTTTTTTTTTGAAAGTCAGTCTGCTACTATTACTTACATTTAATTAAGTTATAAAAGTGTATTAAATCTTGTGCTTTTTTTTTATAAACATCTAATCATTTGTAAAATATTTTTTACGGAAAAATCATTTGTAAATGTTAAATCTGAAGTAGATTTTTTTTGAACGTAAATCTGAAGTAGATTTTTTTTGAACGTAAATCTGAAGTAGATTAGATTCTATATATATATATTTTTTTGATAGGCAGATTAGATTAGATTCTATATCATGTGCATATATTTGCTTGAATATTTAGAGTTCACAAATACGGTATTGGGGTATAGAAGAATGGATTTAGATCTGTTAAGTGAAATATTATGTTTTTCTCTCTTCACAAATATTTATAAGATCGATCTCACATATTTAATATATGTGAAAAGAGATAAATATAAAACTTTTTTGAACATAAATATAAAACTTTAATATGAGAAAACATGAATATATCATAATCCATAGAACAATATATTGACGTTGAGTTGATTGCTACCAATCATTCAATCAATGACTTTTTTTTTTTGCTTCATTGGAAAAACATTCAATCAATGACTTTATCTTCACATCCATTTTGTAAAGGATTTAATTAAATTAGAAATTGTATAAATTGAGAGGCAAAATATCTTCTATTAATAATATACATTTCATTTTAAAAAAAAGATAAAATATATATTTAATATTTTTTGTTTTGTTTTAATTTGATGATAAATGGCAAGTACTATTATCTCAACGAGACATGGTTTTTTGGGTACATGTACATCGGAAAGAAAAACAATGAGACAAGGTTTATGTAAATAGTCCTTGGTAAACAATTTCTATTTATAATTTTAAAATTTACAAATTTAAATTAATAGATTTTTACGAGGAAGTGATTAAATTGATAGATACAATTAACACTTCAATAAAGTTACGTAAATTTCTTTCTATAATTTTTCAAAATTTAAAAGAGTGTTATTTTTAAACTTGTATATATTTCCTTGATAGTTATTAATTTTAATGTTTCTATTTTAATTTTTTTTTGAAACTCAATGTTTAAATCATACAGAAACGGTTATATAACTGCGCCAGTAAGTTAATAATTGTGCCTATCATTATTAAATCTGATATAGATAAACGAAAGATTTCCTAATTGGATTTACTTTTTTTTATAAGCTCCTTATTGGATTTACTTTTTTTTATAAGCTCCTAATTGGATTTACTTAGATGGATTTATATCAAATATTGTTTGTTATATTAATGATGAGATGAGATACTACTTCTTATTTCATACCATTGTTCCTTATAAATTAACCCCCACCCCACCCCCACCCTCACCCATTCAATCATTCAACAATTTCAATACTACTTTGAGTTATTCACGTACAAACCTTTTCTCCAATTACTTGTGATGGCTCCAGCACTTTGTGCCAATGGTTGTGGTTTCTACAGCTCTGCTGCAACCAACAATTTTTGTTCAAAATGCTACCAAGATCACTTGAAGGAACACTGTACTTTTGAGACGACTCCTATTGATGATTTGGGTGATATCTGTGCTAGTCTTACTGCTATTAGAATTCGAGTCACAGAGACCAAGATGGAGACAGAGTCTACAACTACAAGCATAAGGAAGAAGACAAATAGGTGCAAGAGTTGCAACAAAAAAGTTGGACTAACGGGGTTCGAGTGTCGATGTGGGGATGTGTTTTGCGGTAGACATAGGTATCCAGAAGAACACTCATGTGAAGTAGATTTTAAAAAGATAGGTCGCCAAGTTTTGGCGAAACAAAATCTCAAATGCATTGGTGATAAATTAGAATATAGGGTTTAGCAAAGTTGTAAATCAGTTTTCAATGATTTTTTATTATTTTCACAGAACAAGATTTTTATGTAATGTTCTTTGTGAATTTTTCAATGATTATCAGTTAATGTTATTATATTGCTTTCTGATTGTTAGTTTGATTATCTACTTTATTTACGCATATCGAATATTGAAAACAAAATTCTTTTTCTTGATGGGTTATTCATTCGGCATTACTTTTTATTTTATTTTATTAAACATTGCTTTTGATGGGTGATTATATTACACATTCATAATAACTTCAGTATGAAAACCTTACTAAACTGCTTTTAAGTTCTTTTGATGATATTGTATTTTCAAGATTTTAATATTTAAATAGAAAAATGATTTGATTTCTCTTTTTCTTTTCTTTTCTCTTGGTTAGAAGGAGAGGCTTAGGGCTAAGCCTTGGAAAACAAATGGTTAATTAGGTCAAACCTGGCGAGGGAGAAGCAACTCCAGCGCAATCCTAGTTAATCAAGCTTAAACAGTCTTTAATATGAGAACTAAACAAATGAAAATTAACAGAAAAACTATGCCCAACATGGTTTTAATATTCTTTCATGTATGCATAATTACATATTATCATCTCCATTGAGATACAAAGGGCCTTTAAACTTGGATTTCTACATTTATTTGGACTGACTTGGAACTGGGAAGTGCACTTGCATTTGGTATCATGTTTTGGCCGGCTTGCATCATGTTGCCACAACCATATGGGGGCATCAACAGTCAAATACATTGAGAACCCCTTCTCATAGATCTCAAGATATCTTTAATTCATGGGAAGAAAAAAAAATATATCCTCAATATAATTTGCTTTCTCTTTTTCTTTAACTTGTTAAGCACTTCTTTCCTATTCGAGGGCCTTATTTAGAGAGAGGGAGAAATTAAAAAAAAAAACCAACTTTGATTAAAGTCTTGTGCCATCTTTATTTTGATTAACTACTCAAGTGTGGCCAAATGAAAGGTAAGAGTGTGAATATGGGGAAAAAGCAATTATATCCATTCCAATATAAATTAAATAATAAAGAAGTATACAAATAGTCGTTCAGCCAATGATGTTCAGCAGGGCCCTGGAGTTTATAAAATAATTGAAAAAAGGGGTGACATTTACTGGAAATTAAAACTAATTGGACCACTTGTTATATATCTATGAACCTGTTATCTGTGTCTGGCATCTTGACGTTTTGGGCCGACCAGAACACTACCTGACTAACCTAAGTTTTTTCAAAGAAATGCTAGCATCACATTGATTTGAACACTCTCAAACACAACCTAACTGGCCTAAGTTTTACCAATATCCTCAAAGAAATGCTAGTATCACATTCTCTCAAACGCACTTCATCTCTGATTGGCTTATTTATTTGGAAAGTCAACAAAAAATTTACATGTGAAATAAATGTATTGACTTTTAAAAGTATAAACAAATCACAAAAAAATTATTTAAAAGAGTGTGTTAATAACACTCCTCCTATCCCCGATTTCATATTCCAACTCTAAGGCATATTTGCTTTCCAGTTTTCATCACGGATAACAATGGTCCAGAAAATAACACATAACTGTACCAATATTTCCACATGATCATGGACCGCATGAATTTGGAAAGTCCATGCATTTCTTTGATATTTTACTCAAAACTCATATATATCTTTTTACATACATCTATACAGACCATGTTAGAAGCAAGGATGTGAATTCACTTCAATAATCTAAAATCAACCACCATAACACTTGATACAGACAATGAGACAAAATTAGCACCCTCATCATTAAAGCAAAAAAGAAAAAGAACAAAAATAAAAAATCCTCATCACCTTAGCTGAGTTTCTGCAAGCTTGACAACTCATTAAACTTTGTACATTCAAACAATGCCTTAGCAGTCATTTCCCTCTCAAACCTCCAAACATAGTTCAACCCCACAAGCAGCTCAGTTATAGCAGCTTCTGTCTTGTCCTTGTTTGCAAAGAACAAAGTCTGCAACAGCAACACATTAGTCTTGGCAACCAACCTCTGATTCTCAAAGCTCCTTTCACTCTGCCACCTAATCATGTTATGTGCCAAAGGTGACAACCACCCAAGTATCCTCCCCAAAGCATCTTTCCACTCTGCAGCAAGCACAGGATCACAAGCAGAGAATCCAACCCCTTTCAATCTAGACCTTAAACACAACCTTATGCTGCTTGGTAACATAGCATACAAATCATCCCTTGCATCCACACCAACCAATTGGGGTGACTTAATCATCTTCTCCATCACAATTATCAAATTAGCATAGTGCAAAGCAAGAGCTGAAGCTCCTAAACTACCTAGTGGTGGCTTCAAAACCTTGCAATTGGACTCAAAAAACCCAATTCCCAAACCCTCTTTTTTCTCATCAGCCTTTGAACATTCCAACGGCCCAGATACAAATGAAGAAGAAGAAGAACAAGTGGGGTTATGATTATGATGATCAGAGGGATAAACAGTGGCAGAAGCTGATAAGCTTCGAGACAAACAAGGTACACGGTGTCCGATTCCAAACACAACCTTAATCCTCGCTAACAGAGTGAAACATGATCTTGCAAGCAACAGAACAACCCCATCAAAGCCTTTGCTCCACAACGATCGTTCCTTGAGGCTCTTCACCTCTTGTTTCCGCCAGAAAATCTTCTGCTGGAGGTCAGAAATTTTCTGGTGATCCTTCACGGCGGAGAACGGTTCAGTGTCGGAACCGCTGTGGTGAAGTGCTTTCCTCAACGCGGTTTCCAAGAGCGATAGCTCGTCCATTTCTCTGTGCAGCGTTGCCGTGAGCGTCACGTAACGCTCCATTCTCTTGTGCTTGGCTTCGATCTCTCTGGGGGTGGTTATCGTCCACGCGTGCGGGTCGAGGCCCGAGTCAGCGAACTCGGCGAAGACTCCGGGGAACGATCGGAGAGCGGGGTCGCGGCACTTGCGGCTGAGGCGGGAGACCGACTCGGCGGTGTGCCGGAGCGAGACGGCGAACTCGGCGGCGGAGAGTTTAAGGAGGAGCGACTCGTCGCCGGAGATGAGCTTCCAGACTCCCTCGAGTGACACGGCGTCGTTTCGGAGGCGGACGACGCTGGCGTCGGAGAGGGACTGCCAGAGGTGGAGGAGCTTGGACATCACGCCGGCGACCTCGAAGGCCAAAACGGCGACGCGTTTCGGCTTCGGCGACGAGTTTGAGGGTCGCGCGGCGGCGTCGAAGCTGTGTGATAACGCGGTTTTCACCCTGATGAGTAAAGTCTCGAAGGCCATGGAAAAAAGTGATTTTTCTTGCAGGGAAGAGGAGAGAATCGATTTTGGAGAAGTGGGTCGTGGATTTTTCTTGGTGGGTATGTGGATTTGGATGGGTTTTGAGGTGGAGCTAGATAGTGATCACCATGTGTTTGTGAAATTAGCTGAAAGGGAAAGAAAGAAATAATGAGAAGATTGATGCTGTTGTTACTGAGATGGAGAAAGAAAGGGAGATAAGGATGGGAGAGTGTGACGGCAGAATGTGTATTAGACAGAGAGGAGGAAGAGCTAAGTGTGGTTAAAGTATTCAAAGTTTTGAGTTTAGACCCACATGCTATTTGTAGTGGTGGAGTGTGATAGATTTTTTTGGATGAATTTTAAAGTTTGGGTGGTTCAGTGTGATCATGACATGCATCTAGATGGATAAATGGATTATAGAGATACTCATTGTAACATAGCTTTTATATAGGCGGTAGAAATTGAACATGTAACATTCCCTTTTATAAAAATGGCTAGTCCATGTCAACTGAGTCGATATAAAATAATCCACTATGATAGATTAAAAAAATTGTTAAATATTGAAATAGTATAATTTACTATTTAACACTCACTTTAACTGTGGTTTTGGACCATCACAAAGTATGTTAATAGTCAAAAACCACCACAAAAGTGCATTGTCTAAAAGTAAAATTGGTTGGCAATGTTGTTTGGATGTTTGTGAATCACAACTTGTAATAGATTGTGGCATTAGATTTAGAGGGTTGGTATTGTGTCCATTCTGGTTATGATTTCAGTCGCTCCAAAAGCGCGTAGAAGCTTCACTCATGATGAAGCTATTTTTGATTTGTAATGGTGTTTAAGGTGTGGGGAATGTGGGGAAAGGGAATTCATGCACTTGCTTTGTTTATTTAGCTTTTTGGGTTTAATTCAATTCATAAATGCTTTTGTTTGTATTATTGATTTCCAAGTCGGTCAAAGAGGCCTTTTCTATAGTGTTTGGACGCATACAGAACCACTTTTTCTTAGATGTTGTTACATTGATTTTACAAGGATAGAATTAGAGGGCCATGTTATTGTTGGCGCTTTCTTTTTAAAATTTTATGCTTTTGTTCACATTTATTTGTTTGTTTCTTTTCTATGATTATCTGCGTTGGCTAAGATTTATTTCTCCTCTTACATGCAACGGACATGCCTTATTAAAATTGGAATAAGAAATTACACTTGACTGTTTGATGATATCTCAGACTAATAGTAGTGATGATCAGCTATTAGATGCTCAAGTATGTGGATAAAATGATTTCAGTCATCGTTGATTCAAGATTCTTCATGAATTCCATTGACTTGCACTACTTATATCTTTATACTTAAGAGAGGTCCAAAGTCCACTATGTTTTAGCAAATTCAATTATTTAAAGATTGGGAAATCATTATGGAAAATAAACATTGTATATACCTTTAAATTCCACTATAATTTTCCGGTTGAAATGCTTGTGCAATAGTTTCTATTAATTAATGTTTACATAAAAAAAATCACATGCACCCTCCTCGAAAACTTTGTTTGAGCAAGTCGTAAACATTTATATTATGATGAGATTAGCTCTTCTAATGGAAGTATTTTCCATTTACTATAATTGAACCGAAATCATATTAAATGAGAATTAAACATGTATCACATAAATTAGTATTAATAGTTAAAGCTTATATTATTAGAATGTGGTGGGTTTGAACAATGTAGAACAAATAATTATGTGGCAAACAAGTAATGTGTCAATTTTGAGAAAGCAGTGTGCTTTGTGCGGTTAATTGATCAAGTTTGACGAATAGTTATGAGGTGGATGTAGGCAATAAGAACATGTAGATAGTGGCGTAGGCCTAAAAAATGGTACATTAAGAATAGCATAGACAGTGCAGATTTTTGGTGGTGGAAAGAAAACCCCTCCACTAGCTCACTCATTCACATATCGATCACATGCTTAGTGGGAAGTGTGTTGGCCAGGTTGGTAGAATTTGGGGTCATCAATGATTTTTTTTATCTAGATTAATCCATTTTTTCATGCAGTTTTGGGATCTTAAGTTTTGAGGGAAAGTCAATTTGAACAAGCTGACAATGTATGTGAAATTAGAGTGAAGACACTGAAGAGGGATGAAGTAAAAGATGGGTTATTCTCCAACTTGATCATGGTCTCCAAAGTTTATTTTTTAATCTTTTTAACCTGTGCCTTGTCTTTAACCAACCAATGGAAGAGTAATGAAGCATTTCTATGTTGAGCTGTCGGAAAATGAATAGCATCCATAAGCACCTCCTACATTGATATTGGTGCCTTAGAGAGAGAGAGCAACTTCATGCATTCCCTCCATCTTTGTTTAGTCACATAGAATTTCTTTTCTGGTTCAAGAAAGACAGACTGCCAGTTCTATTATTACTATACACCCTCTGCACATGGGACAAAAACTTGTACAGAATGATCATAAAAATGAAAATAACCTTGCATTGTTGGGAACTTGGGATTCAAAATGTTTCTTCATGTGTAGACAAATTGGTTTGAGCTTGCCTTTGGCTTATATACATGTATATTCTTTCTCAAATTTACTATCATGAAATTTCCCTCAATGTAATGTGTGCATCTACTTAATTTAACACCCCCCCCCCCATAATAGAGAAAAATAGAAATATAGTTAATAATTAGTGTACCACTAATAAACAATACATATCACTCTCACATATTAACTTTTGTCAGGTTAAACTTGAATTTATCGGAAAATTAGTTCAGATGTGACAATTGCTCTTCCATATACATGATTTATAGCATTGTTGTCAATCTCTAGAGATATCTCTTAATCTCTTACGAGATTACAATATCACGTACCAAAAACGAGACTAGCGGGGGTAATAACTGTTTTTTCAAATCTCGGCTGATATCTCGAGATATCCCTTAATCTCGTGTAATATCGCGAGATTACGAGATTAGCTTGTTTTGTTGTCAAAAAAATGTTTTGTCTAAGGTTATTTCAGTCATTTGACCCAAAAATTTTAGGGTTTTCACTGGTCTCAGTCGTTCTTGCCACTCAACTCATTCGTTCTTTGCACTTCTTCTCTCATCTCTGCATGCGCAGCCTTCACTCAACCTCTCGCGCAACCACCAACGCAACTTCCTCCTCATCCGACGCGGCTTCCTCCTCCTTTTGATGAAATCCAATATGATGATGAATGGATAACTAAAGAGGTAGATGTAGAGGAGAATGATATTAATGGTCATAATGATATTGTGGATATCATTGAATTAGTTTAAGACAACATTGAGAATTTGGTTCTTGATTCTAATGTTGGATGGTCTAAGTCTATCTCATCTGAGGAAGAACTTGATGGTGATGATGGAGATTATGATTTTAGTTGTTCTAAATTCGACGGTGTAGTAGGATTTTAAATTTGGATGACTAGTGACTTATTTGTTCTTGTTTTAAGTTTATCGTAACTTGTATTGATGTTTTGTTAACTTTTTATGACTTATGTACCTTAGGTTTGGATATTTGGTAATTTTATGCATGATTTTAATTGTCATTGTTGAATAATTTGTATAAATTTTAGTACTATTAGTGTGACTTAATCATTATTATAGTTTTAAAAGTATTATTTTTGCACGAGGTAATCTCTTACGATATTACGTTACGAGATTACCTCCCCTCCATGAGATTAGGTAATCTCTAGAGTTTGACAACCATGATTTATAGTCGCATTATCTATTAATATGAAACTTCAATTAACACAACAATTCGCGTCTATGACTGAATATTTAAAACATGAAGTACGTATAACTATCTACATTTAAAAACTAGCTTATAAATGGGGATTGATGATTGCTCTTTCTTAGCTAATGACCTATTTAACTATATTTCAAATCAATGAAATATGATTAATCTTATCTATAGTTGCATGAAATTAAGAACACAAGATGTGCACTGAAAGAACAACAAAGTTAACTTTGCTAAAATCCCAGAGAAGTAGATCTCTTCAAGTAAATTTCGGAAAAAGAAGCCTCCCAATCTTGCATTCGTTGACCAAGAGCTGAAATATTATAACACATGTCATGTGATGAATGGCTTATTTTGACCCGATCCTTCTTTGTAATCAAAAACAGATTTTGTTGTGACCAAGATAATGAATCTTAGTCAATCAGCATTCAATTACAACTATAATGAATGCAAGATAGTGGCTGAAAGACAAAGAAGATGGATTTTAACTTGTCGTTATGTATGTGATGCAATGAACCAGCACTCCATTTGCAAAATCTAAGAAGATGTTAGATTCTCTACCGACTTATTGCCAAGTACCGAAGTACATCTTGATCTTAATTAAACCTATATATGACGGAAACGTATGTGAATCCATAATTAATGGCACATTAACAATGTGCAGATCATATCAGACAATCCCCTCAAAAAGTGAAAGGCAAAGATATCTTCTCCTGGGGATTGACGAAAGGAACAAAAGACAACACTACTTAAATAAGTAAATATATATATATATATATATATATACTAAAAAAAAAAATTATTTTTCGTAAAAAATTGATGTCCCAATACGGACGCTAATTAGCACTGGTCAAGTCAATGATAGAAGACTCAAAGTCTACGCGAAGCATCAATTTAAAATTTGGACCCAATTATCTACTATGTTAGCTAAAACGTTGCTAATAATCACGCCAACTCAACATCAATAATGTCGGTCACTTAATTATTGTGTTGGTCTCGCATATAATTTGATATCGAGAAAAGTAACACAAGAAAGATGACGTTTGAATTGTGTTCTCTTTAAAACTTGAGTTTTCAAACGAATATAAGTTTAGAAAGAGTTTTCACAATCATTTCATGTAGCGGATATAAAAGCGGTAAAGAGATAGACAACAAGCACACAACAATATATCCTGGTTCACCACAAACGATGGGATTACGCTCAGTCCTTTGCTTAGCCAAGAATTTCACTAACAAGTATTAAGAACTTCTCTTACAACAAGTATTTGACAGGACTTCTCCCAACAAGTTTACTCCTAATGAGTTTATAAGGACTCCTCCTAACGAGTTTATAAGAACTCATAATAAGTATTGTACAAGACTTCTCCTATGATCTTTTTCAAGATCTTCTGGTTCTACAGGGATCTCTTCTCACAAGAGGGATTGTAGACTTTTACATCACAATGAACTACAAAGTGTTTAGATGAGATTTGACTCTGAGGTTTACTTTGTGTTCAAACTCTAGAGAGAGTTGGATAGAGGATTTGATTCTGTGGTTCTTCTCTCAGATGATGAAAGGATTTGACTCTTGAGCTATTAGAAGAAAATAATTCAGATGAAAAGTTGTGGCTTATTTTCTAAGTCTGAATAACTTCAAGTCGTCATTTTATACTTTAAGTGCTTCATGGATGCGTTGAGGGTCGTTGGAGCGTGTAGAGCAACTTGAAAACTAGGCATTGGATCAAGTGGTCTTCTCGCCAGGTGCATTTAATGTGTTGTACTTTTTTTATGGAGACTGGTTGCTACAATGTGTATCTATATCAGCAGTTGGTAGCACTTCGAGCCTTGTTACAGTCCTTGCAAGATAGAAAGAGGAAACTGATGTTGACAACGTTGTAATCATTTCCTATATGAATGTGCTTTGTGAGATGTCACGTGATTGTTTGCACTTTCTTTCTCTTCTTGATTGTCAAAGGATTAAAATTTGAATATGCCGCTTCTTCTTCTGACAAGCACTTCCTTCATTCGTACATGAGATAGACGATGCTGATCTTCATTGATTGCAATCTTCTCAGACGATCTACTAGTATTGATCTTTCTTGCATATCTTATATTGACGCTTTGATACTTCTCATCTTATATTTCTGACACTTTGCCTCTTCTCGTCTTCTTGATCTTCTGCTCTTAACGCTTTGACTCTTCTCGTCTTCTACTCTGTTCTCGTTCAGACGATGTAGTAGATTAGACTCCCTCTTTGCTTAGGTAGTCTGTCTTGAAGCTCTTTCTCTTTCTTCTATTGGCCAGACAATCCACAAATTTGTCTTTACTGAGCTCATGTAGTTTGTCGTGTAGCTTTGACCTTCTTTTTACTTTGACTTGATTTAGCTTTTCTTGTAGTCTTGTACTTTGTCATCAGACGATGGAGATGTGATTCCATGAAAGATATTTCTTGAAAAAGAAAATCACATTGAGTGTTTGAGTATTTCATTTAGGTTCTGTGAAAATTGTTATCATTCAAAACATGATAGACGATGTATTCAGTGTTTGAACTTAACATAATTCACCTGTCGCAGAGCCTTATTAAGAGAGGTGGTGGTTAGATTTTCAGGTAAGTTATGACTTCTTATAAATTGTAGTTGTTTAAAAATGTCATGTCACTAAGCAAATTGATCAATTTCTCATGCAGACAAAGGTCAATTGAGCTCCAAGGCATCATGACACTGTCAAAGAGGTGTTTGAACAATTTTTTTTTAAATATCTACACAAATAAAGCGAACAGTGCATCAAAGAACGGTGGAGCAGTGCACGCCCCAGGCAGCAAGTCACATATTGCTATGGAGATGGTGAGCTTTTTGTCAAAAGAAAAAGGTGTTAGGTGTTAACTTACTCCTTCACAAAATTAAGTGGGAGTAAGTTAGCGCGAGAACGCGCACACACACACACACACACAATGTTTCTTCAAGAGATGACCCTCGACGGGTCACCCCATCCCAACGAGTTCTTCGTGCAGACACGCATAAGGAAGTCTGGTGATTTGTTTGACCATCCCCGACCCCTTCGATATGAGACTACCTAGATGCATCGTCTATCTTTCTTCGTCATATATGTTTACCAAACTAACTTGTTTATGTATTCATAATAGCAAGGTGACTACTATGATAAGCTGAAGGAGGATATGGCTCAACATAGTCAGGACGTCAGCGCCACTCCATCCACTGTAGATGAGGCTACCAGGCTTATTATATGGAGGGATGTTGTGAGGGGAAGACTCGCGGCAGTATATATGACACGTTAGACTTCTCTGCCAACATCGAGCCTGGTGCGACCACTCTTACATATGAGTTTCGGGCTGATAGCCACACTTCTTCAGCCATCCAGAGGGTTGTAGTTGCGTATGTTGATGTTGCAACTGTAGTGGTTTGATTTCTTGCTATTGAAGTGGACTGTGTTGCATGTTGAATCAATGTCATAAGGCTCTTGTATTGTTGAGGTGTGAAAGGATAATCATTATGCCTCTCATCTTTGACTAACACTGTGTCATCCTGCTCAAGATCTTATTCTACTGTAGCAGAAACTTTATTTGAATTTTGAAGAACATAGTCATGTACTTATGGCTAGAAGGAAAGCCAAGTTTCCTATAGAAAACCTCAATATTATGTCAAGTTTTTGCACGAAATGGACAAACACGATTGTAAAACCTAGAGGATGAATTTCCATAACATTTGTCTCTACCGAATTGTTTCTTTGAATATATCAACAACGTTGCTAGAAACTTGTGATTCATCTGTCTGATTTTGACCTCAAGTTTGCCTTTCATGTTATAGAACTAGAGAAAATACTAAATCATGCTTGGCAATGTTATAATTCTCATTTAGCCGTAGAAGAAGCTTGATGATATAATTTTGTTCTTTATATCTCTTAACATCATATAGTGTTTCACAAGAACATTGTATATGACATCTACATTGTGGAAAAGGACGATATTGCTCTAGTTCTCCCCAAAGCATTTTCAATCTAGTATTATATCTTGTTAACTTCAAACACTAATCATATCGTCTATCATGTTTTGAATGATAACAATTTTCAAGAGTGTAAGTGTTGTGATTGATTATAATATGTGAATTGCATTTCATGAAATCACACTTATACCCCTTATGTGATATCGTCTAAAGAAACATTACAAGACGGTGACAAGAAGACGACATCTCCAAAGAAGAGACTAGTCAAAGCAACAAGACTATGCAAGGAGTCAACAGAGTCAAGTGTGAGCAAGGACAAAAGCAATGATGGCAGACGATACAATGAAAGAAAGTCAAACATGCTGCTTTGTCTGAGCATCAATATAGAAGAGAAGGATCAAAGCTTCAAGGGAGACTATGCATAGAAAATGAACGTCATATCTACTGAATAATCTTAATAGAAGAGGATGAGGAAGAGAGGAAGAGAAAGACGAGGAGGAGGAGGAAGAGGAGGAAGAGGAAGAAGAGGAAGAGGAAGAGGAGGAAGAGAGGAAGAGGAGGAGGAAGAAGAAGAAGAAGAAGAGTCAAATCCACAAGATCGTCTTCAGAAGGAGAAGCCAAAGCCTCAAGCTCATCTACACTAGGTGAATCTATAGCTTTAGGACAACACACATGCAAGATCAAAATCAAGAAAAGCTATTCAATTGTCTGAGAAGATTGTACGCAACGTCTACTACATCGTCTATCTCAAGGCTGATCAAATGAAGCAGTGTCAAGAGAAAAGAACGTCATATTCAAATGGAAATATCTTTGACATTCTTGAGGAGAAAGTCAAGTGTTGAGAAATCATGTGATACTCTACAAAGCACGATGACCAAGGAAACTAGTACAACAAGTCAACATCAAAATATTCCTCTCTCTCCCTCTCTACCAAGAAATGAAGAAATAAAACAGAGCTTATTGCCCACACTTACAAACATCAATCTGATTTAGGCAACACAAGACAATCCATTTTAGAAGAAGAAAGAAGAACTTGGTCAAACGCTATCAGCCATATTTTGAATGACCAGCTAAAGAAAGGAATGAAGCTGTACTGAACTGATAGATCTTCTAAAGAGCAAAACGGCTGAAGCAAAGAAGCATCGTCTAAAGCTTACAAGAACAACGAAAGCAGAAATTCTGAGAAGGACAACGTATACCATGAAAAGAAGTCTGCAACTTCAGAAGGAAAGGAAAAAAGAACAAGCTTCATAGTAAAATTATCTGAGAGAACGCAGATTAATTGAAGCAAGAACATCGTCATATGAAGAACTGAAGAAATGAAGAACGATGAAGGAAAGATCGTTTTAAATAGAATGAAGACGACATAAGCAAAAGATCATCTAAGGAATCAAGTTCTCACTCAAAGCAAGCTACAAAGTCAAAACAAGTACATATCTTGTTGAAGATAAAGCCAAGAAAGCATTGGGCAGAAGTTTCAAAATGAAATCTCAATCTCTGCCACAAACATTATGATGAAGAAAAAGAGTACCGTGGTGTCACTACAGAGTTCCACACCTCTACGTCAACAGATAGAAGTTCAGACCTATGCTACCTGCTAGATGACAGATTACATCTTTACGACAAAGGGTCTCCATCAAACAGTACTACGCTCTGACACAAATACATTTTGTACTGTTTGATCCAACAGCTAGAAGTTCTGTGAAGTACATGCTCCAACGAGCTCCAACGACTATTTTTCACTTACAGAAGGTTCAGAAGTGTAAAGGGAAGAAGTGAAGACTTGAAGAAGTAGAGCTTATGCTCACATAGATTGAGCTTCTATGCTCAAATCACTTAAGGGTGAAAAGAAGCCTCAGAGCTCATAACTTAGAGATGATCATCAACATTGTCTGCTTCAACATGGAGAGTAGATTTGCTTAAGAGTCAAATTTTATGCAACTTTCTCATGTAACAGAACATAAAGTATACATTAATAGTCAATCCTCATCTAAAATACTTTATGATTCATGAACTTAAATGTATCTATTGTTACTTTTATTAGAACAGACTATTTGTAGATGAAATGATCTCGAGAGAGATTGTTTGAGGAGAAGTCCTTTAAACTTGTTGTAAAGGAGGAGTCCTAATAATACGTAGTAAGGAGGAGTCCCTTGAATACTCAAGAATGCCTGGAGAGAAAATGGCCAAAGAGTACTCAACTGCCTAAAGAGGCAGGAAAAAAGAATATTTGTTTTGTCTAGAGAGGCAGGGTCCAAAGAATACTCAACTGCCTGAAGAGGCAGGGACAAAGAATACTTGTTTTGCATGGAGAGGCAGGGCCCAAAGAATACTCAAGTTGCTTGAAGAGGCAGGGTTCAAAGAATACTTGTATGGAGAAGTCCTTGATACTTGCATAGTGAAATCTTGGTGCTGCCAAGGACTAGACGTAGCCATATCATTCTGGGGGTGAACCAGGATAAATTGCTGGTGTGCATCGTCTACTTCCCTGCTTACACTTTTCTGCTGCACCAAACGATACCAACTAAGATGATGAATCTTCATATCATTTGGAAAAACAAGTTTTTGGTGGGCACAATTCAAACCTCCATTTCATGTGCTACTTTGATCGACTTCATATCTGTAAAAGAAGTATTACATTGCTTGAAGACTGAGATTTATTGCTATAATTCTGAGATGCGAATCAAATTTCCTTGAGAATATGGATGACAACGGGTCGGGTCGGGTCGGGTTTTTCCTTTCCCAAACCGAAGCCCGAACTCTCATACCAAACTCAAACCCAAACCCGGCGGGTTTCGGGTATACCCAAACCCGTTATAGCCTAAAACTCATGTCCTAACCTAACTTCATGCATAAACGTTTTTGCAAAACAACACGCAACTTATATGATTTTATTGTGAAAATACCTTTTATATCTTCTTTGCAATCAAATATAGTATCTTGTTGTTCAAATATGATCAAATTGTCAACACATCAAGTTGTTAACATGGTATATATATAAGAGTAATTATGTAATTTCATATATATTGTTCGGGTTCGGTTGCAGGTTTCACTAATACAAAACTCAAACATATCAGGTTTTACCTGTAAAATCGGGTCGGGTTCGGGTGGGCACCCACAGGTTCGGGTTTTGTTGTCATCCCTACTTGGGAAAACCTCTCCCTTAGGTCATGCCAAACATCTTAAGTATTCTCAACATATATGATACTTTGTGCAATCAAGGCACTCACAGAATTGGTCATCTTAGAATGAATGAGATTGTTACATATCTCCCATGCTTCGTGAGCTGGATCAAATGAATCAGGAGTTGGAAACTTCCATCTAAGAACTTAAATTTGTTCTTTGAAAGCATCGCACACTTCATCGTTCTTTCCCAAGAGTGTAAATTGCGACCATTCAATGGTTGATTCACCATCGAATAAGAGAGATTTTTTTTTCCAGGAGAATGTAGTTATAAGGGGATTTCTGCAAAAAAAATCCATGTTGCTTGAACCAACATTCTCTTGATTCAATTGTGAATTGTTGTTTCCCTTTTTTACAATGATTGATCGAAACCTTGATGGCAGAGGTTAGGGCTCTGATATCATCTAAAAATAAATGACCAAGAAGAGATAAAGAAAAACACAGAGAAAACTAGTGAATTTTTATAATCTCAAAACTCTTGCTACTTGATAGTGTGTATCAGTGTTCCTTTTATATTAAAGAGGTACTTCAATAAGATAGGGTAAAGTAGAAATTAACCTAACTATCTATTAGCTAATGATAACTAACTACTAGCTAATGATTTAAATGTTAGATTTATCTAACATTTTGTAGGCTGCAATTAATTGTTATTTTGTTTGTGAAAAACGGATTAATTCATAATTCTGACAGGCGTGCATTGAGCTCTTTTATTTATTAAGTGATCTCTTTTAGTTGGGTCTGAGCATCTGTAATCTGACTGGTGTGGGTTAAAGTGTGGGTCGTAACCCTTGGCCCATGACAGGAAGGGACTAGGTTATAACAGGTTTGGCTAGGTATCCTCTGTAATCACGACATCAAAAATTTGTCTGCTCCACAACTTGCCTCATTGAGAGTTGTGAAAGTAAGTGTGAGATACAGAGAAATATCTTATCATTGAACATTGCAGGTGAATTGAATCAAGGACAACAATCATTCTTCAACAAGTAAGTGTTGTGTTCTAATTTCATATAATTGCTTTGTGAAATTTCCCGCCACATTAAAGTCGGTGGAATTAGAATATGAAAAGCCTCAGCCTTTCGACAAGTCATTTCCCTCGTCTCCTCGATGTGATATAATTAAAAAGATAGAGAGAAAAAAAAAATCCCAAGAGTGTATCTCATTCCATGCGCGAGGCCATATAACAACCATGCATTCTGGCTCCCTTTCACGCTGCCACAAAGTTCACCAATTACTCAAGCAAGAGCAAGGAATGATGAGATCATGAGACCATAGCTAGGAATGATGAGGCCAAAGTGTGCTTATATATGAACTCATGTCTCTATATCTAAGTTATAAAAAGTATATATGTATTCTTAATGCGTACGAAATGTTAAATCTTCTAACATACTTGTAAGTGGGTGATGATGTTATTGTATGATGTATATGGTACACTTTAAGTCCTACTTGATTACTCTATTTTCTTCAAGAAGTTAAAAGAGAAATATAGATGATGTCAGTGAGATAAGGACCCCAACGTTTGAGAAATTATTAAAAATTCCTCTCGGAGGAAGGTTTTTCATTAAGCATTCAACCACACTTTCGGCTCGAGGAAATTCTCATTGATGAGTGTCTCTTCATGATACAGATTAGAATTGGTTCAAAGGAGTAGTATATTTACAACTATCATTATATTTATTAATTGGAGTGCTTACCCAAAAAAAAATTATTAATTATTGGAGTACTAATTAATTAACCATTTTTTATCATGTTATTCAGTAATTGTTGGGTCCCAGTGTATGGTTTGAAAAATTGAAATTACAAAAGTTTCTAATTAGTGTGAACATAAGTCTTCAAACCACACATGAATAATTTCATCACTCCATTTAAAGGAAGTCCACTAAGTGTTCAGATGGCTTTCATTCAGCTTTAGAATGCATGAGGTTGTATAACTTATTTCATGAGATTAAAACATTATCCTAAATTAATTAACTAATAGTGCTATTTACAAAATTAAAACTCAAAATAAAATTATTGGAAGCCAAGGATTTTGACCAGTTAGAATAGTCAATTGACAAGTTATTCTTAATATTATACTATATAGTCCACTTATTATATGATTTTATAACATCATGGAGTAAGAACATATGGGTCAAAGAAAAAAAAAATCATATCAATTCTGTGATAACCAAGGATTTTGAAGAATAAATGAAAGTTTAACTTTTCAACTAAACTAAAATGGCAGTTAATTCCATAGTGGTGTACCTATAAACCATGTTTTTTACTTATAAAAGGTTGTGTATATTAGGTGCAAGGAAGGTGTTTATTAGGTGTTGGGTTTCTATGATTCTAAGATCTTTTGCCTAACTCGTTCTAAATTTTGCTTATTTAGGTTTTCCTATGGGACATTGGGGGATTATGCTCAGTTTATTGGGTGTTGATTGTACTATATATCAACCCTAAAATTAGATATCGTATATGTTATTTATATGTTTCTTATGTGTTAAAATTAAAGAAGTCATTTGAATTTGTAAATTAGATTTTTTTTTTTCATTCATAGCATATAAACCCAACTAGAATAGCTTTAAATATTCCTCATGTGTTTTATTATACACTAAAATTAAGTATTGTTGTGCCTTTGATTTTGGTTGTGTACAATTTAGCTAATGTACTTTTATGTGTGCCAAGATGTGGGATTAGATGTTGTAATATCGTGCTTGTGGCATTTGTCCCTGAGAACGTGTTGTGTGTTTGGCTGATTTAATCTAAAAGCTTTGTTTTGCTTTCGTGATTACCAAGCTAGGGTAATTGGAGAAGCTTTTGTGCGCCGCTCAAGGAATATATCAAGTGTGATCAAATCAGTTTCAGAAGATTTAATTTGAAGATTAATTGTGGAAGTTTCTATCTTTTGTTCAAATCTTATGAGATAAGATTTGTTGCAGATTTTAAAAGATACACTTTATGTTTTTGTGTGGACTCTTTGTTCGTTCAAGCTCATCGAAGACAAAGCCTGAGGAATTGCTACTTAAGAAGACCAAAACCTAACTGCTTAGTGTGCTTCGTGTTGTGTGATTAGCGTTTTGATATTCCGAGTTCACACTTGTTCTGTAACTCTCTAAGCAGCTTTATGTTCTTGTATTAGCTGAGAGTTGTTTGTGTTAGTTGTCTGATCTTGAGATCTATCTTTGTTCTTGTGTGTAAGAGATCGATCATTGTGGCAGTGATTGTGTGAGAAAGTGAGAGGAGCTCTCATACTTAGTGGGAGGACTAAGTAATAACCACAGGTAGAGATAGGTAGAAAAGGCAGTGAACAAGGGTTGTTCAGTTAAGACCTTTTGTGTACTTGATTCTCTATAATAGTGGATTATCTTTCTTGGGTGAAAACCCTCCAGACGTAGGTGATATTGCACCGAACTGGGTTATCAATCTCTTGTGTCTATTTTGTCTTAATGTTCTTTAACTTGCATATTTAAACATTATTAATTGCAACTTGTTGTACAAGATGTCTTAGACATCGTGTAGAACATCTGTCCTACGAGTGCCAGAATTTCAAGCATCATCCGATTGAGAATCAAAGTATCTCGAAGACAATTTTTTTTTGAAAGCAAAATATATATATATAATAAATATGAAATGTTGAGAAACAACCCCTCTCAACATGAGTACAGTACCTAACCAGCATAAATTCCAACAAAACCCAGCCATTATAGCAAAGAAAATGGAGTATCTACTTTCCGCTTTCGATCAAATCTATGAAGTTCAGCACAACGGTGCGATACGAGGGTGCAGGGAGCAGAGATGAGTTTGTTGCAAAACGTGAAAACACAAAGGAAAAAATAGAGGGAGGGAGAAATGGTGTCGAAAATATTACAGACCATGAAATTTCATTAAAAAGTAATGAAGGACTATGATCCATTCACATGACATAGTCATGTTAAATAGACACATGAGAAGATCCAAATCCCCAAATGATAGCTTTGTTTTTTGGCATTCACATTCCATCTTTGCATATTTTAACTATGAATAATGTTATCTTCACACCTCTCTTTGAGGTGGAGATAGGTGGAAGGAGGAGAGAGATAGAAAAAAAAAAAAAAAAAGTAAGAGAGAGAAATGGAATGTGAATGCCGAAGAACATATATAGTTGTCCTTGGGGATTTTGAGCTCATTTTTTTAAACTGAAAAGAAGGAATTGATACAGTTAAGTTGTAGTTATTTGATATACGCATGGGATATTATTTAGGAACGAGTCTTTTAATTTAATGGATATACTAGATTTAGTTAATTTTAATATTATATATTGGCATTATCTCATTCGCAATATCTATCTATAATTAAACAATATTAAAAGACTCGTTCCTAAATAATATCCCATGTGTATACTAAATAACTACGGCTTAACTGTATCAATTCCTTCTTTTTCAGTTTAAAATAAATTAAAAGAATCATAAAACTTGACTTGCTCTGTTTTTCATATTGGATTTGAATAGTTAAAATCAGCTTATTTACCGTGATATTTGGTAAACAAACATCTTCCAAATTCGACTGGAAAAAGTTTAAGAGTTTTGCGAATTAAGGGTTCTTTTGGGAAAACGTCTTGCCAAAGCGCGTGTGAAATCGGGTTTTTCGACAACCGTGTGTCAAAGGATAAAAGGAAATAAAGATTCGAAAGCAAAACGCAAGACAATCAAAAGTGCTTGAAGATAAAATTCACTAATTAAAAAGCTTTACATCAATCCAAACCCATAAAATCGACAGTAAATCTAACAAAAGCAACAATGGCAACAAATTCGAAACTATCTAAGTGCAGGAATCGTAAACGACTGGCTCGGCAACATACTCCTCCATGATCACGTTAGGCTCGTTGAGTCTCTTTGATGCGGACATGAGAGCTTTGTAGTGATTTTTAGAGCTGAGTTGGGAACCCTTTTTCTGAATCAGATTCTCCTATTTATAGAGCTCCATGTCCCGCGTGTCCTTGACGGTTTTCTTCTTTACTGGATGGTATTAGTGGGTCTGATTCCCCACAATCTGATGCTTGCCCCGGAAGTTCCATGCGTAGTGGTGGGAGTGGTGTTCTTCAACTGTTTCCTGGCCATGTGGATAGCCATCGTGGGGAGAAGCACACGCTTTTCCAACTGATTCAGTCAATGCCGCACGTGGTAAGCATGCCCGTGTTTCTAGCGACGGTTATCAACGTCCCCTCGTCGAAATCTGCTATCCATTTAACTTGGCATTTTTCCTCACCTCTCCTGGTCCATTTTCGACTGCCCCATGCGTTTTGGGCCAAACATTTTGGGCCAACAGATGCCCCCCAAAAATGTTGATTCTCGACTACCAGGCCTTGGAGGGATCAAGCATTTTTTGAACTTGGATTTCGAACGGAACTGTCATTCGTTTGTAACCTTTGCCCTTTTGACTTCATGTCCAATCAGAAATCATAGCGTCTGACTTCACTCCAATCAGAAGCTTTAGCGTCAGACTTCACCTGCCCATCCGCCGTCTCTTCACTAGAGTAATCATGGCTCCTTTTTAGCCTACATGTTAGGATTCTACGGTTATATAATAAAATAACCGTTGGATTTCAAATTTTATGCAACATCGCGTAATGTGGCTTCACGTCCGTCTCTTCGTTTGCCTATAAATACGCCATTGTTGCTTCCTTGCAAGCTTTACAACTTCTGAATCATCCAAGCTTCGTCTAGTTTTGCCCGCGATCATCTGCAACCGACTGGTTTCTGCTTCTTCCTTTCTCTCTGGTGCATTCTCTGACCGCTTTCATGGCTTCTGATTCTGACAACATCATTCCATTGGCTGCTGCTTTTGAAATGAACGAAGTCAAACGAGTCCATATTCCAGACCCACCGTATGAGGCGGAGAAGAGGGCTATCTGGAAATCTCAGGTACTCATCCCTATCTCTGTTAATGGTACCTTACGTGCCATCTTAGGTCCCTTGAAGAAAGCGAAAAAGGATAGGCTTACTAGCCTTCCTGATGGTTATGAACAAATTTCACCCCAGTATTCGTGGGGAAGAGCTTATTCTTGCTTTTCGACCTTCCTATCGCTTGCCCTTTCTGAAAGATCCCAAAAGGGCTTTTAGATCTGCCCCGCCCAATCCGACTGCTGGTGACGGAGCCTATTTGAAATGGCTTGATAGGGTGGAAGCCAGTAAGTCTGGGCACTGGAAGGTCACCGGGATTTTCGACCTAATTCAGTTGTCGAGATCGCAAATCTCTTATAACCCTGCTATGCTCTTGAGCTCACTCTTCTTTTGGGAAAGGTCTACCAACAGCTTCCATGTTCCTTTTGGCATAATCACTCCCACTCTTCTCGATGTCGCTGCCATCACTGGCCTTTGGGTTGTGGGTGATGACTATCATTCCTCTGCTGCCCCAACGAAACCCATCGCCATTTCAACGGACAACATAGCCTTCAGCAGATTCATTAAGGATCATTATGTCGAAGACGGTGAAGTTTCTGATGCTGAGCATGTCGCGTTTCTCTTATATTGGCTTTCTGCTTATGTATTCTGTACCAAGTCTCTGAGGATTCCTGCCAAGCTTCTTCCTTTGGCTAACTTGTTGCATGAGGGTCAAAAAATTGCTATGGTTAGACTTGTGCTTGGTACCCTTTATCAGATGATTAATGAAGCAGTAACCGATATCCGAGATCCCAAAGTTGTGTCTCTGAACGCAGCCGGTCCATTGTGGTTGCTTCAGTTTTGGATGAATGCGGTTTTTGAGTCGTTTCTCCCAGCCAAGAAACCTCCTTCCATGGTGTCCAACACAAGGATTGACACTCACAGGCTTGAAACCCTAACCCCTCCTTATGATGCTTCTACCTTTGAAGCCGATTTCAAAAAGTATTTCACCATGTTCTTCGAGCTGAAGCGCTACCGTTCCAGTTTTGCACCATACAGCAAACCCTCTTATGGCCCTCGGTGGCTAAGAAACTCCTACCCAACCTTCCTAGTTCAGAGGATCTCTCTCAACATCAGATCGAACTCTGGCAAACCATACTATCCCCTAGGTTACTGACTATCAATTTTGCCAGTAATGACTTCACCTTGTGCGGTTATAACCCTCAGCTTGTTTCTCGACAATTTGGGCTAAGTCAAGATTTGCCCAACACATTGTTCGATCAATCTCTTGTCCTTTATCCTGGCGCCGTCACCAAACGTAGTGCCTTTGACATCACTATCAACTACTACAATGAGGAGCTGATCGGCCTTAGCCCTTTTAACTTTGTTCCATCCTTTTATGTCACCAAGGCATTTAAAACTTGGTGGTCTACTTATTGGAGCGACATTTCGATGCCGATTGAAGATTGTTTCCAGCGTATAACAAATGTTTTTCTTTTGCAGAAACAAGCTCCTAAGAAGACCAAAGGTATGCATACGTCTGAGATCAACGCCTTCCAGCAATTCTTCGGTGTAGTATATTTTCCGGGTCCTCGACTTCAAGAGACTGTTGCCAAAGCGGCTCAAGTTCTCAGGCAAATGTGGGAATCTAAAGCCAAGAAAACTCGATTGATCATTCCTTCTGATGAGGATGATCTTTCTTTCATTATTCGAAAAACAGGCTTTAAATTCCCACCATTGCCTACTTGTAAGTATGCTTTGGCCTTTCCATTGGTCCTTCCTAAATGGGTTGACCATGTAAGTATCAAGAACTTTTATCATAGCGCGTTGCCTCCTCGGAAGCGGGTGACCTGGACTAAGTGTTACTTATGGAATTTTCCTTTCCATGTGCCGGTCGAAATCTTCAACCACATATCGATAAGAACGCTTATTGGTCAAGGTAACTATTTCGACCTGGCATTTTTGCGATATTTATGGCTTAACTCTTCTTTGCTCTTTTCTTGCAGCTGAGCCAATTCCTCGATCAACTTCTCAAGCCTCTCCCCGAGTGACTTCTGCTACTATTGAGATTGATGATGATGATGATGATGATGATGTTAGTCTGGCCGATAAGCTCAAAGTGCCCAAGGTAATATCTAGGCTGTGGAGCTTCGTTCTTTCTTTGATATATGCCCTTTATGACCTTTTGCTTTTATCTCAGAGTCGAAAACGAGGGGTCACGCCTACCACTTCTGCAAACCAGAAAAAGGCCAAAGGTGCTGGTGGGTCTGCTGTGAGTAATCCTTCCCCGGTTAAGTCGGCTAGCTATCATGAAGAGATCCAGCAAGGTGATGATCAACAGGCTTCCAGCCCTCCTCCTCAAGACACTAGACCTATTCCAGTCGAGATGGCTTCGGCCAAGAAGACCTCCAGGAAGAAGTCTGGTCACAAATCTGGCAGCCCCTCTTCTCGCCATTCCAGGAGTTCGACAAGCTCCAGTCCTCTTAAAGGGTTTGCCCCTAAGGTAAGTTGTCGTGATTCCACATCTCATCTCGATTTGTTTTCCTTTCTTCCCCCTCAACTATTTCCACTTTTTATTCTTCAGAGGGTTGGCATGTCTAAAATGACTGTGCCTTGAGCCACATGGTTTCCTCCTAATCCCCCACCAGTTGTTCTGTCTAGTTCTTTGAGCAGTTTGGAATCCTCGAGCTCGAGTTTAGACTCTAACGAGTCGGACCCTGTGTGGGACAAGCTGACATTCTATTTTAACTCGAAACCAATCGCTTGGCAGCATCCTGGTTGCGAACCTTATTATACCAAAGAATGTCGAGATAATTTTTCTAATTTTCCTCCGTAGGATACTCAGAACGCGCCTCCTCCAGTTCGTGAAGGAAGTATGCCACATGTCGAAGTACAGAGTGGCGAAGGCCAAGTGCCCCCAGTCACTCAGCCTGACCGGGTGATTGGTGTCATGCCTCCCCCAAAGGCTGATGCTCTAGCCTCGACACAATCTGATCCTTCTCCCCAGCTTCAACGGGACGCTAGAGTTTCTTTGCTTTCTCCTCATGCCAAAGGAGGTTCAGCTTCTTCCAAGACAGCAGCTTCTTCTCACACTTCTGGTGAGAGACTTAATGCCCTTTTGGTCCAAGACCCACTCGCCACTCTTCAAAGTTTCTTTGATGGCACTCTGAATCTCGATTCTCCGCCACATCATACTGAAACTACTAAGACTGCTCAATCTAGCGGGGTAGTCAGTTCCGGCCAGATTGAAGAAGCTTTAAGTAAGCTGAAGGGGTTAATCTTCGACGGGGGTTTCATCGACAGTGTCCGGGCCAACCCTCAACCAGGCCATGACGTCAAGGAGTTGCTTACTTTCCTGTTGGGCCAGCGGCTCGGCCAAGTTCAGGCAGATGCTCCTGTCGAGCTTCAGACTTTCTTGGTTGACCTTTTGGCCACACTTGACAAGGCCAACACTGTGCAGCAGCTCATCAAGACTAAAGAGGCACAAGTGGCTTCTAACACTAATGGGCTCTTGACTGCAAAAGATGAGATCCTTAAGCTGACTGCCAGGAAGCTCTTATAACAACTGATCTGTCAAGTGTTGATGCTCGGCTGGATGAGCTTCAGAGGGAAATGGCAAGACTTGAGAAGGAGAAGGCAATGCTGATCGAAGAAGGTCCAGTCATGAATGCCCGGCTGACTACTCTAGCTGCTGAATGTGCAAGTGTGATGTTGTCGACATCTCAACTCTCCAAGGAGGTTGCAGCAGAGCAGGGTGTTAAGCAGAGCTTGGATGCCAGGATCGCTGCTGCCGGTGTTCAACTTGAAGACTTTAAATCGAGGATTTAGGACTCTTTACTTTCCATTCATTGCCTTTGGGTTTGTAATGGCCATGTGTTTGTATGGCCTTTGTTGCCAATGTTTGTAATGCCCGTATTTTATGATGTTGTTCGACAATGAATTTGCATTAATGATGTCGACATGATTTGTCTTCTGACTGAGCTTTTATTGTCGAGTTCGCATTATCTTGTTAAAATACTCCTTGCGTAGTATTTCTGAGTTTCATACCATTTAGCTTGGCATCTTTTGCGGTAATCTAACTTTCCATCTTCCAAACCATTAACCAACTTCTTGGAAAATAGGGTAATTTATGACGCTCTTTTACCACGTTCTTGTTCAACGACGAAAGAACTTCCTCCACTCACGGTAGTGGCTGACGTGGCTAACTGTGCTTGGTTAACGATTTGGCAACTGCATGTCATGCATTAATACGACTGTTTGTTTCATTTCTATTATAAATAAAGCCGTTTTTTACCCTTTCTCATCAGTAACTTCTCCTCTCCATTCTCATCTTCTCCCTGACACCACAACCTTCATTTTTGATTATGGATAGCGGACTTATCCTTCACCGCATCCGAGACATGGCCTTCCACCATAACCTTTTTCACGACATGTATGAGTCTTCTTCTCGCCTCGATGAGCTTTTATGGCTCATTGATCAACTGCTCCAAAGGCCCATCGTTGCACACGTTAGGATCCCTCTTCAGGAGTTCCGGGGGCTACTCTTCGAAGCCAAGCCTCTGTTTGAAGAATTCAGGGAACTTTCCGTGATGGTGTTTTTCCAGGAGTATCAAATAGATGAGTTGAAGGAGAAGTTCAACTTTCTCCAAGCCTCCTTGGACCAGCAAGACCCGGAAGGTCTCGTTCGACTGGCTGTTGAGATATCTGCGGTCTCTCTTGAAGACCTGGCTGCTCGTCAGAAGAAGGCTCAACTTGAGGGCCAGATGGTAGCGCTGGTGGATCAACTGGAACCTATGCAAGCTAGATATGATGGATATAAAGCCAATCTTCCGTTCTAGGCTTTTAATTTCTTTTGTATCTCGCCATACTTGTAATGTCCTATTTTGATTAATGAAACATTTATAGTTTGGCAATTTCGACACTTTCTTTTATTCGATTTTGACTTCATGCAGCATTGACTTATACGCTTTTAGGTACTTGCCATTTATTGTAACAAATTGACGCTGACCGCTTAATTCTTTAATCACGTAGGCATTATTAGATAGTGCTTTCTCGACTTTAAACGGCCCTTCCCAATTGGGGGCCCATTTTCCGTAGGCCCTATCTTTCTTATCCATTGGCAGGATAACCTTCCACACGTAGTCCCCTGTGACAAAAGATTGATTTTTAACCTTCTTGTTGTATGCTTTACCTATGCGATCCTTCTGCCTCATTAAGACGTCCAACGCCAAGACTCTTTCTTCGTCGAGATTTACCAATTCGTCTAGCATCTTGTTCCAATAGACTTCGCTTGGGATTTCTTCTTGTCTTTGAACTCTGCACGATTGCAAGTATACTTCTGCGGGTAGCACAACTTCTTGGCCATAGGCCAGTCGAAAAGGTGTTGTTCCTGTCGCTTCCCTTGGTGAATTCCTGTAAGCCCACAGGACTTGGCTTAAGGACTCATGCCAGCTTTTCGGCTTTCGACCCACGTGCTTTTTAATCAAGCTTATTAGAGTTTTATTGGCGGCCTCTACTTGGCTGTTTGCCTGAGCATAGTAGGGGGTCGAGGTTAGAAGCTTTATGCCCCAGGATTCTGCAAAGGCTGCCACTTTTCGTCCTACGAACACTGTACCTTGGTCCGTTGTGAGTGACTCCGGCAATCCAAAACGATACACAATGTGATTCTGTATGAATTTGATTACCGTCTCTTGCGTCACGTTCTGTAGTGGAATGGCTTCGACCCATTTAGTAAAATAATCAATTGCTACAATTATATACTTGTGCTGCCTTGACGAGGCTGGGTGAATCTCGCCAATTAAATCTATCGCCCATCCCCTAAAGGGCCATGGCTTGATAATAGAGTGTAACTCGCTAGCTGGCACGTGTTGGATTCCTGAATGTTTCTGACAATCTTGACAACCTTTTGCGTATTCGATGCAATCTTTCATGATAGTTGGCCAATACATCCCTTGCCTAAAAAGAATCCATTTCATCTTTGCCTCTGCTTGGTGAGCGCCACATAGGCCGTCGTGAGCGGCTGATACAGCTATGAACGTGTAACGCCTCAATTTCCTAACTGAGGAGTCACATTAGTAACCTAACAAAGTCTAAGGACTATTTCGTAATCTTAAGAAAACACGATATATATTTTTTTTCTTTTCAAAACAACTAAACATAGTTGAATACATAACATAGTCTTAATTAAACAACTCGTTCCCGACATATAATAATAGTATCTTACAATATCATAAGCAAGTTTCCAAAAAAGTACGCACACTTAAACAGTGGCGAAAACAGGGTTTTAGAAGCAGGGTTTTCAGATAACGAAGAAGACTCAAAGCATAAACTACTAAGAGGAAACTATACAGCTTCTTCCATCCTTGCTCCGCCGGTTACTATCCCTCCTCCATCTCAGCATGGCTAAGCATCGTCGGAAGGCTCTCCATCGCCTAATAGCGTTAAGCGCCCAAACAACAAGTAGCAAACAGAAAGGGTTAACTCCATACAACTACCACATATAAAAGAGAAAAGCATGCTATTCAAATTTGATTACTTAGCATGGTAAATAAACTAGCAACTTAACTCAAATTAGATGACAACTCATCCTATCGATCATGAAATCAAATCTTATATCAGCATATCAGCAAAATCAACGATATGGTTTTAAAACAGATATCAACAAAACTTAACAACATAAATTAACTCACGAACCAATAACTCAAAAGCATAGATTAATTTAGATAACGATAACTTCAACAGTATAGATGTAGATCAAATTTCAACAAAACCAACAATGCAAATCAACTCATATATCAACAAAACCCACAATATAAATCAAATCAGATATCGTCAAGCCAACAATATAAACCAACCCAGATATCAATAGAACCAACAATATAATCAACTCGGATATCAATAACCTCAACAATATCAATCAAACAATAACGTCTCGCAAGACGGGACAATCACATGGGACAAACCCACCTCATCGCCACTTTATAACGTCTCGACAGACGGGACAATCCCGTGGGACAAACCCACCTCATCGCCACTTTAGCGTCTCAAAAGGCGGGACAAACCCACCTCATCGCCACTTTATAACGCCTCGACAGACGGGACAATCCCGTGGGACAAACCCACCTCATCACCACTTTAACGTCTCAAAAGACGAGACAATCGCGTGGGACAAATCTACCTCATTGCCACTTTATAACGCCTCGAAAGACGGGACAATCCCGTGGGACAAACCCACCTCATCGCCACTTTAACGTCTCAAAAGACGGGACAATCGCGTGGGACAAATCCACCTAATTGCCACTTTATAACGCCTCGAAAGACGGGACAATCCCGTGGGACAAACCCACCTCATCGCCACTTTAACGTCTCAAAAGACGGGACAATCGCGTGGGACAAATCCACCTCATTGCCACTTTATAACGCCTCGAAAGACGGGACAATCCCGTGGGACAAACCCACCTCATCGCCACTTTAACGTCTCAAAAGACGGGACAATCGCGTGGGACAAATTCACCTCATTGCCACTTTATAACGCCTCAAAAGACGGGACAATCCCGTGGGACAAACCCACCTCATCGCCACTTCAAGCAAACCAAAACATCTCATCCAACTCAGTGGTCACTCAAACAACAATCTCAAATTCAATAATCAAATCAACATAATCACATGTTATTCATATTATCAACAAACATACGTCTCATCAAAATGCATACTAACTCAACTCACTATTTCAACATAACAACAATCAAGGTATCAACAATAACCATGTCTTATCCACTAGAAAGCAGTAATGACAGAAACCAGTAAACGGTCGAAGCTTCTCAGAAAACATTTGGCACAAGCCTCAGAAACAGTCAACATAAGCAAGCATACAATATTTCAATCAATGCCAATCAAATTAAACATCTTATTCTCAAGCGCATGCAGTGCGAATAAATCATGCAAGACTCAAGGACACTCTAAAACTGAGTTACCCTTACCTTCATGAGTAGAAGTTGTGCATGGAAATTGCGAACCTAGAACAAGGAAACACAATCGTCGACACAAGCCGTACTAGAAACAATACTATCTAATAACACTAATCGAAACCGGAAAGAAAGCTTTTAAAGCTTCAGAGTTCACATTTAGGCACGAATGGACAATGGAGACTTCGTTCGCTAAAACGAGCATAACTCGAGCTACATAACTCGGAATGACACGAAACCAATGCCAAAAGTTCGACAATTGAAAGAGCTACGCAATGGCTCAGGTCATAGAGACCCAAAAATTATTTTTGGACACGTTACCCTAACAAATAGGTTTCGGCCACTTTAGAAAATAGGGTTTCCGAACTTTTTCTTCGATCTAAATCAATTCCTAGGTATTCTTAGGCGATATCTAGGCCAGGGAAACTCTCAAAAAAATTATCGGATCGAAAACTAGAACAGGGGTATTTTGGCCAAGATTTTTAGCTCGGAAACTCAAAATCGGAATTTCGAAAAATAAATTTGATAAGCTTGATCCTAACGACATTTATAACAACTAATCCTACTGGCGCTAAGCTCAGTCGAGAGTTTTCGAACCAAAAAGCAAGGCTTTCTCATAAAAATGGGTATTTCTACAGAATTTGATCTCTGCGGAGATTCGGCGAGATTCAGCGGAAAACAACTGGATATTCATGTTCTTGGGCATGTAGGGAATAAGTTTAGACAGAGAAATCAAGTTATTTGGACACTGTTACAAAAAGCTCGAAACTTTGAGCACAGAAAAACATAGAGAAAAGCGACAGAATTTACGATCAGAGGTAAGGAAAAGCATCAGTACCTCGAGGCCTACGTATAGCAACTGTCAGTGCGACGATCAGGCAAGAAACGGCGAAAATCTTCCTCTCCCTCCTTCCTCTTGAGCTCGCGGCCTTGGTGGTGAAAATGGTGAGGATTTTGAGTTTTTTATGCTATTTATAGGAGATGGAAAACGCGGGGAAATGAAAATTTCGCGATTCCGATTTTTCCTGTGCATTCTTCGGTGAATTATAAGATAGAATCCAGCGACAGAATTCCAGAACTCGAACCAGGTTTCTTGGAATTCGAGCAAACGATTCACTAACGGTGTTAATCGATTTAACCCGAAAAGTTACTTTTTGCAGTTGATGTCGGAAGAGAAAACTTCCTTCTGAAGAAAGGTCGAAAACATCGAAAGAAATGTGTGAACGCGTGTGGAATCTTCATTTGAAGCTCCGAATAGAAAAAGTCTTCATCGACAGTTTACTTTAAGGTTCTTGAGCTATCAGGGATTCAGTTTCGGCAAACTTCCGAGAATTGAAATCGGTCGTTCGTACAGTCCAGGGTTTCGTGTCGAAACACTTGTCAAGGAAAGGAATAAGAGAAATTCTTATATTCCTCTGATTATTTTTTGAATATCGTTTCTACAGTGCTTTAAGAGCAGATCAGTCATTTACTAACGTTTTTGCCCTAAGGCGGAAGTGAATAAGACTCGTGCTATAACCTATAGCGACTATAGAACTGTTCTTAGTCATTCCCTGAACTTTCTTTCTCATAATACTAATCCAAACATCAAACATAAGTCAAGTTCCTCTCACGCTTACACAGAATCCTATGCGTGTGGTGGAAATTAATTAATTTATTTTAATTCTAAAATCCTGGGTCTTACAGAACGCATCGTCTTCGCTTAAGCACATCAACAACGTGTCGTCGACATTCTTTTTGAACAATTCATTGCCTATGATGGTATAATTTAGAGCCCTATATTTGACTTTTCTGTCGGTTGACCCTACAGGGTTCTGCAAGTATTCGACGATTGGCTTTCTCCAATCATTGGGAGTAAGGTTATCGATAGCCATAACGTTGAGATCCAAAGGACTCAATTTCTCCTTGATCCTAATCAACTCTTTCAATTTTTGTTTATCTATCATGTACCCAGAAGCAATTTGTGCTAACTCATTAGCCTCTTGATTGCTTACCCTAGGTATGTAGCTAATTCCTGCTTGGTCAAAATTGGCTAGTAAACTCATGGCCTTTACGTAGTATTTTGCCAAATTTTCACTTATGCACTTATATTCCTTGGTAAGTTGCTTTACAACCAATTATGAGTCACCTTTAACTTCGACGTTCTTTGCCCCCAAGGCCAACAGTATTTCGAGGCCCGAGACTAAAGCCTCATATTCAGATTCGTTATTGGAGCAACTTTCTCGAATTCGAAACATGAATTTGGTTGGGATGCCTTGTGGGGACACTATGAACATACCGATTCCTGATCCTTCCTTATGGCTTGAGCCGTCGAAAAACAACTTCCAAGGCTGTAATCCTACATAAGCTATCTCTTCAGGCAAAATGTGATCTGCCAAGAAATCAGCTACTGCTTGCCCCTTAATTGCCTTTAAAGGGGCATAAGTGAGCGAATATTCGGTTAATGCTAAAGACCATTTACCAATTCGACTATACAAAATAGGCTTGGATAACATGTGCTTTATTATATCAAAGTGAGAAAAAACCATTACATCAATTGGCTTTATATAATATTTCAGCTTGGTACAAGAAAAGTACAAACACAAACATAGTTTCTCGATCATAGTGTATCGAGTCTCAGTATCGTTTAACACACGACTCAAATAAAATACGGCTCTTTCGATGCCATCTTCATCTTCTTGTGCCAACATGCTGCCAATGGTTTCATCTGTAGCCGAAATATATAACCTCATTGGCTTCCCTTTTATAGGAGGAATCACCACCGGAGGGCTTGCCAAATAGTTTTTGAGCTCATCAAATGCTTTTTGGTGCTCTGCTTCCCAGCGAAAAATGTCTTCCTTCTTTAGTCGAAGAAGGGATGAGAAAGACCTAGTTTTGTCACTAAGGTTAGCAATAAACCTTCTAAGGAAATTGACTTTGCCCAATAGCGACTGCAGTTGTTTCTTGCTAGTTGGTGGACTTGTGTCGAGAATAGCTTTGGCCTTGTTCTTGTTGATTTCGATGCCTTTCTTGTGCACCACAAAACCCAAAAAGTCACCTGCAATTACACAAATGCACATTTAAGAGGGTTCATTTTTAAGCCATGTATCCTCATTCTCTCGAATGACTTCCTCAAATGCGACAAGTGTTCATCCCTGGATGGGGACTTGACCACTATATCATCAATATAAACCTGCATAAAAGTTTCAATAAAGTCATGGAAGATAGTATTCATTACCCTCTGGTAGGTCGCGCCAGCGTTTTTCAAACCAAATGGCATGACCACCCACTCATATATCCCTAAAGCACCAGGACATCGAAATGCTGTTTTCAACACATCCTCCTTGGCAATGAAAATCTGGTTGTAGCCAGAATATCCGTCTAAGAGACTTAAGTATTCATCCTTGGGTGTGGCAGCATTCAGATCTCGAAAATCTATGCAGACCCTTATCTTACCATTTTTCTTGATTACCGGGACTACATTGGCCAGCCACTCAACATATTTGGCCGCTCTGATGAACTTGCACCGTAGCAATCTTTCGATTTCTTCCTTGATTTTTACTAGAACGTCTGGATGGAATCTCCTGGGCAGTTGTTTTACTGGCTTCATGTCCTCTTTGATTGGCAGTTGTAATTCTACCAAGTCTCGACTCAAACCAGGCATCTCATCGTAATCCCAGGCGAAACAATCTTTGAATTCTTTCAACAACTCTATCATTCTGCCTCTAAGCTCTAGGTCGATCAAGGAACTTATGTAGGTTGGTCTTTTCTTCGAGCCATCTCCCAAATCTATTTCCTCCAAAGGGTCCTGAGCCTCCATTTTCATGGCGTCCACTAAAGGTTTTTCGAACCCCAACGGACCATCATCATAAATGCAATCCATCCTCAGATCATACACGTCTTCTTTGGCCTCTTCACTTGGCTCATTTCCACGTGCATTATCCTTTCCATTCCGAGATAGCATCTCGACAGGTGAAACTGCAACTTTAATCTTTCCTTTAATGGCCATGTTTTTAGCCATTTTGTCGGCCTCTAGAGCCGTTTTCATCTTGTTTTCGGCCGCGTAAGCCGAAATCCGAGCCAAGCTCGAATTAATCATCATTATGATGTGTTGCCACATTGGTGGCAGCCTCATCACTTCCCATTTCTTTAGCGGCAACTTCTTCTTCGTCACTGTGCCATCCACTCATAGCATCCGCCTTGCATGATTCATTGAGGTGCAATCCTCGAATTGGGTCTAGTGTCACTGATTATTCTGAGTAAGGGTTGAAGTACTGATTGACCACTGTGTCATGTGGAGCAATTGTAGCCAAACTCTTCTCAAAATTCTTCTTGTCGACATAGCCTGCTTCTGCCAAATAGTAACTTTGGTCAGCTTGCACATTCTCGACAACTCCATCTGCTTTCCATATGGAGATTCTCTGATGTAGGGTAGAAGGCACTGCCCCTACTCCATGGATCCATTCTCTGCCCAATAAAAGGTTGTAGTTGGCCTTTGAAGGCAGAACAATGAACAAGGTCGATCTACTTACTGTCCCCACTGTAATATTCAGCATGATCGCACCCATGGAGGTGTTGGTCTTACCTTCATAGTCTGATAAGACCATGTCATGAGAAAGTTTGACGGGACGAACGGAGTTCGGGCCTTGTTAGTGTTTTAAGTGGATCGAGACATTCTCTGGGAATTACATTGGGATTATGGGATCTTTGAAAACTTATAGGAAATACGATAAGACTAAAAGGAAACTATTTTTACAAGGAAAATTCATAAGATATTAAACAACCTCTAAACCTTTAAATAATGATAACAATCTCGGATGCAAGCTTAGGATTGAATATCAGTTTTGGAAAATGAGAATTGTCGTCGAGTCCAAGTTTTAGGAAAACTGTAAGTTCTGAGTATGTTGATACTCCTTCGCTCTTTGAGCAGTTTGTTTAGCCATCCAAGGGATGAGCCGAGAAGCTTCACTGAGGTGTGAGACCTTGTGAATGCGTGAAACTTCACTGAGGCGTGAGACCTCGTGGAAAGCATGGATCTTCACTGAGGCGTGAGACCTCTTGAACAGCATGAAACTTCACTGAAGCGTAAGACTTCGTGCAAGTGTGTAAATTCACTGAGGCGTGAGACCTCGTGAAAGCATAAAACTTCACTGAAGCGTGAGACTTCGTGATTGTATAAGCCTCCACTGAAGCGTGAGACTTTGTGAGAGCATTGATGACTCGAAGAGTTATCGTGAGTGTTTGCACTCATTTTACGATTAATTGTATTTTGTCGCAGAATCGACTTTTACCTTAGGGTATTCTTTTTAGAGACAAATAAGTTAGTTAGAACACGTGGCGACGTGTCGAGTGAGGTCGGAGACGTTGTTTGGCTAATCACTTTGCATTCATGCACTCATTTTGAGGTATTAACACGAGACGGACTTCGGACCTCGGTGGATTCCAAAATGGTCATAAGACCCGGATTTCCATATAAGAACACTGCGGTGATTCTTAGTAGCAGACGAAAAATGGCAGACCTTCGGGTTCACTGCTGATCTGACTACACTCTGTGTAGTGTAAGAGACACGCGAGCGGAAATGGTCCCACCGTTGCTGGTGCTAGGATTGACTCGTTGATGCCCATCCGTTCCGGAATGCATTTGGTTAACCGGCATTGCATTTCATGCAACATGCATACTGACTTAGTTGCTGAGTGTGACTGATAATTGTTAATCCTATTTGATGCATGTTAATTGTTATTATCGTCTTTTAGATTCATTGTGAAATATACAACCCTAGGATGCTATCTCTAACTTATAAGCCTGAGTGGCTACTCCTTATCTTTACCTATTGGATTTATTATTTACATAATTCTTTGGAGTTGACCCTCGCGTCTTCTGTGTGTGCTTTGGCGGACTACGCCCTTTGTTAGATGTCCATGGCGGACTAGTTCATGATGGTTCACCCTTCGGGGGGGAACTAGGTTTGAGATGCTGGAACAGGAGCGCATCGCGGTAGCGAGAGGAGGACGGATGGTGTACATAGACTTGGTCGTTCTGGATTCAGATTCGGACGACGATCACGCTAGCATGTAGGATTGAGTGTTAGTGTGAGCTCCTCGAGATAGGATTAGTGTAGGAGTAGGGTCGTATCTCTGACCGTCATTGTTTCTTTTGGGAACAGGGTAGTTTCCCGCCTATAGCTTTTTGTGTGGTTTCTCTACGGGAATCACAGAGAGTTGGTTGGGCTAGGAGGTCTTCTTTTAGGCTGTTTGGGCTAACTCATTCTCATTTTTGAGGTTTGTGTTGCGGACACTTAACCTTTACTTTTGGTCTGTACATTTTGCCTACGGGCGTTACCTTCTGTTACTTCCCGTCACTGGAGGTTTACTCGTGACGTGGTTTGCTACTTACAGCGGGGGGGCTGTATTTATATTATATATTAGTTCTGTTATCTTTTGTTGGGAGTTTATTTCTTTCAGTCTTTGGTCCTATTATAAAAAAAAATATTCACGTTTTTCCGCTCATTAATTTCTTTTTGGTTACTAAAGTGACGCCTCCGAAATCGGGGTGTTACACTACCAGCTTTACAAAAATTAAATAATTGGCTATATAAATGTAAGAGAAACCATAATTATGTTTATATATTAAGTTTATGCTAAGAGCATTGTTCAAAGATGACCAGTTCATATACGGTATACCATTCTTATCCAGGAAATAAGCAAGCACATATTCAAATACATATTCTAACAAGACCAAAAGGACTAGATGACTACAGCCATCTAAGTTATTTTATTCCAATCAGACTACTTCTCTTAAAATCCCCAATGCAGCAATGCCCATCAACATAAGATCGATGTGCCGAATGAACCTGCAAATTGGGAACAAATTATCACACATTGAAGGAATTGGGTTAATTCGACACGAACAAAAACTAAAACTTACCAACTAATTGGGAGGACATTTCTTCCATAATGTCACAACAAATATAGAAGCTTGTATCCCAAGAAGCATCTTACACACATTTGAGCTCTTTCTCACCACCGAAATCAAAATTACAACAGTTCTCTTATGAATCGATTTGGAAATAAAGAGGTTTATGATTAAAGGACATACAGATCCCTAAATCCCTTAGTGCAACCTAAATCCCTAAATCACTTCGTCTAACCCCAAATCCCTAACCCCAAATTACCTCATCCCGACAAAGCGGTGCGATGTGGGAGTGGTGGTATGTGTGACCTCTGGTGGCGCGGCCCCTATGGAGGATGAGGGGGTGCGATGCTGGAGAGTTCTGAGGCGCTAGTTGTCGAGGTTGATTGAGCGAGGCACTATAACCGGTGGAGGTTGCGGTGTTTCGTCAATTTTGTCCTCATCTTGGGTGCTGCCGCTGCGTCAGTCCTTCTCCTGTGTGATGGTTGTTATCGAATAGAAGGGGGAAGATTGCACCGTCAAGGTAGGGCACGAGGGTCACGCATGCGGAGAAGGGAAGATGATCCAGAATGGAGCTAGGTCACAGGGGTTCAACAATTCAATGTGTATGTCGACTGTGTTTATAGTTGTTATCTTTAGTTTTTTGTTTATGGCTTTTTTTAAGAAAAAATAATATTTGAGTTGTGAAAATTTAAAAGATAAAACGCGGCTAACACTAAAAATATTTTGGCAGACAGGAATTTTATGGGCTCCAAAATGTAAATCTAAATACCACAGTTAGAAATTAGTGGGATAATGTTTCCACGGTTTAAAACACTGGCCATAAAATTTCCACAGTTCCACAGCCGTGGCTTATAATGTCGAGGCCACGGTTTATTATGTTTGTGCTTAAGATTTTTTCAAAACTGTCTACAGTTATAAACCGTGGCATATAGTACGTTTAGGCCTCGGTTTTTTGTCCGTTGAAAAAAATAGCGTGGTCTAAAGTGAAAAATGTTGTAGTGTGTTGTTTGTGGAGGATTGACAATGGCTCCACGGTTCATGTTTGAGATGATCATTGGCTCCCACAATATTGGACTCCTATAACATATCCGAATAAGCTTGTGGTTGAGAGCGAGTTTAGTTTGTGGCATGATTTAACTTCTTCCTCGTGCGGAGGATGGAAAAGAGCTCTTGTGACAAAAAAAAATTGCTTGCTACTACTAAAGATATTTTGGAAATTCCCTTACCTTTTCATCCTGTAGAGAACGAGTTTTTCTAGCCTGCTACACCTGATGGTTGGTATAGAACACTTCTACATCTTCTTCTTCTGAGACCCTTTTGCCCGTAGAGTTCTAGAAAGCAGCATGGGATCCTCAGCTCTGCCTCACTGTAAGGAAGTGGTTTGGAAGGGTTGCTTGGATATTTTTTTGGTTTCACTCTAGGCTTTGCATATGTGGCATTGACTTTGATGATACATGCCCCTTTTTCCAAGTTGTTCCAAAAACCATAGACACGCTTCTATTTTACCCAATAATAAGTTATTGCTGGTTTGCCTCACAGTTAGGTCTTCATCATGACCGCGAGTGCTCCTTTTAGTTCTTCATGTTGCATTTTGTCTAGCGTGTTGATTCAGATTCGATGGTGTTCATGTATCTTGGGATCAGCTCTTGTGACGGGCTGCTATGATGAGTCCTCAACTGACTTGTGAGTAAATGACATATCAGAGTAGGAGCTTTCTGCTCGTTGGAATCGCCCTACTGATGGGAAGGGGGAGGTAAACTTTGATGCCTTTGTTTCAACCGCAAAGGTAGCAGGTCTTGGCATGGTAGCCCGAGAAAGTTATACTGAGTTTCTTGAGGTTGTGGCGGCATTACCTGTTCGATGCTATGTCACATTTTCTGGCAAGGGCTTTGGATTTTAGGTTGGTTTTACCTTTGGTGTCTGATTTGTGCTTTTACTCTGGGCGCTTTGAGACGAATTGCTTGCAGTTGTTCCAAGCCTCGAAGCATCCCTTGAGGGGTAGCTCTTATATATTCTATCATTAAGGATTGTCGTGATTTTTTTTTAGTTTTTTATTCTTGAGTTTCGTTTGCTCGTATGAGTGGTAAATGTGTTGCAGACCACCTGGTTAGAAACTCTAGATTTTCCTCAATTCTACTTTTGTCGAAGAAGCTCCTCCGAGTCTCCTTTCTTTTGTTCATCGCGATGTAATGGTATCTGGGCCTGTTCTGTCTTCTTAATTAATAAAGTCTGGTTTTTCAAGAAAATAAAAATAAATATGCATGTTATTGAGAAACTAGAGAAACACATAATGTGAATTATAGCTTCTTATTTATCATAACAACTTTAGCATATTCATATTTATTTTTTCTTTCATTTCATTTCTACATTTTTTTCTTTATATTTCTTTTTTTCTTTTCTCATCCCATCACTTGTCACATTTCTTATTTATCTTTCTTCTATTTATTCTTTTCTATATTGGGTGTGTTTGTATTGGTATTATGTGTGAACAATTTTCTTTATCAGAATTGAGAAGTTTTGTACAGATACATGCATTCCTGTAGAAAATGGCCCGAAATAAAAATAAAAGAGTGGATGAAGAAAGGTGGCTGTTAGGGTGCAAGTGCTCTATAGGTCTTGCACCATACAAGAGCCAATTTGACCTGTTATAACAAGTAAGGTTACCTACTGAGAAAAAAAAATTAAACATTTGATTACAAAAATACCCTCCTGTAAACCCAGATCTCCATCCCCACTATCCTCATCTAAACTCAGATCTCCTTCACCTGGAAACAAATTTCATTTATTCTATGTTCAAATCTTAAAGACAGATAACAATAGAGATCTTTTCTTTTCTTATGGGGTTCTAATTGTCATGCTTTCCTCTTTCTGTTTGTTTTTGCTATTACCATTTCTTTGTCCCTGATACCCAAATCCATCATCAGAGAGAGGAGATGAGAGGACAACCACCAGCTCCGATCCGGACTCCTTCGCCGTAGGAACCACCGAGGACTCTAACTCCATGCTTGCCTCCGCTGGACCTGGAAAAGATATCCTTATCCCATGACCCTGGCTGGTGGCGACGAGCTTTCTATGAGCGACAGTAGTGCGACGGCGACGGCGACGGCGGCGAGATCAATGGTATGGTTGAACTCGCTCAAATCCTAAGGCACCTCCGATTTCAGATCTGAGTCGCCCCATTGATGAAGGTGCTTCGGTACCTGGGAAATCTCCCCGATCTGAGTTTTGGTGGCTCTTCACCGGCTTCCTCTTCAGCGGATTTGCGTCGACGACACCCGCACCTTCCCTCCCTGCAACACCATTTGCACCCACGTTCTCCGCGAGTTTCCCTCCTTTCGCATCGCCGTCAAGACCCACCAGTCGTTCGCAGGCCCAAGACAAATTCTTCTCCAATCCCCTATCAAAATGCAAACTTCAAGCAGTTGCTCAATCCAATCTAGTTCATGTTCAAAACGCACATTTTCCAGTTTACACCTTGCTCTCTGCAAACCGTAATCAAGATCATAAATTAGGGGTTTGTTTGAAGTCATCTCGCCCCATGAGCACTGCGCCGGAGCCTTGTGATCGCCACGGCGGAAGTTGGCCGGAGATGGCCGCAGTGGCATGGTTGCTGGTGAAGAGTAAAGAAGGTAGAGTTATGATATATACACACCTCTCCACTTCTTTTCCACCTTCATTTCTATTTATTTCTCTTTTATCTATCAATCAAATCACCTATCACATCTTTACTTTCTCTCTCCTTTCTTCTTATCTCTCTCTTCCTCCACCTCACCTCATTTTTGAGGTGTGAAGATAACATTATTCAAAGAAGGTATGGAGCAGAGGTGGCACACACACTAAAGGGCTTAAGTGTAACAAACAAATTATAATTATAATAATTAATTAAAAATAAATTACAGGTTCAATAGGTAACCAATATGGCATCTTAATAGAATATTCCATTTGTGTGGCTAATAAGATATCTTGCACCGGTGCAAGACCCACAACCTATTGCACCTTATCCTTCACCATGAAGAAACATAGCAAATGACGTGATTCCAAACTATAGGTTCTGCACGTGTATCATCATCATTCGTAGACCAAATTATTCAATCAGGCCCACGTGCTTAGATGCTGCACACGCGCGACAATTTTGTCTTTTTTTTTTCAAAAGTAAAATTTTATTCACTTCAAATGGATGCGATAAATAAGTTTTCCCACAAATGATACAATACAACGCCATAAAAAATGAAATCCAAAGAAACTATCGCAAATAGGTAAATTTTAGTTATTAGTAATGTATTTTTTTTTATATAGACGAATGTTAGTGGTTAGAAATTTTAGTAAATAATCTTTCATCCGGATATTCGAATTCGGGACCCTTCACCTTTCATATCACCCAACTCTTAGACCATTTACAATGGTTTTCAACCTTCAACACCACTTTTCCTCTTCCCAACACTCCACATCATTTTCTCTCTCCAATTCAACACTCAACTTTTACCCACTCCAATGGTTTTTCATTCAACACCCTACCCCACCACTTTTTTATTTCATATTTTTATTTAATTTTATATTTTTGTTTTTATGATTACATAAAATTACAATTATCGATTTAAATTAAATTAAAACAATAAACACTTAACAATTTAATTTTTTTTAAATATAGACAATAATTTATTTTATTTTCTTAACTTAAAATGCAAGACAACAAACTAAGCACACAATAATTTATTTTTTCAAAACAAAGGCTAATAGAAAAATAATAATATTAAGATAGTGAAAAACTTGGCTTTTTTTTCGGTGTCCAAATCAAACGAACCAAGTCTCTATTTATATAGGAAAAGAAATCATGAATTTTGGTTAAAAAAAAATTCCCAAAATAATTCTTTTGCAATGAAATAATTGAGTTCAAAAGATTAAGATGAGAAAAATCCAGACAGCCAATCGCATGATGCCAAGTGTCCCTCCCTTTTCAGGTTCAACATGTTAAACTCCCTCACCACCTCTCTCCTCCACATCATCTTCAACAAAACTCAACAAACCACTACACTATCTCAACAAAACTCAACCCCCTCTTAACACCCTCATTGTAAATGGTCTTATGTTCCTAACTCTTACCACTTGAGCTATCCTTCGGGCATGTTAGTAAATTAGTCTCTAATCAGGGATCCTCTCCTTCATCCACGAAATTTTTATGTCATGTAGCTCTTACCACTTGAGCTAACCCATAGATAATTTTTTTTTAATTTTTTTTTAGAGTTTGGTTGCTCTCCTTTTATCGTTTGTCATTATTATCACTGTAAGCATATATAGAAGGTTTTTGGATAATAACAATCTTTTTATACATATAAGCCAAAAAAAATTCTATTAAGAAAATAATATATTTTAAGTACAAGAGTAAAAATGTATCCAATGTGGAGGTACTAGAAAATTAAATTACAAAAGAATAAAGATAATAAATTGTAACTGTAACCGCATATGACGAATATATATCATCAAAAAAAAATATGAGAAAAAAAATATGAGAAAATTATATACATTTAAATGAGCATTACGGGTGGCACAAGTAGTGGCGAATGTGCATTTTCTTAAGGGATTTCCTAAGCTTCTGACCCGGTTCGATCCTCTCTGTCTCTGAGGTAAAAAAATAATATTTTTGTGCCCAAGGATATCACTACCGTATCTCAAGTCAGATTAGTCACGTTGGGCCCTTTCCCCGTGGAGAGAGTAATAGAAAAAAGTAATGCCAAATAAATAATCCATCAAGAAAAAGAATTTTATTTTCAAAGTTATATATGCGTTAATTAATTATGGGAGATAATCGCATTAACGGTAAAAAAACAATATGGAATGACACTAACAATGAGTTACCTTCCTTTTTTTACAAAAAAAAATTACTGAGTTAAAAATACATAAAGAACATCACATAAAAATCTTACTGTTCTATGAAAATAATAGAAAACATGTTTAAGCTTGATTAATGAGGATTGTACTGGAGTTGCTTTTTCCTCATTGGGTTTGATTCCCAGTAGTCGTTTATTTTCTGAAGGCTAGCACCTTTTAACTAGCGTTGGCAATGGGCCTTGTGGGTGTGGGTTTGGCTATTCCCACACCCAAATCCAAACTTAACACCAAAACATAAACTCAAACTCAAATTCAATATGGGTGTAAAAGTTAAACCCAAACCCCTGGGTTTCGGGTTACCCGAACCCAAACCCAAAACTCAATGTGAGCACCGAATCGACAAAAAATCAAAAATATCAATCCGGAAACAATATGTACTTAAGAGAACAACATGAACATAAGCTGATTAAACCTCATTATCATTCCAATACAAAGGAAAAAAATATAGTTCATGAACATAAGCCTACTTAGTAACTTTAAAGAAAACTCTACTTAGTAGCTTTAATAGTATATATATAAGGGTTGATAATTACATGCATAAGACTTTGGGTTTGGGTGCGGGTTTAATCAATCTCACACCCAAACCCAAACATGTTTTAAAATTTGAGTGAAACCCAAACCCGAACCCAAATCCAAAGAAATCGGGTTTCGCCCACAAATTCGGGTCGGGTTCGGATTGGGCCCCGCGGGTTTGGGTTTTCCTGTCATCTCTACTTTTAACCGAGAGAAAAAAGAAAAAGAAAAAAACTCAAATTATTTTTCTATTAAAATCTTCAGAATACAATACCATATATAAATGTCGAATACCAGAAAAATAAAAGAATAGTCATTTGTAATAAAAAATAATAATAATGCCGAATGAATAATCAAGGAAAATAATTTTGTTTCAAATTATAGACATGCGTAAATAAAGGGAAATAATCACATTAACAGTAAGAAAGCAATATGGAATAACACTAAGTGAAAAATGCACAAAGAATATCACATAAAATTCTTGTTGTTCTATGAAAATAGTAGAAAAACAGATCTTTATTACACCCTATATTCTAACTTATCACCAATACATTTCGGATTTTGTTTCGCCAAAATTTGGCGACCTATCTTTTTAAAATTCACTTCACATGAGTGTTCTTCTGGTGTCTATGCCTTCCGCAAAACGTAACACATCCCCACATCGACAATCGAATCCCGTTATTCCAATGTTTTTTTGTTGCAACTCTTGCACCTATTTGTCTTCTTCTTTATGCTTGTAGTTGTAGACTCTGTCTCCATCTCGGTCTTTGTGACTCGAATTTTAATAGCAGCAAGACTAGCACATATATCACGTAAATCATCAATAGGAGTCCCAAAAGCACATGCCTCCTTCAAGTGATCTTGGTAGCATTTTGAACAAAAATTGTTGGTTGCAGCAGAGCCGTAAAAGCCACAACCATTGGCACAAAGTACTGGAGCCACGTTGTTTGACAACTAATGGAAAAAAGGTTTGTGAATAAAAGACTCAAAAGTTTTGAAATTGTTGAATGATCGAATTGGGTGGGTGTGGATTAATTTATAAGAAACAATGGTATGAAGTAATATCTCATCTCATCATCAATATAACAAACCATATCTGATCTAAACACCATCCAAGTAAATCCAATTTGGAAATCTTTCGTTTATCTAATTTTTAATATTTATCTAGTAGGGCCGGTCCTGCGCCTGTCCAAGCAGACCCACATCCCAGGGCCTCCAAAAAGAAGGGGGTCCAAAAAAATACGAATTTTTTTACAGCGGTTATCCTTAAAGAACCGCTATAAATAATATATCTTTTACAGCGGTTCGGACCGCTGTATAGCTTTTACAGCGGCGAGCTCTACAGCAGGTCCGAACCGCTGTAAAAGGCCAAATTTAACCACTGTAAAAGGTCTTTTTTGGCGTAGTGTTCCCATTAAACTTTCTCAAAAAAAAATTTAGGGTTCCATTTTTATTATTTACCCAGGGCCTCCAAAATGTCGGGAACTGTATATCAGATTTTATAATGAGGGGTTGTCTAAATGACCCATGGTGAAATTTGGGTTAAATAACCCATTGTCTAGGTGGACCAATCACATTTAAGATAAATTGGTTAAATTTTTTATATTTTATTTTTAATTTATTTAGAGTTAAATATGTTTTTGGTCCTCACTCATACACATAAATATAAAATGATACCTGAAAAAAACCACAGAAGTTTTAGTCCTTGAAAAATTACATTTAATCTAAAATGGTCCTTATGATATCATAAAACATACGTGACAATATCGGTCCCTTTAAAATTTCTTCCATCAAATTTAGCCCTCTTTCGTTCATAATTATTTCATATTGTACAGAAATAACTCCACGTTTCCATTTTTGCATATGGTATAGGAAGCCATTTTTTGGTCCTACGCAGGCTATATGAATTCATGTTTTTTGAAAGTCAAATATTATTCAAATAAAGAACAGAAAACATCAAACGGTGGCCCAGGGCTCAACTACATTTACGAAGAAATACATAGCAAGATAATAACGCAAAACAAAACGAAAAGATTTGCCAAATTCATTATTCTATATATTTAAATTTGAAGAACACAACAACATGAAACCAAGCGATCTGTGAATCCCATGGCTGCGTTCTTTGAGTTTTGGGATATATAAAATTCTAGGTTTTGAAATAATTATGAGGGGAGAGGACTAAATTTAGTGGAAGAAATTTTGAAGGGACTGAAATAGATATGAAAAATAATTTTAAGGACTAAAACTTTTGTGTTTTATTTTTCAGGTAGCATTTTAGATTCATTTGTATAAATTAGGGACCAAAAACATATTTAATCCTAAATAAATTAATAAATAAAATATAAAAAATTCAATCAATTATCTTAAATGTGATTGGTACACCTTGACAATGAGTTATTTAACCCAAATTTCAACATTGATCATTTAGACACCCCGTTATAATGATAGGCACCATAATTAACTTACTGACAGTTATATAACTGTTTCTCTCACTCAAACATACGTACGATTTTAACATTAAAAAATATTCTATCAAGAAAAACGTTAAAAGAGAAACATTTAAATTAAAAACTATGAAGGAAATATAAAGTTAAAAAATGACACTTAAATTTTGAAAAATTATAGAAAAAATTTACGTGACTTATTAAAGTGTTATTTTTTTTAATTTAATTACTTACTCAAAAAATCTATTAATTTAATTTGATATAATGTTTTGAAATTTAAATTTCTAAATTTTAAGATTATAACTAGAAATACCAACGATTATTTTATCATACACCTTTAATCTTAAATATAGATAAAGATATTTTGTCTCTCAATTTATAAAATTGCTAATTTAATTAAATCATTTAAAAAAGGATGTGAAGATAAAGTAATAATTGATTGAATGATCGGTATGAGGTACAAGAAAATTAAATTACAAAAGAATAAAGATAATAAATTGTATAACTGTAACCGCAACCAACGGCCTTTGATGAAGTCATTCGCTATATGAAGAAATTATAAACATTCAAAAGGAAACTATTCCACAAGATAGATGCAAAAGTCTCTTTAGATGATACCCAAGCTTCCTTTTATAGGGTAGGTACCAGAAACATTAATTCCTACACTAACTGGGCTACTTGGGCTTGTTACGCTCGGCCCAACTCCCTCACATAATGTAACCACCCTATGACGATTGGTCTAAAACACGTTTCCCTATTTTACAAAGTCTTCTCCTCGCCTCTGGCGTGTGTGCTCCTATGCTCTTGACCGTCCCTAGGTGGGCTTCTTTATGGGGTGGGAACCTCACCTAGTCCACAAGACACCGAGCTTGAAGCATGAGATGTGTCTTTAAAATGTGACCGCCAATTTCTGTTCCCTTGTGATTCAGTCAATAGGTCGCTCGTTGCCACTTTCCACTTGGTAAAGCGTTCCTCGGCTGGCAGTTTCAACCAACGCGCATGAACTAATCTCAAGCTTCTAGTTGCAATAGCTTCTCCGCCCAAAATATCACATTTTCCACGCCGTTTGACGGAATCAACAAAACCTATATAAAGCGCATAGATCGCCAACATGGCGTTAATGCTACATGAACCGCCAATTGGCGCGGAAACTACAAAAATGGTGTACCAACGCCTATAAGATGAAGGGATCGTGATAGCTCGCCACATGTGAGGTGACTCGATGAATAGAGACTCGCTCGACACAATTGTCCATTTCTTGATTTTAAAAATCATAACACATCAAAATGAGATTAATGATAAAAGTGATAGGATCCAATGGTTGGTAAACGTTCATCTCATTTCGTCTAAGACAAATCATGCTATTAATCATCATCCAACTAATTAATCTGCAAGTTTGGTAATATAGGCTCAAAAAGTATTTAGAGGATTGGCAGACTATCCATTCCATCCGCAGCCACCACACCACCTTCAATATATGGTCCCATTTGCATGAAAATTATTGTTAAATATTTGTAAAGTAGCCTCAAATAGAGTCTAGAGTCACTAAAGTTTAGACTCAAATGTTCTTCTTTCCCATCATCACGTCTCCCACAACACTCCATATATATAAATCAAATTAGACCAACCTGTTAAACAAGCTTTGACATTTGAGTTAAACCAGAGCCATTAAACCTCGATGATTAATTACTCATTAGTAGTGCACCATAGGAACGACTTAACAAAGACAATTAAATTATCATTTGAAATGTGCATGATTGCGGTATCATGATAGAAATGGACCTATCATTGAAAAAAATTGTACACGTATAGAATTCTCACGACTCAATTACAATCTAAAGCCACCTAACAGATTATCATGTTCACACTACTGAAAAAGTTATCAGTAGAATAGATTAATACCTAATAAGTGCTTACTAACAGACCAAATGGGGCATGAGGCATCTATCGTGTTGAACAGGGGCACCTACATTATCATTTGGTTTTATAAATAAATGTGGACTCCAGTGCCATTTTCAATTATCACTTTGATTAGGTTATCTCTACAGCAAGATGTTATCCAAAACAGTACATTGCCAAGGCAAGTCTGTTTCTTTTAACATATAAATGTACAAGAAAACGGAATATTGGTTGTTCTTGGAATGGAAACAAATCTGTGGTTATCTGGTTGCAATGGAAAAACCGATTAACATATTTTGTCAATTCTAAATCAAATTTTGATAGACAGGAACCAATTAAGATTGCATTATCGTATTTTAAATTTAGCAACGAGCTAACAATGCTTTTTGATGTGACTGAAACCATCTTAAAACACTTAAAACTTTGCTGTCATTCGAACAACGTATTGTTACTCTTGAAGGTTGCAATGCTGATTAATGATTATTCATGCAAACAGGGTTAGAAGAGTTATCGTTTTTCTAAATTTCATTTTCAATTGTGAAACTCATCTAATTATCCGTTAAGCACATACAAGCATCCACGATATCAAATATATGCTTATACCATTAAACATTACACACCATACTAATACAAGAACATTCGATGCCCAGAATTACTAATAGTAATTCAACTTTAAAGGTTATTCCATAACACCGTATATACAGCTGTTATTTTGAAATGCTGTTTGTTATTAAACCTTCATATGAATAAACAAGAAATGACTAATTACATAATGTTACAGACAATTCTTAATGCTGACATACATAGAAGAATCCAAGCTTCTAGCGATTCAGTTCAAATTGCTTCTTAGGGGGAATGGAATCATGCTACACTACATCCAGCTCTTCCCATTTAGGAACTTAACAGACTCATACTTCCCAACTCTAGAAAAGCATAACTTGATGACTCCATGTGGAAAGACAACAATTTACATTTGATCTGCAGAATATGAAACTTGCATCGGCATTAATGCTGGATATCACTATCCAAGGGCTGATTGTGTTCACTGCTTGTAAGATAGTATTTGGATACGATTTAATGACTTACCCTAGCCTTCAACCATATTAAAGCACTTATAGTAATAATAAGATGCCAATGGATCAAAATCCATAAATGGCAAGATATGGGCAGGCACTGTTTTTTGATCAAAAAAAGATGACTGTGTTCACAAGAAGCTTGTTCCAAGGGACAGATCGCTTAGATTTGTGAGAATTTGTGATCGAGTCGTCCCAATTAGGTGAGCAATTTCAAGCTGTTCCTCCAATGGAAGCATTTCATAACTGTAACAAAGCAGCCCAATTAAAAACAAGCAACTAACATATTAACAAAATATACTTAAGTTGTAAACATAAAAAACAAGTCATGTCTGTAACTACTAGTACTAGATATAGCTCTTTAGCTGGATCCACCACAATAGATTGACTAAGCCAAGTGAAGAAATCACCAACATTTTTCTTGCAGTTATCTGTTGGTTTTAACTTCTTATGATTCAACTCTGGTTGACTGTGCAGGTTTCGTGCCTTTTATATGAACATTCTTTTCTTGTTGCAAAACACAATTCATTAACATGTATTGAATAATCTACTTTATTTTTTCACTTTTGTAACACTAAATGTATATATATATATATATATTACTTAATGGCATATACAATAATGTTTTGGGCGAAGATAGAACATACTGGCATAGAAGCTCGCAGTCAACTATACTGTCAGGGCCAGGCCGATGGGCCTTTCCATTTGAATTGAACTGCCTGAAAGCTCTTGGATTCAAGCCAGCAACATGCGGTACAGCATCTACAAGCTTCCTCTGCAAAGATTGCAGTCTACGAAACGTGATTTCATCAAGAGGAGCAATGCAACCAATACTGCCATCCAAGGTACCAAATAATAAGGCAAATCGATTGGTTTTATCTGAGCCTGGACCTGCACCAGTTCGGTCAGAAGTGGATAGCATCTGCAACCTTAAGAATTTAGTCACATGTGCACCAACATGAAATTCAGCCCTTGAAAGAAGCTTCTGTCCTTTCCAACTCTCAGACATCTTTGGAGCATAGTAAAAAATCTGCTTCCAGAGTCCAGACATTACAAAGGTTATAACTTATGTCTCAACTAAAAGGCCGAAAATATAATACAAACAAACACAACAAACCCAACAATGATGATTTCAGGTTTTCATTTCACTGTAACAACAGGAGGCAAATAGGAACATGCAACCAACAGCCTATTAGATATTAAAGAATTACAATTACGATGAAGAAGAAAAGGAAAATGTAACATACTATAAATTTAAAAAGAACTAGGCAAATGAACACTTTCAGCCAAGGAAAAACCCCAGCATATATAATTATGCTTTTATGAAATGAAAGCAACTTCTCAGATGAATCGGGTAACATTTAAATATACTAAATAAGGCAAGACTTTAAATATTAATAAAGTCAAAAATAAGAAATGTAACTAATTAAGAAAAAATAAAATCATGGTACAACGAACTGCAGCAGAATGTGCATTCCAAAATCCCAATAGGTCAATGTAATCCAATTTGACTGACTGACTAAAAATTGCCAATATCACCTTGACCATTTCACATGAAAGCTATCAAGGTTGATAACAAGGTTTTCAGTGCAAAGAAGACATTCTGAGGCACCAATCAGAAAGGTTGATAACAAGGTTTTCAGCCCTATGATAAGAGGTACAAGAAGCCAAAAAGGACGTAGGAAGATATTTTAAAAACAGTCACATGGTCAATAATATACCACAAAATTTGGTTTTTGACTGAGCGCAATGGCGTCGTGTGATCCAAATAGCCGACCTCACTTAGTGGAATAAGGTTTTTGCTGTTATCATTTAAAAATGGTAAATGCAAATCAGAACAAATAAATGGTCAGACCTGGATATTTTTTTGATCATCTGAAACCATGAGACTCAGAGTACTTCCATCAATCAAAAATTCTGTCGCAAAACAATTAAGAGAGCCAAAATCCTTAGCTAACAAGTTAAGTTGAGCACCCTGCTCTTTCCAACTAAGAAAGTATATGCTTTTATGGACATCACCGATAAGAATGAAGTTCTTTACCTGCAAAATCATTAATAGGTATCAACCAAAAGAGAAAAACTAATGTGCCTTAGTTAACGTCCAATTATCTGAGTTTTCATTATGTTATTTTTAGCTCTCTGCCAATTTATAAATTGTATCATGAATCTTATTAAGCATTCAATGATAACACTAAAAAACAGCTGTGAACACAATATTTCTAAAATGAAAACAGTGAAACTTTACATCTTGCAAGAGAAACTTGGGAAAACTAAAGACATCTAAATAACTAAACTTTGCATGTCTTTGATACATTGCCCATTTTATCCTAATGATAAAAGATTTAAGGAAATGTCACTTACAATATTTAAGCTCACAACATGTAATGGTGGTGCATCAAAAAATGCAATACCAGTCAACTCAGTGCCAGTCCACTTATGCAGAGTAATTTTTGGACCAGATGCTATTAATAGATGGCCCTGAAGTGAGGCCAATGCAGACACATCACCTTTTGATTCCTTCGAGTAAACCTCTGAAACCTGTAAGGAGATGAGATGAACATTTTAAATGATGTCCAAATGAAAGTATCACCCAAAATTAGATAAAAATAGAGGACAATATTGGTTACCAGATTTTGTGGATTATCAGTATTTTTGCCCAAGGAAAACAAGAGGATTCGACCTCTCGCAGCAACATCCTCGCCTTGCACATAAGCAGTACCAACGGCTAAAAGTGTTTCATTTTCTTTTGAGGTTGTATTCTACGATGAAGATAGATTTCACATAAAAATTAATAAGGGCCAGAAGCAATCACCACAGTTAGTTGTATACTTGTATTACCATATTCAGCATTCAGTTTGCTTTGAAAACCAAGGGAGAAAACCTACCACCAGAGTAACCATCTTCACAGTGAGGGCATTTTCAGAACTCTGCATAGGTATGGTTGCCTTAGTTTGCCAAGGGCCACCAGACTTTTCTGGCTCCATGATACGAACCTCAAATTCATCAACAGTATAAAAGCGGTTTTGTTCATCAGAGTTCAAATTCGGATTCTCAGTCTGATGGTTGGCATCTGGGTCAACCAGAGAAACAACTTGACTTAGTGGCTTAAGAACCTGATGAGAATAATTAAAAAGTTGCATTAAAAAATCTGTGACACATAGAGCAATCAAGCAAAAATTTCAAGTGATCCAGCAGAGTAGGACAAAATCTCATTTAACACCAAGCCAACAAAATAATATACTCAATCACCTAAATATTGAAAGAACCACTGACAACGTTGAAATGCACTAGTAAATTAACAAACTAGTGAAAGTGATTACTTCATAAGTAAATTGTACAGAATTATTCTAATTCCTACTACTTATTTATCCTAATAATTTTTCTAACTATTAAATTAAGAAAGTATTGAAAGCTTTTTATGTTTACAAGATATTGAATGAATTTACTTTTTTCACTTAATATATTTTCATAATCGGAAGATACGTAGCAGGATGTATCATTGCTCAATCCTAAATATACATTTTTCAATAATACGGAATGTATTAATAATATATAACACAATTTACTAATCAAGATACAAGCAAATGGAGAAAGAAACTTTAAATGCAGAATTATTTTATGTAGTCTAATTCAAAGTTTAAAAGTTGGAAATAATTTGTCAATTTACACTATACAATACAAGTGTTTACAAATGAATGAATCATTAAATATTTTGTATGATTCAAGCTAGTGATATTACTTGTCATTATGATAAATTGTGTAATAAATATAACCTTGTACGCCTATCAATTATGGTCTTTGAATATTGGTATTTGCTGGCAAATGAGACTGGCAGAGAGAGAGAGAGAGAGAGAGAATGAGACAGAGAGAGAAGAGGCTTACAGGAAATGAAACAATAAGCGGATACAAATTCTTCTCTGCAAAGTAAGTTACTTGATGAGGTGTGGCTTTCAATGGAACCTATGGATGACATCCCAAATTAGAAAATATCATATTAAGATTTTTGTAGAAATTTGAGATTATAATTATAACATGAAAAGGAGGCATTAAATGATAATTGAAAAAAAAAACCCACTTTCTGTACAGGCCAGTGGCTGTCGTAGTTTGAGCCAGTAGGTAATTGGCATATCTTTAGAACACCCTATAAATAAGTAACATAAAAAGAGTCAACCACAATTATAGATCTACAATGAGATAAACTATCCATAAAAGGAAAGTATCACCCTATACCTGTGATGTAACATATATGAGTCCGTGATTGCAGTTCACGTTGTGTAGGACAGTAAAAGCAAGAATGGACCCGTCACATAACTGACACAGAAGGAAAAGTAAGAAAGGTGATGTACATCTAGAAAGTCACAACCAAATTAGTGAAGTGAAGAACATATTTAAAAGACCATTATTGTAGAAATATAGTTACATCAAGGTGAATTCATTCTGACCTGCGGATGAACACGGAGTCGCTCTCTCAATACCATAACCCAAGCCGGTCTTGACCCTGATAGGAAGAACCCTTCATAACTACCAATATTCTTGAAAATAGTAATATGTTGACCAGGTGATCCATTTGATGTCTCCTCCCTGGGATATGCATCCAATGGCAAACGAACAAATCTCAAATTTCTAAGCCTAGAAACACTAGTGCTGCTAAGGTCAACAGGTCCACTGGCTGAAACTGAGTCCTCAACTTTAGAAGTACCATCAGGGCTTTCATAAAGGTAAGCATGGTAACAAAGTATTGTTCCATCACTCAAAATACCAAAAAGAAATGGGCGGCTGTGCTGCCCTGACCATCTCTGCATGGCTAACTCTACAACCTTCATATTCAGTACATTTTCCTTCCTGCCTTGGTTGGCCACTGCATCAGAACCTTTATCCCCCTTTTGAGAATCTTTGGCCACCTCTTTCGTCAGAGCATCAACAAGATGGCTCTTTCCAGACATAAAATTCTCAACAGAAAAAACACAACTAAAATTGGGCACATCAAATATTTCAAGGTTTCCATTTTCATAACAAACAACACAATAAATATCCCCATGGTCCTGAGGTGCACCATCAGTGCCATCAATAGCCTCACCAACACCAGTAGAAAGCCATGCATCAGTGCTTGTCTTCCTTAGCCATGGCTCAGGTCCTTTATCATGATACAGTGTACATGAAGAAACTGATTCCTTAGAGCTCTCAAATGAAGCTGGAGAAGTGACAGAAATGGTGCATGTACTAGGATCTGTATGCATCACAGAATAAAAAACACAGCGATTAATTTTACACTGCATTTTCAAGAACATTTATACATGCCAGCACTATGTTCTCAGTCCACTGTGAGACAAAATTATGAAATTGAGTATCACAAGTAATACAAGTACAATACATAACCAACAAAAAGAAATACACAAGGACAAATTGATCATGAGAAAAACTACAGAAAGAAACTTCTAAGTTGATAAATATAACTATTTAGGACAAAAATGAATTTATAAAATTTACCTCCAACCAAAAGTCGAATACTTCCATCACTCATTCTGAGTAAGACATATGGATCAGCTATAGACACCGAGAGTGCTAAAGCACTCTCAGATCCCGAATTAGAATCAGAGTTAGAAGGCCCAAAGCTTATATCTTGGGTCATAAAAGAACCATCTAGGATCCGAGCACCACGTTCATACACTTGAATAACTCGACGCCTATGAACAAAACCAAATATGTGTTATAAAGAAAGCATTTAAATCAATATTAAAATCAACAAGGAAAGCCAAGATATACAGAACATTAATGGTGTGATAAGCCAACTACCCCTTTAGTTTCAGCTATTATAAAATTATATTTTGAACAAGCCATCTCATGCAAGAGAACCTTGAGCTTGAAGTGACAACAATACACAAATCGCAGGCTAAAATACTATATCATGAACGTATTTGGAAAACTTAAACTATTAGGTGAAAACACGTGAATGGATTGAATATCACACTCCTAAAGAAGGAACATGTTTTCTTTCTATTTTCCCATCAAAACATAACAGTTGGTGCAATAAAGGGCCTGTTTGGTTGCAGTTTTGTTTTCAGTTTTTAAAACAATTTTCAGAAACAATTTTTAAAAACAGTTTTCAGAAGAAGAAAACAGGTTGAATGACATGTTTTCCAACATTTAGAAAACTGATATCTGAAAACTAAAAACAGAAACTGAAACCATCTTTTAGCTGTTTTGGTTTTTTAGTTTTAAAAAACTGAAAATGAGAACTGTTTTCATAAACAGTACCAAACAGGTTTTTCAGTTTTTAAAAAATGAAAACTGTTTTGAAAACAGGAAACAAACAGGCCCAAAGAATCAATAACTGACAAGAAACAGATAAAATCCCAGTCAATAGGTTAAGGAACTAAAGATCCAGAAACAGAAAGCAAAAAAGCAAGTACCAACAATGACCTACCTTCTAATTAAATTCTATTTCCACAGAAGCATAAAAAGTTAACCATAAACGGATAACAATTGGGAAAAACAGAGGTTCACAAAAGCAATAACCAAAATCAAAATTGAGATAAAGACCCACCTTCCGAATAAATTCCCTGCCGCAAGTGTTTTTCCTTGAACATAATAGTCAACACTTTCAGTAACCTCACTTAGCAGATCGGCTGTTTCTAGTACCTAATCACAACAGTTTAAAAAACAAGAGCCATCAACTTCATGAGTATAAAAAAAAGTATTACCACCATTTATTATCTAATATTTGTATTGTGAGAAATTCCAGAACGAACAAGTGTAGCACACAGAATACTTAGAATGGGCACAATTGGAAAAATAGAAAAAGAATGAAAGAAGCATGGAAGAAATTAAAAGGGCAGACAAAGGACATAAAGAAACAAGCTAAGAAGAAAACTCAATCGAGCCATCTTTTCAAAAATTCCTCTATATTCCTGGATCCTTTATCAACTTGCCACTCTAAATACAACCAACAAACCATTCTCAAGCAGTCTTACAACAACACATCTTTATGCTTTCTAGTTTCTACACCCAAAATCAAAGGATGAATCCTTGTACATAAACCATCTTCAATGTTTAACAGGTAAAGCAACCTAACACCATATATGATATATCACTCTCCAAAAGCACCAACCAACTCCCCCAACTTCTGTGACTGCTAATAAATCTATTAATTAAGAGGGTATTATATTTGACTCACTCGCATTTTAGTAAAAAACTTATCTAACGTAAAAAGAATTTACCTACAAGCAAAAGATCTGGTTCAGTTGAAATCTGAAGTTGGAGCTCATTGTGCAAGTGTTATCAATCTAAGGATTATCATATCAATTTTCTTTTACTGTCAAAAAATGCTGTATTTGGTTATGATTGAGTGTTACCCATAATCTATTACTAGAGTAGTACAGCAGTTAGTTATGACTTTGGACAGAAGTTATCAGCAGTTAGTTATTAACAGAAGTTACTAGCAATTCGTTATTAACAGAAGTTACCAGCAGTTAGTTAGTTATTCATAGAAGTTAACAGCAGTTGTCACCAAGGGACAGTTGAAGGAGCGACTCGTGAATGCTGCCAGGTTGGACAAGCCAATAACTCAAACACGTCCAGTCTGTTTTTTTGAGCAAGAACCAGTGTCACCTTACCACCATGATACGGACTCCAACTAACTAACAATTTGTTAGTTAGTTATGACTTTGGACAGAAGTTATCAGCAGTTAGTTATTAACAGAAGTTACTAGCAATTCGTTATTAACAGAAGTTACCAGCAGTTAGTTAGTTATTCATAGAAGTTAACAGCAGTTGTCACCAAGGGACAGTTGAAGGAGCGACTCGTGAATGCTGCCAGGTTGGACAAGCCAATAACTCAAACACGTCCAGTCTGTTTTTTTGAGCAAGAACCAGTGTCACCTTACCACCATGATACGGACTCCAACTAACTAACAATTTGTTATAATTCTGTTGGCTACTAACTAACAATACTGAACAGAAAGCATCTCCTATTGAGAATCTTGTCTAATTATTAAATCAGATATCATTTAAACTAATAACAAAATTGTGAGCAACTAATATAAATTTTATAAGTAATTTTCATGTTACTAAACACCAGTTTTTTAAATGTATGCGATTATGTGTTTATAAATACAGAAATTTGATGTAATTCAATATTGATAGGACTTTTACTTATGTCTTGTGTGATCGGTAACCATATACCTATAAATACAGAAACATCACTGTAATTCTGTATTGACAGGATAGTTACTTATATTAATTTATATACCAGCAACTATACACCCCTAACCCCCCACCCCGACAATAGGGAAGACCATCAAACTTATGACAACCCTGATTTTATGTCCCCTACCATTTTATTTAGGTACTGATGCAATATACTTGAATGTCTAACCCCAGGTGATTTGACTAGAAATTCCATTCACAAGTAACATTAAAATCAAAACTAATAGAAGATTTTACAAACCATAGCTTATGATTCCAGAATAAAGTATAATAAAAGAAATTACCATAGTACGAGCCTCCAAACTTATAATAAGGTATGCATGATACTCATCATCATCATCGGCCAGCTTAGAAGAATCGGAAATATGAGAGCGTGCGCTCTTATGATAAACAGTCCAAATTCCTTTGCACCCAGGAAGTTCAACCTGAAATCATGCATAACGCAAGAAAGGTGAATACTACATACCGCTTTGCAATTTTTGTCATCTGGTTTATGAATGAAGTAATAGATCATTCAGCAAACTGCGAGAAAATAACTGGAAAGTGAAAGTAGTACATCACAATTACTTGTTTTTGCATGTACTAGAATATAATAAATTCACATTACCAATTTACCATATTAATGACATAGTAGCAAAAAAAAGTGCCAAAAGTTTATTAACATGGATGTGCGGAGGACTTCAAAAATTTCGTTAGCATAAGCATCAACATGAAGCATACATAATATATTAAAAACATATCCACCTATAAAAACCATGGACAAACCTCAGTAATAACTTCTGGGCGAATTGATTGCCGAAGAACACACAGAGAACCATTCTTTCCATGACCAGAACAGCAGACCTGCATAGTGCCTCAAACTAGGTGAAACAAAGTATTTTATAGTAAAAAAAAAACTATGATAGACACATTTCGATTAAGGTGTCTTGGAATATTAAATTAATATATAAAATCAAGTGCTACAATGGCCTCTCCCCCCTCCTGCCACCCCTTTCCTATCTGCTTAATGTAAGCAAGTTTATAGTGGTTGGGTTAGTAACAAATAAAAAAATACTGACCAATTCATAGTTACTCTGCTTGGCTATCCCTGTAGCATTTGCATCAGCATTTATTCTCAAACCGTATGAGAAATCTTTCAAAGGACCAATGTTAATCAATGAATCCCTTACTGCAAACGAGAAGGATTTCTGCAGCCAACATATAACTAGTTCAGCAAGTTTAATATAGCTAAATATTTAAGAAAATACCACAATGAAGTTTATGAAAAATGAAATCAAAAACAACTGCAGGATGGTAGATGCCCACTAAATCTCTCTGCATAACAAAACACTACCTGTGCTGATTCTGTTCTATTTGGAGCAGATCCATACAAGGAGAGTTCCTCACCACTAACCATATCATGTAAAGAATCAGAAGGTGACCTCCGCAATCTCTTTGTTGAAGAAGCATCTCCTTCAATATCACCGACCTATAATATTGCAGGAGATATTATAAATGACTTTACGGACTGAATATAGATGGAACAAATAAAGAAAACAGTGGGTTTCACTTGAAATAAACAATGTTGTGAATGGCAGATGGTGGACCATGGTGTAGAGCCAAAAACCCGCCATGAGATTCTGCCATGGCGGATATTTGATAACAGTGGAAAAAAAAGTTATTAAACAGGAAAGAAAAAGGAAAAAACTTCAATCTGAACAACACATTTGCATGTACTGAAGAAAAAATCTTTAAAAGAATCTACACGAAGGCAGTAGAGAAGTTCAAGATATACAATACGCACCTCTTCTTTTAGATTGGAAGACAACATTGAAACACTTGATCCACAAGAAAATTGCACTAGCATACTGTCTCCTAATCGACTGGCGAGAAAAAACAGAGAATTTCCGATTGTCGTAATACCCTACAAAAATTGTAAATATTTAAAAAAACTAAACTCAATCTGAAAACTGATCAATAAGGGCTATATTCAAATCAATAACAAATTAGTACGATAGACTTTTCAAACTTACAGATGACAGAACTGAAGCTTTTGACTTGGAAAGATCAAGTCTCTGTACAACCCTGGAAGTGAAAAAAATATTTGTTGGTTAATGTTTTTATGATAATTGTGTTTTGAAATGTTTTGAGCACATTTACTGTAAAAACTGTTGCCGAAGGAGGAAAACAGCAACTATAATACTCTCTTCTTCCACCACATTGTCCATTCTAGAATTCTTAAATTTAACTTCCCTCTACCCATCTACTGTAGACTCCAGGTAAAGAACTTAAACCATGATTATTTCCATTTGATGCAAAAAAATAAGTCAGACAATCAATATAGCTGTTAAGTTTAGAAACTAGATAAAGCCTTAAGTTGAAATGCCTTCTTCCACCTTTATACAAAATGGTAGCATGAAAGAGGATAGTAAGAAAGACACAGACAAAAGTCCAACCAAAAGACTAGAACATTGAAAGAATATATTGTTGAAAATAGAGTACTAACAATAAAAAGAAACTCCACGACAAAGTAAAAACCATATTCCTATCCTATGTCAGCTGGCATGTAATCGTGATCTAAATCAGCTGCCTGTAGATCAGCCAAAATTAACATATGATCTACAACATGAATATGAACGAGGGAGATCACAAAGGACAAGAAACATACCTTCCATCAAAAATAAGAGTAAGCAATAGCAATTCACCAGTTTTTGTTGACAATAAGGCCACATCATTCGACAACCAAGTAGCATTGGCAGCATCAAGTTCTACGTTGAAAAATGATCTTGGCATCTCCTGACTGAAATGGAATTGATATTCCCATATTTAACCAAAAAAAAAATTATGAGTATATGGGTGTTTGTGAGATGGGCATCATGATTCCCACACACACTCAACAGTATTCAAGATGCATATTTTGTGAGCGCTAGTCATTTTAAGTTTTACAAATAGTACAAGACAGACAGACACAGAGAGAGAGAGAGAGAGAGAGAGAGAGAGAGAGAGAATCATCACCTACTATCAAGTGAAACCGCATAGCTGTTCAAGGCCAGTGCACAAGAAGCAGACTGCAAAAACACCCTGTATAATTAGATTGTTGCCTACCTCTTTCCTAAGCAAGAAAAACAAAAAATGTGCGAATACAAATTCACGCACTCAACAAAAAAAAACTCATCCAAATATTTTTGAATTTTTTTTTTATAGAAAATGGGTAAACACTGCATAATTATGTCAGACCAACACATTTACCTGACTGTGATAATGAATAGTATTAGCAGCAATTACAAGAACACCACCAATTGGAGAGGGCACTGCAATAAGCTTGTAAGCATCGTGAGGCAGATTCTGACAAATGAAAATCATAAACACGATCTTAGCAAAACAAGTTAAAGCTTATAAAGTGTAAAATAAAACAGAAGTAACAACAAGCAGGACTTCGGACGTGAAATATGTCTGATATCAATGAGGAAACATCATTTAAAATATTATAAACTCTGGAAGTGCATATTGATTAACCAATAGCAAAAGAATTCTCATATACAAGTGGAAGTAACTGTAAACCAAAGAAAAGGAAACACAACATGATAGACATAAATTATTAGAAGAAAAAAAATGCTCAAGACAAAAGAGATGGATAGCAGTCACCAATGGGCACGCTATGTAAACAATCCATAACTTAATATACTTCAGTTTATCTTACATTAAAGAGGGGACAGAAATACTATTAAAAGCCATTTTTGTTGCTTGTGTCACTTTATAACAAAAGCTCCTTAAGATTAATTACCCCTCTATGGTGTCATCTTTTGGGAAGTTTCCTCAGCTCCCGCCACCATCTAACAACTTTAAAACAGCTAGCGGCCACACCATCAAACTTGCTACTTCCATATTATCCCTCATTGACCCAACAAGACTCAGGGTTTGTTTGGTGGACGGGATAAGCAGACAAGATAGGATAATGTAATCATATCCTACTCTAATCTATTGTTTGTTGCCCTAGCAGAATAGGGTAACACAAGCGTGTCCCTTATCATATCTTGTCCATCATGTGTAAAACTTATCCTGAAGGGGAGCTGGGATAGAATTATCCTGACAGGATAGGATAGCAGTCTTCGATTATTTTTTAGTACCTTAACTCTAAATTCAATATATTCCAATATTTATATTTTATATAATTAATAATAATATAAATTAATAAATATAAAATATTAATGTCTGTAATATATTAATTTTATTATTCATCAATTACTAGTTGTTATTACAAAGTTGAAATTATTTACTTACTTATAAATTTAATTAAAAATGAACTAATTTATTACTGGTGAAAATATTGAATTTACTCAAATAAAATAATTAAACTATCATGATCACTTGCAACTACTTAGTTAGCAATATTTTTCATTTATATTATAATAAAAATAAATAAAATTATTATTCACTAACAGTGAACCACTCACTTATATATATTTACATATTAATAGTAATATAGACTAACTTTGTATTATTTGTTACTATTATTTAAAATTATTTTTCTACTTATATAACAATTTATAATTTAAATATAAAGTACTTTCGAAAAAATAATAATTTTAATAATCTGTTTTAATGTAATAATTTTTTATTTTTATCACTTGCCACTACGAAGTTAAAACCAATTGGTTGAATATATATTTTTTACTTTAATTAAAATAGGCTAATTAATAAAAATAAAAATTTTAGTTAATTTTAAAACACAGGCTCATCTATAAAATAAATTAAAAAATAATCACTTTTAAAAAAAAATTAGAAAATTAATTTTTAAAAAATAGTATTATGTATTTTTATTCACTGGAAAATTTGATATATTTTTCAGTGTTTATATCATATCCTCTCATTATCCTATCCTATCTTATCCTGCTTTTATCCAACTCTCAATCATATTGTGCTCTTATCCTATCCTAACCACCAATTATCTTATCCTAACCACCAAACGGGCCCTCATACTATTATTACTAAATTTTATACAGAGATATTCTAGCACTTCCCTCATTAAACTAGGATTATAAATCCTCTTTTAGTATGAATAAAGCTTTTTTTTATACATCAGAAAGATAAATTGCACCCACCAGGAATCGATCACTGGACCTCCCCCTACCCAACCCATATGTCCCTCAGTTCCTACCACTTGAGTTATCCTATGGGGACAGTATGAATAGAGCTTAGGGCCCGTTTGGTGGTCAGGATAGGATATGATAGGATATGATATGTGAACAGGATATCAACAGGATAGGATAAGAGCAGGATAGACTCTTATCATATCCTGTGTTTGAGGTGCACATGATAATGACAGGATATGATAAGGAAAAATGTATCAGATTTATATTTGAATAAAAAATACATTTAAAATTGATCATTCTATTAAATTTAATTTCTTTACATTTTCATGAATGAGTCTATATTTTAAAATAAATAAAATTAATTTAAATTTTATTAATTAGCCTATTTTATTGTTTTGAAGATACCCTATATTTTAAATAAAATTATGCAGTTAACCGATTGGTTTTCACTTAGCTGTGACACGTGATAATTAACAATAAAAGTTAACTAAATTAAGAATATTATTATTTGAAAAGTAATTTATATTTGAATTATAAATTATTATATAAGTAGATAAGTAGTTTTAAATAATAGGAGATGAAAATAAAAAATTAATCTATTACTATTAAAAAATCAATATTTGTAATCAATGTTTTTCACTTAGTTGTGACACGTGATAAACAATAAAAATTAATTAAATTAAAAATATTATTATTTCAAAAATACTTTATATTTAAATTATTATATAAGTAGATAAATAATTTTTAAATAATAGGAGATGAAAATATTAAATTAGTCTATTATTATTAATAAATCAATATTTGTAAGTGAGTAGTCTATTTTTACTATTTATGAATAATAATTTTATTTATTTTTTATTTTAGTTAAATTAATATTTTTATATTTATTAATTAATATTATTATAAATTATAAATTATATAATATTAAAATAAATTAATTTGGAGTTAGGATACTGAAAGAAAATATATAACTGGTATCCTATCCTGCTCTATCCTAGCTCCCCCTCAGGATAACTTTTACACATGATTGACAGGATAGGATAGAAGACAGGATAGTGTTATCATATCCTGCTGGTGCAACAAACAACAGATAACAACAGGATATGATAATTATCTGTCCTATCTTATCCTATCCTGGTCACCAAACGGGCCCTTAGTGTTTTGTCTTCTGTACCACATCATATCATATCAAAATGCACAAGAGAATATGATTCAAATATCTTACACCTCTCTTTTCCTTCACTACCTAAATTCCTACACTGTCAAGATAATCAATTGTTTAAGTTCCATCTAGGCAGGAACATTGAACTTACAACAGCTGACCAAATAAGTGGATGTTGCTTCAAAGTTGTGCTGATACTAAGCGCTGATATCATGCAAGTATGATGCTTCCATGCGACACGCCCAGCCCAGCTAAGCTCACGTTCGTGCAAGATCACCATCACAGGTTCAATATAGCCTATACAGATAATTAAATGGATTTTAAGAAGGCTCATTAAATTAAAAGCAACAAAAACTAATGCACATTAATATGTTTTCAGCCTAAGAAAACAGTTAGAGAAGACATGAAATAAAAGCACCAAAATCATTTTTGATTATGGCTATACAATATAATATTAGCCAAACCAGAGTTTGCTTCAGAAATAATATTACTAATTTTATTCCAAATGTAATAATGGGGACCAGATAAGTAAGCAGGAAATTGGAATTAAGAAACCTATCTTAATTTTTGCCAGACTGAAGTATCTAAATATTTGGATTTCCAAAAAAAAAAAAATAAACCTATCTTTTTAATGAAGCAGCAGTCAATATTTTAATACGCACAAACATGTTGAACACATATAGTTGTATGCACAACACATTTGAAAAAAATGCATAATTAAAGTAGGTCTCATTTCTATAGTGTTTGATGGATTGAAATGCATGGATATAGATGACAGAATCAACAAAAGAATTAATGCTTAAATTCATTTGCACTAGACTCCTGAGTTACACGTTATGATTTATCATTGTCATTGCCCTCCGAAAACAGATATTCAGTAAAGAAACACACAATTATCTTTTCTTTAACAAAAAATAACATGTCCATTAGAAATATAATATAAAATCATTCATGTGACTTCACCACCCAACAGCTGAAATGGTTTGGTTATCGAGTATTTGGAGGTGGAGATTAGGTTAAAAGCTTTGTCCTGGCCAAGGGTTGTGGAGCCTTTGTTGTGGAGTGTTTGACTCTTTGTTAACACAGTTGACCTGTTTATATTCAGAGGCTTTAGGTCTGAGGAGGAGCATGTTAATATGGAGGTGAGTGGTGAAGCCCACTTGACGGTAGATTGTTAGAATTCAAGTGAGTTTGGAGTCTCGTCTTGGTTAGTAATGGGCTAAAATAAAGATGATATAAAAGAATAGACATTTCACCTATATACTCAATGCCTTAACGTTTTTGGTGAAGATGTGGTGTCAGACTGTCAAGCTCTATTTGTGTTATGTTGCTTGGCCCCTTGGTGCAAGTCCCCTGCTTTATGGGCTCCCTCATGTCCCCAATAATTTACATTGGAGTCTCTATAACAAAGTGGTTTATAGTTCTTTCCTTGTTACATCCATTATTATAATAAAAGATTGAAATTCAGCAAAATATGGGGTCTGTGCATTGTCCACATTTCAAGAGCCCATTGGGGAGTGTTAGAAATATAATATAAAATCATTCATGTGTGACCCAGCAACTTTAACTTTTGGCATAGTTAATTCATGACGATATCAACAGTCACCTATCAAACATATCATAGTAATAAGTAATAACTATTAGGTTGTGGATTAAGGCATAGTTCAAATCAGGAGATTATCGTTTTTGGACACAATCATTATGTGTGGATTGAAGCTATGACCTCAATTTTAGTCACTTGAACAGGGTATGAAGGAAATAAATGTACAGGATGACTCCCCAATTGGAACTTGCAACTCTATCCTGAATTCATGAGATTAATGTGACTTCTAGCGAGTTCTTCAAGCTTATTAATACCAATATGGCGGAGACTTCTACTCCAAATATTGTTTTTTTTTTTAATTTCATTATTTTTTTGGATATAGGCCATGTCCCCCCCCCCCCCCCAACAAAAAAAATCACATAATATATATATATATAATTATATATATATATGGGGAATGCTAACTTACTCCCACTTGTTTTTTAGAAGGAGTAAGTTAGCACTCAACACCTTTTTATTTGGACAACATTACCCCCCACGTTTTCTCTTTAAAATAGTTAAAGGATGGTTTTCTTGTAATTTGACTTACCCAAACATTATTTAATTTAATTTTAAATCTGCAGTTTTTCTCTCTCCTCATTTAGCACCTTCTTCCCCTCTCCCTCTCTCCCCATATCACCTCTTTTTCTCTCTCCACATTTATGAAAATTTTCATTGCCATCTTAAGCTTCTCAAAGCATAAGTTCAAGGCATAACAAATTCCAGAAACTGGTTTTTTTATGTTGAAATTAGAACCTGGATTCTAAGTAAACACAAGTGTATGTAGGAATACAAAACCACAAAATTACATGGATCTGTTAATTTATGGAGAAACCGAAAAAGAATACATAGAAAAAGGGAATTTATATCTAAATTGGCTTATGGAAGTGTAACAATTTTCATCTCCGTTCATCTGTTGTGTTCAGCTCTAGGGAAGGTGAGAAAGAAAGGAGATGTGTTCTGGAATGGGTTTGATGGAGAAGAAAGAGAAAAAGAAAGGTAATAAATGGGAGAGAGAAAATTTGAATATTTAAATTAAAAAGTATTTGGTATGCAAAATTACTTGAAACCCACATCCTAAATATTTTAAAAGAGAAAAAGTGAAGGGTGATTTTGTCCAAATGAAAAGGTGTAGGTTGCTAACTTACTCCTTCTAAAAAACAAGTGGGAGTAAGTTAGCATTCCCCTATATATATAATTATATATATATATATTTATAAAGCTGTACCAAAAAAAGAATTATAAAGAGAATTTAACTTGAAGAATTAACATTAGTGTTACTTGCAAGTTGCAACAACCGTGATTCCATTTTACCAAAAACTTAATCTGAATTATGAACTCCATATCCTTAATTCTAGCATAACTGCATAAGTGAGAAGTTGGTAACAAATAATACTATGTCACACTTACCATGAACAAATGTAAAATCTTTTACATGCCTCATATCCAAGTCACGCAGATTTATCATATAAGATGAGTCAATGCGAGCAGCAACTGCACCTCCAGAACCCAACGGATCATCCTCCCCAACTAAACCAGAACCAGCCTGACAACAACAACAATAAATAAATAAATAAATAAATAAATAAATAAGAGAAATTAAAAAGACAACCAAAAATATAAAAACAGAAACTTTCCCATATGAAAATACACAAACAAAATGAATCACCATTTATGTTATTCAATCACATTCTACATGTCAGGTGAATTACGGGATGCAACACAGTGTAAGTTATAACAATTGCAGTAAAGAAAATTCTAGCCATAGACTAGTGTTACTTCAGCAGTTCAGCTACAGACCTACATGCAGCATTTCCCAAAGAAAGACACGCAATAGATCCTTACAGTCAAGTATTAATAGTTTAATGAGTAAAAAAAAAAATTTACCATGGTGTAATATTAGGACAATAAATGGTAACGGCTCAAAAAAGTCTTCCACACTGATGAAAATACATATTTTTTATTCTGTAGTCAATTGACGCTCCATGAGTATGTGCATGACCTTACAGTATGAGAGGCAATATTTCTAACTACGGCTTTAAATTAATGGCATAATTTTGCTTTGACAATTTCTGGTGTAGTTGCTTAGGTTAGGTCTCTAAATTTCTTACGAATGAATTAGGCTTTATTTTCCTATTGAATACTAAGTTTCTAGCTTCCCTCAGCTAGCACTAGTATAATTCTAGTTGTTCACATCGTATTTTTGTTAATGAAAACTACTAACAAACAAGAACTTATGTAACCCTGTTATGTCCCTTCAATCTCATTGTTGTTGCACATTAATGTCTAAAACCACTACGTAAGCAAAGACAAAGGAGAGTAGAAGAACAACTTTTTTTAAAGGAGCAGAATGGTAGGAAACTATTTTAAAAATTATAGCATCTCTCTATTCTCTAACCAAAGGCAGAAAATCACAGGTTGCATCTCACACAGAAAAGGGACATTGCCATCTTTACTCATAACAAACCCACTAAAATGGCATATGAGAAGTTGCCCGAAGTCCCTCTCTGTAAAAATCCAATTTTCCCAAATACTACTAAAACTAAATAGTCTGTATCACAGATATCTCACCGCTGTACATATAATTGACCAGAAAGGCACAAAACGCAATCATTAGGGATGAAGCTTTTGTGGTTTGCATTTTGCAAATCTACAGAAAAACATTTATATGAATTCATTTTATGTACCGCAATCAAAATGAAAGGCTTCAACATAGATAGACGCCTGGACTTTCAAAGGATTTACAACAACAGACTTATCCATATTTTAAGAACAGGTGATGAAATTAAAAAAGAACCTGAAAATGCAAGATTAGAGTTCATAGGAGTCTAAATAAACCCAACTATCTACCAAAGAAGTTCGTGAAAAAAGTGAATAAGCATCTAGGGAATCAAAGGTTGTTTCAAAGGAGTTCCATTTCCATATTATAGAGATTGGGCATCTTGGGATGCATTTTTTATTTATGTCCATTTTCTCTTTCTTTTAACTTCTTTCTTTTTTAACATACTCAGGTAAAAAGGAAATAAGATTCTAAAGGAACTATAAAATTGAATAAATATAGAGGATAAACCTGAGTAGTCTTTAGTATTATCATTTGCAAATCGTAGACTAGAACTCCACCACACCTTCCTTGAGGATCAACCTTTACCACTGGACCTCTTGCAAATTGTTCCCTGCCTCTTTTTAAATGGAGCCATTCTGGACCCTCAAAGCAATGCAAAGAACTAGAATGTAGAAACAAAATTAAAAACACCAAATAAGCAACATCCTTTAGACAATAGATCAACTCTAGCCTCCATAAGCAAAGATTGATAAGGAATAAAATATTGATAGGGAACAGTTAAGAAGAATGATAAGGAATACTCCACTACGTAGTAAACATTGTGACACCAAACAACATTAGCTTCAAGGTGCCAGACACTCGGAGATGAGAGAGATAGAGGGAGACAAGAGATTTTCTTAAGTATGATTATGGAGGTTATGCAGTTTTCTACTTGAGAATATGTGAAGCACTTATTTTGACCGACACAAATGAGTATGAATCACTACGACCAGCCCAAACTTCATTCTAAATGGAAGAGCATTAAATCGATAATATTGTTGTTCATTGTAGGTGGCACAGGAAAATTATATCCTTAGAAACTAAAAGATTGGAGGCAAATGGCATTACTTTTCATTTGACAATGTAATAAATAAGCCGATGCACTACTGTTTTAAGCTATACTCAATGCTCCTGGAAATAAACAACAAGTGAAAAGAAATGATAACAGCTTGCCCTGTGCAAATCCTGTACAACTTCCACATTTCAACCTCCAAAAGGCAATAGCAGATTTATCACTGTAGTTAAATATCATTAAAAAGAAAGGTATGCCTATCTTGACACCTTGAAACAACAAACTACAAAAAATGCTCCAATCCACACTGAACAGTTAATTTCAAAATTCAAGATTATGTGATATGACTACATTAACACAGCTCAAAATCTCAAATGTGATCCAATTTATATAATCTCACGTACCCTCATTTCACTCTCCTATTTATAAACAAAAGAAATCTAATGATGGAAGATTTGAGAAACGCACAAGAGATGAAGATAAAAGATTGAAAGGACAAAGAAAAATATAAATTGAAAAAACCAAAGGAAAAAAAAAACACAACTTTAACACTAAATATAAAGCCCACCAAAATCCACAAAATAACCATCAAAGAAAGAACCCTTCTAAAATTTAGTCAACTATTTCAATATCCAACCATGAAGAATAAGACGTTGGAGAAAGAATAAAACTTGAAGTTGGATAAAACCACCCATAATCAGACTACACCACAAATTCAAAGTTATTTTTCCCGGAGCTATCTCTCTACATTTCCTATTATAAATCCTTCCTAATTCTCAGTTTGCAGAAGTGCAAACCCAAATATAATGCCATTAAAAAAATGAATTAACAGAAACAAAAATCATATTCATTTAAATGCTGATTTTAACAACCGACTCACCTAGTTCGGAGTCCATGAATAGAATCATCATACTCTAGAACTGAAATCTTCGCATCTTTAAAAGTTAAGATGATAGAATCTCTCCTTTTAGAAGTATCACCACCCCCAATGCTCAAGACAGCCATGCTTTTAACATTTCCATGCAACCTGAATTGTAAGCATAAAAGCAGGACTGAGATAAAAACCCAAATCAACCACAAATAGTGTGCTTGGTAAAGCATTTGCATCCTCCAAAATCACGTTTGATGCAAGAAAACAAAATTTTAAAAAGAAAAAAAAACGAGGTTTGATTATTGCAAGTTAAAATTATTTTGCTTCTAAAAGCAAGTTCAACTGAAGTGAAAAAAAATGTAGCTTTTGCATTGGGTTAAGAACTTCATATTAAATTTTACTACAAACTTCCTTTATAAGATAATTTCCAAACAAAAATTCATCACTTCAAATTCACTTCTAACCAAAATCAAATTTCCAAACACTCACCTAGTCACATAATAAATCACTGCTTAAGTTTCCACGGCCCAATCCACAATGAACCATATCAATTTTGAGATAAAAGTTTTATTACAAGATTGCGATTTGCGTTTGAGATCAAAGTTTACACACATTACCAAAATCCATTTAGCAAAATCAAGCTTACAAATGCTAGTCCAAATGCATACTAAATCCACAATTTGCTAAATCAAATCAACCAAACTACTTCTCAATTTCAGATTCTGAATCAGAACAGAGCCATATAACCATCACTAAGTGTATGTTTGTGTTGGCAGTTACATAAACCTAAAATTACTTCAACAAAAAGGAAGGACTCAGCTCAGTTCACGTTTTGGCATCGCAATTCATATTTTTCCGTAGTAAACTTGTCAGAACGCGTAAAAACAGGCACCAGGCACAGAACCGAATCTCAAAATGGCTCTTAACAAAATTTCCACAGCCTAAAACCAAAATGTGTCTCATCAAGTCAACCAATTGCATCAAAAACCAGTTTTCAACTCACAAAAACCACTTCATTTCAAACTCAATTTTAACCCCAAATCATTTCGCGGAATCAAGTTCATCTAAAACCAAGCTTGCAAGAGCTCATCCAAACACACCCTAAATCCCCAATGTGCTCATGAAACCAAAAACCATTTCTCGATTTCACATTGCGAAATGCGAAATCAGAGCTGAAGGAAGGAGGAGGCGCAAACCTGTAATGGCAAACGAGCTCAAGCGAGGCGCCGGAGATTCCATCGAGGAGTGTACCGCGGGCGGAGGAGGGCTTTGAAGGATGGCGGTCCTGGAGGCGGACGATGTAGACTTCGAGGACGTTAGCGGCAGTGACGACGAGGTTGGGGAGAGGGGAGGGGTGGCGGGGACGTGGGGCCCAGTCGGAATCGAGGTCGTCGTCGGGGGGAGGAATGATGGTGTGGGAAGCGAGGTCGGCGCGGGAATGGGTGAGGAAGCCGGAGGCGCAGTGTTCGACGCCGGTGGGCCACTGCATCATCTTGTACGCCGCGAAACTCATGGCGGAGAACGGAATGGGAGGTTTTCTTCTCCGTCGGAGGTTAAACCCTGAATTAGGGTTTGCGTTTTGAGTTTGGCGGGAGGGAGTGAGTGAGTGTTGTTCTAATCAGTAGTCACTCTCCACCCCCAGTCTCTTTCTAGAGAAGAGTGTGTCACTTCCAGCATAGTTTACAAATGTATTTTAAATTGAAAAAAAAAATTGAAAGTAAATTAAAAATTAAAAGTAGGCTTAATTGCAACTTTGGTCCCCGACGTTTACCAATGCCACGATTTTGGTCCCCCACCTAATTTAATTACATGGATGGTCCCCAACGTTGTAGGTCGTGTGCAACGTTAGTTCTACCGTTTATTTCTTAATGGAGGAGACTTACGTGGACGTCTAGTTGGAGAGAAAAATGAGGTATGAGGAGAGAGGGTAGCACGTGAGTATCACGTGAACTCACGTGAACCTTATATTAACTCATTATACCCAAATCTGAAACCCTAGGGATCTAAATCGTGTTACCTTCTTCGTTCTAGGGAGGTCAGGGGTTTGGGTATAATGGGTTCAGATAAGGGTCACGTGATACTCACATGCTTCCCTCTCTCCTCATACCTCCTTTCTCTCTCCAATTGGACGTCCACGTAAGCCTCCTCCATTAAGAAATAAACGGTAGGACTAACGTTGCACACGGCCTACAACGTCGGGGACCATCCATGTAATTAAATTAGGTGGGGGACCAAAATTGTGGTATTGGTAAACGTCGGGGACCAAAGTTGCAATTAAGCCTTAAAAGTATTGATAGAATATCAGTTAATTTCAGCATTCAAGTATCTATGCCTAAATCTCATAATGAATAATGTTTAGTTGACAATTTAAATCCACCTCTACCTTGTGTGGTAAAGAAGAAATGAGAAAAAAATGAGTGATATGATTGGTGATGTGATAAGAAATGTAGAGAGAGATAGAAAGAAAAATGTGTGGAAATGAGATGGAAGAGAAAGTGGGCTAAGGGAGGGAATTCTCATAGTTGGAGTCTTGTCCCATGAAAGGAAATTTCTATGCCTAAATCTCTTGGGAGTCTTGGATTGAGGAGCATGCGGTTTAATAATATTGTCATATTGGGAAGACTTGTTGAAAGCCTGATTCATGATAAGGTTAAGTTGTGGGTGCAAGTTCTTTCCGAAAAATACATGAAACAGGATTCGGTCTTGGGAGGTTCTTATAAGAGTGGTGATTCGTGTATATGGAGGCGCATTATTTATGCAAAAAACTATCTAGCCAACGGCTACAAGCCACATTTGGGAGATGGAAATTCCTCACTTTGGTATGATAATTGGTTAGGGACTGGGAGGCTTTGTGATCGTGTGCCCTTTGTGAACATCACGGATACCGAGCTTAATGTGGCGGACCTATGGAGAAGGGGGGGTTGGAAACCCGAATGGAGAGGACTCGATTCGATGGGTGGAGTCACCAAATGGTCTTTACACTACCAGTTCTACATATGTGTTTATTGCAAGTACATATATAGTTTTTCCAGGATATTGGAAGCAGAGTGGGCGTACGAAGGTCCCATAAAAAATCAGGTTTTCCTTATGGTTAATCGCCAAGGAGGCTCTCCCCACCAACACGAAGAGATTCAACAATCATTTAAGTTCTTCCTCACGTTGCAGTAGATGTAATGCAAAGAAGAAGGACGTAGACCACGTCTTTCGCCATTGCCCAGACTCTTAGAGCATTTAGTTGTAGTTTGTAATGCTTCTCCCACCTCTTCGAGAGCATGTGGTATTCAACAGCTGGTTATTGTCCCTTGTTATGCAGCAGACAGATGTGCTTCGCTTTGTTGTCCTTTGGTGGGTATGAAGATGGAGAAATGAAGTTGTGTTCGACGACAGCCCCTTGTCACGAAACTCCGTCCTCTTGAATGTCATTATTGACGGTGCGAACTGGCATAGATGGCCAAGACCCTCGACCGGAGCACAAAGTGGCAGCAATACAGATGAGCAGATTGGTGCGTCGTCGAGTGGTGATGGGCATATTTTGTAGGCGATGGATGGAAGTTGGAACGTGGTAACTTAGAGGATGGGCACGAGGGCTCTTCTTCGAGACCAACATGGCAACTGGTTATCAGGCATGTCGACGGATTTTGACCATGGGAATGCATTCCTTGCGAAGATTTTAGCTGTGGAAGCTGAATTGAGCCATGCTTAGGACCTGGGGTTTAGAAATATTCATTGTGTCCCAAATTGTAGTCAGGTAGTGGATGTACTCACGAATATTCTAGGCAAGAGATACAATTGGTAGAGTGTGTGCTTTAATCGACAATGAGTGGATTGTGGTGTTTAACCATGTCCCAAGATAGAGGAATAATACAACTGACTGCTTAGCTCGCCAAGCATCACATGAGGGGATTTCACGATGTGTGTGGACAATTTCTCCGTCTAATGTCATTGTGTCCATGTATTTAGATGTGCTTCCGTAGTTTTTTCGTTTTTAGCTTTCCTCTTGTAACAAAAAAAACTAGCATTCAGGTTTTCTTTTAATAATGTAAACAAAACAAAAATATTAACAAAAAAAAATTAGAAAAACATTTTGCCAACTAGAGTGGGTTTTGACATTTAAGTAGAAGTGACACTGTGCTATTTTTTCAATTTCATTTCAAGTGTAAAACTACTTTTGAGTTGAGGAGAATTTTTTCCTACGACTTATGTGATGAATCTTTCACACTAATATTTGCCCCCATTTGATGTATGGGAGATGAATATGAAGAAGATGATAGTGATGAAGATGTTATAGATTTGGCATAGGGGAAAAGTCGATTAGTTAACATCATCCATCCCAACGCCCAACTCACATGTCAACACATTAAAAATTTGAATAATAAGCAAAAACTTTAGTATTTTTCGAATTATAGTGGAAATGACCAAAACTACAAGCGGTAATAAACATTTGAGACTCATACTATGATTTTTAAACTTTAGGTCTTAGGAACTTAGTTTCCATATTCGCATAAAGTGAATAACCAAAAGTGCAGTAGAGCCTAATTTCTAAATAAAACTAAATATGTTATTTGGTTATTCAAATTTGAACAAAAATAACTAGGATAGCAATTAAACTTAGATTTAGGTGCGTTTGGATAAACAACTTAATTAGGCACTTATGATAATAAGTAACTAGTTCATAAACACTCATTTATAAGCTAATTTATGAAACTTATTGAAAAGTTGAAATTAGGTTATGGTTACTAATCTAAATAACCTTTAAAAATAAGCTCATAACAATTTATATGTAAATCATAAGCTATTTTCATAATCTCTGACACACACTTGCATAAACGCTTTAGCTATAGGATAAACTCAAATAAGTTATTTCAAACGGGGCATTAGTTAGGGGCATTAGTTAGCGCATGTATGTTGTACCTTCCCGGATCCATAGGTCGAGTTGAAAAGACCTTTCAACCAACCTCATAGTACAATTCAAATATGCAAATACACATGAACAAATCAATTCTTTCTTGCATCTTAAGATCTTTTAAGGGTTCATTACATTTAATTTTATGATGAAAAGGCTCAGATGTAAGGAAAAGTGGTACAGATAAATCTCAAATTCTAGAAGGGGAATAACATTACAAGGGGAAGATTAAGCAACTTGAGACTGTAATTCCACCATCACACCCTGTTAAAAGATTTGACTTGAACAAAACTTGTATAAAAAGAATAAGAACGCATCATCCCCAATTGGAAATTAGTGTACAACATATTTGACATAGAAGTCTGAAGGACATCAATGCTTGCAGGCGGCACTTGTTGATAAAATTAGGGAAGAGCATTTTTTTTTTGGAACTAAGAGCATTGTTAATTTCCCCTAGAGGAACTTGCAACACCAAGGGTCAATAGCTATCAATCAACCTTTGTCGAAAAATATCTTCTATGCTGTTCTCCTGTAACTCAAGTCAATATCTCCATCAACCTGCAAGAAATGAAAACCATATTTCAATTCACATTGAGCATTCATCAGCAAATACAGTAGAAGAACTTGAGACTTACTGATTTTGCAAGTTCTTTGGCTTTTTCATCATTGAAACCTAGACCGGCCAAGATCTGTTGACCTGCTGATTCTTTTTGTGACCAAATTCCTAGAAGTAAATGAGCCACGTTTATTTCCCCTTCTCCACCTACATTTGACATCATAATTTTGGTAAATGCACAAGAAAAAACATTAAAAAAATAAAAGTATTATTAGGAAGCAAGTTAAAGATGAACATTGTAAGACTGCAACATCACGAGGTCAGAAAGCAAATACATCAGCATTGATACGCGTAGCTTAGTACTCGAGTATACAGTGGACAAGCCAGGAGCTTAGAAGTTATAGAACAAATAATGCAGGATGCATATCATGATACTTTCACATTACCAATTTTAACCCTTAATTAACCCTTGATACTTTCGTCATGAAATAACTTTTCATACTTCAGCCCCTTTCTAACAGAAGAGGCACAAAACAAGACAACAGGAACCTTCACTTTTATATTTGACCTTGCAAGCTTACCAAGAGATCTCATTTCATGCATCAAGTAAATTAACTGGCACAACCTTTGAAAATGGGATATTACAAACTGAATGGTGAATCTAGCGGATCACAAAAAGGCATAGACATGTCATCATGGAAACTATACATACCTGACTTTAATTTCTCATCAATTGCCCAATCAAGGGCTTTCCGAGCGGGTTCAGTCAAAGGAGGATGTTCTGGACTGAAGAAATACATGTCAGATTTCCCAAGTAGCTCTACCGTTTCATCACGTACTTTGAAAAGAGTAATTCCATTGGCTCTTAAGAATTTTGCAGCTTTACTTGTTCCTGCAAGGACAAAAAAAGACTAAGTGCTATATAAAAGGTACCCCAACCAGAATCCTAGGGAATAAACTCATTAAAATTCTTAATAAGACTTTATTCTGAAATATAAATGGCAGGATCTTGTCAACAAGATTTAAGAAGGACTTTATGGTAACTAGAAGAAACGAATAAAAAGAATAGAATGACACATTTAGTTTAGCTTACAGCGTCTAAAATTCACAGTAAAAAAGGAACCAATCATGGTCATGTACAGCACCCTTTCAAAACAGCACATATAATTCCTCAAAAGTAGAAAGAAAAGCTACAAGTAAATGACCATCTTGAATGACATTAAACTTGAGGATGCCTAGCTCATGATATATTATTGACCCATAACTCATTTGAAGGGATGAAACAAAAGGTAACATTTTCCTTTTTTCCCTCTTTCTCTGATCCACCTATCTACCATTTGAGAATAATGGGATACTTCTCAAATTTTGTCCAAAATGCATGTCTTTTCAGTGTGTCCAGAATATTACTCTTTCTATACCACATGATAGCCTAATTGGATATGTATCCCCAGGAAATTTTCAACCCTCGAGACAGCAGTCATCAATTTATAAAGATGATTAACCAGTGTCTACAACTCTCTATCAATAAAACAGGACACATGAATCCCAATGGTAATTGGAAGAGTACAAGTTATGGCAACCACAAATTCTCTAACTATAGGATCAATTACAATTAAACATTTCTGCTCAAAGTTACACCCATCAAAATTTTAAGGGTGCTGTTTAAAATCTTAGTTGGAAAGAATAACCAATTAGTATCTGCTGTGATGTGATTATGAAACAGTTATAGCATATCCAATCAAAATAGGAGAATACTTGCCACTAACAACAAGGAACCTTAACTATTGCTTTTCCATTCATTCGAAGATTGTCAGGTTTCTCTCTTTTCAAACACCATTAAACCAAGCACTGGAACCAGCTCTTTGATACAGAAGTGTTGCCACTTTCCAATCTATATCCAGATTTACCACTTCATGTACAAGTGCTGAATCTAATAAAATAAACACAACTGACCAGATTCAATTTCGTCCAAACTCGAGAACATCTTGATCCATATGGAAGGTTTGAAGTACAAAGTTGACCACCCATAATTTAGAGCATAACTGCACAATGTCGATCTTAATATAGAAATTTGGAAGTAAATTTTGCAAGGAAAACCAAGCAGGTGCTAGAAAACATTACAGAATTAACCTTTTACGCCCTTTCTTACATGCAAGCCATACATGCACACATTTAAATTGAAAATGAACTCATAATAAATGAAGCTAATTGAACCCATCAATATGCATTTCAATAATCAATTGATAGCAATCAAATAAGTCCAGTGCCTGACAAGCTTAACTTCAGGCAAATTGGCATTAAGCAAGCTATTACTGAAACTTAAAAAGAAGCGAACATGCCACCGAATTAGGCTTACATGATACTATAGTATATACACGTGCGTTTTTTCAAAGGATAGAAGCAATAAAAAGCTTTTTCTATGTTTTTGTTTTGTATGAACCAGATGTAACCTCCACTGGGGCCATCCTTTTGAGATGGATAGGAGAAGGATCATTATTGGCAGTAAAGCTCTCCCTACCAAGTACTTATTGCAGCTGTATACACAGGGACTCAAGCCAGAGACTTGTGCTTAAGGTAGAACAACACATGTTAGTTGATTCACACACTTGATTGATCGAAGTTTTTCTATGTTGTTTTCTTTCTCTTTTCCTAAAAAACCTTACAGATAAGTGTACCACCAAACGTACCACCAAACAGTGTATACACCTTGGGACATCCCTATTTTTCTCTGTATCTCTCTCTTCTGGTAACATCACATCACATATCACATCTATCACTTATCTCTCCTCTCTTCCAATCTCTCTCTGGTGGTCTACATCATTAGGTATACGCCAATCTTTATGGAAAATCTTATCTAATTATTATTATAGAAAAAATTAAACTTGTTCTGTAATTAGAAGAACAATTTCCTTAAATAAACTGACACACACACACACAAAAACAAATGACAGGAGCTAGAAGCGCTTGTTTCATGGCCAAAAACAATGCATTTTGCTACCACTGAAACTGAAAAGACACCAATTGCAACAAACCTTCAACTAAAATCCCCATGAGAAGTGCCTCAGTTCCTGTGGTAGGATACTTGAGCTTCCTCGCTTCCAATTCCCCCATTGCAAACGACTTTATCGACCTCGCCGACCACCTAAACCAAACAAACAACCATCAAACACACTCATACACAACCCAATTAACCCATACACATAAACAACAAGAACAACGAACTCACTTTGGAACTTTCTCAGGTGCATCCGGTTGAGGTTTCCTGCAAAAACACGAAAAACAAAAAGGTTGAAACTTTAAGCAATTTGAGGCGACCCAGAAGAAAATTCGAGAGACCCATCACCGTTTGAGGGTTTTCAAACGCAGTGGCGGCGAGAAAAACTTACGGGGTGGGGAGGCTAAACGACACCGTTGCTGAGGTTGCGCGGCAATTGGTGTTGAGATGAAGGGAACGAGAGGAGGCGGGGCGGTGGAGGGTGATTCTGGTTCCGAAGAGAGAGGTGAGAGGGAGTGTGCAAGAGTGGTGGTGGTGGTTGGGGTTTGAATGGGGAGAGATTGTGGTGAGAGAAGAGAAGGTGGGAATGGAAGCCATTGGAGTGAAGAGGGAGGTTTTGTGAGGTGGGTTTGGATGAATGGGGAGTGGGCAACAATAGGCTTTCATCTTCAAGCAAGGGAAAGAAAGAAAGAGACTGTTGAGTACTGAGAGAGAATTACACAAACTCTACTTTGGAACTAAGGTGAATTGTGAATGCCTATATTTTACAGCAGTAATTGTCTATGAAGTGGTTAACCACAATTTTTAAGCACTTTATTTTTAGGCTAAAACTAGTATTTTTTACCCGTGCGATGCACGGGGGATATTCATTTTTGTTTATTATGTGTATTTTTAAGATTTGTGTGTTATTTTTTAAAAAATATTATTGGTATTAAAAGAATAAATGTTTATTATATCATAAATTTTTAAGTTTTATTTTGTGATAAATGTGTTTGTTTTTATAAATGGTACATTTTTTTTTTGAAATGTTTATAAATGGTACATTGTTCTAAAGTCTTTTTGGCGATGAATGTGTTTGTTTTTGTCTTGTAGAAGCAAAATTATTAATTTATTTGTGGTTTTCATCATTATTGACAGCCTGTAATTTTTTAAAATGTTATTTTTTATACTTATTAAAAGAAAGTTTAAAATAAAAAGAATAAAATTAATTTTAGATATAAAAAAACATAAACTTGAAAGTTTTTTTTTTTTTTGCTGATGAATGTGTTTGATTTTTTTAGAAGTACAATAATTATATTTATTTGAGTTTTTTTTTGTACATCGAAAAGATAAATTGCACCCGCCAAGAATTGATCTCTGGATCTCCCCACCCCAACTCATATGTCCCCTAGCTCTTCTTATTTTAGTTTATTTGTTTGTCTAAATGTTTGCATTCTTTAATTTTTTAATATAAAATATTAATAGTTTATTTAGAAGTTGAAGACTTAAAGTAACATATATAAGCTTATAAAAGTCATTGAGTATATTATCATATATATTTTTTCCCATTGCCAGTTGAGATTAAAATTGGGAATTATGTTTTTCCTTATTTGTTTGTCACAAATAAGCATTTTTAATATTATACATTCCTTTTAAATTTAATTTTTCTTCTTAAGATATTTTCTATATCACCTTTTTATTAAAATACTTACCATATTTATTTATTAAATAATTACTTTAACCTCACAAAAATTTGTTAAATGTTTTCCTTAGAATGAGTAAAAAAAAAACATTTCCAAAAGGTAACATCTTTTTTATCTCAATGACACCAAAGATAGAGAGATTATTTGTTGTATCCAACAACAGATAACCATGAGGTCTAAAGATAATTAATAATTATAGAACTAAATATAAACTTCAATTAATTCACACATACGTAAATTACTAACTCCAACTATTCTTATAAATGATTTAGAACTTATTTTTAGAGAAACCAAATACACCTAATTATCATAATCACTCAACATCACAAATGACGCAAGCTTTAATCTCCCTCACATTAATCCTCTCTTTTTCCACCTTACATTCAACCACAACATCATGAAAAAATAGGATCAAGAATCATGATTAATATAATGATGAATATCATGTCATTGCCAAAGTATTTTTTTTCATTCCTGGATGCCTCAGTCATTTAATAACTCACCCTCCACATATAAGAGAGTTAAAAGAATATGTAATTATCAACATGAGACTTGAAAATGGCCAAATTAAAAAAAAAAACATTCCTGGATGCCTCAGTCATTTAATAACTCACCCTTCACATATAAGAGAGTTGAAAGAATATGTAATTATCAACATGAGACTTGAAAATGGCCAAATTTAAAAAAAAAACCAAAATTATTAATATATAATATCCAAGTATCAAACAACTTACAAAGCATGTTTTGTATTAAAATCGCATGACCCGCAAGTCTCTCCAATCTGCTACCTCAGACTGCGTCTGAATAACGATTAAAATTCAAGGGAGACCAAAAAATAAATTTGTTAATATTAAATAATTCAGAATATGACCTTGGAGCTGGAAGAACAGGTGAACACATAGCAGTGCTCGAGTTCGTAGCTCCTTGAAAAATGGAGGAGTATCCTATAGATTCATTTGGGAAGCTTGTAGATGCTCATTCCAAAGGCAATCCAAATTTGCACATGATTCAGTATAATTCTTAATAGAAAGATGACAACAAAAATTGAATAAGCATAAAAAATGACACCAAAATGATAACCGTTGATGCAATTCCAAGTTATCATCAATAGACTGATAAGCCATTCCAGGATCACTATTAGCATGGCCATTAGCATGCCTCGAGCTTTCACAAAGTACATCATCCATAGCTACGCCATCTAAAGGCCAATTAGTAACTTTAGGTTACCAAGGAAAAACAGTAGTCACAGCTTGAAAAGAGATACATTTTAATAGAATCAACAACCTTACTTCTAATATTATAATATTAGAACCTGTTGGACTTCTTCAGCTTGAATCCTTTATAATTTCCGGTCCCAAGAAAATCATAAATTAATAATTCATAGAAACTGAAAAAAATATATTACACTCTATTGAAATATGATTCAATAGTTGTTTGTTTTCCTTTAAAGTTCAAGTCTATTTGGAACTCATTTCTAACTTTTCTTATTGCATCCAATAGCTCAGGTGTTGTATTTTTTGTATTGTATCATAAAGTTGCCTTTTTGTTTGGTATGTATAATATAATTACTTAAAAACTCTTTAAATTAATAATTATTAATTTATCGATAAATTAATAACTCTCTAAATTAATAAATTTCTCCGGTCCTGACATTATTAATTTAAAGAGTTTCTACTGTACTTTGCAAACTACTTTTCTTTTTCTCTGCCCTGACCATTCATCTTGTATCCAGCGAAGATAATTGCAAAATTTAAGAACAAAGAAGCTAAGCAGATAAAGGCAAGGATGAAACTTGTCTTCCCCATGGTATGAGGTGAATTTTAATTCGATATGCATTTTTTTCAAATCGAAGTTGTTGATAGAAGGCTCCATAAATCTCAAGTGACCTATCTAAAATTCAAATGTCAATGTGTAAAGCTAGATAAACCAACACCTGGAATAATGAAAAACCTCATCATTTATTTGCATAAATTAAGAGGCTTCCACCATAAAGAAGATGGCTGCATTAGAAATAAAGCAGTTTACTTGGTCACATGGAGTAATACAGTTTCACAATTCAATCACTGACAACTAACTTCTGCAAGCACACAAAAGTAAAATGAGAGATGTTTCCAGAGACATGCTCAAATTCCAGGGGAGAGATTCTTTCACAGCTGATATATCTTAGGTAGGGATGGCAACGGGTAGGATCGGGCACGGGTTTTACAATTACCAAACCCAAACCAAATCCCAGAACTCAAACCCATACACAAATCCTTATGGGCGATAAAATAAAATCCATGCCCAAACCCATTGGGTTTCGGATTTACCCGAAACCCAAACCCAAATCCATTGCTTACGTGAAATAACAACTCATCCCATAACTTGATCCAGAACCTACTTTATAAAAAAAAGGTGAAATTCATAGAAAGGAAAAAAAAATACTATTCATCACCCTCATCCATCACCAAAGTGAGACAAAAATAGTTTAGAGTTTACTTTCTCAAACATACAGAAGTGCAATTAATCATCAAATACTAAGAACAAAGTTAATAAATATATATGTATGAGGTATTTTTTTTGTAATTTTATGTTTTGGGTACCTATGGGTTTGGGTTTGGGTTCGGGCGGGTTTGGGCACGGATTTAACTAATACCAAACCCAAACCCATAAACTGCTACAGTAACAGGCAAAACCCAAACCCAAACCCAAATCTAGTCAATTCGGGTTTTGTCCGTCAAATCGGATCGGGTTCGGGCGGGTACCCATGGGTTTGGGTAAAATTGCCATCCCTAATCTTAGGGAATCAAGAGGGGGATATGCTCAATGAGAGATTCTTTCACAGCTTGTATGCCTTAGAGAAAGTCTCAGGAGGGGGATAAGCTGAAACATTATATCAAAATAGAAAGTAGTGAGCAAAGTAAAAGCATTCTTATTTGTCCTTCCACTGCACGAAAGCCCCATTTAACAACCTAACTTCTATAATTTAAGTCGACAAACAAAAGAAGATCAATATCGAGAAATAAAAAGCGTATGAATATCAAATTCCAGTAAAAGACTGTAAGCGACTAAGCGGATAGATACATTTTCTTGTTAAAATTAAGTTATGGCATAACAGTACTATGTGGTATAAGCCTAAGAGAAAAAGAAACCATTCAAAAAGAGCAAAGGAATTATAACATAAAATGGTACGGTAAAGTGGTAGTCTTCTCCCCATCTCTATAGCTTTCCGTCTCCTTTTCTCTATCTGTATGCTTCTCTTTCTCTCTTTCCTTTGCCTTATGCCTATCCCTATAATTCAACTAAACCAACACCTGAATTTGAGCAAATACTACTAATTACATAGAAACAAAACCATATCGCACATTGCAAAAAAATTAATGAGCCAAGCTAAAGCAACAACTCCGTCATACCTAACCTCCTCATCTCTCTTTTCAGGGCAGTCAACTTTATCATCAACATTACTCAATTCATGATCTTCCTCATGGGTCTTTCTACTTACTTTATCTCTTGACCTTTCTTTATCTCGATCTATCTCCCTCTCCTTCTCTCTATTTTTATCTTTCCCCTTGTCGTTCTCCTCATCTTTATAGTTTTCCCTCTCCTTTTTACTGAATAAAAATAATGCAGAAATAAGAGAAAACCATCACAGCTGACACACACACATTCCCCTCTTATCCTAAGCCACCAATTTACTCCCAGAATTATGTTTTGCTACTATACTTATTGCACAATTGCCTTCTCCAATACCTTGCTGCCATGATAACATTCTGTTACACCATCCACTACCATTCTCTTCTTACAATTTGCACCATTCCTATTTCTCCTCTCATAAACATGTATATCCCCACCTCAGATGTGATAACAATTAACTATTTAATCAAGTAAACCCCTTCAAAAGAATAAACACCTACCAAGTGAACTTTGAAAGCGGTATCTGCATGTGTTACTGCTTCCTCCAGCTTAGTTTTCTCTGGGTTGGTGGTGAATCTTGGTCAAAAGATCCCATGATGTCTTTTTGTTGATTCCCAGTTGCAGGATTTTCTGATTCTCCATATAGGCCCTCCTCATTTTTGGCAATCTTATTGAGGGTTGGATCAAAAGCAAAACTATTATCCAGCACATTAGAAGCAACAACTGCTTCACTTTTACTAAGAGGCTTCTACACAAAATTATACTAAAAGTTAAAAGTTTCACCAAGCGAAATCTCATATTAAAATACATTCATTCACCGCGTTTGGGGCTTCTTCTTGTTGGATGTGACCTAGGTCTTGGGCTTCATAACCAAAACAAATAATTAGCATTAAAACAATAATATAAAATGGAAATCAAAATCAAAATCGATGAATCTAATACCTCCTTTTTGAAAGGCTCTTCCTTTTCAGATAATATCAAATCAATGTGTCAGGGACCGGAAATTAAATCTCAACCTTCAATAGAACACCATCTGGATCCCGAGATACATAACCAAAACAAAGAATTAGCATGAAAACAATAGAATGGAAATCAAAATAACAAAAAGATGAGTTTGATATCAGTACTAACCAAATCAAAATTGAGTTTGTTATACTGTGACTAATGTCTATATTTTTTAGAAGACAATCATCTCCTTTAATATAACTTATTTATTAGATATCTTTGTGAGTCTGATTAAAACATTAAAGTGACTCATACCTCAAGGGACTTGAGAAATTCCATTGCCTGCAAATACAACATTAAAGTAAGTTCAATGAACGGATCCAATTTGAATGCATCACCAAGCTGGCTTACAATCTCACCTCTTTTGGGTGTCGGAATCTGCAAGAACATTATATGAGTGAAGAGAATCCTCACTCAAGATTGGTAAAAATAAAAAAGGCCCCTCTTTTTAATCACATCTAAATTATGAAGAGGTTTAAAAAACTGAAAAGAGTGATGATGCTACTTTGCCAAAGGAAAAATATTGTCATATGTAAGAATGTTACTCCAAGCCATCTAATAGCCAAGCAGCACCTTTCTTACCAACTGCTACGTCAGCCACCAACCTCTTTCCCATGGAATTCATAATCAATACTTAACACCTCAATTAAATATATTTAATAGACATAAAGCTAATGATTAGTGGTTACATAACTAATGCTCTTCAATGTATAATAACTCATGCCCATTCATTTTGTAACTGTGAAACCTTTATTTTCTAATTAAAAGCAAATTTATTTCTAATAGTAACACCCATTTAAGTGGTTAAATAGAGTGTCAAAACAGTAGCCACAACGATTAAATAACAATACAAATTTTAACGGAAAAAGAGAAACAAAAGCTGATTTTCTTAATTCTTTAAGCTACACGTAATTATGAGGCTCTAAAAACACCCGAAGCATTCCTAGGGTCCAATGACTTCCAAGTATAACCATGAATTACAGCAGTCATCCTCATCTGGGAATTTTGAGCACCAAGTTGTATAAAATTGATTCATAGTGTAGAAAAAAGAATCTCAATAAGGTAAACAAAAAGGATTTCAACTCAAGATACCATTAAATGTTTCTTTATCATTGAAGCTCAAGGACAACCAATTTATACAGATACCTTAAGCCAATGGGACAAAAAACTTTTGACTAATAACCTCATTGCAACTGGCAGGCCTGTAAATTTCTAGAGAAAAGCACAACAAAAACACATTAGCTCCTATGTAACTCAAAGGTGATGCACGGGGATATTAACCAAAGAAAATCAACAACAGAGAAAGATGCGGACCTTTCGGAATAACACAATGTTGAGTAGCAGATTTGGAGCAAGAATGGTCTCCACAAACGCCTAAGTGAGAAAAGGAGTCAGAAGGTGCCTGTTAAGAACAAACTAAGGTTATCAAATAAACATGTGCTAACAATGGAAACCAATGAAAAATCCATATTATTACCCTCAAATCGTTATAAGATCGCACTATGATGGAGCCAGATACACCAACAACACAGAAGATGTTGATTTAAAGCCAAGAAGGATTGTAAATAAGTATTACAACTTACAACAGATTTAACTTGCAAGTACTTGTAGAGAGCTTCCATTCCAAAATCCCTCCCAAAGGCAAAATAACAATTGATCCAAATAATGCCCGCGTGAATCGACTTGACACAGTGTTTGCTATGTCTAGGCTCTTGGTCACAATGCATGCTGTTAAGCCATATTTGGTGTTATTAGCACTTTTAATTGCTCCTTGAATGGTCATGTTGTTCACACACACACACATATATATATCACACTCAAATTTAGTATCCATTAACAGCTGCATATTTATCTGATAGAGAAAGAATGGTAGGATGACATGAAAAAACTAATTATAAAAGTATTAACTTACTTAAATTTCATCAGTGCCATCACAGGACAAAATATTTCATCTGCAATAGGCATGTCCTCCTAACAAAATTGTTAAGAATTCAAAGGAAAAAGACAACATGATGGTAAGATATCAAATTGCCTAGAAGAAACCCGCATGGAAAAAAGAAAAACACAAATGCATGAAACATTCATTCAATTCTAACCCCAAAAATGCGAGCATGGGCGGCAATTCAGATGAATGGAAGTCCTTCAAATTCGGTATCTACAAAGCAGAACTGTAGGAAACCCAAAATTGAAAGAGAAGATTAGACCCTCAATTACATAGTAAGGTCGGTGCCGCGTGAATGCTCCTCTCCAGCGTGGGTTGGTCTGCTGCAGAATTCATGGACGATGCCAATTGAAGTTAACAAAAAAGTAATAAATCCAAGCATTGATAAACATACCCAGAAATATAAATGAAAGAAAGACCAACAAAACCAAATGTTGAAGAAAATAATATAATCAAAGGCATGAGGAAAACCATGTTAAGAGAGAAAGAACAACCAACTAAAGTTGCGCATCGAGCCCTTCATTTGAGTTATCCGGATGCTAACGGCAGAGCCAGGGAGGAGATGTAGAGGTCCTCTGTGACCTCAGCGTGAGGAACAACAAATTGGGGTTTTAACTGAAGAGAGACCTAATCTGAGCGGCCACAGATGCAAAGAGGAATGAATCGGCAAAACGTATGGAATGAAACGGAATAACGGAAGTGTGATGAACCTGGGGATTTAGAAACCCCCCTATAAAGGGGAAAATCTTGCCTTGATTCACCATCTAAATTTCAATGCGTGTCGGTGTCTGTGTGGGAGATTGTTATAAATAATTGGCTACCTCTCCACTAAGATGAAACCGCTAGTTTGAAAGAATCCAGAAGGCCAAAACTTAACGCACAATGTAGATGAAACTGCAAACATTTGAAACGCCCCATAAGGATACAGAAGGCCAGCATCCAATGGCCAAGATTTCATCATGAATAATTAAATCAAATTTACTTAATTACCCATGCTTAAATTATCACTCATGTGCAATGAATAACTGAGTTACTAAATTGCCCTCAAGGCTGCAAAAACTTTGCTTTTATATAGATTATAGAAGCCGTTTTCCCCCTTATGTTTCAAGGTTTTGCAAAAGGTGTCTTTACTCTTTTTTTTTTTGTCCAGTCCAAGTAAAAACAACCTATTTACCGGTTGAGCTATGCAATCAATTAGTAATATAACGAGCAAAATTTTATTTATATCATATTAATCTAATTAATACCTAAATCTAATCTAAAAGGGTGAAAGCAAGAATGAGACTATTGTTGCCCAGATTACACAATTAGAATGTGGAAAGAAAGAAAGAGACTATTGAGTATTGAGTGAGAATTACACAGACTCAACTTTGGAACTAGTGTGAATTGTGAATCCTATATTTTACAGCAGTAACTATTCATGAAGTAAATTTCAAAAAAAAAAACTATTTATGAAGTATTTCAATGTATAAATTTAACTTTAAATATATAAATTTCCCTTCCTTTGAAACCAAAAATATTATATATAAATATAACTTTAATATTTATTAAAGCCATAATATACTATTCCAATTTCAAATTGAATAGTTATCTTCAAATTAAATAGTTGAAAATTTTGCACTCTAATATATTTACATAAAATTTTAGTTACTTATTTAAATTTAAAATATAAGTTACATTTAAAATTTGTTAAAAAATTATATTTTAATAATTAAAAAATATTGATGTACAAGCTAAGATGCTAATTCTCATACATTCAGCTGATTGTGATCTGACACGTTCCTTGCCTTTATATTCCTCTATTGTATTTATAATATATAAATTTTGAGCATGTGAGCGATTGAATGTCATTTCAACTACTTTTTTTGCCATATATAGTTCTTTACATCACCTCACCAAATATCCAACGTGTATACATGTATGTTATTCCAATACTTCCAACGTGTATACACGTATGTTATTCAAATCCTTCCGACGTGCATACACGTATCTTATTCCAATCTTACACCAAAAGTCCAACGTGTATACACATATGTTATTCTAATCCTTCCAATGTATATACACGTATGTTATATCAATCCTTCACCAAAAGTCCAATGTGTATACACGTATGTTATTCTTATCCTCAAGTTCTCTACCTCCTTGAACTCATCATGAGGAAGCATATATAAACTTCGCCTCTTTGACGAACGTATACATTGTTATCTCATTCTTTCTTTTCCCTGGCACAACCCCCTTCTTACTCACCCAATCACTCTGCTAAGAGATTTCCTTTGTTGCATCGATAACCCTAATACTAAAGCTTCGTTGTTCTTCTCCTTCCTTAATCATCCTCATGAAACGATGATGACACACAACCCACCCTATTTTCTTCTTCCATTGATCGCTCCTCCAAGTGAACGCCTTCATTGCACCACTAATTACCTCAATCCTAAATCTTTGATGTTCTTCTCCTTCCTTGGACACCATTGCAAAACGACGACAACACACAACCCCTTCTTCCTCCACCAATCTATCTATCAAGTGAATTCCTCCATCACACCATAGGTTACTCCAATCCCGAATTTTTTCTGTTCTTCTCTCTCCTGATTTATCTCATGGACAAACAACGGCAGCGCACGCCTCCACGATCTCTTCTCCAAGTGAAATCCTTCGTACCACAAGTCACCCCAATTGTATAATTCAAATATTTGACAACCTTAACTAGCATAAGGTCGGTGTAAGTAAGCTCCCCAAACCCTAAATATGATTCGCTTTTACTTTTGATTTTGCGCCTCATTTTTATTTGTTTTTTTAATGAGATTTTGCTCCTGGGACTCTAATTCTTCTGATTGCTTTTCTTTTTGTTTATTTGATTATATAAAATCGCCAATTGATCAATAAAGCACCAGGCCTAAGGAATATATAGCAACATATTTTTAGGAAAATTTGGAATGAAAATAAAGATTATGAAAATTCTCGCATTGTGAAATATAATGATAGGACTTAATGAGAGAACAATGATGTTGAACATACTTCTTCAACTACTGAAAAAAAAAGGAATGGTTAAAGCGTAAAAAAGGAGGTGTAATTAAAAGAAGAATTTGTTGAATTGAAGAATGATGGTTTATCTAAGAAGCCTTGTATAGTGCATGGTCAGTAGATCTGCATCAATATTTTTCTAGTGTTGTGAATCAACTAGGGCTTGATAGTATGAATCTCCAATTATGTTTTTTTGTATTTCTTTTGATTTTGCATTTGATGACTAGATTTGATTCCAAAAAGCATAAAATCACAGTCTAACTAGTATATATATTTTTGTTTGTTGAGTCTTTTTTAAGCGTTCATTGTCATTTAGGAGGGTTAATTGTTTCTTTTACGTGTATTTCAAAGTCTGTTCCAAATAGAATACTTGTACTGATGAATGTCTTTGGTTTAACAAGAGAAAATATTGAAAGTTATTTGTCGGTTTGATTTCAATCCAAAACGTGAAGTGATTCTTTACTATTTTCATAGAGAAGCATTTTCAATTTTCAGTTTACAATGAATATGCAGTTGATCTCACCATAATGACATGTTGTTTCTGTTAACGGAGGCAATAGAAATATCAAATGCAAATATTATCATAATAATTACAACAGAGGGCCTCTCGAATGAAGCCTCATTTGGCTGGGACAAGGCAGAATTTAGGACCTTGCAATTTTGTTCCAAAAGATGTTACGAAGAGAATGACTGATATTCTTGGTGATTTGGAAATAAGCAACTGGAAGAGGATAACTCAACAGGGTCTAATGGAGATGAAAGTGTTCACATTCGTGAATTGGGGAAAAGGAAATGTGATGAGCTAGTTGGGGATCCAGGTAAAGCAATTGCAACTTGTCTCAAGAGGAACATGCAAACTACACTTAACAATTTATGGAAGAAGGGTCTAAGGGAAGATGCATGCTTAAACATTGCCTCTTTTTTCTACAACAATGCAATTCCTTTCAATGTCGCGAGGAGTGAAGAATTTGCCAAGATGTGTGATTCGATTTCCAGACATGGTTTAAGATTCAAGACACCATCCTATAATGACCTTAGGGTGAAATTAATGCAGAAAAAGGTTGAAAAAAATCATAAGGTGTTGGAACCAAAACAGGATGCACCATTATGACGGATGGATGAATGAATACGAGGAGGAATAATATACTTAACATTTTGTTAAACAGTCCTAAGGGAACAATGTTTTAGAAGTCCATTGATGCATCTAGCATAGTCAACACAGTTGGTAAGATTTTTCAATTGGTGGATGAGGTTGTGGAGTAAGCCGGGGAGGAAAATGTGATCCAGGTTGTCAGAGACAATGAGAATATATTAATGAGAAACATAAGAACTTGTGTTTCTTATCATTATAAACATAAGAACACTGAGTTTTGTGTTGTGTTTGAGTGTCAAACAAACCTTGTGTTATTGTTGTTACCAATCACTGTGGCAGTGATTGAGGAAAAGTGAGAGGGGCTCTCATACTTAGGCTGTGGTTCTAAGTAGAAGACCACTGGGTAGATTAGGTTAAGAACAATGAACTTGATGTGTTCATGTGTGTCTGTAATACCTAGATCTTGAGATAGTGGAATTCCTTTTCATTGGGCGAAAGCTAACCAGACGTAGGTGTAGTTTCACCGAACTGGGTTAACAACTTTCTGTGTCTTGTTTCTTTTAGTTGTTTTTGTGTTCATGCTTTTCAGTCATATGATGTTCTAATCGATTGTCCCAGCATCGTGCATGACATTTGTTCTAAGGGATCTAGAATTTCAATTGGCATCAGAGCAGGCACCCCTGTTATGTGTGGGTGAGCTCCAGGGAGATATTTTCTTGATCTCATGGACAATAAGGAGGGAGGATCGATCAACAGGCCACCAATCCTGGATGGCTCCAATTATGACTACTGGAAGGTTCGAATGATAGCCTTTCTCAAGTCTATTGATATCAAAACTTGGAAGGCTGTTGTCAAAGGCTGGAAGCATCCTGTCAAAGCTCAAGCAGAAGGAAGTACATCTACTCCTGAAGAAAAACCTGAGGATGAATGGACAAGTGCTGAAGAAGAAGCTTCTCTGGCAAACTCAAAAGCAATGAATGCTATCTTCAATGCTGTGGACAAAAACATGTTTAGATTGATTAATACTTGCACTGTAGCCAAAGATGCTTGGGAGATTTTGAAAACAGCACATGAAGGTACAACCAGGGTGAGGATGTCTAGACTCCAGATTCTTACTACTCGTTTTGAGAACTTGACAATGACAGAAGATGAGACAATTTATGAATATCACATACGTGTGCGTGATCTGTCAAATGCTTCATTTGCTCTGGGAGAACCTATGTTAGATGAAAAGCTTGTGAGGAAAATCTTGAGGTCTGTAACCAGCAAGTTTGCAATGAAGGTCACTGCTATTGAAGAAGCTCAAGATATCAGCAGTTTGAAAGTGGATGAGCTGATTGGTTCTCTGCAGACTTATGAGTTAAAGTTGGGTGAAAAACCTGAAAAGAAGACCAAAAGCATTGCTTTTGTATCCAACACCACTGAAGGAGATGATGCTGATAGTGAAAGTGAGAATCTATCTGAAGCTCTGGCACTTCTTGCTAGAAAATTCAACAGAGCTCTAAGGAAGATAGACAAAAGGACTAGGCCAAATGTCCAGGACATTAAGTCAGACAACTCTAAATCCTACAATTCCCAGCGAAAGGTCAAAGAAGAGGACAAATTAGGCCAAAAAAAGGGTGTCATGAATGTGAGGGTTATGGTCACATTAGATCTGAGTGTGCAACCTACTTGAAGAAACAAAAGAAAGGCATGGTAGTGACATGGTCAGATGAAGATACTGAGGATGAGGAAGAGTTATCTGCCAACAAGGTTAATGCCTTCTTAGGGGCTGTCAATGACTCAGATTCCAGTGGTGATGAAATGACATTTGAGGATTTGGAAGAGACTTACAAACTCTTACATGTTAAATGGAAGGAAACTTGCAAACATCTGAAGGAGTAAGAAGATGAGATGGAACAAGTTAAGACTGAAAATGAAAACCTGAGGGAGACCATTGATAAACTGCAAGATGACTTGGATAAATGGAACTCAAAATTAAAGGATCTTGAAACTGTTGAAAAAGCCAAGCTTCTGTTAACTATAGCTGATCTTCAAGAGAAAGTAGCTACACTGACAGCCAAACTGGAAAATACCTACAAGTCAGTGCGTATGCTGAACAGTGGATCTAATATGCTTGAAGAGATCCTGGAAGAAACAAGCAAGCAAGGAAAGAGTGTTAAAGGCATTGGTTTCAGTTACAAGTCTGAGAATAGAGGAAATCAGAAAGCATCAAGGAAGTTTGTAAGAGCTAAGGAAAACTCTGAGTTTAAAAACCCAGAGAACTATCGGATGTCAAGCCCGATGTCACAACATATGCCTCAACATCCTACTACTCAGAAAGCTACTGCTCAATCTCCATGGAGATATCATTATTGTGGTAGGTTTGGTCACATTAAGCCCTACTGCTTCAAGCTATACGGATATCCTCAGATCCAGAAGGTTCTCAAAACATCTAAGAAAGCTTGGGTACCCAAAGGAGAAGTTTCATGTCTTATAGCACACACATCTTTTAGAGTCTCATCAAGTGAAGACTGGTATTTTGATAGTGGCTGCTCAAAACACATGACTGGGAATAAGGAGTATCTGGAAAATCTCAAGGAATACTCTAGTAAATCAGTCACCTTTGGAGATGGTGCTAAAGGAAAAATCAAAGGCATTGGGAAATTGGTAAACTCTGGATCTCCTAATCTGAACAACATTCTTCTTGTCAAGGGATTGGCAGCAAATCTAATCAGTATAAGTCAGTTGTGTGATCAAGAGCTGAATGTGATGTTTAGCAAGACTGAATGCATGGTTACCACTAGTGATCAAGAGATTGTGATGAGAGGTGTCAGGTCCAAAGACAATTGCTACATGTGGATTCCACAAAAGAAAGCCCAAGTGTCTAGATGTTTGATATCAAAGGTGGATGAGTTGAATCTATGGCACCAACGTCTAGGTCACATCAATCTCAAGAGTATGCAGAAAGTTATCTCTAAAGATGCCGTTCGAGGGCTACCAAAACTGAAAATAGATGAAGAAAAGATATGTGGAGAATGCAAGATTGGAAAGCTGACCAAAGCATCTCATGCAAAGCTTCAGCATCCAACTACAACAAAAGTCCTTGAAGAACTTCTTCACATGGACTTGATGGGACCCATGCAAGTAGAAAGTCTAGGAGGTAAGAAATATGTTTATGTTTGTGTTGATGATTATTCCAGGTTCACTTGGATTGACTTCATGAAGGAAAAATCAGAAACCTTTGACATATTCAAAAAGCTATGCCTGAAACTTCAAACTGAGAAGAATTGCTCTATAGTAAGAATCAGAAGTGATCATGGAAGAGAGTTTGAGAACTCCAAATTCTCTGACTTCTGTGATTCAGAAGGAATAAGCCATGAATTCTCAGCTCCAATTACACCTCAGCAGAATGGAATTGTTGAAAGAAAAAATAGGACTCTCCAAGAATCCACCAGGGTTATGCTTCATGCAAGGAAGATTTCCAACAAGTTCTGGGCAGAAGCCATGAACACAGTCTGTTACATTCACAGTAGAGTAACCATTAGAGCTGGAACCAAAGTCACTCTATATGAACTCTGGAAAGGAAGGAAGCCAACTGTGAAACACTTTCATATCTTTGGGAGCAAATGTTATATTCTGGCTGATCGTGAACAAAGAAGAAAGCTAGATCCTAAGAGTGATGAAGGAATTTTCATGGGATACTCTACAAACAACAAAGCTTATAGAGTGTACAATTCTCGAACAAAGGTAATGATGGAATCTGTAAATGTCTCTATTGATGATCAACCAAATGAAAGAGAAGACACTGGTGCAACTGAAGATGATGATGGTCCACATGTCAGAGCCGATGTCCCAACTATTGACCTCGACATTGAATCAGAAACCAGTTCTGATGAGCAAGATCACAAGATGACCTCTGCAAATAAAGCTCCATCGATCAGAATTCAAAAGAATCATCCTCAAGAGTATATTATTGGTGACCTCAAAGAAGGAGTTACTACCAGGGCTAGAAGCTATATTGCTCATGAATGTTTTATATCCAAGTTAGAACCCAAGAATGTCAAGGAGGCTCTGACAGATGAATACTGGATAAATGCTATGCAAGAAGAACTTGATCAATTCAGAAGAAATGAAGTATGGGATCTCATTCCTAGGCCTGAGGGAGTAAACATCATAGGAACCAAGTGGATTTTCAAGAACAAGTCAGATGAGAATGGTGTAGTAACTAGAAACAAAGCAAGACTGGTGGCTCAAGGATACACTCAGATTGAAGGAGTAGACTTTGATGAAACCTTTGCTCCAGTGGCTAGGTTGGAATCCATAAGACTTTTGCTTGGTGTTGCCTGTCTTTTGAAGTTCAGATTATTCCAAATGGATGTCAAAAGTGCCTTTCTAAATGGCTATCTGAATGAGGAAGTTTATGTTGAACAGCCAAAGGGATTCACAGATCCACATCATCCTAATCATGTCTACAAACTCAAGAAAGCCTTGTATGGATTAAAACAGGCTCCTAGAGCTTGGTATGAACGTCTTACAGAGTTTCTGGTGAGCAATGGCTATTGCAAGGGAGGAATAGACAAGACATTATTTGTGAAAAATGAAAGAGGAAAACTCATGATTGCACAGATATATGTTGATGATATTGTGTTTGGTGGGATGTCGAACGCGATGGTGGAACATTTTGTCCAACAAATGAAGTCAGAGTTTGAGATGAGCTTAGTTGGTGAATTGAACTACTTTCTGGGACTTCAGATCAAGAAAATGGAAGATTCCATGTTTATTTCCCAGAGTAAGTATGCTAGGGGCATTGTCAAGAAGTTTGGACTTGAAAAATCTGGACATAAAAGGACTCCTGCTGCTACACATATCAAGCTGTCTAAAGACAATCAGGGAGAGGATGTTGATCAAAGCTTATATAGATGCATGATTGGAAGTCCGTTGTACCTCACTGCTAGCAGACCTGACATTACCTTTGCTGTTGGTGCTTGTGCAAGATATCAAGCTGCTCCAAAGACCAGTCATCTCTTACAAGTGAAAAGAATCATTAAGTACATAAATGGTACTTGTGACTATTGGATTTTGGCTAAAAAGCATTTTTGGCCCCTGATGTTTTAAGTTTGTGCAAATTCTGCCCCTATCTATTTTGTTGATGTTTCTACCCCTCATGTTTTCAAACAGTGCACCGTCTACCCCTCCGTGACGGTGCACTGTTTGAAAACATGAGGGGTAGACGATGCACTGTTTGAAAACATGAGGGGTAGAAACATCGACAAAAATAGAGTAGGGGCAGAATTTGCACAAACTTGAAACATCAGGGGCCAAAAGTGCTTTTTAGCCTTGGATTTTTTATACAAATGATACTAACTCTTCTCTTGTAGGGTATTGTGATGCAGATTGGGCAGGAAGTGCTGATGATAGAAAGAGTACATCTGGAGGGTGTTTCTTTGGAAACAACTTAATCTCTTGGTTTAGCAAGAAGCAAAACTGCATGTCTTTATCCACAGCTGAAGCTGAATATATAGCTGCTGGAAGCAGTTGTACTCAACTTATTTGGATGAAGCAGATGCTCAAGGAATATGAAGTTGAGCAAGATGTCATGACATTGTACTGTGACAATTTGAGTGCTATCAATATTGCCAAGAACCCTATTCAACATAGCAGAACCAAACACATAGATATCAGACATCACTTCATCAGGGAATTAGTGGAGGATAAAATTGTTACTTTGGAACATGTCCCCACAGAGAGACAATTGGATGACATTTTTACCAAGCCCTTAGATGCTGCTACACTTGACAAGTTAAGAGGAAATCTTGGGATTTGCCTCTTCGAAGGAGCATAGCAATTAAAGCCCCTTTTCTGTCTAACGGCTAGTTTCCTCGTAACTACCATTAACTGCCGTTGTGACATCATTGCTTCCTTCTCACTCAACTACTATATAATCATCACCAATGGCTTCATCACAATCTCACAACAAGTTGTCAATCTTGCTCTAACAATCTCTGTTTCTCATCACTTACATTTTTCTCAATTTCTTGTATTTGTCTTTTTGCTTTACCATTTCATCATGTCTTCAAGCAAGAAAGAGTTTGTGAAGGGAAAGATAGAGAGAACTGCTGGTGGTGCTAGGGTTATGGGTTTGCACACAAGTTCTTCCACTCAATCCAAGAAGAACTCAAGAACTCCTTCCAAGAAGCACTACAAGTCTCGTGCAACCCCAATGCAAAACCCTGAAGCCCCTGTGCCTGAGGATGTTTCAAACACTTCTGTCTCTGCAAATGATGAAGACGATGTCGCGACATCTTCCCATGGCTCCGATAAGACATTGTCTGATAAGCCTACCAAGGAAGTTTCACTCTCAAAGGATTCTTCCTCTTCATCCAAGAGTTCTGATTCCAAGGCTGCAAACTCAACGGATGTTTTGTCAGAGGAGTCGATGAAGACCCCTCCCATTGTTCATGATGTCTCTGATGATGAAGATTCAGAGGATGTGCCTCTGGCGAGTGTTGCTGCCAGAATGCTTAAACGAAGAAGAGCATCTGTTGAAGAAACCCCTGTTGTCCAGAAGAAGAAAGCCAAGATCATTACTGGGTCTTCAAAATCAAGGGCAACCGATGTGTCAAGGAAAGGCAAGCAGAAAGCTGTGGAATCGTCTGTGAAGAAAGCCAAGAAGACTACTGGGAAAAAGCAGAAAGTTTCCAGAATTGATTTGGAGACTGAATCAGATGTTGAAGGCGATGTCCTGGACATCACTGCCTCTGAGAAGAAAATGTTCTTTGGTAAGCGTATTCCCTCAGATGTTCCTAATGTTCCTCTAGATAATGTGTCTATTCATGCTCCAGAAAATGCCTTCAAATGGAAATATGTCTATCAAAGGCGTGTTGCCAAAGAGAGGGAGATTGATTCTGATGTGTTAGCCTGCAAAGAGATCATTGCCTTGATTGCAAAAGCAGGGTTGAGGAAGACAGTGATGAACATAGGAAAATGCTATGACAAGCTTGTGAAGGAGTTTATTGTCAATCTCTCTGATGATGTTAATAATTCTGCCAGTCCCGAATTCAGGAAAATGTTTGTCAGGGGCAAGTGTGTGAATTTCTCTCATGCTATCATCAACCAAACTCTTGAAAGAAGTGTGGTTGAATTTGTTGAAGAAGAACTTTCTCTGGATACAGTTGCTGAGGAATTGACTGCTGGAAGAGTAAAGAAGTGGCCTGCTAAGAAGCTTCTGTCCACTGGGGTTCTGAGTGTGAAGTATGCTATTTTGAATAGGATTGGAGTGGTGAATTGGGTTCCCTCTAACCATACTTCTGTTTTTTCTGCTATGCTTGCCAAGCTTATCTATCGCATTGGGACTGAAATTGCTTATGACTTTGGCAACTTTGTGTTTTCCCAAACCTTGAAGCATGCAGAGACATGTGTTGTGAAACTCCCCATCTCTTTTCCTTCTTTACTGACTGCTATCATTCTGAAACAACATCCTAATATCCTTACTGTTGATGATGTTCCTGTGCCCAAAGGCACTCCCATCACTTTGGACCAACGGTTGTTCCTGGAACCTCATGTCCTGGACATTGATCTGCCATCCAGTAGGACATCTGTTCCTGCCTCTATGTCTGCCTCAGGAACTCACAGTGTCATTGCTGCTGCTAGGAAGATTAAGGTGGATGCTCTCATCCAAACTCTCAAGGAGGAACCTGGTCAAGAGGGTGAGCATGCAGCTGATGCTGAGAAGGAAGGATCTGCAGCAAATGATGAGGAAAACTCCTCTTCTTCTGGTGTTTAGTGCATGTCCTAGTTTGTGTACTAGTTGACTTTTATTTGGTTGTGCTTAAATTCTTTCCACCTTTGCCAAATTTGTGCTAAAAAGGGGGAGTAGTAGTGTGTTGTTTGTTTAATTCTGTGTTGTAGTGTTTTTTTTTGAAGACTTGGTATTCTGGTTATGTTCTGTAATAAGTATGAAGCTTTGTGAAGACAAGTTCAGGAGATCTTCTATGTTCAAGTGCTTCAAGCTAGCTTCTGTTCAAGTGTTACCAAGTGTGGCTGTTTTAGTTTGTACTGCTATGCATATGGTTTCTATATACTTCAGGCAGTGTTTATTTGGATGCATCTTTTGAGGGGGAGTTCCTCCATGTTTTGGCTGTTGTGGATGCATTGGTTTGAGGGGGAGTATTTCTGCTGCTGACTCTGATGATTTTGATGTTTTTTTTCCCTCTCTGGTAGTGAAGTTGTTTTTGGACAAAATTTGACAAAGGGGGAGATTGTTGTTCCTTTGTTGTCATCAATTTTGTTAAAAACAACCTGATGTCCTAGCCGATGTTGTGACATCTGCCTTGGTGAAGGCCAGGACATCCGCCCCTGCTGGCATGCAAGTGGGTCCCTTATGGTTATGTTTTATGGTATGTTTTGTGCTTACTTGAAGGTCAAGTAACTGATTGTTGGGAGCCAATTGCGGGTTGTTTATTGTTGGAACAAATCTGTGATTAAAAGATTTGTTTCTATTTTATTTGTTGATCACTCATATCAGATCTTGGAAGATTCTCTACTGATATGAGTTGGATCAAAGTGTTCTTCAGCCCAAATAAACCCTAGCCGCCTCTGCTGAAGTATATATAGACAAAGACCTGAAGCTTGAAGTGATCGAGAGAATTACCTTGAAGATCAAGTGTTCTTAAGAGTGTAAGTTGTTCTTTGTCTTTGTTAGTTGTGAACTAGTCTTGCTCACTGATTCTATAAAGTGAGACTGAGTTCTGTGTTGTGTTTGAGTGTCAAACAAACCTTGTGTTATTGTTGTTACCAATCACTGTGGCAGTGATTGAGGAAAAGTGAGAGGGGCTCTCATACTTAGGCTGTGGTTCTAAGTAGAAGACCACTGGGTAGATTAGGTTAAGAACAATGAACTTGATGTGTTCATGTGTGTCTGTAATACCTAGATCTTGAGATAGTGGAATTCCTTTTCATTGGGCGAAAGCTAACCAGACGTAGGTGTAGTTTCACCGAACTGGGTTAACAACTTTCTGTGTCTTGTTTCTTTTAGTTGTTTTTGTGTTCATGCTTTTCAGTCATATGATGTTCTAATCGATTGTCCCAGCATCGTGCAGGACATTTGTTCTAAGGGATCTAGAATTTCATTGGCAAACTCTTCACTCCTCATGGCATTGAAAGGAATTGCATTGTTGTAAAAAAAAAAATAGAGGCGATGTCTAAGCATGCATCCTCCCTTGCACCATTCTTCCATGAATTGTTAAGTGTAGTTTGAATGTTCCTCTTAATAGAAGTCGTAACTGCTTTACCTGGATCCCCAACTAGCTCATCATATTTACATTTCCCCAATTCACCAATGTGGAACACTTTCATCTCCATTTGACCCTATTGAGTTATCCTTTTTCAGTTTCTTAGTTAGCAAATCACCAAGAATATCATTCATTTTCTTCTTAACATCTTCTGGAACATAATTGCAAGGTCATACATTCTTCCTTGTCCCAGCCAAATGATGTTTCATTCGATAAGGCTCTATGTTGTAATTATTATGACAGTATTTGCACTGGATATTTCTATTGCCTCCATCAACAGAAACACCATGTTCCCAAGCCACATCATTTCTTAATCTAGGAGCATTTTTTGGGGGACCTGTGCCCTTTTTTTCCACTATCGCTTGCTTGAACCCCCTTCTTCTTATCAGCCACTAAACTAGGAGCACTCCCACTTCCAGAATCAGAAGCCATTAAATTTGTAACAGAACTAAAACAAGCAAATAACTAAATAAGAATTCATTCAAGTTCACTCCAAAACACCTATGAATTGCTGACAGTAGTGTTGTAAGCCTGTAACAAAACCATTACAAACAAGTATACAACTGAACAACAAGAATCTAGGAGGGAAATGATATAAACATAACAGAGTCACAAAATAATAGAGGGGAGAAATCAAAGAATCAACTATCAATCAAAGTGTTCTAAATAGAACAGTCAGTCAACAGTGTTGTGCAAAATCTTCTCCCAATATATCAACTTATTATCAAGCATTGAACATGAATCTTCTCCCAATATATCAAGCATTAAACTTGAAAAATTGAAACAGAAAAGAACATATAGAAGATAAAACCAGTACCTGGAGTCACGTCTCACGAAAAAACTATAGAGGAGAAGGAATGCGGAAGCAAAATGAAGAAGAAGCGGAGGATAATCACACACATCGCAGTCGCTAGTCACTTCTGGTCTTCATGAAATTATTTTGAATCTCTTCTTTCTAATTTCGCTCGATTTTGGGGTACTTCCCCCAATTGAAAAATAGAATTAGGGTTTGGAATGGGTAGGTAAATGGATATTGGGTAAGTTAATTGGAAAAAAACCCAATTAAAATCAGACCCACTTACGAGTGGGATCAGATCGGGATCCCACAATCCTACTTCAAAGATTGCAATCCTACTACAATCCTACCAGATTTACGATCCTTATCACGATCCAGATTGAAATTGCACTTGTAGATCGTAGGATCTTACGATCCAGACCGCGATCCTGACTACCTTGATGTTGAGGCCTTATTCCGTGTCTTGACTGAGGCCCTTAGCTTCCTTTAGGTGTTATTTATGGCTCACAGTTTTCGTCAAAATTTGTTTGCAGATTGATTGTTTGAGGCTTGGAAGTGTTTCTCTAGGAGCACTTCTTATCTGACATTAGTGATTTGGGATTGTCGTGACTTAGCTTCTAATTTTGATTTCTTTAATATTGGTAATGTTGTGGCACATAGTATGAGCAAGCTTTCTTTTTCTTCGGGCACTGTAGTTTTGGATGAAGGATGTCTTGTCGGGGGGTCCTCTCTTTGACCCACTCTGATATAATGGCTCCAATGCCCTGTTTCTTGTTTCTTCTTCCTAATGAATGCATTTCGTTAAAAAAAAAACAAACTTAAATATAAAGAGTCACTATAATTGCTAGCTCCAATTCTAGTAAAAAAATTCTTCATTGTGGTACCTGCTATAGTTACTTGTGTTGTTCAATTCAACTTCGTTTTTTGTTTGATTCAAACTTAGATGATAACAACAATTCATGCATATTAGAGAAAGTTTGCGCAAAGATGGAAGCTTTCATAGTGTTTATTCAGAATCCTCCCAACATTTACTGTTTGAGGATATTTATATCTTGAAATACGAATCACATGTGAGTTTGCTTTATCATATAGTTATTTTTTAGATGCTCCAGATTAGCATTTGATTGACTATCACTATCATGCCTCATGACCTTGGATCAGAGGGCATAATTTATCATAGCTATTAGCCGCTTAATTTATTGACTTGTATTTCGCACCTGATTTGGTGAAATGCGCACATGTGATGATAATGTTATTAAGTTATGGTGCTGGGAAAAGGGGTGGATATGCTCTCAGATGTTGGAGAGGCTAGTAACTTTCAAGTAACCCGAAGGCACCAATTCTTTTGCAAGTGCTTCCCTTGATGACACAGCAAAGGTGTGAGTGTGAGTCTGACCAGATATGGTTCTAGGGATGTTGGTGAGTCTGAAGACATTCTCACTATTTTAACTTCCTTGAACCAAGTATGGTTTCATGTATTGATTTTTGTCTTTCTTTTTCCTCATTTGGAATCTCAGTTTTTGCGACTGTAATTTTATGTTGGATGGCCACTCAAAGGGGGGTAATAGTATGATTACTGGTGGGGATACGGCTTATCTCACTTCTAGCCTTTAATTCGATTTGAAACTCATTATGGCTAACCTTGTTCTTCCCACTCTAATTGAGTTGGGATTTCAGGAATCAAATGAGCCCCCTCATTATATTTTTGGCTCTTGTTATCTAATCATGACTGATAAGAACTTTTTCTCTTAATCCTTTAAGTTCCTGAGGATATATAGACCCCATTGTCCTCATCCTATAAACCCTCTTCTAGAAAACCTTATATCACTCTTTCAAACCTCGGTTCCTTGTTCTCATACTATTGAGCTCAATTCCTCCCTTAAATTACATAACGCGCTCATAAACCTAAACTTTCAAATAATTTGATACCTGCTCATAAGCTTACAAAAGACTAAAATTCTAAGATTAACTTTTTCCTTCACACTGTGTCTTTCAAAATCTTGCTTTCAAGGAAGACAAGTGAAGTTGCTAAAGATCAAGGATAATTGTACTATCTTATTGATGAAAAAATTGAGAGTGTTCCGGTGAGGAGGTACTACATTATTTTCACTAGTCTAGTTTCAAGTTTCCTGCCTCTCAAATTTAGCTTTTGCGTAATTGTTTAGAGCCTGCTCCTTTTTTCCTACTGAAGTAGTATATGCTTCCTTCTTTGTTTTCATAGGAGCTTGTTGAGTCTTTTAGATAGTGTTGAAAAGTCTCACATCGACTATAAATATGACCAAGATAGCCCTTACATATTGAAAGACAATCCTCAACTCTTGAGCCTCGTAGCTTTGGGTGTCTTGCCTTCGTCCATGTTCATAAACACCATCACAACAAACTTGAGTCACTTGCAGTTAACTGTGTTTTCCTGGGGTATGAAATTATAGAGCTTGAATGAGATTATATGTTTACGAAAAAGAATATTTTAGCAGATTTTTCAGTATGTATCAATTGAAGCATACCGTTAGTTTCATGTGTTTATTCTTGATTGGTAAATACAAATGCATTCAATTGTTGGTCAAAAGGTAGATTTTGTATAGGTTCCATATTTGTGATAGTCAACCCATATTTGTATAGGCCCACATTGTTGGAACTTCAAATTTAGTTCTGTTAAGTAGAAGAACTAGGACCTTTTAGATAAAGTTAGTTGTTAGTTTGCAGTAGTTTTCTATTTTACTGTTTTTAGCAAGTTTTTCATTGTGCTAGTTTTTTGTTATTGATTCAGGGTTTTAGTCAAAGCTATGTAAACAGATAGCTTCTAATCCTCTTTGCAATCATTTAATTCACTCAATAATGAATTCATTTCTTCATTCTTTTGTCTCTGTTAACTTCTACATGGTATCAGAAGTTTATTCATAAAGTTGCCACATCTCTGATTTTGTCATCATCTTCTACCTTTCTCGAGTTCTTTCTTTCTCGATTCCTCATGTTAGATTACTCCATCCCTTTGTTTCTACATCAATCCGATGGATCTCATTTCACATTGGTTAGTCAACCACTCAGCGGATCCAATCACCGCACATGGAGTAGAGCGATGAAGGTGTAACACATAAAAAGTCCATTTTCATATAACTGCCTTTATGGCACCCTAGCTGCTTCCAAGGATATGGGGATTGATATGGATTGTTTAGTAAGAGAAAGTGACAAAAATTTAGTGTTCTGTGGAGTGAGGACAGTTCCTAAGTACCCAAAAAGTTGGCGCTTTGAAGATACCATCGACATTATACAATTGCTTTTCAAAATTTCTTGGCCAAACTATTCTTAAAGATTGTTTTCTACTTGCTAGGGTACTGACTATAACCAATTTTTCTTTTATTTTTTGCAAGATAATCTTGAAGAATATGTCTACAATAGCCTTAGAAAGAAAGAAGTTCCTTTGAAACCTATGCAATTTCTTAAGTATATAAATTTCCTTCCTTTGAAGTTCATGTCTACAATAGCCTTAGAGAGAAAGAAGTTCCTGTGAAACCTTTGAAGAATATGACATAAATATGATATATGATGTAATGCATTCGTAATGTGCCTAGTTTTAGTTGTAATGAGCTTAAACAACTTTTGGGAGGGAAGGAAGTGTTGTATTATGACAAGTATATGGGTCCTACGACTATCATTGGTAAGTCTAAGACTTATATTTTAGAATTTGTTAAGGAACATGTTTGGAAGAAGCGTAAATGATGGAAGGAGAACTCTTTATCTCATTCTAGGAGGAAGGTTTTGGTTATTCAATAGCCTAGCTATTCTTTCTTATGTTATGTCTTGTTTTTCTCTTCCTGATGTTGTTTATTTCTATATTGAAAGTATGATTAGCAGGTTTTCCTGGCAGGGGGTGTTTGCCGACATGGCATTCATTAGCTTAAGTATGAATGATTGCGCACTTATAAATGTTATAGTGGTATTGCTTTATGATTTTTTTTTATAGGCAAATGTTAGTTGTTAGTAAATTAATCCCTCCTCTGGGTTCGAACCCGAGACCCTTCACCCTTTACCCCATCCCACCCTTATGTCCCTAGCTCTTACCACTTGAGCTATCTTTCTGGGAATGGTATAACGCATTTACACTTCTTATGTGCGTAAATGATGGAAGGAGAACTCTTTATCTCACTCTTTAGGTCTTACCACTTGAGCTATCATTCGGGGACTGGTATAAGGCGGTCAAAGATGACTTCAGCAGGGAAGAATTGATGAATGCTTATAACGCATTCTGATTCTATGTTTGATCGTGTCTTTAAAGCGGTGTACTATCCTCATGGGAACCTTATGGGAGTAAAAAGGGGTGCATGCCTAGCTATGCATGATCTATCATCCTTCGCCCTCAATTGGTGTTTGAAAATGGTGGAATGTGTAAGACCCAAGATTTTAGAATTAAATAAATAATTAATTTCCAACTCACGCATAGGATTATGTGTAAGCGTGAGAGGAACTTGACTCGTGTTTAATGTTTGGATTAGCGTTATGAAGAAGAAAGTTCAGGAAATGGTTAAGAATAGTTATATAGTCGCTATAGGTTATAGCACAAGTTTCATTCACTTCCGCCTTAGGGCGAAAACGTTAGTAAATGGCTAATTTGCTCTTAAAGCACTGTAGAAACGATATTCAAAAATAATCAGAGGAATATAAGAACTTCTCTTATTCCTTTCCATGACGAGTGTTTCGACAAGAAACCCTGGACTGTACGAACGATCGATTTCGATTCTCGGAAGTTTTCCGAAACCGAGTTCCTGATAGCTCAAGAACCTTAAAGTAAACTGTTGATGAAGACTTTTTCTATTCGGAGCTTCAAATGAAGATTCCACACGCGATTACCCATTTCTTTCGATGTTTCCAATCTTTCTTTAGAAGGAAGTTTCTGCATCTGACATTCGCTGCAAAAAGTAGTTTTTCGGGTTGAATTATTTCATACCGCTTTTTGGATCGTTTCATTTATTCCAAAAGCTTGATTCGAGTTCTGGAAACTTGACATCAGAAACCCACTCAGAATTCACGGAGTATTGCACAGGAAAAATCGGAATCGGGAAATATTTGTTTTGCCGCGTTTTTGACCAATCTATAAATAGCAAAAATTTGAAATATCTTCATCTTTTTCCATGCTTTGGCCGTGGGTGAGCTTGAGGAGAAGAGGGAGAAGAGCTTTTTGCATACGTAGGCCTCGAGGTACTGATGCTTTTCCTTACCTCTGATCAAAAATTCTGTCGCTTTTCTCTATGTCTTTCTGTGCTCAAAGTTTTGAGCTTTTTGTAAAACTGTCCAAATAACTTGATTTCTCTGTCTAAACTTATTCCTTGCATGCCCAAGAGCATGTTTAGCGGATTACATTTCGCCAAATCTCGTCGAATCGCCGCAGAACTTCAATTCTGCTCAAAAACCCATTTTTATGCTGAGGTTCCGCTTTTTGAATCAAAAACTCTCGACTGAGCTTAGCGTCAGTAGGATTAGTTGTCATAAACGTCGTGGGCATCGACCTCATCCAATTTATTTTTCGAAATTCCGATTTTGAGTTTCCGAGCTAAAAATCTTGACCAAAATACCCCTGTTCTAGTTTTCGATCCGATAATTTTTCTGAGAGTTTCTCTGGCCTAGATATCGCCTAAGAATACCTAGGAATTGATTTAGATCGAAGAAAAAGTTCGGAACCCCTATTTTCTAAAGTGGCCGAAACCTGTTTGTTAGGGTATCGTGTCCAAAAATAATTTTTGGGTCTCTATGACCTGAGCTATAGCGTAGCTCTTTCAATTGTCGAAATTTTGGCGTTGGTTTCGTGTCATTCCGAGTTCTGTAGCTCAAGTTATGTGCGCTTTAGCAAATGAAGTTCTGTTGTCAATTTGTGCCTAAATAGGAACTCTTAAGCTTTAAAAGCGTTCTTTACGATTTCGATTAGTATTATTAGATCATGTTGCTCCTAGTGAGGCTTGTGTTGATGATTGTGTTTCCTTGTTCTAGGTTCGCAATTTCCATGCACAACTTCTACTCACGAAGGTAAGGGTAACTCAGTTTTAAAGCGTCTTTGAGTCTTGCCTGCTTTTATCGCACTGCCTGCATTTGAGATGAAGATGTTTATATTGATTGGCATTGGATTATGATTATTATGCTGAACTGGGAAAATGTTTTCTGGAGGCTTCGGCCGAGTGAACTTATTGAAACGTGTGTCTCCGTTTTCTAAGAGGCTTCGGCCGTTTACTGGTTTCTATCATTGAACTGAGTTGCTATGCAATTGAATTGAGTTATGTTCGTTGATAATAGGAATAACATGTGGTTACTCTAATTAATCATTGGTTTGGGCATTGTTGTTGATTGACTTGACATATAGGGCTTGATCTTTAAGTGGCGATGAGGTGGGGTGTGGTCCCGCGTGATTGTCCCGTCCTTCGAGACGTTATACAGTGGCGATGAGGTGGGGTGTGGTCCCGCGTGATTGTCCCATCTTGCGAGATGTCCTAAAGTGGCGATGAGGTGGGGTGTGGTCCCGCGTGATTGTCCCGTCTTGCGAGACGTTATTGATCGATCCATTTTGGTAGCAGCATATAGTTGCATTATAGGGAACTAACACCTGACCCTATGTTGTTGGATTTTAGTTATTGGTTTATTGATATCTGATTGGATGTTACATTGTTGAGGTTATTATTATCTGAGTTAATCTATGTTAAGTTGTTGATATATGAGTTTAGTTATATTGCTGGTTTTGTTGATATCTAGATTAACTTAAGTTGCTAGTTTATTTACCATGCTAGGTAATTAAATTTGAATAGCATGATTTTCTCTTTTATACGTGGTAATTGCATGGAGTTAACCCTTTCTATTTGCTACTTGTTATTTGGGCGCTTAACGCTATTAGGCGATGAAGAGCCTTCTGGCGATGCTTAGCCATGCTGAGATGGAGGAGGGATAGTAATCGGCGGAGTGGAAGAAGCTGTATAGTTTCCTCTTAGTAGTTTATGTTTTGAGTCTTCTTCGTTATCTGAAAACTCTGCTACTAAAACCCTGTTTTCGCCACTGTTTAAGTGTGCGTACTTATTTTGGAAACTTGCTTATGCTATTGTAAGACACTATTATTATATGTCGGGAACGGGTTGTTTAATTAAGACTATGTTATGTATTAAACTGTGTTTAGTTGTTTTGAAAAGGAAAAAAATTATCGTGTTTTCTTAGGATTACGAAATAGTCCTTAGACTTTGTTAGGTGACTAATGTGACTCCTCAGTTGAGAAATTGGGGCGTTACAGAATGTGGAAGACCGAAGATGTTTCTAAAATTGATGCGTGGAATGATGGATTGATTTCCCAATGACCGCCTATTATTTATCGTTATGAGGAAGCTGTGTTGGACTTGACATCAAGCATGTGTCGGATTTGTTATCTCTAGTGGATTGGAATCGTCCCTTAATTGAGAATGTTTTGTTGTCCTACTACAACATGACATACCCTCTCCATTCCTTTCGAAATTAATCGTGAGAGGGACATGCTCTTTTGGCCTTTCATTAATGATGACCAATATTTAGTAAAATTTGGTTGTGCTTTGTTTCATCGAAGTACTATGGCGCCATAGTCATCTTCATAGGTGTTTCACTAAAATGACGCACGCAAACTAGATAAAATGCACTCTAGGGCTCAAGTAATATAGTTATGTAAGTCTCAGTTATCAAACCCAAGGAACAAAGTAGACAACTAAGTCTAGGGGTGATTCATAATATAACCAGATTAATATTTGAAGATTGTAGAAGTGAGCATGCAAGTAAACAAATAATAGAGATAAAGAAACAGGATAGAAAGCCTCAAGATTTTCGCAATCGTTTGGTGCAGCAGATAAGTGAATAAGATAATGAACGATAAAAACACAAGCAATATATCCTGGTTCACCCACAAATGATGGGGCTATGTCCAGTCCTTGCCTTAACCAAGATTTCACTAAACAAGTATCAATGACTTCTCCTACACCAAGTATTATACATGACTCCTCCCAACCAAGTATTCTACTGGACTTCTCCTAACCAAGTACTAGACAGGACTTCTCCCAACCAAGTGTTCTAAGGGCTCCTCCTTTACAAAGTATTATTCATGACTTTTCCCAAGATCTTTTCCAAGATCGTTTGGCTCTACAAGGTTCTCTTCTCACAAGACGGATAATAGAAAATGCTAAGCACATGAACTACAAAGTATTGGATAATATTTGACTGTTCTTAGGTATTTCTCTAAGACAATGTGAGTACTTTTCTTTCTTGCTTGCTTGATGAAGATTTCTGATTCAGATGAAAGTTGATGTCGTTGAAACTCTACTTCTTGTTTTTGAAAATCTTCAAGTCATTATACTTCAAGTGCTTCTAGGGTTTGTTGATAGCCGTTGGAGCGTGTAGAGAACTTTGAGTTCTAGCCGTTAGATCAAAGAGTCTTCTCGTCAGATGCATTAATTGCATTGTGTCATTTGAGTGAAACTTGTTGCTACAAAATATATCTTGTTATTCGGTTGGTAGCATATTGAGCATCGTTCCAGTCCTTTTGTGAGAGATAGAGGAAACTTGATTTTGACAATGTTGTACTTGTTTCCTTGATCATAGTGCTTCAAAGAGTATCACGTGATTCTTTGCACTTGGATTTCTCCTCAAGAATGTCAGAAATATATCTTCAATTTGAACCTGACGTTCAGACCTTGTTTTCATTGGTCAGCTTTGAGATAAACGATGAATTTCTTCATTGAGTGTAGTCTTCTCTTCTTGTAGACAATCTAGCAGATTTGACTCTTCTTTGCTATTGCAGAATGTCTTATAGTTTTGACTGTTCTTCTCTTGTAAGGACTGCCTTCTTGCATTGTCTTACACTTTAAACATCAGACGATGAGGGATGTGAGTCATATAAGTGTTGTTTCCTGAAATATAATTCACAAGAAATTTTTAACCATTACACTTGTACTCTTGAAAATTGTTATCATTCAAAATATGATAAAAGATGTATCTAGCGTTTGAAATTAACAATAATTTTTTTGTCTCCCTCTATCTCTCTTGTAAGACTAAAACCCTTATTATCAATCATTTTCACCAATGCCTACATAGGTCTTCTTTGTACATGTTCATACCACCTTAATTAGTTTCCTGCTAGCTTCTCCACGATATGCATCACTTGAATATCTTTTTTAATTTGCTCATTGTATCTCTTATTCTTTTTAGTGTGTTCGCTCATCTATTTTAGCATTCTTATTTCTACAACTCAAACTTTTCTCTCATTTTATCCCGTTAATATTCAATATTCGCTACCACAGAGTATAACATGCAGATCTTATAATGGTTTGGTAAAACTTTCATTTAAGCTTTGAATTTTGACTGTTAAAATTTGGCACATCTTATTTTAATGAAAATATTAACATTGATAACTTTCCCAATTTAAAATTTATTTTCATACTTTATATCATACATATATTAACTATATTTTAATATTCTTTTTAGAGTTTAATTAATATTTATGGGTTGTCTAAAAGAGTTTTAACAGCCATCTAATTAGCAGGGCCGTGCATAGGCATTTTGGGGCCTAAAGCGAAAATTATTTGAGGGTTAAAGATACTTGATATATCATATAAATTCTCAATTTTTTATATTAATCTTCTAGTTTTTTAGCGGAAAAATCATTTATCAGAGTTATATAATCAAACAATTATCATATAAATTCTCAATTTATTGCTCAGTTAAAGCTGGGGCCAATGTTTTCATGGATTAGCTAACTTTTGAGCCAATGTTTGGAAAACTCTAGCTGAGGTTTGAGTTTACACAGTGCTAAACTGATCATTTATCAAGTACTAGTACTTTGACCCGTGCGATGCACGGGGATATTCATTTTTGTTTTGTGTGTGTGTGTTTTTTTTAAATTTGTGTGTATTTAAAAAAATAATTTATGTATTAAAAGACCTAAATTTATTTTAGATATATGAGATCATCTGTATGTTTTTTTTTTGTATATTTTGGTTTTTTGGGGTAAATCAGATATACTACATTTTATCTTTTGTACTTGTTTTCCTAAATGCTTGATCGATGATTTTTTTAATATCTAGTATTGAATAGTTCATTACAGAGAGTTAAAGTAACATGTATGTTGTTGAAGTAACATGTATGCTAAGCACATGTAAATAAAGTATTTAATCTGTGGGACAAAAACTTTTTCACTTTTACAATTCCATTTATATGTGCTTATTATTAAATAGATGCTATAAAATAAAATTACTATGCTTAACATGAAAGTTCATTTTAGTTCCTGGAAATTATTTTTGGCCTGATACCTGCATTTATTGTTATTGTTGATTTTTTTTTTAATTTTATGTTCTTTAATTCAAAAATTAAATGAAATAGAATGTTAAGATTTCTTTTTTATTCTATATAATAATTAAAAATATGTTATTAAAATATGTCATAAATTTCATATTGATTACGTATCATTATAATCATAGAAATTTTTAAAAATATTAATTAGAAGGTCAAAAATTTATTAACCTTAAAGATTAAATTTTAAACCAACCTAAAAATGACACAAAAACCAATCAACTTTTACAATGGAGATGGAATAAACCGTGATTACTTTTACAATGAAGATGAAATGAACAACCGTGATTGAACCTAAGAGAAATAAACAACACTTTACACAAATATCCATACTTAATTTGAGAATAGTGTTCAATAAATTATTGAATAACGAAGTTGCCTCCAGACTGAAAAACTTCTCCTTTATATATTATAGATAGATCCTTAAATGTAAAAATATAAAAAAAGGCATGGCATGGAATCAGTTTTCCACTCCCAATAAGATCCTCAATAGTTTTCTCACATGATCATCCGGATGCAATGTTTCTCTTCCAAGACCTGCTTTTTAGTCATCAGTGATGCTATGCGGGTATGCTCTTTTAACAATTGTTCCTGCTACCGATTCCTCGCTTATAACTCCCAGCCATAAATTTTAAATACCATCAAACAAACAAAAAGAAAAATAAATTAATTATAATGTTGGAAAATGTAACAACCAAAAAAGATTAGATGCCTGTTGGCATTAAACTGTAAACATAAAACATGTCATGAAATTACCTGTGTAAGATATTTTCAAAAATTATTTGCAGATCCAATATACATGTCCAAGCAAGAAGGTTGGAAAATAAAGAACTCCTGAAGTGAGAACAAACAAAAAGTACGAACCAATTTGATAGATCACTAATGAAAATTAACCCAATGAGATAAGCATATCCAAAGAAAATTAAAGGAAAAGACTTGAGAGAAGCACAACCCGTGTATGGCTGTTCCTCTGCACTCTTTCGATGACCTTTAATTTCTTCATAAAAACAACCAATTAAATAAATCTGGCACTTCCATGCATGCACAAAAGCCTCAAATTGCCCTTTTCTTCAATCACAAACATGGAAAAGAAATAAGTGGGAAGAAACAAATTGGAAGAAAAATAAAAGAAAAATCTGCCAAAGGTAAGTCCTAAGTCATGCTTTAGAAAGTTATCAGATTCAATAAGCATATTGCATACACTTACCTTTCTATAAGTTTTGCATGGTTCCTACGTGAGTTGTTGTTGAGTTTATGGGGTGAGTCTAATGAAGTATAGCAGCAAAATAAGAATCAAATCAATTTGCCGTTCTTTTCCAAGCAATCCCTTGATTATTTCTCAGGCCATAGAAGAGAAGAAACAGATGAAGGAATGAAGGAATGGCTCATGAGTCATAATTATTCTACTAAGAAATTAGTTGGTAAAGAATCATGTTATCTTAATGACATTATAGTACTACGGAAATTTCACATAATGCTAGTGATAATACAGTGTTTGAACTACAAAATACTATTGTGCTCTAAGAAAGATGTCTTGATTCTCTTGGTACCAAGGCAGAATGAAGCTCCTGATGATAATGAGATCTTGGTGATAAGGTGGGGGGAACCACTTTGTATGTCTAACAGTTCTATTCTGAATGGTATTTTCAGATCACTCAGAGTCAGATCTAACTTCAAAGTGACAACTTAAATCAAACCAAACATCAAACTTGCAGGTCAAACTATACTTTCTACAGTTCTCTCTTTTGCTGCATCATCTTCCATTATGAGAAGGTTCCGTTACACTCCTCCGCTGATCCTACCCATCTACTCCAGTGAGAAGACAAACAGAAGGCAAGGTTCAACAGGGAATAAAAAGAATTGATGTCAAAGGATAAAACAATTTCACAATGTTGATGAAACAATTGAAGATTAAATCTTGGACCCTCAAACCACCCTGATTCAGAGAATCCAAAACCCATTCATCAACAAATTTGAAAAAAAATCAACTATGTGGGAATAGGAAACAATACAAAAAAAAAACAGAAAGGAGAGGACAATAGATAATGCCGAAGGCAACCACGAATAAAGGAAACAGATAGAACATTAGTAGAGTTACTCACCGAAAGGTAGGATGCAGCTAGGACATCATCATATTCATCATTGAAACGAAGAAGGGAGTAGATCACCAGAGTTGAATCTAGTTCTAATTTTGGAAAACTATAGATTTTCTACAATCAAATGTCAGGCATCCTTCACAGAAAATATAAAGGATACCTCTGTGAGGTTCTTAACTTCAAGATGCAATGCAGATTCTCTCTTCTTTCATTCAGCTTCTTTCTTGCGCCAATCACCACCTGAAAACAAAATTTACATATATTCTCTTAACCAAGAATGATGAAAATATAACCTAGTCTATTCAAGGATAATCCAACCGTCACAAAGGAAAGAAGAAATGGTGCTGTAAATATAAAAGCTATAAGAAATACACTTTTTCCAAACCATGATTTGGGGCTTTGCAAACGCCAAACAAACATGCATGTCAATATGACCATACCTTTCTTTCAAGGGCAGCTACTCTCTTATTCCATTCAACTTCTTTCTTGTTCCATTGACAATCCCAAGAAAATTTGATTTATTTTCTTAACCAAGAATGATGGACCTATATATTCTAGGATACTCCAACTCACACAAAAACCAAGGAAGAAATAATATAATAGGATTATTATAATAGCTATTAGAAAAAAAGCTTTTTTAAAATTGACAGTTTGAGTTTGCAAACGCCAAACAAAACATGTAATGTCAATATCATCATACCTTGCTTTCAAGGGCACCACATTTGTCTTCTAATGCATCATCCAATATTCTTGCAGCATCTGTTTTCAGGCGCTAGATTTTGCTTTAATCTCTTGCTCAAGTGCCTTGACATTATAAGCTCCAGAATCTTTGTTACTTCGTATTCATGGTAAAGTATGAAGAGAAATTAGAGAATGCATAATGTCGGAATCAGATAAAAGGATAGTTTAGTAGCTGCATTTGTCAAATAGAATTATAGTCTTATATCTGAAACTTTCTTTTGAAACTCAAGCTATAGCTTAGCTGTAGAGATGCATTTGTGTGTGATCTTGTTTAGATAGAGTGCACAAACTTCTTTCATGGAAAACTTAGCCATTGACATTGATTTAAATCTATAAGTGAACTCCAGTCTATAAATTAACACAATGTAGAAGAAAGAAGAAGATAGCCGAACCTTAAGACAGCCGCCGAGACAAAGGAGCAAGTGTGATGTAGAAAAAGAAAGATACTGAAATCTCGAAGGAGTGACGGAAACACTGAAAAGCTAATTCATTGAAAAACAACACAAATAAACAAAAGGAATAGAAAATAGAGAAAGATGATACATAGATGCATGTTTATTTGAGGAGGGAAAAAATATGTGCATCACCGACCTCTTATTAGGCTTCAACTCCCATTGAGTTTGATTGAAACTTGAGAAGGGAAAAATTTGATACTGGAACGAAAACCTTCTACGATGCCAATGCTGAAGCCAAAATCCCTTGGGGGAGCACTCCTTATCTAGAAGAAACAAAACATAAACCCAGCAGCAGCACACACCCACAAATTGAGTCTCAACCACATACATAATTATGTTCGAGAAGTCGCATAGCTTGAAACGGATGCCAAAAAAACGTTATCGAAATCAAACATTGAAACGCTTCCACAGAAGGGGAAAAGGCAACAACAGTGGGAGATGAAATGAACGGTTCTGATTGAAGCAAAGAGAAATAAACAGCACTTTTACATAAATACCCATGTTTAATTTAAGAGTGGTGTGCAATAGATTATTAAATAACAAAATTACCCTCCAAGCTGCAAAATTTTCCCTTTATATAGATTATAGATAGATAGATAGATAGATAGATAGATAGATAGATAGATAGATTATAGATAGATAGATGTATGTAAATACGAATAGGGCATGCAGTTCCCTTCAAATTATATAACAGTTTGAAAAAAAATTGGGGCCTTAAAATTTTGGGGGCCTTAAGCATTTGCTTTATCTGCATTTTAGTATCCAACAAATTTTTATGCCATAATTAAATTTAAATTTAAAATATTTAAAATAAAAAATTAAGAGATGTAATGGAATTTTTTTATAAACAAATATTATTTGTTAGTTGTTAATAAATTAGTTCCTTCACTAGGGTTTGAACCCTGACCTTTCATCCTTGTAATTAAATACATGTGTATAACTCTTAACATTCTCAGTGCATATAAATTAAATATTATTTCAATGGGTTAATGGGTAAATTAGTCTCCGATTTTATGAGCGAGTTTGATTTTAATCTTTTGATAGAAAATAATGTTTAGTAGCAGTAAAAATACGTACAATTTGTAGTTATAAAAATGAATACCACAAAACGTCATTTTCCGCCAATTAACAAAAATTAAACTCGCCTATAAAATTAAGACTAATTTGACCATTAACTATTTTTAATTATAGATCATATAAATATGCAATCCCCTAGCTAGGTACTAATTATTAATATAAATATAATTCTTATTAGACAGCTTTAAGTTCGTTTTAGCAAGCTGTAATCATGTTTTAAAATTTTTGTGGCATGCACGATTTCAACACGCGGCTTTGCTAGTAGAGAAGAGGGGATGAGCCAACTGCATAGATAATCAGCATATTAATCTAATCACCTGCCAAACATTCAGTATTCATTACCATTTCAGTTTAGTTGAACAGAGATAAAGCATAAATTCTAATTTGTTTTCAATCCGGCCAGCATATATGGAACTTAATTCACATATAGTATAAAGTTAATTTATTATTGTACTTCTTTCTTGTTTATGTTGCCTATTATATTTTATATATATATATATGAAGCGTATCAAGTGAGAGCAATGTTTATTGCGTGAGATTAGAGCATTAAATTGTGACCATTAAATCTAACATGAATGATCAAGATTAAAACATAAAGTTACATGACTTTTTAAAAAAGTCACATTATCATTAAATAACATTAAATCTCAACCATCCATTTGTAATTGTATGATCACGATTTGATGTTCTTATCTCTCACAATAAATATTGCTCTCACTTGACACGCCTCCTATATATATATTGAAATACTACAGGCACAATTGTTAACTATCATATTATAGCGTTAGGGTCGACCCAAGGGTAAAGCCACTCAAGCAAAGGCTTTAGGCCTCCCAAAAAAAATATTTTATTAAGAAAAAAAGGTCTCAAAAAATATTTTTTTACTAAGTAAAAAAGACCATAAAAAACCAAGCATTAATATTAACTCAAAAAGCCCCAAAAAAATGTCTCACTCTAAAATTGATTTTAGGCCTCATTTAGTGTTAGGCCGACTCTGTATAGCGTGTTTGGATTGATCCCTTAACACAATCCAAAAGACGGTAATTCCAACTTAGTTTCTATATAACTTCTTCTCATAAGTGATGCGATTATGTGACTCCTAACTAGAGACTCAACATGGTCTTAATTAATCTTGGGAAAATGACACGGTTCTGAAGGAGTGCATCACATTGTTAAAGAGTATATAATTGATATGTGAAGGAAAAATGATTAGTGGACTTCCGCATAGTGCAGACATCCTGAAAATACGAGTGCAAAGAGTAGAAGAGAAACAAACTAGAATGTCCTACTATTTGAATGCAGATATGACTCATAGACCACCAACACCATAAACACCCCTCAAACACTCAACTTTTCTTTTCATATCACATCATATATCACATTTGTTAATCTCTTTTATTTAGCTTTCTTTGTCTTAGTGTACGTTGTTAGATGCCTATCCATCATTTTTAATGTCTAACTGTCATAACTATGTGAAGAACAATTGATCTGAGAGAGACCAAACTACCCGTCATGCATGGCTCGTACTTGGGGGCACGGACCTCCGTTGGATCTCCTGCTGTGGAACAGTGATCCAACGGCCTGGGGGCCCCTACCGATCTGCACCAGCCAACCTACCCCCTAGGGTAGTTGGCCTAGGTCAACCTCTACATAGTGGGCCCCGGGCTCCTTGTCCTCACCCTTGGTGGTGGGGCCCAGGAGTAGGGGGCCTTTAAACTCCCTCCAGGTGTCCCCTAGCCGGGACGTTCGGTGGGGCCCAGCCCCGTCCTGGGTGTCCTGTCCGTTCCCGGTCAGGGTTCCCAGAACAGTAGCCCCCTAGCCCTGGTCGGCTGTTCCAGCGGAGCGAGGGCTATTCATGTCCTGTGTTCGTGGTGTCATAGACGTTTTCGGGGTCGTTACATAGGGGTCAGAAATTTAAAGTTTTATTCATTAATGGTGGGGGGCCGTTTGGCCGTTACATTCAGTGCCCCTAGAAAGGGGGTGTTACTCGCATGGCATTGTATCGGAGACGAACGGTTCATAGGTCTCTGTCGAGACTCTCTCTCACGGTCAGGAGGGGGGTCAGCTCGGCTTTGATTTCGTCCATTGTTCCCTTCCCTTCGCCCTGGTGTTCCGTGGCAGAAATCTCAAGGCCCCAAATCAGCATGCTAACCTCCGAGCGGCGTCGGTGTAATTCCCACATCTCCTCCGTCAGCTCCCAGAAGGTTAGTAGCCCCGCCTTCAGTTGGGGATCAGGGTCCTCTGCCAGAATTCTGCCAACTAGGGATCTTATCCTACTGGGGGTGGTGGCCTGCGTTTGGTAGAAGTAGTATAGGTTGTCGTCTAGAGCCTCGGCCCTGAGTGCCTTCAGGTAAGCCTCCATGGAGGTCATTCTGGCCTGAGGAAAATGTGGATCCTGCAAGGGGGGTGGTTACCATTTATAACCGAAACGTTCTTGGGTGGTAACGCCCATTAGCCTTTTCCTAGGAGTTTCCTTTGGGAAATAAAACGGGGCATTAAATGTAGAGGTCGGTGGTCAACGCGCGCCCTCCCGAGGCTGTGTATACAGAGTCGACCGACCGGATCTGAGTGGTTTAGGACGCTCGGGTCTCATACCGAGTGGGTTGTCGCAGGGTTTGAATTTGAGAAGCCAAAAAGACGCGGGAGAAGGAAACGGTGTGAGGCTTGGGGCCCACTGCATTTAATGTACCTGACTCTTGAGGTGATACGTGTCGTTTCCGGGTGGGTCGCGTCGCTTCGCGACTCCTCTCCCACGTGCCTCTGGAGGCGTGTGTCGCTTCGCCGTCACTGCCTCTTTTCTGACGTGGCAGGGCCTGATTGGACGAAGCCCTTTGGTTTCCCCAAACGTCATGATTAGGGAAACTAGGGCTGTCGAAACGTCACGTCTCCCTCCTCATTTTCTATAAAAGAGGGAGGAGGGGATTCATTTGCACTTTCGCATTTCTGAATTTTCCCCAAGCTTTCCCCCTTTCCTTTCGTCAGGTACTGGTGTTTCACGGTGGTGTCTTCTTTCGCACGGTGGTCGTTTGGAAGCTTTTCCAGTTTCTTCTTGTAAGTCCTCGTTTCACTTGGCTTTTCTTCTTAAGGTTTTAATTTTTTCTTTCTTCTAGCAGAAAGGGTGGCTTGCTCTTGGGGGAGTTGGGAGTTTCTCCTCCCCTGGCGGCCCCCTCTTGCGGCGGAGGAGATTCTTTCTGAGGGTCTGCGCCGCCGCACGGTCGCGTTGTCCTGCCTAGGGCAAAGATGGACTCCGGGTGGGTCCTTCTTTGAGCCGATTCCAACGACCTAGGTGTTGATACGGCGTTTTCCCTTGTGCAGGTGTCGTTATGGGGAAGCCTACCCAGAAGAAGAAAGGCAAGAGCGTAGGTGAGGCCTCGGGCGGGGCTTTAACCTCTAGGCCCCGGTCAGGGGCCCCCAAGAATAAGAAGATCGATCGGGAGAAATACCCTCATCTGGAGGGGGACGAGGCCGTGTATGACAAGTGGTGCCGCACCATTCTCGATCTCCCGTCGGAGTACGCCCACGAGAAGGAAGATTATTTCTGGAGCCAGCGTTTTATGTCGCAGACCCAGATCGGCCCCGGTCACATGGTGTATTCGCCGGGCAAGAAGGAGCGGCTACCCCACACCTCGCCGTTTGGGGTGTACATGCATATCTACACCATGAAGAAGGTGAGGGTGAGGATGCCGCTCACGGACTTTCAATGTGACGTTCTCCACCATATGGGGGTCGCGCCGTCGCAGCTTCATCCCGGCGCTTGGGGTTTCGTGCGCGCTTACGAGGTCGCGTGCGTCTTGTTCGGCCAAAAGCCGTCGATTCCGCTCTTTTTTCACTTATTCGAGGTGGCCCACACTCAAGGACATGGCGGGCACGGGATTGTGACCCTGAGGTCGGGTAAGGATCTCCAGATCTTTCACCCGTTCGCCGAGTCCTACCGGGACTTCAAAGACCAATTCTTCCGGGTGGCGCCTACCACTCCGCCCCCCTTTTGGTGGTTCGAGAGGGCCCCGAACGGCGGCAGTCGCGCACGGTTCCCGCTGGCCTGGAACGTCAAGCACTACGACGTGAAGATTAGTTCTCGAGGCCGGGGCCTTGTCGGAGGTTGACTTGGCCTTCAAAAATCTCTTGGTGGCCGCCATACGGAGAGAAGTAAGGGGTGACCTGCCGAAAGAGTTCTGTATCCGACCGCTGCGCTGTTATGATCTTTGTACTTATAGCGTTCGGAAGAACGCTTGTTTATTGCGTGCGAGAGGTAAGGCATTTTTGCTACTATGTCTGAAGTGATGCATGTCTTTTCGTCTGACTAACTTCCTTCTTGTGATTCCTATGCAGGAGCAGGAGGTTCCTCGAGACGAGGGAGATGGTCTTGGCGACCAGGGGCAACCTTTAGCAGGGGCCAACCCCGTTGGGGCCGGTCAGAGTGGGCCGGTCAGTGGTGAAGAAAACACGGACCCCGGGTCGGGCTCAGGGAATCCCGAACGTCAGCAGGAGGGCTCCCTTGAGGGGAATAAGGCCGGCTCGGAGCGCCCGGTCAAGAGAAAACGTCGCTCCTCAGGGGGGAGGTTCGTTCTCCTGAACGAGCGACTCCGATTACTCAAGTGCGCCCCCCGGAGCCAATTTCTGTGTGGGGTCGAGATGCGGTGGACACAGACGAGCACAACAACCAAATCGATGATTTGGTGTACAATGAGCTCGACCAGTCGTTTCTGAGCACAAAGGAACCCTACAATCTCTTGAATTATGCTCTGAAAGCAGTGCTTCAGACTGCCTCCGTCATTCGTCATGTGCAGCAGGGGCCGGTGCTTGATGTGGAAGAAGTCAAGGAACAGGCGAGTGCAGCTGAGCATAAATTTGCTGAGGCGGAGAAAGAGTTGGTTGATGCCAAGAAGGCGGTTGAGGGGCTGACCGCTGCTAAGGCGAAGTTGCAAGGGGAGGTCCATGAGGTGACAGCCACGGCCAAGAAGTTTGCGGAGAAACTAGAGCTGAGCGAGAAGGATAATGATTGGCTGCGCTCCCGGGCGGAGAAAGCTGAGCAGGCACTGAATGACGAGAAGGCTGCTCGAGAGAGAGAAGTTAAGGAGATGGAGGCCTTGAAAGCAAGCAATGCCGAGCTCAAGAAGAAAGTTGCCGATCTGGGGGCTGAGAGAAAGAAGCTGAGGTCGAATCTGAAGGAGATTCACAAGGCTTCCTTTGACAATGCTTTGGCTCAGCTTGAGGTGGTCCATCCGAGACTGGATGTGGGCCCTCTTCACTACCGGAAGGTTGTATTGGGGGGAAAGATCGGGACTCTGGACGACCAGAAGCAGTTTACTCCGACCTTCCCAGCCGAGCCAGCTCCTTGAAGTTCCTGTCTTTTTATTGTAATTTGATGTGTATAATGATCGTCCTGTGCTGTTTAAACTTGTTGTTTCTAATTATTGTTCCGTCTTTGTAAAGACTCGTTGTTCCTACCTTTCACCCGGTGTTTGTAAGGACTTATTATTATATTTTCTTTTGCTCTGTATTCTTCGTTCTTTACTCGTCTTAGAGTTATTTCGTGCCTGAAAGGTCTTTAATGTTTTTGTGCCCGACGGGTCTTAGTGCCCTATGGGTCTTGGTGCCCGGAGGGTCTTTAATAATTTCGTGCCCGGCGGGTCTTGGCGCCCTAAGGGTCTTTGTTAATTTCGTGCCCGGTGGGTCTTAGTGCCCTATGGGTCTTTCATTATTTTGTGCCCGATGGGTCTTTTATTATTTCGTGCCCGGCGGGTCTTGGTGCCCTATGGGTCTTTTATTCCTTAGCCGTTTGTCGATACGATCGCATTTCTTGTCGGTTCTATTAACTGTGAATTCAATCATAAAAAACTACTTCATTCCGTGCTTAGAGTTTGTGGCTCTAGCCGTGCACAAACTTGGGTGTGTACCCTTGATTACAGAAGACTAAATTAAATGAACATGTAGAGACAGATAGCGGGTGCCTGGTCGGTCGAGTCCTAACTATAGTATCTTCTCAGATTGGTTGCGTTCCAGGTGCGAGGGATCTCCTTTCCTGCCAGGGTTTCCAGTTTGTATGCTCCCGTGCCAGTTGCTTCGACCACCCTATATGGGCCTTCCCAGTTGGCCGCTAGCTTTCCCCGTTCGGTTGATCGTGCTCCGATGCTGGCATTTCGGAGGACCAAGTCCCCTGCGGCAAAGGAGCGGAGAACCACTTTCTTGTTGTAGCGAATGGCTGCCTGCTGCTTCGCGATCAGCTCTCTGCAGTTGGCAATCGCTCTTCTTTCGGCCAGGAGGTCAAGGTCCTCCCCTAGGAGTTGATCGTTCTGGTTGGGGTCGAACCCTGCCGTTCGAGCGCTCGGTTCCCCTATTTCAGCCGGAATCACTGCTTCTGTGCCGAAGGTGAGGCGGTAAGGGCTCTCCCCTGTAGTCGAGTGCGGAGTAGTGCGGTATGCCCACAGGACGTGGTCGAGTTGTTCGGCCCAGTCACCCTTTGCGTCCCCCAATCTTTTCCGGAGGCCCCTGAGAATGACACGGTTGGCCGACTCTGCCTGTCCGTTTGTCTGGGGGTGCTCGACGGAGGTGAACCGTTGCTTGATGTGCAGCCCGTCCAAGAGGTCTCTGAACCCCTTAGAGGTAAACTGGGTTCCATTGTCTGTGATTAAGACTCCGGGGACTCCGAACCTGCTGATGACGTTCTTGTAGAAGAAGCGTTGCACTCGGGATGAGGTAATGGTTGCTAGCGGCTCGGCCTCAATCCACTTGGTGTAGTAATCCACGGCTACCACCAGATATTTGAGCTGGCCGGGTGCAGTTTCGAACGGGCCCAACAAGTCCATGCCCCACTGGTGGAACGGCCAAGGACTAACCAGCGATGAAAGACGGGCGGGAGGAGCGTTGTGTAGATCCGCGTGCCTCTGGCAGGGGTCACACTGTTTAACATGATCCGCCGCGTCCTTCTCCAGGGTTGGCCTGTAATAACCGGCCCTGAGCACTTTCCGGGCAAGGGAACGTCCACCCGGATGGTGACCGCAGCTGCCTTCGTGGATTTCCGCCAAGACATAGGCTGCTCTGTCCTTAGCCAAGCACTTCAGAAGGGGGGTGGAGAATCCTCGCTTGAAGAGATCATCGTTGACAATAGTGTACCAGGAGGCGCGCCTTACCAACTTCTTGGCTTCAGCCTTCTCTTCGGGTAACCATCCTGTTCTGAGATACTTGATGATCGGGGTCCTCCAGTCTTCTTCGGTACCGATTGGCATCACAACTTGTCCTACTGGATGATCGGGGTCAGCTACATAGGGGAGGGCTAAGGTCCCCTGAATGACCGTTCCATTCAGGCCAGGCTTCCTAGTGCTGGCCAGTTTGGCTAGGGTGTCTGCTCGATCATTCTGGGCTCTGGGGACGTGGCGGAACTCCACTTTGGTGAAGGTCGAAGCCAGTCGTTTCAAATGGGTCAAGTACTGCTCCAGGATGGGATCCTTTGCCTGAGCGTCTCCGTTTGCCTGTGAGACGACCAGAAGTGAATCGCAGCAGACAAGTATCTCCTTAGCTCCCAGGTCTCGAGTTGTGACTAGTCCCGCAATGCAGGCCTCATACTCGGCCTGGTTGTTTGTAGTTGGGAAATTAAAGCGGAGGGATTGTTCGACCACCATCCCGGTGCTACTTTGCAATACGATCCCAGCCCCGCCACCTTCCTTGTTGCTTGAGCCATCTACGTTGACCACCCAGGTGGTCTCGGCAGGGGGCTCTTCCTCATTGGTGAGTTCGACCAAGAAATCCGCTAGGACTTGTGCTTTAATGGCTCTCTTGGGCTCGTAGCGGATGTCATGCTCGGAGAGCTCGATGGACCAGCTAACCATCCGACCGGCTAGGTCGGGCTTATGAAGGATCTGTCGGACCGGTTGATCGGTTCGCACCACGATGCGATGAGCTTGAAAGTACCTCCTTAGTCGTCGCGCCGTGGTCAGTAGGGTCAGCGCCACTTTTTCCAGCATCTTGTACCTGAGCTCCGCACCCTTCAATGAACGGCTGACAAAATAGACCGGTAACTGCCTTCCTTGCTCTTCTCTGATTAGGACAGAGCTCACTGCTTTCTCCCGCACGGCCAGGTATAGGTATAGTGTCTCCCCTGGTTTTGGGCTAGCCAGAATAGGGGGGGAGGAGAGGGTCTCTTTCAGCTGAGTGAAAGCAGCGTCGGCCTCCGCCGACCACTCAAAGGTTGCTCCCTTTTTTCAGGAGGGTGTAAAGAGGTAGGGCCCGGAGAGCAGCCTTTGGCAAAAAGCGGCCGATCGCGGCCATGCGACCAGCCAGCTGTTGGACTTCCTTGACCATGCGCGGGCTCTTCATATTCATGATCGCCTGACATTTGTCAGGGTTCAACTCAATGCCGCGGTTGGTGAGCATGTATCCCAGGAACTTCCCGCTTCGGACGCCAAAAGTACACTTGTCAGGGTTGAGGCGCATGTTGTGCTTCTTTAACTGCTCGAAAACGACTGCGAGGTCCGCTGCGTGGTCTCCTCCCTTTGGGGTCTTGACTATGATATCATCGATGTAGACTTCGACCGATTTTCCCATTAGGTCCCCGAAGATTCGGGTCATCATTCTTTGGTAGGTCGCCACTGCGTTCTTGAGGCCGAAGGGCAGCATAGTGTAACAGTAGGTGCCCCGGTCGGTTATGAAGGCAGTTTTCTCTTCATCGTCCCTATGCATGGGAATCTGGTTGTAGCCTGAATAGGCATCCATAAGAGAGAGGTACTCGTATCCCGAGGAGTTGTCGACCAGCGCATCAATGCTCGGTAGGGGAAACGGGTCCTTGGGGCAAGCCTTGTTGAGGTCAGTGTAGTCGACGCACATACGCCACTTCCTGTTTGCCTTCTTGACCAAGACTACATTGGAGAGCCAGGTTGTGTACTTGACCTCCCGAATGATCCCGGCCTGAAGCAATTCTGTGGTCTGTTGCTGGATAACATGCTGCTTCTCAGCGCTCATTTGCCTTTTCTTCTGAGCGACTGGTTTGAACTTTCGGTCGACTGAAAGTCTGTGGCTGCAGAACGCGGGGTCGATGCCAGGCATATCTGCTGACGACCAGGCAAACAGCTTCCCATTGGAAAGTAGTAATTTTTCCATCCGTTTGGAGAGGTCTCTGGGAAGACCCCGAGCTAGGTTGGTGGTGTTCTCTGGAAGGGGACCGACCTGGATTGGGTGGGACTCCCCGTCGGGTTTGAGGCGCTGATCGTCTCTAGACGGGTCCACGCGGGGGTCGAGGTCGGTCATGAGACTGGTGTGCTGAACGTGACAGTTGCCGTGCTGGTCGTACGCTTTGGACTTCTTTCTCTTCCTTTCCTCCCTGGCCAGTCTGCAGCTGGAGTTGTAGCAGCTCCTTGCCATTTCTAGGTTGCCGCGTACTGGTACCGCCCTTCCTGCCCAGGGGTACTTAAGCATTAGGTGGTGGGTGGATATGATAGCCCTGAAAGTGTTGAGGCTTGGACGGCCAAGAATGGCGTTGTACGTTGTTGGACATTCCACCACCAGAAAGCGAGCCTTTATAGTCCTGCAAATTCTGTGATCTCCCAAGGAAAGGCAAGTATCAAAATATCCTAAGGGTAGGATTCTGTCCCCTGTGAACCCGACCAAATCATGGTCGTAGGGGAGCAGATCCTTCACAGACAGTCCTAAGCTCTTGTAAGCATCATAAAACATAATGTCAGCAGAACTACCTGTATCGATGAGTGTCCTTCGGATCTTACCGTTGCCGATCAGGGCTTCAATGACGATGGGGTCATCTTCTTCGCCGGTGTCCTCGCCGTAATCGTCCTCCGTGAAGGTTATGGCCACCTTCTGCCTTGGGGGGTGGAGGGACCCTGGTCGGGGCCGTCCAGCCGCGGACATGATGACGCGGGTACTCCTCTTTCGGCTGTTGTTGGTGGGCCCGCCTGCGGCCCATCCTCCTGCTATCGAATCGACGTCGACTATATTGCTTCCATGTTGTCTTCTGACTTCATCCCGGCCGTGGCGGTCGGGGCTTCTTCTCCGTTCTCGGCTTCGTCCGCGACGCTCGGGGCTTCGGCGATGCTCGGGGATTTGGCGACGCGGTGGAGTTCTGTCTCGACGCTCTGCCGATCGGCGTTTGGGGGGAGTCCGGTCTCGGTGTCTTGGAGGGGTCGGTGTCCGCCTTGGGGGTGGCGAGCGCGGGCGTGGGAGGGCCCCCGTCGACACAGCTACATACCTGGACAGTCTTCCTGCTCTGATCAGTTCTTCCACCTTGTCCTTGAGGTTCAGGCACTCGTCAGTGTTGTGGCCCGGGCTGTCGTGGAACTCGCAGAATCTCTTGGAATCCAGCTTGTCCCCTCTCGTCAGGAGTGGGGGTGGGCGGTCTCTGAGGTCGGTGGAGGCTTTCTCCCTCAGGATACGTGAGAGGGAGGAGTTCAGTGGGGTATAACTATCATACTTCTTCCGCTTCGACTTCCGTTCATCCTGACCCTTCCGTCGGGACTCCCGGGTCGAAGGCTGGTCCTTATGTTCCTTCATCTTCTGCGGTCCTTTGATCGCGAGCGTCTGACTCGCGGCTCTTAGGGTCGCGGCATCCTCCATGTTTATGAATTTCTCTGCTCGGGCTAGAAATTCCTCTAGGGTGTTGGCTGGCTTGCCGTCCAGCGAGGTCAGGAACGGTCTTGGTGCAAGGGATGCGGTAGCCAGGACCAACCTAGTGTCGGGGAGGAGACCGGTGATATCGCCGGCCTCTTTGTTGAACCGGTTGAGAAATGCTTTCAGAGATTCCTTCTCTTTTTGCTTAACCAAAGCCAGAGTCTGCGCGGTCTTCGGTATGCTGCGCACCGAGGAGTACTGGGCTAAAAAGCAGGTCACGACCCCGCTCCAGTCGTGCAGTGAGTTGCTCGGTAAGTTCTGGAACCAGTTCATGGGTCCTTTTCCAAGGCTCATGGGGAAGCATCGGCAGTATAAAGGGTCGCTGGCCCCAGCATACTGCATCGCGCCCACGAAGAAGTTCACGTGTTCCTGCGGGTCGGAGTCTCCCTCGTAGAGCTTCACTTTGGGCCGTGCCCACCCCTGAGGGAAAGGAAACGCCATGATCTCCGGGGATAGAGGACCTCCGATCGGCGCTGGATAGGTGACAAGCGCGTTGTTGGACCTGGGGCGGTTGTACGTCCTATCCCGAGTCGGGGATGGGCTCCTGCGCCTGGATGGGCTCCGGCGGGGGAGTAGCGTCTCCGTGGTGTATGGCTGGCCACCCGCTCGGCCGCGGGTGCCCGGCGGCGTGCTTCCTGGTAGTAGGGGGTGGGATCGGGCCCCCGTTCGTCTCCTCGTCCTGGGAAAACGCGGGCTGGGGGCGCGATTGAGTTTCCTGCTCTTCAAGTTGTCGCAGACGTGCTCGGAGCATGTGAATCTCCTCTTGAGTGTCGCGAATCCTCCTACTATGGACCTGCTCTCGCCCCGCCCCATTGTCCTCTTCCATTGCCCGGATGCGAGCCTCTAAGCGGCAGAGTGCCTCATGGGCCGCATGTGGGGTAATGGCCGCGGGTTCCGGCGAGCGAGGGGGCTGAGGTTGAGGGGTCGGGGGAGGAGGATGTTGCGCAGGAGGAGGAGGGGTTCTGCGATCCGTAGTTTCGTTGACAGTCTCTACATGGCCTTCAGGAGTTGGAACAGGACGGCGTGAAGTCTGACGTGTCTCTACCATAGCTTGCTAGTTGATGACTTGAGGTGACGGTACGCGGTGCTGGGAAGAGTTTTACCAGATCCCCACAGACGGCGCCAATTGATCTGAGAGAGACCAAACTACCCGTTGACGAGGGGTAGGTGAAGGGATCTGGACGAGCTGAAGGACTCCAAGCTGGCAAGGTCCCGGGAGGGGCTCCTGCAAGACACTCCGATGCTAAAGTCAGTGAGTGAAGTGGTGAGAATGGTGAGAATAGAGAGGATACGTTACCTTTAGCTTGAAGGAGTGTTCCCTTTATATAGGAGAGGTACGTAGAATTAGGGTTGGAGCCATGCAACGTCATGCATGGCTCGTACTTGGGGGCACGGACCTCCGTTGGATCTCCTGCTGTGGAACAGTGATCCAACGGCCTGGGGGCCCCTACGGATCTGCACCAGCCAACCTACCCCTAGGGTAGTTGGCCTAGGTCAACCTCTACATAGTGGGCCCCGGACTCCTTGTCCTCACCCTTGGTGGTGGGGCCCAGGAGTAGGGGGCCTTTAAACTCCCTCCAGGTGTCCCCTAGCCGGGATGTTCGGTGGGGCCCAGCCCCATCCTGGGTGTCCTGTCCGTTCCCGGTCAGGGTTCCCAGAACAACAATGAAACATTAATTAGCTGTATCATTTGACAAAAGCATCATGGTTTTCTTGAGCAAACTAACCATGTGTCATGCCCGTGAAACTAGCTATAGTCTATAGACGACACTAGGTAGCAACTGGGAAAGAATGGAATGTTGTGTTGTGATTGATGCCTTTGACATTCATATAGGATTGACCTGGCTATTGAACTTTGCCATATCCTACACACTCTTGCAATACTTAATTCGTTGACATTCAATCACGATAACAATCAGAATAATTTGTTGTCCAACCACCCAACATATATATATATATATATATAACCATATTTTCAAACATTTGAATTCAATATTAATTGTTAATTAGTTCGTTACTGACCGAAACAACAGGGAGGTTTTTTCTTAGCCCCAGAAAAGCTCCATTTAAATAACTTTTCAATTGAGTATAGGCACTTTTTTAGTGCAGCAGTTAATCAAGAAGCTATGGTGCAAGAACCTACAATGTTGTGCACCGGTGCATGCATGAGCATAATATTACAAATTCATTTATTAAGTAAACAATAATTACATATTATCACCATGCTCTACCTCACAGTCCAGCTGCCAAATATAATGCATTAGCCAGAATCTTCGAAGCTATGGTGCAAGGAATTTGGATTTACACATTCATAGCTTTCTGCAATCGCTACAGTGCCTTTCCGTTAACTTTTGAAATCTATTTTGACTTTTGGAAGTGAATTTTTCTTTTTTGTGTTTTGAAAGTTTAAGTTCCAAAAATGTATTTATTTTACTACCAAAAGTGTATTTTTATACTTTCGAAAGTAAAAATAACTTCCAGAAACTGAAAGTACAAACTTAACTGCAATGACTCAATTAATCCAAATCCATGCTGGTAGGTTGGTAACTGCAAGTCATAGAAGCACTGTGAAGTCGTAAGAACTTATTTCAAATAATTTTTTTAAGGGACCAATTTAAATTCACTTCTATATTACATGGACTAAAAACACATTTAACTCGAGTTTATTTGTAAAGTGAAAAGTAATGCTTAACATTGTGAGAGTTAGCCCAAACGAACTACATTGATTAGTTCAAATATCCTATATTTAAGCAGTGTCTTCCATAAAATAACCATTATATTGAAAATTAAACAACTTTCGTGGGTTTCATGTCTTGATGAATTGAAAGTATCATGTATTGTAATGTTAGCACACAAAGATCTTAGAAGAGCTTTTACTAATCTCTTGCTAATACTAGTTTGGTATGGTATAATACTGGAGCTTCCAATATCCAATAATTTCTTTCATTTTTCAAGATTCCACACCTCCTTTACTTTAAACCATGAAAACCTAAACTATTCAACTTCATCATCAATCTCTGTTAGCGGTGGTACACTCAACCAAACCATAAAAAAGAAAAGCTTAAAATTTATAATAGAGTATACAATGCTTAGCTGGTTTTGCCTTGAAAAAATTACACTTCTGCCTATAAAAGGGAGTAACTGTATTGTTGTCAACCATCCCATTCTCTAGTTAACACTCTGCAGAGAAGAAGCAACACAAATATTCAAACATGAAGATAAATTCTCCCCTTCTAGCTTGTTTGGCAGTGTTTTGTTTCCTTGGGGTTTGTCAAGGAGGCAGCCTCAGGAAACAATTCTACAGGAAATCATGTTCTCAAGCAGAGCAGATTGTTAAGACCACAATCCAGCAACATGTCTCTTCAAGGCCTGAACTGCCAGCAAAGTTGCTTAGAATGCATTTCCATGATTGTTTTGTCAGGGTAATTGAACATTCCAAGATCCTTAAGAATATTTCTATATATATCTTCTCATATTATGATACTACTCAGCTGCATCATTTGGAATTTAGATTGATCAATCCTAATTACACTGCAACTTGTTTTGTTGCTACATATATTATAAGGGAAATGGTTGTTGCTAATGCTAATAACATTTCAGGGTTGTGATGGCTCGGTTCTGCTGAACTCCACTGCCGGTAACACTGCAGAGAAGGATGCCATTCCTAATTTGTCTTTGTCTGGTTTTGATGTCATAGATGAGATAAAAGAAGCATTGGAGGCAAAGTGTCCCAAAATTGTATCTTGTGCTGACATACTGGCATTGGCAGCCAGAGATGCTGTTTCTGTTCAAGTAAGCTTGTATATGCCAGAACATTGCACTGCAAATTTAGTTCATATAATGCAGAATTTGAATACCTTTGCCTTAGTTTATGCATGTAGCTGATCTTTCTATCGTTTCAGTTTAATAATGAGCCCAAGTGGGAAGTTCTAACCGGCAGAAGAGATGGCACAGTATCCAAAAGTAGTGAAGTCCTGACCAATATCCCAGCACCTTTCTTCACCTTCACACAGCTCAAACAAAGCTTTGAAAGCAAAAAGCTTACTCTGCACGACATGGTTGTACTATCAGGTACATTTATATTTTGTTATAAACTCGTGCTACACATTTATTGTCACAAATCAAACCAAGTATCCCAAAAAGTTTAAGCAGTTTGGTGAAAACACAGAGTGATTTTATATTATATTTCTAACCTATCACGCAAGAGTCCATTGTACTTGAACCGTGGTTAATGCACATGTCTACCTACCTAAGGTTAAATTCATTTTTTTAAGAAGTATCGAGGCAACAAGATCAAAATCTATATCACTTCGTCACAGAGAAATTGTTAAGTAAAACACGTGAATGATTTTATATTATATTTCAACTGTTCATGATATTACTTATAAATACTAATTGCAAGCAGGAAATTACTCAGATTATCACGCTCAGCACTCAGCAGTTTAAACAAATTAATTAAATTAACCTATTGGCTATATATATATAGGAGGACACACAATTGGAGTAGGTCATTGCAACTTGTTCAGCAACAGGCTTTACAACTTCACTGGAAAAGGAGATCAAGATCCTTCTTTGAATCCCACTTATGCTGAGTTCTTAAAGACCAAGTGCAAAAGCCTCAGTGACACCACCACAACAGTAGACATGGATCCTAATAGTGGTACCACATTTGACAGTAACTACTACTCCATCCTTCTCCAGAACAAGGGTATGTTCCAATCAGACGCTGCACTTCTAGCAACCAAGCAGTCGAAAAAAATTGTTAATGAATTGGTTGGGCAAAACAAATTCTTCACAGAGTTTGGTCAGTCAATGAAGAGGATGGGAGCCATTGAGGTCCTCTCAGGCACGGCTGGGGAAATTAGGACAAAGTGCTCTGTTGTCAACTCTTAATTTAAACAGCTGTTCTGTTTTCCAGTTTTAAATTCCTTAATTTGTTTCTTAATTTTCTGTTTTTGTCGCGAATAAATGTGGGTTATGACTTGTGAAACCGTTGTTATGTTGAAAATTTGATTTATGATTCATATACCTTCAACCTTGAGTTCAAAATAAGATTTCTGTCCGTGTCAAATGTGTCACTTTTTCCTAGCCCATTATATATTTAATATAGGTTTAATTTCATTTTTGGTCCCTTAACTATCGCGATAATGCAAATGGGGTCCCACTTCTTTAAAACGAGTTATTTTAGTCATAGATTTTTTTAACGTTTTACAATCAAAGTCATTTCATCAGTATTCCGTCCATTGAGAATGGAAAATGCTAATGTGCCATCTGCAATTGCTAATAAACAATCATCACACATCAAATTTTTTGAAACTAAATATCGCACCTTAGTCTAGATATCTTGGTATATGACCCTAGAGCTTCTACAAGAGCAACCTAGAAACAACCTGAAACAAAGCAAGGAATATATTTACAACGGAGAAAAAACAAATTTGGGGATACTTATTAAGCATAAATTTGAACCAGAACTTACTCAGCATCATTTTCAAACTCATTAGATAGCGATTGCATCCCAACAATATGCAGCACCCCCAACAGACTCCTCATGTGGGTCTATGGTTTATCCTAAACCGGGCTTAAGCTAGGTCAGGATAAATTAGTAAATATACAAGGTTAAGGTTTTTTGAAAAGCTTTTATAGTTAAAAAAAAGTCAGGCTTAGGCCACTTAGAAATTTTATCATTTTACATTGAACTTCCATTATAATATCTTATAATTATATAATTATTGACTTATTTATATGTTTAATCATGTTAGACTATTTCATTATTTAACCATATAAGCTCTTATAGATTGAGACTGATGATCGACCTATGTACTTTGAGTTAGACGATATAATGATATTATTATCTTTTTATCGTTAGTTATAAGTTTGTTGACATGTTTACAAATAAATTTGTTGGTATATATACTTGAATGTCAAATGAGAAAGTAGACCTTTAAATAGGCTACCAGGCTAGATCATGCTTTCAACAAATCAAGGCTCAAACCGGGAAAAAAAAAGTCTATGACAGATAACACGCCAGTCCTTGAATTTTTGAAATAGGTCAGGCTCGTTTAAGCAAAGTGTAGCCTAGTCTATTTCCACCCCTAGTTATAGCTTTATCCTCTTAAAATTGTCGTTTGACTAGCGATTATGCCTTAATAAATCTCATAATTGAAAATTGTAGTTCTTTTGATTGGCTGCATTTTGCTTAAAACATGTAGTACAATTCTTGTGTCTGATGTGCAACCATATGATTCAACATCCGGAGCAACATGTTGTGTTTACGTATGTTGAAGTTTCAATCTCTGAAATCGAGTTGTTTGTTTGGCTGCTGACTGTATGGGGGTTCAGAAGACTTAGTCAATGTTGTGCGTTTTATGGTTTTAATATCTTCTGAAGGTTGGTTTGTTTTTTATCTTGGTTGGAGTAACAAGATTGATACCGTGTGAACCAAGTCTATCTCAAAGTTTGAATTTCCGTTTTTACTTGGTTCTGTTTCTTTATTCTGGTAAGTTTTGATTTCTTGAATATTCTTTCTGGAAGTGCTGTTATGGACTCTATGACGTTCAGCCCATTGAAGATTCAAGCCTGAAGTGAATGTCTATATAAAGAAACGTATAAACCCTAGCTGTGCACGGATTCTGAGTGAGAGATATTGATCTTAGGGTTTATTACTTGTGAGTCCTGTTTTGAGTATTGTAACAACTTAGTGCTTTCTTTGCTTTTGCAAGTACTAAGTTGATGTGTTTAGTTGAGTGCTAGTCTCAGCAACCTTGTTATTGCCTCTGACAAGTGAGATCACTGAGGCAGTGATTGAGAGAAAGAGAGAAGGGGTTCTCATACTTAGGGGGAAACTTAAGTATTAAGCCACTGGTAGCAATTGGTAGAAGGGTTTAGAACTGTGTTTGTTATTTGTGAACCTTTTGTACGTGCTTGACTATTATAGTGGATTATCTTTCTCGGGCAGTTGCCCTCCATACGTAGGTGATGTTCACCGAACTGGGTTAACAACTCGTTGTGTGCTTTTGTTTAACTGTTTATTTAAATTTTGGTACTCTGATTGTGTTTTGTTGTTATACACATTGTTGCAATATTGTGTATCACATCTGTCCTAGGTGAATACGAATTTCAAAAATAAAATAGTGTTCATAAAATTAATTAATTTTGATACAAACAACAATAACAACAAAAATCTTATCCCACTAAGCTATGAGGTTGGCTAAATGGATCACACTACGCCATTAAACTCGATCGAAAACTAAATTATAAGGGATGACATTGACAATAGCTTTTTGGTCTCCCTCTATCTCTCTTGTAGGACTAAAACCCTTATTATCAATCATTTTCACCAATACCTACATAGGTCTTCTTTGTATACATGTTCATCCCACCTTAATTGATTTTCTGTTAGCTTGTCCACGATATGCATCACCCCAATATCTTCTTTAATATGCTTTTTGTGTCTCTTATCTTTTTAATTACTGTGTCCACTTATCTTTCTTAGCATTGATCATTTATGCTAGTCCAACTTTTCTCTCATTTTTTTCCGGTTAAAATTCAACCTTCACTACTATAGAGTTAAACATGCAGGTCTTATGATGGTTTGATAAAACTTTAATTTAAGCTTTGAATTTTAACGGTTAAAATTTGACCCATCATATTTTAATGAAAATATTAACATTGATAACTTTCCCAATTTAAAATTTATTTTCATAGGGGCTTAGACCCTCCAAATTACAAAAATAAATAAATTATTTTCATACTTTATATCATACATATATTAACTATATTTTAATATTTTTTAGAGTTTAACCGTCATCCAATTAGAATCCAACAAAATTTTATGTCATAAATAAATTTAAATTTAAAAATATTTAAAATGAAAAATTAAGAGATGTAATTGAATGCATGTGTATGACTCTTTATATTGTCAATACATATAAAATAAATATTTTTTTAATGGGTTAATAGTCAAATTAGTCTCTGATTTTGTAAGCGAGTTTGATTTTAATCTTTTGACGGAAAAATAACGTTTAGTACCGGTAAAAAAGCAATCAGTAGTTATAAAAATGAATACCACTAAACATCACTTTTCCGTCAATTAACTAAAATCAAACTCGCTTATAAAATTATGACTAATTTGACCATTAATCTTTTTTAATTATAAATCCAACAATGATATATACACACCTCATTTTTTAAACACTTCATTTCCACCTATTTTTGTTTCTATCTTTCTCCTCTTATCATCTATCACATCTCATACTTTTTCTCTCTTACTATTTCTTTTCTTCTTATCTCTCCTCATTCCACCTTTTACACCTTAAAAAGAAGTGTGTAAGTAACATTATAAATCATATAAATATGCAACCGCTAGAGTTAGGTACTAATTAATATAGATATAATCCTTTCAAAAAAAAAATCTTATTAGACAGCTTTAAGTTCCACTTAGCATAGCTGTAATCATGTTTTAAAATTTTGTGGCATGCACGATTTCAACACGCAGCTTTGCTAGTAGAGAAGAGGGGATGAGCCAACTGCATAGAGAATCAACATATTAAACTAATCACCTCTCAAACATTCAATATTCATTACCATTTCAGTTTAGTTGAACAGAAAAACATAAATTGTAATCTGTTTAATTTTCAACCCGGCCAGCAAATATGAAACTTCACATAGTATTAACTTAATGGCTTAATTGGACATTTGGTCCCTCAACTTTGCCCTTCTTGTGAAAATCGTCCCCCAATTACGAAATTAGCAAAAACCGTCCTTTTGAAGGATGATATTCGCAGGAAGACAACAGTGGGGTGCAATTAAACGTAAGTTAATTTATTCTTGTACTATTTTCTTGTTTATGTTGCCTATTTATATTGAAAAAAAAACACATGGCACAATTGTTAATTATCATATTATAGCGTGTTTGGATTGATCCCTTATACACAATCCAAAAGACAGTAATTCCAACTTAGTTTGTATATAACTTCTTCTTAGAAAGATGTGATTATGTTACTCCCAACTGGAGACTAAACATGTCTTAATTAATCTTGGGAAAATGGCACGGTTGTAAAGGAGTGCCTCACATTGTTAAAGTATAATTGATATGTGAAGGAAAAATGATTCGTAGACTTCCGCATAGTGCAGACATCCTGAAAATACTCAGTGTGTAAAGAGTAGAAGAAAAACAAATTAGAGTGTCTTACTATTTAAATGTAGTCATGTAGATATGACTTAGACCACAAACACCATAAACACCCCTCAAACACTCAATTTTTCTTTTCATATTTATCATTTTTTTCATATCACATTTGTTACATCTCTTTTATCTGACATTATTTGTCTTGGTGTACGTCGCTAGATGTCTGTGCGTCATTTCCCTATTTGAATGTCTAACTCTCATTACTATGTGAAGAACAATGAAACATTAATTAGCTGTATCATTTGACAAAAGCATCATAGTTTTCTTGAGCAAACTAACCATGTGCCATGCCCGTGAAACTAGCTATAGTCTATAGACGACACTAGGTAGCAACTGGGAAAGAAATGGAATGTTGTGTTGTGATTGATACCTTTGACAATCATATAGGATTGACCTGGCTATTGAATTTTGCCAAATCCTACACACTCTTGCAGTACTTAATTCGTTGACATTCAATCACGATAACAATCAGAATAATTTGTTGTCCAACCACCTAACATATATATATATGACCATTTCTTCAAACATTGAATTCATTATTAATTGTTAATTAGTTCGTTACTGACCGAAACAATAGGGAGGTTTTTTCTTAGCCCCAGAAAAGCTCCAATTAAATAACGTTTTAATTGAGTATAGGCACTTTTTAGTGCAGCAATTAATCAAGAAGCTATAGTGCAAGAACTTACAATGTTGTGGATGTGCATGCATGAGCATAATATTGCAAATTCATTCATCAAGTAAACAATAATTACAGATTATCATCGTGTTCTTCCTCACAATCCAGCCAAATGCTTTCGCTAGAATCTTTGAAGCTATGTGGTGCAAGAAATTTGGATATACACGGTCGTAGCTTTCTGCAATCACTAGAGTCAAGTTTTTGCACCTCCGTAAGTTCAACTTTTGAAAGCTATTTTTCACTTTTGAAAGTGAAATATAAATTCCAAAAATGTATCTATTACACTACCAAAAGTGTATTTTTAACTTTCGGAAGTGAAAATAACTTCCAGGAGCTGATAGTGTATATAAAACTTAACTGCAATGACTGCAGAAAACGACTGCAGTTAATCTTGATGAATTGAAGTATCATGTAATGTTAGCACACAAAGATCTTAGTATTCATTACACCCTTCCTTGATCACTAAATATACATATTATCTTAGAAGAGCTTTTACTAATCTCTAGCTAATAGTTTGGTATGGTATAATGCTGGAGCTTCCAATATCCAATAATTTCTTTCATTTTTTAAGATTCCACACCTGCATCACTTCAAACCATAAAAACCTAAACTAATCAACTTCATCATCAATCTCTGTTAGCGGAGGTACACTCAACCAAACCAAAAAAAAAGAAAAGCTTAAAAAGAGGTTTGACCATCAATGCTTATGCTTGTGCCTTGTGAAAATGAAGAACATAAACCAAGGCTGGCATATTCTAACAAATATAATAGAATTGAGCTCAGCTATGCATTCAAATCATTGATCACTAAAACCGACTTTTCATACAATGCCATATCCAAGCTGGAAAATAATTTTAAAATGATCCTCATGCAAATCTGTACTCTGCACTGGTTTATTTGTAGTTTTTTAAATTTTGTAAAATTAGTATACTTTATATACACAAATACTATATTTAAGAATGAACTTTTTTTAATCCGAATATGTATTGACATTGAGCAGTTCTAAAATTAATAATATAAAGGATCATATATATAATGCAATGATTGTAGTTGCAATTACTTATATTTTGTTGAACCTGTTACAAGGGCACAAGTTATTTCATGATAATCTCTCCAACAAAATTTAAAATAGAGTATACAATGCTTAGCTGGTTTTGCCTTGAAAAAATTACACTTCTGCCTATAAAAGGGAGTAACTGTATTGTTGTCAACCATCCCATTCTCTAGTTAACACTCTGCAGAGAAGAAGCAACACAAATATTCAAACATGAAGATAAATTCTCCCCTTCTAGCTTGTTTGGCAGTGTTTTGTTTCCTTGGGGTTTGTCAAGGAGGCAGCCTCAGGAAACAATTCTACAGGAAATCATGTTCTCAAGCAGAGCAGATTGTTAAGACCACAATCCAGCAACATGTCTCTTCAAGGCCTGAACTGCCAGCAAAGTTGCTTAGAATGCATTTCCATGATTGTTTTGTCAGGGTAATTGAACATTCCAAGATCCTTAAGAATATTTCTATATATATCTTCTCATATTATGATACTACTCAGCTGCATCATTTGGAATTTAGATTGATCAATCCTAATTACACTGCAACTTGTTTTGTTGCTACATATATTATAAGGGAAATGGTTGTTGCTAATGCTAATAACATTTCAGGGTTGTGATGGCTCGGTTCTGCTGAACTCCACTGCCGGTAACACTGCAGAGAAGGATGCCATTCCTAATTTGTCTTTGTCTGGTTTTGATGTCATAGATGAGATAAAAGAAGCATTGGAGGCAAAGTGTCCCAAAATTGTATCTTGTGCTGACATACTGGCATTGGCAGCCAGAGATGCTGTTTCTGTTCAAGTAAGCTTGTATATGCCAGAACATTGCACTGCAAATTTAGTTCATATAATGCAGAATTTGAATACCTTTGCCTTAGTTTATGCATGTAGCTGATCTTTCTATCGTTTCAGTTTAATAATGAGCCCAAGTGGGAAGTTCTAACCGGCAGAAGAGATGGCACAGTATCCAAAAGTAGTGAAGTCCTGACCAATATCCCAGCACCTTTCTTCACCTTCACACAGCTCAAACAAAGCTTTGAAAGCAAAAAGCTTACTCTGCACGACATGGTTGTACTATCAGGTACATTTATATTTTGTTATAAACTCGTGCTACACATTTATTGTCACAAATCAAACCAAGTATCCCAAAAAGTTTAAGCAGTTTGGTGAAAACACAGAGTGATTTTATATTATATTTCTAACCTATCACGCAAGAGTCCATTGTACTTGAACCGTGGTTAATGCACATGTCTACCTACCTAAGGTTAAATTCATTTTTTTAAGAAGTATCGAGGCAACAAGATCAAAATCTATATCACTTCGTCACAGAGAAATTGTTAAGTAAAACACGTGAATGATTTTATATTATATTTCAACTTGTTCATGATATTACTTATAAATACTAATTGCAAGCAGGAAATTACTCAGATTATCACGCTCAGCACTCAGCAGTTTAAACAAATTAATTAAATTAACCTATTGGCTATATATATATAGGAGGACACACAATTGGAGTAGGTCATTGCAACTTGTTCAGCAACAGGCTTTACAACTTCACTGGAAAAGGAGATCAAGATCCTTCTTTGAATCCCACTTATGCTGAGTTCTTAAAGACCAAGTGCAAAAGCCTCAGTGACACCACCACAACAGTAGACATGGATCCTAATAGTGGTACCACATTTGACAGTAACTACTACTCCATCCTTCTCCAGAACAAGGGTATGTTCCAATCAGACGCTGCACTTCTAGCAACCAAGCAGTCGAAAAAAATTGTTAATGAATTGGTTGGGCAAAACAAATTCTTCACAGAGTTTGGTCAGTCAATGAAGAGGATGGGAGCCATTGAGGTCCTCTCAGGCACGGCTGGGGAAATTAGGACAAAGTGCTCTGTTGTCAACTCTTAATTTAAACAGCTGTTCTGTTTTCCAGTTTTAAATTCCTTAATTTGTTTCTTAATTTTCTGTTTTTGTCGCGAATAAATGTGGGTTATGACTTGTGAAACCGTTGTTATGTTGAAAATTTGATTTATGATTCATATACCTTCAACCTTGAGTTCAAAATAAGATTTCTGTCTGTGTCAAATGTGTCACTTTTTCCTAACCCATTATATATTTTATATAGGTTTAATTTCATTTTTGGTCCCTCAATTATCGCGATAGTGCCAACTGGTTCCACTTCTTTAAAATGAGTTATTTTAGTCATAGATTTTTTTTAACATTTTACAATCAAAGCCATTTCATCAGCATTCCGCCCAATTGTGAATGGAAAATGCTAATGTGCCATCTGCAATAGCTAATAACAACCATCACACATCAAATTTTTTGAAACTAAATATCGCACCTTAGTCTAGATATCTTGGTATATGACCCTAGAGCTTCAACAAGAGCAACCTAGAAACAACCTGAAACAAAGAAAAGAATATATTTACAAAGGAGAAAAAACAAATTTGGGATACTTATTAAGCATAAATTTGAACCAGAACTTACTCAGCATCATTTTCAAACTCATTAGATAGAGATTGCTTCCCAACAATATGCAGCACCCCAACAGTATAAACAGAAAAAGTTTCGAGTGACTTACTGATTTAAAAATCAACCGAAGAATAACGTAATCATGAGGAAAAAACACTTTCCAAAGAGATTTAGAAGATGGTTCAATTCTTGGTATCATACTCATAAATTATGGAAATACACCAAAGAAAACTGTCCTTCAAGCTTTTTACCCAAGGTCTCTTATCTCCCTAGCTAGAATCTGATCCAAGTTCCCTTCCTCCAAAATTATCCAGCCCTGATTCAATAGCTATAAAATGTAAGGAAGAAAGACAATATATTAATACCACAGTCCAAGCAATAGTAACAAAAAAAAAACTAAGATCAACCGAAACGACAAATATATCAGCGGTAGGATAATATATTAAGCGGTTGAAGATCAGGAACTTTTGGCTTTTCCTGAACCAGTTCCAGACTTCCGCGAGGGTTCCACGGGGGATGTGGAGGTTTTGATTAAATGGCAGTATGTATCTTAATGTCAGAATATCTGGGAATCCACAGCTAGAATTCAGGAAGCCTTCCCAGACTATCTTGAGGACAAGGTGCTACTTAAGGTCTGTCAGGAAATGTAAAGAGGGGAGCAGGGGATAATTCTTCTCCATGTGAGTAGTTAGTTACACAGGTTGGGAGTGTTATAGTTACTTACATGATTGTGTAAGGGTATTACTACCCTGGTTATAAAGGGAGTTGGGGGAGTGGGGGAGTTAGGCAGGGAACGAATAGGAAGTTGGGAGAGAACTGGATCTCTCGAATATCCAGAAGTTAGTTCTATCTTCTAATACATTGTTTCTCTGTTCTCCCACATTGGGAATCAGAGTGAAGTCAATAACATTTTCTTCAACTCTTCTCTCTTGTTGGGCTGTGCATGTTTTGGATAATTAGAAAACCAAACCACATCCAATTAAAATCCAAGTATATGGTTTCGTTCCATGAATGAATCCATTTTGTGTTCTCCTAAACCGGTTTTAAAACCAGATTGGGTTCAAAACTGGTTTTAAACTGGATATGGTTCAAAATTTGGTTTTAAAACCGGATCTGGTTCAAATTTCCCGATGGATCTAGTTCAAAATCCGGTTTTAAATTGGTTTATGTTGCAAACCCAAGAACCAGGCCCAGGTTTGGCAACGTCTACAATAGGAGGCCCAAGATGATGCTAGCAGGATCACCTAATGATCACTCTTCTAGAATGTAGTATTCCTAAATAACCTCCTGGTGAGGTGGCAGCAATCAAGAGGGGAAGGGGGGGACCATTGTACCAGCTGAGAGAATATAAGTTAGTTATGGAGAGAGTATTGTTTTTTAGGCTGGAATTGGCTAGGACTAGGAGAGAAGGAGCACTCTCGAATTTGCTCATCTTTGTCTTTTCATTTCCTCTGTTATTTGCAATTCCCTAAACACTGCTTCTGGAATTTCTCCAGAGGATTTAGTGCTATCTAATACATTTGCATTCTCAGTTCAGTGTTATTTTCTAGTACCTAACATTGGTATCAGAGCTCCCGATCCAGAGGGAGCTTTGTCTGGTGCTTACCCGCAGCGCCATGGAATCTCGAGTTGACAGTCTTGAACGCACCATCACTGAGATGAAGGAGGTGGCTCACGAGCAGTTTGAGGAACTCCGGCGACTCTTCATGAGCCGCGACCGGAGGAGAACCAGAGGACGCTCCAACACCCCTCGTCATAGGAGGACTTCGCGGGATCCGGGTTCCGTTTCTACCGTAAGAACACACGGTGGGTCACGAACCGGGTCGCGTTCTACAACACGCAGCCGCGAGCGTTTCGAACCCCACCATCATCGTAGTCATTTGAGAGCGGTGACTGGAAGGAGGGTAGACATTCCGATGTTCAATGGTGAAGACGCTTACGGGTGGTTCACCAAGGTTGAGAGATTTTTCCGCCTCAGCAGAATCGAGGAGGGAGAAAAAATCGAACTCGTGATGATTGCTATGGAGGAGCGAGCTCTGAGTTGGTTCCAATGGTGGGAGGAACAAGCTCCTATGCGCGCTTGGGAACCCTTCAAGGAAGCTCTGATTCGTCGTTTCCAACCTGCTTTGGTTCAGAATCCCTTTGGACCTTTGCTTAGTGTAAAACAGAAGGGAAGCGTGATGGAATACAGGGAGAGCTTTGAGCTATTGGCAGCACCGATGAGGAATGCTGATAGAGAGGTGTTGAAAGGCGTTTTCCTGAACGGGTTGCAAGAAGAGATTAAGGCAGAGATGAAGTTGTATCCTGCAGAGGATTTGGCAGAGCTAATGGACAGAGCTCATCTGTTGGAAGAGAAAAATCTGGCAGTAAAAGGGGGTAAATGTAGAGAGGATGACAAAAGGGGATGGAAGGAAAAAGGGGGTGGGGGAGGGAGAAATTTCTCTAGTTATGGGGAAAACAGGGGAATATTTCCTAGTACTGCAGTGGGCTACCAGGGTAAAGAAGGAGCTGGAAATCAGGATAATGAAGGGGAAAATCCTATGAACAAGGGGAATACTGGGAATCAGGTGCAGGAGGGAAAACCACCAGAGAGAAGATGGAATGGTGGGCAGAGACTTTCCCAATCTGAGTTGCATGAGAGAAGCAGGAGGGGGTTGTGCTTTAAATGTGGGGAAAAATGGGGAAAAGAGCACATCTGTGCAAAGAAGAATTACCAGTTGATTTTGGTGGAAGTAGAAGATGAAGAAGAAGAGGTGTTTGAGGAAGCTGAAGATGGAGAATTTGTGCTGGAAGGCAAGGTCCTACAGCTGTCACTGAACAGTAAGGAAGGACTGACTTCAAACAGATCCTTCAAGGTGAAAGGAAGGATTAAAGACAGGGAAATTCTGATCCTTATTGACTGTGGAGCCACAAGTAATTTTATTTCCCATGAACTAGTAGCAGAGCTAGAAATCCCAGTCATAGCAACTTCTGAGTATGTGGTGGAAGTGGGAAATAGTGCCAAGGAGAGAAACTCTAGGGTGTGCAAGAACTTGAAACTGGAAGTTCAGGGCATACTAATCACCCAACATTTCTTCATTCTCGGATTGGGGGGAACTGAGTTAGTTTTGGGAATAGACTGGCTAGCAAGCTTGGGGAACATCAGGGCAAACTTCTAGGAACTCATAATTCAGTGGGAGTCAAATGGACAGAAGTTGGCACTACAAGGAGAACCATCCTGGTGTGAGGTTGCAGCTGACTGGAAATCAATTAAAATGACAGAACAGAGAGAGGCTGAGAGGTATTTTTTACTCTTATGGTTGTTTGAGTGAAGAACCAAGAGCAGAAGTTGAGACATCAGATGCGTTAAAGAGAGTGTTAGCTGAGTTCCTTGTTGTGTTCCAAGAACCACAAGGATTGCCCCCAAAGAGAGACACTGACCATGCCATTTTACTACAAGAAGGAGCCACTATTCCAAACAGCAGACCTTACAGGTATCCTTTCTACCAAAAGAATGAAATTGAGAAGTTAGTTAAAGACATGCTGAAATCAGGGATTATTAGACCTAGCACTAGCCCTTTTAGCAGTCCTGCAATTTTAGTAAAGAAAAAGGATGGTGGATGGCGATTCTGTGTAGACTATAGAGCCCTAAACAAGTTATCAATTCCTGATAAATTCCCAATGTAACACCCTCTAAACCCCGCATAATAATATATCATAAATCAGAGTAAAATGCATAACACAGAGGGTGTCACACTTATTCTCCAGAAACATAAATCAAAACACCTGTCATGCTCATAATAAATATATAAATTTTCCAACTTTAATGTCGCAACATCATATGCATAGCACAGCGGATTTATTTCAACTCCAAAATTTAACATAAAGAGAGTTCATAGGTAACTCTTAACATCAAGATACAAAACTAAACGTTTCCCGGTGTTACATAACAGAGCATGACTCCCCTAACTAAACCGTAAATGAAAGACTAGCTCCTCCAACTAACCCTCGCGAGAAGCTCCACTATCTTCGGTACCTGAGCGATGTCGCATAGAACATCATTCCAACAGAAGGGTGAGAACTCATATCATATGGATAAGCATAATAATAAATAATGTAAAAGCTTATCTATGCTCCACATAAATTACTCACATTCACTAACAAATAATAAATTATGTAATTTTAACATAATTAATCAAGTTCACAGTTATGGCAAATACTCCATAAATTATAGCTCAATTAGAACATATATAATAGTCTCTAATTACCACCACATCAAATCTCTCCAAAAATATCACCATAACACATATGACTCAAGTGAGACCCGTGCAAATGTCTTTGGTACCAAAGTTGTTATCCTTAGCGGTATCACCGCGTCCACTCCAGACAGATAACCACCAATAAAGCCCTCGCTCTAGGCTTCAAAACCACTCCAGTTTTGGGACAAGTCACTAGCCTCCACGAGAACTAGCAAACATTGCCTCTTGACAACTATGCAGTGTATTGTGCAAAACTCAACTAACATATGCATATTCAGACCATCTCCAAGTCCTAATTATTTTAGCATATTCATCACCAGTTGCACAAAACACATATTACATGTTATCAATTATACAACTTGCAATCACAACAACTTAGCATCTCAAACATAACATCAATTCAGAAACAACATCATATAATGATTATTAAAAATAGATGTAAATTAAATATAATTCATATATAACATGTTTTGCAACTATTTCCTAAAGACTGGATTTCTCTCTAAATTTTCCCAAAAACTCGCGACATGCTCATGCTCGCCATCTCGCGACATCTCACTGCACAACTCGCCATGTCGCAACATCTCACGACATCTCCCTACGCAACTCGCCATGTCGCTGAATAACTCGCCATGTTGCGACATCTCACGACATCTCCCTACGCAACTCGTCATGTCGCGACATCTTGCGACATCTTCCTGCGCAACTCGCCATGTGCGCGCACCACACATCTAATGAACTATTAAACAGATATAAATTATCAAATATACTCAGAAAAATCTAATATTTTTATCATGGTTCCGTATACACGTTTTGTAAACCTCTATAAATTTTCAAGTCACAATTCGAAGTACAAAAATCAGGAAAAATCGTACACTAACCGCAGTTCGTAAGAAACTGGACAGCTTAACCTATACTCACTAAAATACACATAACTCGAGATACAGACGTCGGAATGACGTGAAACCAGTGGCAAAAGTTTCGTAACAGAAAAACCTACAACTTTTATGAAGACTACTTCTTCAAATTCGGCCATTAACATAGCACGAAAAAGGGTACAAGAGAACGTAAATTTCTGCGCATCATGCAAGCCTATCATCTACCCCCAAAATCATCTAAAAACCAAACCCTAACTATTTCAATTTGGGAATTTTTGCAACCTAGGGTTCCTAAATCATGCTTTCTATCATTATCCACTATCATACCAATCCATAAAACATGAATTCAAACCCTTACCTCTTGAAGATCAGATTCTAGGTTTTTCTTGTCTTTTCTCCCCTTCTCTCTTTCACACTTCTTTTCTTCTCCTCTGCTAACTTCTCCAATTCTCAAATTCTGATTTCTCTCTTTCTAATTCACTCATATCCCTTAAATAGTTATACTAATGGGCCCCACTCTCAATTACTCACACAAAAACCTAACAACCTTATTTATCTAAATCTTACACTATATCACATAAGATTTAAATTATATCACAAATATCACTCATATATAATTTAAATAATTTACTCACTCCATATATCACATAATTCATCAAATTACCATATAGAATAATAGTAATTAAGATAAAATAATAAATAACATAATAACGAAAAGTGGGGTGTTACACCCAATACCTATTATTGATGAATTGTTAGATGAGATAGGGTCAGCCATGGTCTTTTCTAAATTAGATTTAAAATCAGGGTATCATCAAATAAGGATGAGGGAAGAAGACATACCAAAAACAGCTTTTAGAACCCATGAAGGGCATTATGAGTACTTGGTTCTTCCATTTGGGCTGTCTAATGCACCATCTACTTTTCAAGCACTCATGAATCAAGTTTTGAAACCTTATTTGAGGAAATTTGCTCTTGTATTCTTCGATGACATATTAATCTATAGCAAGACTGAAGAGTTGCATACAGAACATCTGAGGATAGTATTGCAAGTACTGAAAGACAATCACCTAGTGGCAAACAGGAAGAAGTGTTCTTTTGGGCAGTGTGAGATTGCCTACTTGGAACATATTATCTCTAAAGAAGGAGTTGCAGCTGATCCAAGTAAGATCAAAGATATGCTAAATTGGCCAATTCCTAAAGAGGTAAAAGGGTTGAGGGGATTTCTGGGATTGACTGGATACTATAGGAAGTTTGTAAAGAACTATAGTAAATTGGCTCATCCCCTAAATCAGTTACTAAAGAAAAATAGTTTCAGCTGGAGTATGGAAGCAACCAAAGCTTTTGAGAAGCTTAAGGAGGTCATGACAACAGTACCAGTGCTTGCTGTTCCCAATTTTGATAAAACATTCATCTTGGAAACTGATGCCTCTGGGAAAGGATTAGGAGCTGTCCTCATGCAAGAGGGAAAGCCTGTAGCCTACATGAGCAAAACCTTATCAGACAGAGCCCAAGCCAAATCAGTCTATGAGAGAGAGCTGATGGCCGTAGTATTTGCTGTTCAAAAATGGAGGCACTATCTGCTGGGCAGCAAGTTCATCATACACACTGACCAAAAGAGTCTGAGGTTTTTAGCAGAGCAAAGGCTAATGGGGGAGGAACAACAGAAATGGGTATCCAAATTGATGGGGTTTGATTTTGAGATAAAATACAAACCAGGAATTGAAAATAAGGCAGCTGATGCTTTATCAAGAAAGATGCAATTCTCAGCAATTTCATCAGTACAGTGTGCAGAATGGGAAGATTTGGAAGCTAAAATCTTAGGAGATGACAAGTACAGAATGATCATGCAAGACTTGGCCACACAAGGTCACACTACAGCTGGTTATAAATTGCACAGAGGAAGGCTGTTATACAAAGACAGAATAGTCATCCCTAAAGGATCTGGGAAAATTCTCACAATTCTCCAGGAATTTCATGATTCTGCTATTGGAGGCCATGCAGATATATTCAGAACATACAAGAGGATTTCAGCCCTTTTCTTCTGGGAAGTGTAACGCCCCAATTTCTCAACCGAGGAGTCACATTAGTAACCTAATAAGTCTAAGGACTATTTCGTAATCCTGAGAAAACACAATATATATATTTTTTTTCCTTTTCGAAACAACTGAACATAATTGAATACTTAACATATACTTTATTCAACAACCCGTTCCCGACATATAATAATAGTGTCATACAATATCGTAAGCAGGTTTCCAAAATAAGTACGCTCACTAGAACAGTGGCGGAGATAAAGTTTAAACGACAGAGTTTTCAGATGGGGGGAAAGAAACTCAGACATAGTCCAGCAAAAGGAAGAAGCAACTGCTTCATCCACCTCTACTCGACCGCCCACGATCACGGTCTCCAACTTGAACAGCTAAGCTTCAGCGGAAGGCTCTCCATCGCCTAATAGCGTTAAGCGCCCAAACAACAAGTAGCAAATAGAAAGGGTTAAATCCATACAATTACCATGTATGAAAGAGAAAATCATGCTATTCATGTTTAACTACCTATTGAAGGTATGAAAAACGGTAGAAAGGGGGGGTTTGAATAACGTTTTCAGTACAAGACTTCCACCTTAAAGATTTTGGCAAATCTTTCGAGAACTTAAGTGCTAAAGATAAGAGATAAGAGAAAAGCACACAAGTATTTTATCCTGGTTCACTTGATAAATCCCTCAAGCTAATCCAGTCCACCCGTTAAGGTGATTTCTTCCTTCTTAGAATGAAGGCAATCCACTAATCAGATAATTGTTACAACTGCACTTGAAACCTACAAGTGACTAACAATACACTGACTTAGCTCACACTAAGATTCACTCTCTTAGTCTTCTCTAGGATCCGATCAACCTTGATCTCCTAAAGGAACTACCACTAAGATTCACTCTCTTAGTCTTCTCTAGGATCCGATCAACCTTGATCTCCTAAAGGAACTAAACAAACTGTTTATGAAGTTCTTGTTTACAAAGAAAGTGCTTCTAAAAAGCTTATAGTAAACACAATGAATTTCAAGATGAAAGAAGGCTTAGAATATTTTGAATATGTCTTGCGCGTGTATTGCTTCTTCTTAGTTTCTTCTAGCCGCTTCTTTCAATCTTCAGCCTTTATATATACTCCAAGGATTAGGGTTGAGCGTTGCATGGGAAATGCTACCGTTGGAGGGCAGTTCTGGAAAATCCAGCTTCTGCTGTGGCTGAGAACGTTAGGTAGGTCGTCAGGAAGGTACACTTGCTTTTGTACTTGGATAGCGACTTGACCTTTTAACCTAGGAGACTTCTGATCAGAGGAATACTTCATATTGGAACTTGTGAAGCCGGTTGATCAGAGTCAGAGGGAAAGCACAGATCCTCTGACCATTGTATCTTCTGATTCTGAACTCAGAGGGAAGAACATGGCCTTCAGAGTTTCTTGCTTCTGGACATCAGAGTTTCCACTATTCAGCTTCTGGATCTTCAGAGTCTTCTACACCATCAGAACATCTGAACCTTCAGTGTTTCTTGGTTATCAGAACTTCTGGATCTTCAGAGCTTCTAGCGACTGAGTCCACATCAGAGTTTGTATAGCTTCAGAACTTCTGAAGCTTTTCCACTGTTCATACTGAACATGGTGAATGCGAAAGCGTTGCTTGGGTCACTCTTTATACACAGTGCTTCTGATTTGTGTGAGATTGAGTTGAGGTCAGAGCCTGTAAATAGCACACTCAGAAAAACACGTTAGAGTACCACAATTGTTCATATCAAAAGGTTAACTTGTAATCATCAAAACATAGAGTTGTACTACTAGATCAAAACTTGATCTTACAATCTCCCCCTTTTTGATGATGACAAAACTAAGATTTTTGATGAACAATTCTTAAACATTAAACTGAATTCACTCAGAGTTTAGAGATATAGAATAATACGTAAGGAAGGCAGATCAGGATAAGTATTATTTTGCTCATTCTGAATTCAAGTCACTGCTTGATTCTGAGCTTAGCTCCCCCTGAATCTAATACTTGATGAAAACGTTAGTAAAGTCTAGATTCTGAGCTAAAAAATATAAGAGTTCAGAGTGAGAAACTTATGACATAGATGAAAAACGAATAATCAGAGCGCATAAGTGATCAGAGTCATGGACAAGGTATCAGAGTCTTGGGTATCAGAGTCAACTTATAATCACTTCAAAAGAAGTGAAATGTATTCCTTGTATTTGCCCAGTGACACATCTATGGTCATGAAGGTGGAACTCTTAAATTCTCCAAAAGAAAAAATAAATCACACTAACACATCTTACACATCAAAAACTGGGTTTACTCCCCCTTTTTGTCATAAGCAAAAAGCTTGGGGTGTGAAAAACTTAGCTTGAAGTACAAGGTACTCCCCCTTAGAGAAGGTCTAAGTTTAAAGAAAAAAAAAACGATGTAAGAATCAGAGTTAGGCGAAAAATAAATAGAAGAGTTAATGCAAGGGATGAACGTTTACCACCGGTCAAGTGAGTAAATAGAAGGGTCAGTTACCAAGAACTTAACCTCGAGAAACTGTAATAGCATTAACTTTCAGAGAGAAAGTGAAGCCTATAAAAAGCGTTGGAGAGAAAGGTAAGCTTCACACCTCGAATAATTTTCAGTAAAAAAAATGGCATCATACAGAATGGCATTAGAAGAGCTCAGAAGGAAGGCTTTTGAGGAAGATATGTTCCTCAATATTAGGCATCCCGATGGTACAAAGACCATACAAGAGCTGACGAAGACACTGCTGGAAGAAGATCTTGGTCCAGAGATGGAGAAAGATCTGAAGGAGTTCCTCTGCTTCGTGGAGGAGATTCAGGAGCTTTGCCAGCTGGAGCTGAATCTGCTGGAAGAGAAAGAGACTGTGGAAAAGAGACTCAAGACGACAGAAGATAGTCTAGAGAGAGATGAGCTGAGCATCAAACTCGGCAACATAGAGTATACACTGGATCGTCTGGAGAAGGAAAGAGTGGAGCAGCGCCAAGAATGCAGAAGAATGAGGAAGGATCCTCCATTCTAGATATAGGGAATAATGTATGATGTAATGAACATGAGTTATATGAATAAAAAAAAATTTGCAAACACATGTTATATATATATGCAATGAGAAACAACGAGTAAGCAAAATATAACAAATAATGCAAATATCTTAAATAAAAGTAAAATAAGTTAAGAAAGAAAAACGAAAGAAATCCTAAAAACTAGGGTTTGTCAGTGCGTCTCAGAAGTTCCATCATCATTTGCTTCATCTCAATCAGCATGGATTCATGAGTGTCAAGACGTTGTTCCATGATGTCGAGTCTGGAAGAGCTTGTCTGAGTAGAGCTGGAAGGAACATTCTGAGCAGCTTGAGGTTCTGGAATGGAAGCAGAAGCAGCAGGAGTAAACACAACTGGTGCAAGTCGCTCTGCCTCAGCCTCAGCTTCAAGACGCTCTGCCTCAAGTCTGGCTTGTTCAGCCTGAGCTGCTGCTTGACGTGCAGCTTCTTCTGCTTGTTCTTTCTTTCTCTTGGCTTCTTCAATAGCTTCAAGAAGCTTATTTCTCTGTTCTAGTTCATGAAGAGCCACCCTCCTAGCAAGCCTTTGCTTTGCAGCCTCAATGCTCTGACTGCCCTCTGCATGCAGGAGCTGCATCATAATTGGAACTTGAGCCACTAGCCAAGTGCTCAGATTGTTCCACTCATCAGCCACATTGTCAGCATTCTCACTGAGATCAGTCTGACCGTGCACATTGCGGAGCCTCAAAGAGGCTTCATGATAGAAGATATTGATGCACTCAGAGAGAGATGTGGGTTGAAGGTGAGTATAGGGAATTATGGAGAGGTTGGGTTCAGGAGAGGCTGGGTGATTGCTGCTATGGGCTTCAGAGGCACCTTGTGGAGAACCAATGTTAATCATGGGAGCATTGGGTTCAGAGGTTCCAAGGTGAGGGTCTGAAGTTTCAACCAGAGGGTGAGGTGATCTAACCGAGGATTGGTTAGACACTGATTGTTCAGGTTCAGGGTCTGGTTGAATGGGCTCTTGTTGGTCAGGGACAGGGTGAGCTTGTTGAACTAAGGGGTCTGCCTCTTGGATAGGATTGGCCAAGATAGGTTCATCTGGGTCAACTAGACGTTCAGGTCTAGGGCCAGGATATCTCCTAGGGCTTGGACAGGTAAGGTAATACTCTTCCAAGGCAGATACCTTTTCTTTTCTAACCTCCATGAATTTTCTAATTGATTCAGAGGTATTGGAGGGAGGAGAGTCAATCACATTGGTTGGGAAGGATACAGGTGTGAAGGCGGTTGAAGAGTCTGTATCCGTGGTTCTGACAGCAGGACGTGCTGATGCTCTGGGAGCAGAGTGATCAGACGTTCTGGGTTGGGGTTCTGTTTGGTTGGGTTCGGGTTGGTCTTGGACTATTGGTTCAGAAGATAATGGGTCGTATGGAATGGTAAGGAGAGAGGTTGGATCTTCTGACCTAGAGGTTGGGTTCTGAAGCAAATTCCAGAGTGGTGCTTCAGTAGGAGAAGGTTGAAAGAAGGAAGATCTTGGAGAATGTGGTGGAGAGGTGGTTTGTTCGGCTGGCTGGGATTCAGGAATAGGAGTGAGGGGATTTGAGGAGTGTTGGAGCAAGGCAGAGATAGGGAGTGCATCAAATAAATTCAAATCATCATCAGAAGCAAGTGCAGGCTTACTTGTATGTGCTGATGATCGAGTCACTCTGGCAGGAGGTTCAGTCCTTCTGACCACTGCAGTAGCTGGTTCCACCCGAGTAGGCTTCACCACAATTCTGACCTTCTTCTGCTTCTTCTTTGGAGGACCATCCTCACTATCATCACCATCATCATCATCAGGCTTTCTCTTTGTCTTCTTGACCAGAGGGACATCAGAGTCTTCAGAGGATTCTTCCAGAACCATCTTCCTCTGAGCTTTCTTCTTTGGAGGAGAAGAATACTCTGGAGCTGGCGGTAGTCTGCTGATGAAATCATCAAGGTCAATTTCGAAACCTTGAGCCCTGAGGTCTTCAACATAGCATCTGATGGCTTCAGGATGGTCTGCTTGAGTCCACAGAGGGTAGTCATTCAGAGGCATTCTTCTTCCTCTGATCTCAGAAGATGAGTCTTCATGAGCAGGAGCAATCTTCTTCTGGATTAAGCCCATCTTCTTCAAGGAGTTTGCAGTGAAGACATCACTGACTATTGTGCTCAAATCCTCTGTGCAACCAGCATCGATCAAATCTTGCACCAAGTTGCTTTCAATGAGAAAGTCTGAGAGCAGCCTCCCAAAAGGGATATATTTGATTGCAGACTTGATGGAGGCGGTGGTGCGAGACTTCCGGATGCATTCCTTCAAGTAGGAGAACAGGAAGTAGGGAAGGCAGATCTTCTCCTTGTTTTGAATGAAGAACAGCATCGCCTTCTGGTTGAAGTTGATGTAGTCTGGAGAACTGCCCTTCGGTCTCTGGTTTATGCAGTTGAGCAGGATCTTATGCCAGATTCTGAGTTTGGGGTGAAGATCCATCACCTTGTAACTCGTCTTGCCCGGTTTGAAGGTGGTGTACAGGGCCTGGTTGACTATGTCCTTGGTGCTGGGTTTCAGCTTCGATTCCGTCAGTTGGAACCGATACCCATAAGCAGTTTCTGCTCCTAGCAGATTCACGAATGACTTCTCAGTGATAATGATCTTCCTGCCAAGAATGTGAGAGACCACCTGAGTGTCATCGCAGTCTGCGTGCTTCCAGAATTCCTTTACCAATTTCTCATACACCGGTCCTCGAAGTCGATTGAAATAGTTTCCCCAACCTTGAGCTTGGACTTCAGGACGAAGATCAAACCCATTTGCAGCCAAGTTGTCGAGGTTGAATCTCCATTCTGCCAGGACTTGGAGTTCCTCAGGAGCAAATACGCAGTGAACGGCACAGCCCCGTTCTGCAATAGGAACAATCTGCTCTTGAGCTTGAGCTTGTTCTTGTGCCGGGTTCTCAGAGCCCCTTTGACCCGTTGCCAAACCAACTTCCATATGAGGGAACTGAGGTGCATCTGCAGTAGATCTTCTGGTTTGTCTCACCATTTTGAAGAGGTTGAAGGTTTGAGGTAGAAGATGAAGTTTGAAGGATGAAGAGAGATCGAGAGAGAAATCAAGAAAGAGCGGTTTTGAAAAGCAGAGAGTGCGAGAGTGAAAACCGGAAGTGAACGAGAACGTGTGTGTATAGTGGGTTTTATCAAATAACTGTTGTTGATTCAAAAAGCACTTTAAGATCAACGGTTGAAAATTAAAGATAGATAGTAACAGTAAAATACACAATCACACACAGGAGATAAGCATATCTACACACAATCATAACAGACTGTCACACGGGCACAAGGAACTATGCATCAGAGATTCTGACGCACGTGTTGTTGTCTCAGCTTCAGAGTCAGTACCAGTGGGCACACACACTCTGATTGAGTTACCTTCTGGACTAGACATCTTCTGATCAAGAAGTATCATAGTCAGAGGTTCTGATCCATCTTCACTCTGGACAAAAGTCCATGTTTAGATTTTTCAGAATAAAATTAAATCTATCTTCAGCTAAGGGCTTTGTAAAGATATCTGCCCATTGATGGTCAGTATCAACAAACTTCAGAAGAAGTACGCCCTTCTGCACATAATCTCTAATGAAGTGATACTTTACCTCAATGTGCTTTGCCCTTGAATGCAAGATAGGATTCTTGCTCAACGAGATTGCAGCAGTGTTATCACAATAAATTGGGATATTGCTCTCAAGGATCTGATAATCCTCCAGCTGATGTTTCATCCAGAGCATCTGAGTGCTGCATATTGCTGCTGAGATATATTCTGCCTCTGCAGTTGATAGTGCAATGGTTGATTGCCTCTTGCTTGCCCATGAGACTAGATTGCTTCCCAGAAATTGACAATTTCCAGAAGTACTTTTTCTCTCTGTTCTATCTCCAGCATAATCAGCATCACAATAACCTGAAAGCTTATACTCTGATGTTTTCTTATACATCAAGCCAAGGTTAGTGGTGCCTTTCAGATACCTTAGGATCCTCTTAACAGCAGTTAAGTGGGTTTCCCTTGGATCTGATTGGAAACGAGCACATAAGTGAACACTAAATAATATGTCTGGCCTAGATGCAGTTAAGTATAGAAGTGAACCTATCATTCCACGATAGAGCTTCTGACATACTTTACCACTTTTATCTTCTTTCTCCAAAATGCATGTAGGATGCATTGGAGTCTTGGCCACTGTAGATTCCAGCATATTGAACTTCTTCAGAAGTTCTTTAGTGTACTTGCTCTGATGGATATATGTTCCTTCTGGTGTTTGATCAACTTGTATTCCCAGAAAGTACTTTAATTCTCCCATCATACTCATCTCAAATTCAGCCTGCATCATCTCAGAAAATTCTTTGCATAGAGATTGATTAGCAGAACCAAATATAATATCATCAACATAAATTTGCACAATTAAGATATCATCTTTATAAGTCTTGCAAAAAAGAGTTGTATCTACTTTACCCCTTACAAACTCATTCTCCAGAAGGAATGAGCTAAGTCTCTCATACCATGCTCTGGGAGCTTGCTTCAGACCGTAGAGTGATTTCTTCAATTTGAACACATGGTCTGGTTTCTTTTCATCTTCAAAACCTGGGGGTTGATGAACATAGACTTCCTCTGAGATATAACCATTTAGGAAGGCACTCTTTACGTCCATCTGATGTAGAACTATGTTGTGATTTACTGAGAAAGAGATCAACAGTCTGATTGCCTCCAGTCTTGCTACCGGAGCAAATGTTTCAGTGTAGTCTATTCCTTCCTGCTGGCTGTAGCCTTGAGCAACTAGCCTTGCCTTGTTTCTGACTACTTCTCCTTTCTCATTTAGCTTGTTTCTGAATACCCATTTCGTTCCAATAACATGGACACTCTCAGGCTTCTTCACTAAGCTCCAAACATCGTTCTTGGAGAATTGATTCAGTTCTTCTTCCATGGCCAGAATCCAATCCTTGTCCTGAAGAGCTTCATCTATGGACTTGGGTTCAATTAAGGACACCAATCCTTTCAGACTCAGCAAGGTCTCTTCAGAGGGTCTGAAGGCAGATCTGGTTCTGACAGGTTCATCTTTGTTGCCCATAATCAATTCCTTAGGGTGAGCTGCAGTGATTCTGCTCTTCTTCAGAGTTTGTGAGTTAGAGGGACCAGCTTCTTCCTCTGGTTCATCTTCCTCTGGCTCAACTTCCTCTGGAGCTTTGCCTTTGTCAGAAACATTAATGCTTAAATCTGCAAACTTTTCAACTAGCTTTGACTGGTCAGAGTCAAGCTTATCATCAAATCTAACATGAATAGATTCTTCAATAGTCTTAGCATCAGTATTATAAAATCTAAAACCTTTAGATCTATCAGAATAACCAAGTAATAGACACTTAGAAGACTTAGCATCAAATTTATGCAATCTATCCTCCAAAGCCAACTTCGCCTCCAGGCTTAAGTTTCAGCTCTCGGAACATACGCCTTTCTCCCGTCATGTGATGCGAGCATCCACTGTCCAGATACCATGATTGGTGTTTCAGTGGAGCTATCAAGGATATCTGCAACATAGATAATCTTGTCCTTGGGTACCCACTTTCTGGGTCCTCTTTTGTTAGTTACCCCAGAGGTTCTGATCACCTTGGGTGTCTCAACATAATATTTTAAAGGAATATTTGCATGATATTTAGTCATAGAGAAAGATCCCTTTTTAAGAGGATGTTTAGCAACTTTAGCAGGTACAGGATCAGGCAATATGGTACCAGAGGGAACAAAGCATTCATACAAGGATTTAGCTTTAGACACAGAAGGCTCATTTCTAATTGGTTTAGAATAGCCAATGCCATGCATTCCATTTCTGCTTACGCCATAGATCATTGAAGCCATTAAGCTTCTATCTACGCTTTTAGCCAGGAATCTTTGAAAAGATTTTTCATACTTAGATTCATGCTTACTATCAGAGGCATCGCAGGCAATAACTTCTTCTAACTTAGCAATTTGATTCTTAAGCACAGAGTTAGAATTAACTAAAGCATGGTTATCATTTTTCAAATCAGATATGATTTTCTCATGTTCAGAAGGAGTTTAAGAAACAGCAGATAAGTTCTTTTTCAGCTTCTTATGCTTAGACAACAAAGAGTTATACTTATCCATGATATCAGACAAAGCATGTTTCAGTTCGGAGGTAGAGAAGGAAGCGAATACCTCATTTTCATCGTCAGAGTCTGGATCTCCTTCTGATTCTGAGTCAGAGTCAACAGCTTCCTTTGACTCTGCTCCTTTGTCTTTGACAATAGCCATGAGTCCTTGGACTTCACCATCAGAGTCAACATCCTCTGACTCTGATTCATCGAATGTCACCATCAGACTCTTCTTGGTCTTGAAGTGCTTCTTTGGCTTCTTGTCTTTCTTCAACTTTGGACAATCACTTTTGTAGTGCCCAGATTCTTTGCACTCAAAACATGTGACTTCCTTGATTGAAGACTTCTTCTGGCCTGAGGACTCATACTTTCCTTTTGCCTTTCCAGAGCCTTTGAACTTGCTCTGCCTATGCTTCCAGATGCGGTTGAGTCTCTTGGAGATCAGAGTCAGCTCATCTTCATCAGAATCTTCTGATGCTTCTTCAGATTCTTCTTCTTCAGCTTGAAGAGCCTTTGACTTCTCAACCTTAGCCTTTTCAGATTTGGATTTCAAGGCTATGGACTTTTTCCTCAGATCTTGCATCTCTGAGCGTTTCAGCTCATGGCATTTCAAAATGCTGATGAGTTCTTCTAAACTCATATTCTCAACGTCTCTCGTGAGCTCTATTGAAGTCACCAAAGGCATCCAACTTTCAGGAAGACACCTGATGACCCTGATGACATGATCTTTTGTTGTGTAGCTCTTGTTGAGAGGTCGTATGCCAGCTACAAGCAATTGAAATCTGGAGAACATTTCTTCAATGGACTCATTTGGCTCCATGATGAACGATTCATACTTTTGGATCAAAGACAATGCCTTTGATTCTTTGACTTTCTTGTTTCCTTCATGAGACATCTTCAGAGAATCAAAAATGCCTTTAGCAAACTCACGATCTGTAATCTTCTGGTACTCCTCATAGGAAATAGCACTTAGAAGAATTGCTCTTGCTTTGTGATGTTGTGAGTACAGCTTCTTTTGATCTGCAGTCATCTCTGACCTTGGGATCTTCTTGCCATCTGCATCAACTGGACGCTCATAGCCATCCACAATAATATCCCAGAGATCTGCATCGAAACCCAGAAAGAAACTTTCCAGTCTATCTTTCCAATATTCGAACCTTTGACCATCGAACATAGGAGGCTTTGCGTTGTAACCATCTCTTTGAGTTTCACTGGTGGTGGCAGCCATTGTTTTTCACACCGGCCCGGATCACTGAACACTGTTAGGTGTGGTAATCAGAACTTGCGCTCTGATACCAATTGAAGGTATGAAAAACGGTAGAAAGGGGGGGGGTTTGAATAACGTTTTCAGTACAAGACTTCCACCTTAAAGATTTTGGCAAATCTTTCGAGAACTTAAGTGCTAAAGATAAGAGATAAGAGAAAAGCACACAAGTATTTTATCCTGGTTCACTTGATAAATCCCTCAAGCTAATCCAGTCCACCCGTTAAGGTGATTTCTTCCTTCTTAGAATGAAGGCAATCCACTAATCAGATAATTGTTACAACTGCACTTGAAACCTACAAGTGACTAACAATACACTGACTTAGCTCACACTAAGATTCACTCTCTTAGTCTTCTCTAGGATCCGATCAACCTTGATCTCCTAAAGGAACTACCACTAAGATTCACTCTCTTAGTCTTCTCTAGGATCCGATCAACCTTGATCTCCTAAAGGAACTAAACAAACTGTTTATGAAGTTCTTGTTTACAAAGAAAGTGCTTCTAAAAAGCTTATAGTAAACACAATGAATTTCAAGATGAAAGAAGGCTTAGAATATTTTGAATATGTCTTGCGCGTGTATTGCTTCTTCTTAGTTTCTTCTAGCCGCTTCTTTCAATCTTCAGCCTTTATATATACTCCAAGGATTAGGGTTGAGCGTTGCATGGGAAATGCTACCGTTGGAGGGCAGTTCTGGAAAATCCAGCTTCTGCTGTGGCTGAGAACGTTAGGTAGGTCGTCAGGAAGGTACACTTGCTTTTGTACTTGAATAGCGACTTGACCTTTTAACCTAGGAGACTTCTGATCAGAGGAATACTTCATATTGGAACTTGTGAAGCCGGTTGATCAGAGTCAGAGGGAAAGCACAGATCCTCTGACCATTGTATCTTCTGATTCTGAACTCAGAGGGAAGAACATGGCCTTCAGAGTTTCTTGCTTCTGGACATCAGAGTTTCCACTATTCAGCTTCTGGATCTTCAGAGTCTTCTACACCATCAGAACATCTGAACCTTCAGTGTTTCTTGGTTATCAGAACTTCTGGATCTTCAGAGCTTCTAGCGACTGAGTCCACATCAGAGTTTGTATAGCTTCAGAACTTCTGAAGCTTTTCCACTGTTCATACTGAACATGGTGAATGCGAAAGCGTTGCTTGGGTCACTCTTTATACACAGTGCTTCTGATTTGTGTGAGATTGAGTTGAGGTCAGAGCCTGTAAATAGCACACTCAGAAAAACACGTTAGAGTACCACAATTGTTCATATCAAAAGGTTAGCTTGTAATCATCAAAACATAGAGTTGTACTACTAGATCAAAACTTGATCTTACACCTATCATGGTAAATAAACCAACAACATAACTAAACTCATATATCAACTATATAACATCAATTCAGATATCGACAACCTAACATATAACATCAATTCAAATATCGACAACCTAACATATAACATCAAATCAGATATCAATAAACTAATAACTAAAATCCAACAACATAGGGTTAGGTGTTAGTTCCCTATAATGCAACTATATGCTTCTACCAAAATGGATCGATCAGCAACGTCTCTCAAGACGGGACAATCACGCGGGACCACACCCACCTCATTGCCACTTAACGCCACTCCGGACGGGACAATCGCGTGGGACCACACCCACCTCATCGCCACTTTAGAACATCTCGAAAGATGGGACAATCCCGCGGGACCACACCCACCTCATTGCCACTTTATAACGCCTCGAAAGACGGGACAATCACGTGGGACCACACCCACCTCATCGCCACTTAAGGACCAAAGCCTATATGCCAAGTCAGTCAACAACAATCCCCAAACCAATGATTAATTCGGAGTAACCACATGTTATTCCTATTATCAACGAACATAACTCAATTCAATTGCATACCAACTCAGTTTAATGACAGAAACCAGTAAACGGTCGAAGCCTCTCAGAAAACGGAGACACACGTCTCAATAAGTTTACTCGGCCGAAGCCTTCAGAAAACATTTGGCACAAGCCTCAGAAACAGTCAATATAAGCAAGCATACAACATTGCAAGCATAATAATCATAATCCAATGCCAATCAATATAAACATCTTCATCTCAAACGCATGCAGTGCGATAAAAGCAGGCAAGACTCAAGGACACGCTAAAACCGAGTTACCCTTACCTTCGTGAGTAGAAGTTGGGCATGGAAATTGCGAACCTAGAACAAATAAAACACAATCATCAACACAAGCTTCACTAGGAGCAACACGATCTACTAATACTAATCGAAATCGTAAAGAAAGCCTCTAAAGCTTCAGAGTTCCTATTTAGGCACAAATTGACAACGGAGACTTCGTTCGCTAAAACGAGCATAACTCGAGCTACAGAACTCAGAATGACACGAAACCGGCGCCAAAATTTCGACAATTGAAAGAGCTACGCAATGGCTCAGGTCATAGAGACCCACAAATTATTTTTGGACACGGTACCCTAAGAAATAGGTTTCGGCCACTATGTAAAATAGGGTTCCCGAACTTTTCCTTCGATCTAAATCGATTCCTAGGTATTCTTAGGCGATATCTAGGCCAGGGAAACTCTCAGAAAAATTATCGGATCGAAAACTGTCACAGGGGTATTTTGGTCAATATTTTTAGCTCGGAAACTCAAAATCAGAATTTCGAAAAACAAATTAGATGGGGTCGACACCAACGACGATTATGACGACTAATCCTACTAACGCTAAGCTCAGTCGAGAGTTTTAAGCCCAAAGGACGGAACTTTAGCCAAAAATGGGTATTTCCTACAGAAATGAATTCCGGCAGCATTTCGGCGACATTCGGCAAAATGTAATCCGCTAGAAGTACTCTTGGGTACGAAGAGAATATATTTAGACACTAAAATCAACCTATTTGGACAGTTTTACAAAAAGCTCAAAACTTGGAGCACAGAAAGACATAACAAAAAGCGACGGAATTTAAGATCAGAAGAAAGAAATAACATCAGTACCTCGAGGCCTACGCGTAGCAACGAACAGAACGACGATCAGGCAAGAACCGGAAAAAAACTCTTCCTCCTTTCTCCCTCAAGCTCACCCACAACCAACAAAGAAAATGAAAAGAAAAAGAAAAGAAAGACCAGAGAACGTGGTCTGCAGAAGAAGAAGAAAGAAAATGAAGGTGTGATTTTTTCTTAGTTTCTGAAGTCCTATATATAGGAAATTGAAAACGCGAGAAAATGATTATTTCGCGATTCCGATTTTTCCTACTGATTCCAACGTATTTTAGACACGATATTCTTCCCGCTGAATCTTCTAATTCTTCAAAGAAATATCAGTATGATTTTTGGTTTTCGAGGCTTGTTTTTAATGTTTACTGGCTTAAAATGCACTTTATGCACTTTTTGATTTTGACCTCGGATGCAGAAACTTCCTTCTGAAGAAAGATTTGGAACGTCGATTAGAGTGGGCCTACGCGTGTGGAATCTTCGTTTGAAGCTCCGAATAGAAAAAGTCTTCATTGTCGGGTGATTCTAGGGTTTTGAAATACCAGGGTTTCAGTTTCGGCAAACTTCCGATGATTGGAATCGGACGTTCGTAGATCCTAGAGTTTCGCCTCGAAACGATTGTGATATATGGAAAAAGAGAAGTTCTAACATTTCTCTGAAGATTTTTGGACTAAATTCCTACAGTGTTCCAAGGGTGGAACATAGTCTTTTCCTAAGGTTCTTATCCTAGGTTTAAGCGAATCGATCGTGCTATACCTTTTTATCGATTTTGATACAATCCTTAGACTTTTCCTGAACTTTCTCCTTCATAAATTTATTTCATGCGATAAACTCTTGTTCAGGTTTTTCCTTCGCGATACATCAAGCCTAATCGTAAATGGAAGTCTCTTCCACTTATTCTAAGCTTAAAACTTGGGTCTTACAGGAAGGAATGAAGTTGGATATTCAAAACTATGTCCAGAAGTGTGAAGTGTGCCAGAGGAACAAATATGAGGCTCTAAAACCAGCTGGTTACCTTCAGCCATTACCTATTCCTTCTCAGGGGTGGTCAGATTTCTCCATGGACTTTATTGGAGGGTTACCTAAGGCTATGGGAAAGGATACTATCTTAGGTGTGGTAGACAGATTCACAAAATATGCACACTTTTTTGCACTTGCTCACCCTTACAATGCAAAGGAAGTAGCTGAGTTATTTATATGAGAAGTGGTGAAATTACATGGATTCCCCACTTCTATTGTCTCTGATAGGGACAGAGTTTTCCTTAGCACCTTCTGGTCAGAAATGTTCAAACTAGCAGGAACAAAGCTGAAATTTAGCTCAGCTTACCATCCCCAAACAGATGGGCAAACTGAAGTGGTCAATCGTTGTGTGGAGACCTATCTGAGATGTGTGACAGGGCTAAAACCCAAGCAGTGGCCCAAGTGGTTATGCTGGGCAGAATTCTGGTACAATACAAACTATCATTCAGCAATCAAAATCACTCCCTTCAAGGCTTTATATGGGAGGGAGACTCCTGTAATCATCAGGGGAAATGATTCCTTGACTTCAGTGGATGAAGTAGAGAAAATGACTGCTGAAAGGAATTTGATAATTGATGAATTGAAGGAAAACTTAGAGAAGGCACAGAATAGGATGAAACAGCAGGCCAACAAACATAGGAGGGATGTGCAGTATGAGGTTGGGGATTTGGTGTATCTCAAAATACAACCTTACAAACTCAAGAGTTTAGCCAGGAGGAAAAACCAGAAACTGAGCCCTAGATATTATGGACCCTTTCCAATCATAGAGAAAATTAATCCTGCAGCTTACAAGTTGAAGCTACCAGAGGACAGTCAAGTGCATCCAGTTTTCCACATTTCCCTGCTCAAGAAGGCTTTGAATGCAGGAGCAACCAGCCAACCACTACCTGTCTCTCTCACTGAAGACTGGGAGCTCAAGGTTGAACCAGAATCAATTCAAGACTCTAGAGCAAAAACTGATGGAGACCTAGAGGTATTAGTGAGGTGGAAGGACTTGCCGGAATTTGAGGATTCCTGGGAAGATTTCAACAAACTACTGGAACAATTCCCAGATCATCAGCTTGAGGACAAGCTGATTCTTCAAGGAGGGAGAGATGTTGCAAACCCAAGAACCAGGCCCAGGTTTGGCAACGTCTACAATAGGAGGCCCAAGATGATGCCAGTAGGATCACCTAATGATCACTCTTCTAGAATGTAGTATTCCTAAATAACCTTCTGGTGAGGTGTGAGGTGGCAGCAATCAAGAGGGGAAGGGGGGACCATTGTACCAGCTGAGAGAATATAAGTTAGTTATGGAGAGAGTATTGTTTTTTAGGCTGGAATTGGCTAGGACTAGGAGAGAAGGAGCACTCTCGAATTTGCTCATCTTTGTCTTTTCATTTCCTCTGTTATTTGCAATTCCCTAAACACTGCTTCTGAAATTTCTCCAGAGGATTTAGTGCTATCTAATACATTTGCATTCTCAGTTCAGTGTTATTTTCTGGTACCTAACAGTTTAAAACCCGGTTTTTAACCATATCCATTTTCTAAACACATGTTTTTATCAGAATAGAACCAGATCCATTTTCTAACGGTACAAAAGTACTTGGACTAAAACTGGTTTAACAGTACAAAAACACTTGGAATTAAAAACAAAACAAAATAAAATTCTTCAATGATTCTCATCAGATACACTACATATACAATTATTCATCATAGGCTCACGGACAAATAGAGACAAAGAATCATTTTCCGTGAGCAAATAATTCACCTCAAAATTCAGATAACTCATAAGCATTTCCAATACGAATGTGCATTTAAAAATAATTCAGGAGAAATTGAAACAATCATATTGGATGCTACACTAGGGGTTAGTGAATACAAAAGCAATTGAGAAGGACTTCGAACAGGATAACAGATTTCTTATCAAAACAAGAGACATTATACTAACAAGAAAACAATGGTTTTCTTATCACTGACAAATTGCTGTGAGTTGCAACCTCATACCAGACCAATTTCAGAGTTCACAAGCAATGGTTCATTGGTGTTCCAAATCCTACTAACAAGTTTGTTTGATATCCATAGGTAGGAGTAGGATGCTATGCTTCCAAGGCTTATCCCTAAATGCAATGTTGGAATATAATCTGTCGTCTCGTTCACACAATTAAAAACCACAATGTATATTGGAAAAACAAGAGTTTGAGAACCACCATAAGCCAACTACATTTATTGGATGAATTACTAATCTATGAGCTTAATTATTATGACAGAGCACTTTTCCATGAAATCAGACTAATAGTATGAAGCTCCAAGTGATGTGAACCCATCTCTCTGTAATTCATCGTCCACAGACTTCTTGTCTTCACGTTGTAACCAGAAATTAAAGTCCCCGGAGAAGGTATAGCTATTGGTTTAATAATCAACTCTTGGTTCATCCAAGCACAGAAAAACTCACATAACACATCAGAGCCTGTGGTGGGATAATTGAGATGTCCTATATGGTGATAGAAAGTCCATTTCCCTGACTGTGCATCAAAAGTGTGTATTTGAAATCCTTGCTCAAGAAAGATAATGGCAGAGAGACAGTCACCCATCTTCAGGTACTGTGGATGCCACCTTAGCTCTTGAGGAAGCAGAAATGGTCGGAATGTTTCCTTATCAATATCCATCACAATCACTCTATTCTTCGTTGTCCAGTAGAGATCATAAGCTCCATTGTAAATTGGAGAGCATGTAAAATCATAATCACCAGAATCTGTCAAAAATTTTCTCCAGACACAATCTATTCCGAGTCTTAACACATACCAGTGGCAAACAAAAACTCCTGAATATTTTTGTGCAATAGCAGCAAATAACTTAAACTCGCCAGTGGAAGGAACGCGAGCTATTGCACATGGAGGGTACATCAGCCTAGCTCCAAGTAGATCAGGAACTCTTGTAACCTGCATTGTAACAGGGTTGGCAACATGAAGAGCTCCTGTAGCATATTGGAAAAACAGTGCTAGACCATCACAACTGTTCAAAATTCTCCCTGGATATTGAGGATTTAATTCAGTGATTCTCAAACCTCCATTGTCTTTGATCTCAAGGAAACGGGCACCATAGGGATGTATTGTGCTTTGAAGGAAAATACCAGGTTTTGCACGACGGAGATGTGCCTCAACAAATTGCGAGTTACCCATTATCGCAGCCCAAGCTTTGCAAACAAACTTTGCATTTCTATGGAGAAAAGTACCAGGAAGCCTAGTCAAGATATCAAAAAAGATGATGTCTTCACTCAGGGACTCTGCTCTAGTATCATTTTGTTGCATCTTTCTCGGCGAAGAAGAGGAACTACTGCAGCTGTCAACTGCATTACCTTTCTTTTGGCTATCCATATTATAAGATCTCAATCACTGCATTTTAGCCAAAACAACAAATTAAAACTAACAAAAGTTTACACTATAATCACACATGCATACATAATGCTTTCCAGATTGGCGATAAAATTATTACGGCGGCTAAAAGAAATATAAACAGAGCATTGTTACAAGAGGCAATCTTGACACTGTTAAGTTAAACACATGCATACATAATGCTTTCCACTGTAAGTGGCAATCTTTGTTTCACAATATGTCAAAATGCAAGAAATCTAATTCTGTAGGGAAATTAATTAATACATCTATCGAAACATGCATTGATAATCAAGCTTAGCATTGATTTTTTCTCCAAGAATGAAATTTGATTAAGAAAGCTCCACATAAACACAAGTAATTTAACTACCAAACCCCCATTTTACAAAAGCACATGCAGAAACCTATGAAAATCTTAGAAACCCATAAACACCAACACCCAAAACATGATCATCTTAAAAGATCCAAACTTTACCTCGCAAGATTTCTATGACCCTTTTTCCATGATGATGGTGGCAGAGAGAAGTGAGTGATCGAAGCTGGGGACTTTGCCTCTTGCGATGGTGTCGCAGAGTTTCTTCCACCTTGCCTCTTGCGATGGTGGCAGAGAGAAGTGAGTGATCGAGGTGATGGAAAAGTGATGAGATTATAGGAAGTGATGTGAATTTGGAACTAGCTAACTCAAGTTCTTTGAAGAATAGATTGCAAATTCTAAGTAAAGAAGCACTAAATGGACTTGTTTAAGACACTTGGGTTGGGTTAAATAAAATTCTCTCCAAGCTCAATCACATTCTCACTATCAATTGGACCATAGAATGAGCTTTTGAATGAGTTTTGGGCCATAAACACTCAAATTAAGGAGTTTGGACCATATAGCAATCAAACTAATTCACAAAATGTGGTTGCGAGTATTCAATTTTTGGTTTTCAATGAAAATAAAATGTGTTTGACAAAAATTGAGCTGAAATAGTATTCAATTTTAAAATGATTTTAGCCTAACTTTTAAAATTAGTACAAAATACAGTTTTGTAATTATTGTTTTTTATTTTTATAATTGTAACATCACCACTACCACCCTCCACCACCACCCTCCATCACAACTACCACCACAACTATCGTCATCGCCGCCAGACCACCGATGCCAAGGGGTGAAAATGGGCTGGGCTGGGCTAGGCATTGCGAGGCCTAGGCCTGGCCTACATTCAAAACTCACAGCCCAAGCCTTGTGGCATTTCATAGGCCAAATTTTAAGGCTCGGTCTGGTAGGTTGCGAGGTAATATGTCAGCAGACTTATAATCTTTCACAACTATCATTGAATTTATATTTTGAATATTGGAGAATCCAGTTAAAAAATTCATCATCAACAATACTAAAATGATTTCTTCTTAGGAGAGAATGTTTTTAATTTAGGTTTTCATCTTAGTATTTCTTCTCTTTTTTTGTTTTTTTTTTCTACTTTTTTGTACTTTTTAGACATGATATTAAATTTATTAATATTTTTTTTGTTACAACTAAATTTATCAATATATTAATATATTTATTAAATTATAAAAAAATTTAGGTAAATAGACCGGCTTATCAAGCCTAATAGGCTTTATTGTAAGCCACGGACTGGCCCTTTTAGCTAATCAAGTTTTTTAAAAAGCCTAAGCCTGACCTTTTTAGCAAAAATGTTTGGCTTAGGTCTGGCCTTTGGTAGGCTAGGTCATAGGCCCCTGACGAGCCGTCTGGCCTATTTCCACCCCTAGGCCATGCCACTCTCCATCGCCATCACCTCCACCTCCACCACTAGCTCCACCATCTCCATCACCGCCCCCACCACACCTCTGATGTTTGCATCACAACTATCATCCCCACTACAACCTCTACCCTCCACCGCCGCGATCGTCACCACCTCCTTCACCACTATCGCTGCCATTGCTACCCTCCACTATTGTTGTTGCTGCCACCATTGCTTCTAGGTAATATCGACATTTATCACCACTGTCGTATGACCCCTTCAATATCCTATCGTTGCTACAATGCACTTTCGTGAATTTACAAAATTGATAACTACAGTGACTAATGTGAATTTACTTAGTTTGGTATGTTGTATAGTATAAGGACTGATAGTATAAGGTTTGAGATAGTATCAGACTAGATAAAATTTTAATATTATACAGCATTTGGTGACACACTATATAACTTATCATTTCATTTAAATAAATAAATAATTATGCTTTGTGAAATAATGAATAATGATATGTATTATAAAAATGAAGATGGTGTTAGTGGGTGGTAAAGATGGCGGTGGCAGTTAAGGTGGCTGCGATAATGGGGTGGTGGTGGTGTGGTGGTTGTAAAGGTGGCAGCGGTGATGTTGAGTGGTGGTTAGGGTGGTCGTAGAGGTGGTGTTGGAAGTGATGGTGGTGGCGGCGGTGGAGGGTAGTGGTTTAGGTGGTGGTAGCAACGGTGGTGGTGTTAGCAGTGATGGTGATGATGGTGGTGACGATGGTAGAGGAATGTGGTTGTGGCTGTAATGGTGATATTGGGTCATGGCTTTATGTAGTAGTAGTTGTGATGACAATGACAGTTGAAGTGGTGGAGACGATGGTGGTGGTGGAAGGTGATGGTGGTGGCAGTGGCGGGTGGTGGTGGTGGTGGTGGCAATGACGATAGCGATGACGACAACGACAACGGTGACAGTTGCAGCGGCGGTGACGGCGAATGCTGTGGTGGTGGTGGTGGAGAGTGGTGGTAGCAACAGTGGATGGTGATGTGATGGCAATGATGAAAGATTGTGTTTGTGGCTTATACTTGACACTCTTATCATATCTTATCCATCATCTATATGGTGGATTAAATAGTCTATCATTTTAATGTATAAGAAGGGATTGATGTATAAACTTATACAATACAATGTTAGTACAAGTCCATTATATATATATATATATATATATTGTATAAACTTATACTATCATGTCTAATACGGTGTGCCAAACGAGTCCTTAATTGATAAAAACTCTATTAAGATTGAAAACCACATAAACTAAATTTATCAAATTGAAAACTATTTTTTATTTTATTTTTAATTTCAAAACATAAGTTAAAACCATCCGAACGTCCTTAAGATTTTTTAATCCAAAAAATGAAAGAAAATGACTTTTATTAACAATTTTTTATGCAAAAAGTTTGTAATTTTTTTTTAATTCTACTTTTTTCTCATGACAACCAACAAACTAATAGCATGATTTAACATTCAATTAGAGGAATACTTCTAAACCACCCACACGACATCTCACCATTCATTTTCGAACACTTCACCTATTTTCCCATAGTAAAGTAGTACTATAATGTGCATGGAGTATGTGTTTTTTCCATCTTCTTTCATTTATGGTGTGTGCCCAAATCGAATTAAAAGAAAGAATATTGTAATTAAAGTTGAGCAGTTCAATTCAATCTACGAGGCACCAACTTCGAGATTGATGAAAGTTGAGCAGGTATAGTGCTGTTTCCACATGGATGAATTTATGAAATCACTACTTCCACCATATATAGATTCATAGGAATTTTTTAAAGCATGACATCTTGACACGTATGCTAGCTTATTAGTAGTATTTAATTTTAATGTACTGAGTTTTCAGTACAAGCTGAATAGCTTGACTCCCAGGACAGTTTTCGACTTTTCGTTTGCTGAGAAATTGTAATATTACCGGGGAGAATAATAATACATGAAGATTTTATACATTTATTTTCATCTCATTTTCACAATTTTCATAAATATGATATTTTTTTCTAATTCACCATCCTAATATTTCTCACTTTTCTCTCTACTATTCTTAACTCTCTAGATTCCTAAATAAAAGTATGTATGTGACTATGTTTGTGTGAACTATCTCCTCTTTTCTCATTGTTCATTTGAATTAATTTTCTATTTATACTTAGAATAAAATTATATTATCTAGCAAAATAGTAAAATACCGAAAAAAAAATAAGAATCGCTACTGATTCTTCCTCTAAGTTTGATAACATGTTTACAAGTAAGTTTGTCAGTTTACTCGAATGTCTTATTATAAAGCAGACTTTTGAATAGGTTTTCAGGCCGGACCAAACTATCTAAAGGCTCATGCCTAAAAGGAAGTCTATGACAGGTAACAGGTCAGACTCATACCTTAAATTTTCAAGTAGGTCAGACCTATTTAAGGAAAACATAGTCTAGCCTATTCCACCCCTACTGGTAGGTGGCAATGTCTCTTACTTAACAAGTCGCAAGTTCAAACCTCCGCTTCTTGTTGTAAGGTAATGTAAAATTTATGTAACTGCTCTTTAGCCCCAACAACTTTCTCTGCCTTGAACTGATGCATCTTTTCCTCACCCTAAATTTTTGTAAAAAAATCTACTTAAATTGGTTTTTCAGCATATCTCAACTCTTATCCAACTTGATGATTTTTTTCAATTTATTCATTTTTTATCGTCCAATACTTTGGCTGATTTAGACAACCCATTCTTAAAATTATTTTTATAAATATATATTTATTGTTTCAAATATTTAGAAAAAATATCATATTTTTTAAAAATCTTATTTTAATAAAATATAGAATCATAAAATTAAAAAAATTCAGATATTTATATCTACAAAATAGTTCTACTTTACTATCAATGCCGTCATTGAAAGATAGCTTGAGTAGTAAAAGTTAGAAGACAAATGAAATGATGAAGGTCCAGAAATCAATTCGGAAAAAATTAACGGATAAAATTAACTGTAATTACAAAATTTTCTTTTCAAATATTATTTTCGAACCCAAATTGTTATTTTTAGAAGTAAATTCTTTTATCTTTCAAAAAGAAGTAAATTCTTTTAAAAGAAAAATTTATTCATTCATGATTCATCCCTAGTCATTTATTTTCAAAGTCAACTTATTTCTTCCTCAAATTCTCTCAATTTTCCAAATTAATTCAAGAAAACTGTGACCTGAAGCTTGGGAATGCAAAGCGTGCACACAAGAATCTCATTCACTCACCATCTCTTTCAACGTGAACCTCTCACCCTTCCACAACCATAGGACAAACCTGCATGATTTCATTGATGTTCCTTGTCACCCCTTTGCACTACAAATCACTGGTTCCAATTCCTGTCTTGATTCAGATTCTGGAATGAGAGCTTGCTAGTTCTCTCACAGGTTTCTGCCCCTTTTCCCCAATTGGTTTCTGCTACTTCACTTTTCTGCTACTTCAATTTTGTGGGTAAAAAAATGTGTTTTTCCTGGTGGGGTTTGAGTTTTGAAGCTAAAGTTTGATCCTTTATGATTTCTTAGTTTGTTGTAACATGTTAATTGGCTGCAAGAGCAAGTTTTCAAGTGTGAGCCTTTTTGCTCCACTGTTGCATCTTTCAGCTCATTTTCACTTCATTCATTTAGTTTGGATTCATTTTTTCATTTTTTAATTATTTTTTTATCTATTGTTGTAGATGATGGGGTGGTATTATTCATTGGTGGAAGTTGTGTTGTACTAAGCTGTGCCTGTGGGTATTTTCTATCTTTAGGAAAGTCTTCAACTCTTTATGATTCAGGGTTTAGTTTAAAGCTAGGTGGATTGAATGAGAGACATGACTTGGGGGGCTGCACTCAAAGGTTCCCCCAAAGTTTATTCCCATTCAAGACCTATCTCTTGGATTGTGGTTTCAGTAGGAGTACTAGCAGTGTTCTTCTTGACTTTTGCTTGCTGGACTATGGTGTCATACCCTATTGGTTCAACCCTTCATGGATATTTCTATGGTTCAGAGAGTTCAGAAAATTCTTATATATCAGTTTCTCTGATCAATGAAACTTCTACCGATCTTACCGCGAATGTAAGTTTAGATCTTGCAGCTAGTAAAGCATCCCCTGATCTGCAACCTTCCAAAGTTTCCAATGGTGTGTCAAATGATAGCGAGATAGATCACACTCATACTGAATCAAGATCACAAGTACCCTACAGTGAAACTGCCTCACCAATTATTCCAGAATCCAAGGAGGTGGATGCCCTAGTAAATTCTGTTGTGGCGACTTCTAATTCGCAAGATCCTGTGACCTCATTTGGAAACAGCACAAATGTGATTAACAGTAGCTTGCCTGCTCACTCCGATTCACCAATTGATTTGGCTTCAGCTGCACCTACTCCAGTCGCTGGATCCAATTCTTCCAGTGTGACGGATAATAATGGAATGGAGGATCCAAATATAGTAGCTTCTATGAATAAGTCCAACACTCTATTTACAGCATCAAAAGGTATCTTTCTGTCTCCTTCAGATTCATTAACAGCAGCCATTCATGCATCATCTGACAAGTGAAATAATGAATCATATGCTGTCTCTGTTAATTCAGGTTGCATTTGCTGTTATCTTGCAGGCTTTCAGAAACTTGTTTTCGACTTATAATTTTACTGACCATTTGTAATTTATATGGGGACCTCATAGTCTTTTTAATGGAAAAAGCACTTTTATTTCGAATATATTCACTTCTGAAAACTTTTACTGTATTTTTTTCAACTTTAGAAAAAAATTAAAATTTTGAAGATAATCACATTTTTTTTAATATTTTGAGAAACTACAGTGAGCAGTTTTTGGAAAAAAGCAGAAATCATAACTGCCTTTTAAAATAAAGATTTTTTTAAATAATTGTAACCAAATGAAAAATAACCTCTTTTACATAAAATCTCTAAAAAATAAGTCACTCTTTTACACAGTCATGAAAAACAAACAGGCCCATGATCATTATGTAACATTATTTATTTTTGGTTTTCTTTATGTTATTCTCTTTTGAATGCAATTGAGCCAAAATGTCATGAGTTGTTTCATTTTATCAGTTTTACTTTGTTAAGCATTTTTTAATATGCTCAAGCTCAACATATGCCTTTGTATCTTGTTAGTTAAGAATTTCACATAGACAGTAGATTTATGAACTTCTATTTCAAATGATTTGCTTTGGAATTAGTGTATAACTGTATATCTTCTCAGTTTGTTGACTGGTGTTTTTCATTGTTATGTAGACTGTGATCTGTACCATGGAAATTGGATCTATGATCCATTAGGACCATTATACACAAACAACTCATGCCCTGTGCTGACACAAACGCAGAACTGCTTGGGTAATGGGAGGCCTGATAAGGATTATGAGAACTGGCGATGGAAACCCCTTCAGTGTGACCTTCCACGATTTGATCCCAGCAAGTTTTTAGAGCTAATGAGAGGAAAGACATTGGCTTTCATTGGTGATTCAGTGGCTCGGAACCAGATGGAGTCAATGCTGTGTATTCTTTGGCAGGTTATTTTCATTATCCCTTACTGATCTGATTTGCAGGACAAATAGAATGATTTCAAGATGGAATAAAAAATTTAAATATCTTCCCATGATTCCTATGCTGTTTAAAATTGTGATTTTGAATTTTCTTAAAGCGGACATAGGCATACATGATAGTTGATACATACAACATAATCAAGTATTCCAATTATGATTGAGGTTATCCATATGGGTGCTAAGATACGTAAACGTTGAAATCATAGATAGTTCACTTGACAAATGAAGGACACTGATGCTCAATCCCCAGGAAATTGCTTTCCACCTTGCAAGAGCTTGGTGTAATGACTTTTTGTAGAAATAAATGGGATAGCTGCCAATATTTCTTGAATGGATGTGAGGATGTAGTTTACAGTGTATACTTATTACATATTATTGTCCTTTTTGGCATTGTCTACACAAATAAGTTAACTCTCTTGTTGTTAGGTATGCTTAAGTTATGAAGAAACATTCTGGTTTCAGTTGTATGAAATCCTAGCTTAAATTTGAAACTTCTACGGAACTCATCTTAGTACTTATTAGTTATTAACTGCTATACGGCTAAACCTCCAGGAAGGTTACTCCTTTAATGCATCTTGGAGCCTTGATTTAGTTATTAATTGTTGATATCTTCAAGTGAGATCAAATATGTTGATTGCAGCATTGACCAAGTTGGAATGTCAAATTATCTTATAAAAAGGCATTTTTAGGCTCTAGGTCAGGATTGATCTTCATGTATATAATATATATGGACTGACACACACAAAATGAATGTATGTATATGTGTGTGTGCGCCCACTTCCTTTTTTCAAGTGAGATGCTTATCTGCAAAATACGATCTTTCAGGTAGAAGAACCCATGAATCAGGGAACTCGTAACATGCAGCGATATTATTTTAAGTCTGCATCTGTAACGGTTATACGGATATGGTCGTCATGGCTTGTCAAACACAATACTGAACCATTTAACTTTGCCTCATCTGGTGTGGAGAAGATCTATCTTGATGCCCCTGATGAGAGGTTGATGGAGTTGATCTCAACATTTGATGTGCTTGTTCTTTCTTCTGGCCATTGGTTTGCTAAGCAGTCTGTATATATTTTGAACAACGAGATTGTGGGAGGACAACTGTGGTGGCCGGACAAGTCTCGGCACATGAAGATCAACAATGTTGAAGCATTTGGTATTTCTGTGGAAACAGTTTTCACTGCTCTTGTTACACATCCAAATTATACAGGGCTCACAATTTTGCGCTCTTATTCCCCGGATCACTACGAGGGTGGGGCCTGGAACACAGGTGGATCATGCACTGGAAAAGTTAAGCCTCTTGCCCCCGGTGAGTTGGTGGAAAATAAGCATACCGATGCGATGCATGAGCAACAGGTAGCAGGTTTTAATCGAGCGATAAAAAAGACAACAAATAGATCAAAAATGAGACTGATGGATATTACTGAAGCCTTTCAGTACCGGGTTGATGGTCATCCTGGCCCATACAGGAGCCCTGACCCGAACAAGATTACAACACGCGGCCCAAATGGAAGGCCACCGCCACAGGATTGCTTGCATTGGTGCATGCCAGGCCCTGTAGATACCTGGAATCAAATTGTGTTTGAAATCATTAAGAGAGAATATGAAGGTGACAGGGCAGCATGAGATCTATTTTTTTTCCTTGACAGCCAAGCTACATTCACCTTCTGCACTCAGGAGGGTGACTTTTGCAGAAATGTGCCTGTCTGAAGAGGGGTAAAACTGGTCAGTTTTTTTCACATAGATGATTAGATGTATAGTATAGAGAAGTTTTGATTTTTTAGAAGATTAGCATGGTAAGCTGCTAGCTTATTCTGCAAGTTTCACGATTATCAGTACTCCTGAAGATGCTAAATCTGTTCATGAGTTAGAGCAGTTGTATTTTCAATATGAATCCATATCTCTTTTCATATATGACCTTACATTGTTCGGATTTGTTTCTCTAAATTGAGTTGCTGTTCTTGTTTTTTTAACTTAGTTGTAGTGATTGTTTGTTACAACATCATTGCTGGCTATAGAAAGCACGCAATTTAAGTTTATCAATCTCAAGGATAAAGTTAAAAAATAGATTCTAGTAGAAAGATACATTTAACAACTTGTATTCTCCTCCCCCATTTTTCTCGACATTAGCAATTGTAGTTTGTATCTTTTTTATCCCATTTATTTTTGCTTTCTTGAACTACTTAGATTATGTTTGAATATCTGTTGGAACCGTCACTATGCACTTCAAGATTAAAAAGTAAACGAAAATATACTTACTTATTTGAATATTATCTACTACTGTTAAGTCTCTGGGTCAGAATTCTTGTGGCACTGTCTTACAGCTTCTTTTTTAAAATAACCATAGATTCTTTTTGCTGCTGACACTCAGTGAACATGCTTGCTTTAAATCTTTCTGTTATTATCCTTTATGATCCCTGTACTTTGCAATTGCATCTCTTTGTTCAACTATATCTGTGGGGCAGTAGGGGGTATTGCATATTATCACATTATAGCATATAGATGTACCAAGCTGTCAAATACTGTACGAGCTTTACTTGTCTATTGTGTTTGTGAGCAGAAATGAAGATGGGAAGTTCGATTGGCTGTTTGGTATAAGATGCATTTGGGATTTTGAAGCCAAAGTTTGGAAATTGGAGTGCCACCATTCTAGTAGAATGGGAATTCAAGATCTCCAAATTCATGGTATCTGATGTATATTTTGAGTAGTTTTCTACTGTCACGCCAAGGAGATGTTAGTTCATAAATACTGTAGTATGTAGTCCGGGAATATGTCACTTGAACATGTAACCAAGAGGGATGCATAGTAAACGCCCCCCCAGGTTCACTCTTTTTAAACTCTTAGTAACATGAGGATTATGGTTATGTTTCACTTAGTATACTACATGGGGCATGTACTGAATTTTATGAGGAATGAAGGAAGTCTGTTTTTACTTTTTATTGCACTTGTTTTGTGTTTCCTCTTCATAGCATGACTAGCTTTGTGTAGATGATTGAAACCAAGTTTCATTGCTGGTGGATACCGGATACAGTACATATTGAGAGGAGAAATTGGGAGGTAGGTAGGTATCTGTAATTTGGTTGAAGTGATGTTTTTTTTTAATATAAACTGATTAATTAAATGAAAGACGAAATAACTCCAATACAAGCGCTAAAAGTGACTATGGTTTAACTTATGCTACTGTATCCTATCCTATACTATATACTATTTCCGAAATAAAAAAGTGGCAACTCCAACAAGTGTTATTCGCTCATTCTATGTCTTTCTTCATAAGCTTTCCCTCTCGTACTATAATTAGTAGGTAGATGATGTCATATTCATATTTTTGATTTTTTAGTAATTTAAATATTAAATAATTTCATATTTTTGAAAATAATTAATATATTAATATTGCATTTAATAGTTATTAATGACATTAGAATAATTAATAAAAGTTAATTATTTTTTTTTTCAAAAATAACTATATATTAATTTGACATGATTTTTAATGACATTAAAATAATTAATAAAAGTCAATTGTAACTTTTATACCATTAAGATGTATGCTGACGTCATTTCAAAAAAAAAGATGTATGTTGATAAACTCTTTTTTTTTTTTCCGATACATCGGAAAACATGACAAAATCTTCTTTAATGATTATGGTTTCTTTATATAACAAAATAAAAAAATTATATCAAATAATTTTAAAGGATTGATTTGGAAATTAACTCGAAAATTTAGTATTTTATGTTATCGTATATACATATGCAAGATTAAAATAGTTTTGGTATATTGATTCAAATCAAAGAAAAAAGGGAATTAGAATGTAAACAGGATTATAAAAAAGCTTAAATATGTGATATACGTAGTTAAAAAAGAAAAGTGAGAGAGAAAATATGAAAATGTGTTGTGTATATCGACAAAGTACTCTTATTCCATCTATACATGACGTGAGATCAATACTAGTAGTAACTAACTCAAAACATTTGAAGAGGGTCTTTACTTCATGGTGGTGAATATTGGTCATTTATACACTTCCAAGTTCCAAACACTTCCGGCCACAAAGCCACATTTGTTCCCAAATTTTCACAATACGAAGGACCACAACGCAATCCTGATGCAATAATTTTTTTTGACATACAATCGTGATGCAACCATTACCATCACTGCAACCGTAATTTAAAACTTTGGCGGTAAAATGAACCTATCATTTTAATGTATATGAGTATATTGATGGATAAACTTATACAATACAATGTTAACATCAACCAACAGATAAACTCATAATGTGTTGGATAAACTTATACTATCCTGCCTAATACAACATACCAAACGAGTCTCGCATCGAAGATTCAATCAATGAGTGGTGTTATGAAAAATGATTTGTTGGGAGATGTCTACCTATTTAATGTGATCATAGAATCTCGAGATGATTAATCTCATGCTGATTGGCGCTGTGATATTAGTGAAAAAAAACCAAAACATCAAGAAAAAAAACAAATAAAAAAATAAAAAAAGCAAATCAAAATACAACCTCAGCGCTCTTAACGGTTCCCATTCTTCTTAAAACGGCTACATTCCCTCTCTCTCTCTCTCTCTTCCCAAACTCACAAAACTGCATTTTCCTGGAAAATCCATTGTCATTTTCTCAGGAAAAAGCACAACAATTCCTCCTTTCATCCCAATCCCTTTGCTCACATTCACAGGTCAGCACTTCCTTCACTAAATTGGTAAATTTCTCCTCTTTTCTTTCTGGGTTCCCTCAAAGTTTAACCCTTTCGGTTTCTATTTTCTAAGGAAAGTGCGGGTAACAGAAAAGTTTCCAACGTAGGTTCCACAAATTCCCCCAAGAGAGAGAGAGAGAGAGAGAGAGAGAGAAAACATGAACCTTAATTTAGCATCTTTCTATGTAGTTTCTGTGTTCTTCACATCCTAGGTCATTGGATTATTCTATATTTTCCTCTTTCCCACATTCTTAATTGGTCATGTAATGTCTGTGTTTCTGTTTTCAATTGTCCATTTGGGTTGCCGTTTCTTCGCGCTTGCTTTTAAGTTTGAATTTGAGTTCTATTGAATCTCAGGCTTCAATTTGTTATGTTTGGTTGTCTTCAATTTTTGCCTCATTGGATTAAGTAATTTTATTAACAACTATGATTCCTCTTGCATGGTTATCTGTTTGAATCATTAATCATGGGTTTTAACTTTTAAATCTGCTGCAAGATTTTGTTGATTTATATTTCTGTGATGAGTCAATTTCTAGTCAGTTTATTTAGAATGTTGATTAATGTGTTGCAAGTTTCACTTTATTAAATTTTCTTTTGGAATGTTTAAAGAACATTCTTTTTTTAGTAGGTAAAAGTGTTCCAAAATGTCTATATCTCAAAATGATCCTCTTTTGCAAGCTGAAACAACATGTAAATCACTTCTTCAAGAGCTTCAGGTACACATAAATTTTGCTGCAATTTTCTTTGCTACTCCCCCTTCCACAAGCCAATTAAAGAGCATTCAGTAAACTGTGAATATAACAATACTTTTGTTGGTTTATTTTTCACACTAGATAATATGGGGTGAAGTTGGAGAGTCTGAGACTGAAAAAGATAGAATGTTGTTTGAGATTGATCAAGAGTGTCTAGATGTATACCGAAGAAAGGTAGATAAAGCTAATCGGTCTAGAGCTCAACTAAGGCAGGAAATCGCTGATTGTGAGGCAGAACTCGCAGCTATCTGTTTAGCTATGGCAGAGAGACCAGTACATATGAGGCAGGTTGGATATCTACAAATTGCTCCTTTTTTAATGCTGTGTTAGGGCATGTATTTGTATTGTTGCTTAAACAGGTGGAAAAATGAGGTTAAGTAAATAAAAACATGTTTAATGTAATTTGTGTGACAATAATTTGGAATGGTTTCGTGATGTATTAATTAAATTAGTTTCTTCGCATTAATAAGAGTGTGTGCACATATTTGTATCTAAACTGTTTTAGTGATTACTATACTATGTATTAATGTGGCTGTTGAATTTCAAAGTTGTTACTGTTGAATTCTGCTGGCAAGATTATTTGCTATCCAATTGATATAATGAGAAAAGGATTGGTTGTTTTTTGCCTCTATTTTTCTAGTCTGATCAAAAGGCTGGAAGCTTGAAGGAGGAGCTAGCAAGAATTCACCCAGAACTGGAAGAAATGAGAAAAAGGAAACTTGAGCGTAGAAATCATTTTGTAGAAGTCCAGGAGCAGATTCAAAGTACTTCAAATGAGATTTATGGCCTGGTAGAATATATTCCAGCCATTGTAGATGAAACTGATTTATCTTTGAGAAAGCTTGAAGAATTGCACAGACAGCTTCATGCACTTCAAAAGGAGAAGGTCTATATTTACTTCTACTTCACACACATACTTCAAATTTTTATCACACTATTTTACTCTTCATTTCTGATTTTTTTTTCATGCAGAGTGATCGTCTCAAGAAGGTCCAAGAGCACCTGTACACTTTAAATTCTCTTTGTTCAGTGCTTGGCTTGAACTTCAAGCAGACAGCCAGTGGAGTCCATCCAAGTTTAGGAAATTCAGAAGGATCTAAAAGTGTAAATAATGACACCATCGGCAAATTGGTTGTTGCTATACAAGAGCTGCGGGAAGTAAAATTACAGAGAATGCAGAAGGTAAGGCCTCTTTAAGATATGAAACATAACTCTAGTTGTAATTCATGTTATTTCTTCTAGTTTAAAGTCATGAGTTGTTTATGGTCTGGCAGCTACAAGATCTAGCGACAACAATGCTGGAGCTCTGGAATCTGATGGATACACCCATTGAAGACCAACAGAGGTTTCAGAATGTTACTAGTAATATAGCTGCTTCAGAACATGAAGTAACTGAACCAAACACCTTGTCTGAGGACTTCATCAATTACGTGAGTTATAATTTTCTGGAGAAAATAAGAACTACATCTCTTAATTCTTTGTCGTTCCGAATTCCTGAAGCAGTGGTAATTCCATGCAGGTTGAGGCAGAAGTATCTAGATTAGAAGAGTTAAAATCAAGCAAAATGAAAGAGCTAGTCTTGAAGAAAAGAGCAGAGCTAGAGGAAATCTGTCGAAGAACTCGTTTAATTCCAGAAATTGATAGTGAAGTGGAAAATGCTGTAGAAGCTATAGAGTCTGGTAACTCCCATGTGAGATACCACTGGATGATTGCAATTATTTCTTCTGTAAACCTTAAGTCTGTATTCTTCTTTCTTATGCAGGATCTGTAGATCCTGTTAGTGTGCTTGAGCGCATTGAACTTCAGATCGCCCAAGTCAAAGAGGAAGCTTTCAGCAGAAAAGAAATACTTGAAAAGGTTGAGAAATGGTTGTCAGCATGTGATGAAGAGTCCTGGCTTGAGGAGTACAACAAGGTTAGCTTTTTTCATCTTCCTAGTTTTGGTAGCTTACATTAGGTGATTTAGGTTGCAGTCTTGAACACTTACTATACTGTTTAATAACTTGTTATAAACATTTATTGGCGTAATTTCGCCAGTGGTGGTGAAATTGAATGTTTATATTGATATCAGTGTAAGTGGGTCCTCCCTCAAGTAATTGTCAAACTCATAGTGTATTAATTTTATTGTCTTTCTTCCAGGATGAAAATCGTTACAATGCTGGGAGAGGTACTCATCTTACTCTCAAGCGAGCTGAGAAAGCCCGTGCACTGGTTAACAAAATTCCAGGTATTTATAGACCGTAGTTCTCGGTCATATCTGTTAGCTCAATGATTTTAAAACAATTATGTTTTTTCTGTGAGTCTGTGCGTGTTTAATAGTGTAGATTGTAGAATGTCTTTTTCTTTTGTCTTATTCACATTTAGCACATTTCTTACTTGTTTAGAACATGTTTTTGATTTTATTTTGTTTGTACACAGCAATGGTAGACAATTTGACTTCAAAAACTGTAGCATGGGAAAAGGATAGAGGTGCGGAGTTCATGTATGATGATGTAAGTATCCTCTACCTGCAATGAGATAGTGGCATAAGGAATTATTGGAGGTCATCTCTATAAGTCGGTTACTCAAGTAAATTTTGTGTCAAACTAATTTGTACTGTTATGTGACTTTCTAGATCCGTCTGCTCTGTATGCTTGAAGATTACACACTACTAAGACAAGAAAAGGAGCAAGAACGCCGTAGGCATAGGGTACAGACCGTTATTGCATTTAAATGTTTCTCCAAAATAAATTTTCTAGTTATAAGAAAAGCTTGAGCTTTTATCTCAAAATTGAAATCCATGCAAAATTTTATCTATTTGTATCATCCAACAAATAGAAGGCTTGTGTTTTTTCTCCTCTAGTTAAAATGTTACATTTCTGTTTAGGACCTGAAGAAACTTCAGGGACAATTGATAGCCGAACAGGAAGTAATATATGGGTCAAAAAGTCCTTTGAAGAAGTCCCCGAGTGTAAAAAAGACACCTAGGACGCCAACTAGTAGTACCCCTCGAACGCCAACTGGAATTGCAGCTAGTAGAAGAGTCTCAACTCCAAGATCTGATTTGAAAAGTACCCTATCATGCACCCCAAAGAAGACTGACAAAGTGCACCAAATTCAGCCACTAAATTACCTAGATGATGATGGAGATTCATATATATCATCAGGTAGTTTCTCTGGAGTACTTTTTTTTTTTTCCACCTACTTTTTTAGCCACTGGCTTGCAGACTTCTCTCGCCTTATTATGTATGGGTTTAATAATCGTTTTTCTTCCTGTTTGGTTCGGAAGGAAGCAATCTGTTGAGGATTTGTTACCCTTAGTTTTGGCTGAAGTGTGGCAAGGGGATTGTTTGGGATATGTTAGGTTCTCTAGGTCCAATACTTTTATTCGTTTGAGAAAGAAAGGCAACCTTAATATTGTCAGATTCGAACACAATGACATGTTTCTCTGCATTTTTTTTTTCAAAACTGTTTTCGGTTTTTAAGAATTTAAAAATTTAAAAACATGTTTTCAAAATGTGATTTAAAAACAGTTCTTATTTTCAGTTTTTAAAACTAAAATCTCAAAACATCTATGAGATTTTTAACGTTGTAAAACAATAATTTGGACTTCTATTTCTGTTTCTATAAAACTTCATCTATAAAACTTCTATTTCTGTTTTTAGTTTTCAAATTACAGTTTTTTAACGTTGTAAAACATTTCATACAAACTGTTATTTTCTTGAGATTTTAAAACATTTTATGGACTAAAACAGAAATCAAACAAGCCATGAGGGTTTAGAAGAATGTAGTAATGTGCCAAAAAATAATTAATGCGGAACTATAAGATTGTCGGATGCCTTTTTATGTTTTTCTTGGATTTAGAAGAAGATTCTCTGTTGGTTGTGTCAACTTGTTGCCATCTAAAACAGAACTTCAAAGATTGTTGGATGCCTATTTATGTGTTCCTTTGTTTTAGACGAAGATTCTCCAACGGATTCTCCCAAGTACTCTTGATGGATGGCCTTTTGGTAAGGCTGTATGTGGCACCAAGGAATTGTTTAGGCCCTTATTTTTGGTTTTGATGTTGAAGGTGGAGGCCAAAGCCACATCTCAGCTGCTAGATTTTTGCATAATTTCTTGCTGGTACATCTAGCATTTCTTTGATGTTTCTACTTCACATAATTTGCACAAACAGCTTTATACTTCGCACTTTTTATGTACCATATATGTATGTGCATATAGGAAACTCTTATGATTTTCATGTTCATGCAGCTAGAAGAGGACTCAATATTGCTGATGTTACTGGTATTCCCATGAGAAAATGCTCATTTGGTGCTGGAAGTGTCCAGGATGTAGAATCTCCTTTGACACGACAACCTTTTTCTCCCGTCTGTTCGACAGTATCATCGAAATCGAACGTGGCTAATGCCGCAGGTGAGTCTAATATACAAAACAAGAAGTTGCTGAAAGCATTAGAATTTAACAATTTGCCATTCATTACTGCTACCTCAAAGACAGCCGCCACTACTGTTGTAGATGAAGAGAATATAACTCCTAAGGCAATGCCTCCAACTCCTTCATCAGTTCCTTTTAGAGGTGACTTGGTTCAAGTTCAAGAGATTGAATACTCCTTTGAGGAAAGAAGGCTCGGTTATGTGTTAGCATGAATTTGCTTTTCTTGGTTTTCTATTTTCCCCAGTTTACATTGTCATAGTTACCTTTCATGGCAATCTCAAGGCAAATTTAGTTGGCTTACCGGTTATGTACATAATAGTCTATGAGAAGTGGACATGTACAGACAGGGTCTTATTAGTGCAAGATTTTGCAATCTAATTTCATTTGTTTTTCTTCACCAAGAAAAGATTGATCTGAAAACTGTTTTGCTGTGCCAGCTCTGCTCTTCTTTCTGGTTTGATGTCTGCTATAAATGTAATAAGAAATAAGATTTTATATTAAGAGTAATATATGTGGGAGAGCATATGCACTTTATATTCAACTTTAACTTGAAAAAAGGTTATTTTTTGGCTATCTGGCTTCAAATATTGATTACTGTCTACAGCTGATAATAACAAGGAGCCCAAAAAGGTAATTTTCAGTTTTATAAACTGTAATGTATTTGTGTAGCATTGCTCTATTAGGCATTCTTCCTTTTCATCAATGCTCATTGGATAAGTTTGCATGTTTAGGGACGTTACTGCTGGAAAAAGAAAAAAAAAAACAATCATTTTTTTCTTGTGACGAGAAAAATAGTTTCCACTACTTCCATCGGTCGGGTACGAACAACTCGGGCCAAAAATTGGTGATCCGATGAAAACCGAGGCATACAAAATCTGGTATGCTTCCACCCAATTAAAGTTTCAATATCATCTTTTCTTTTCTGGATCAACCTACCCTATGTTTTTTTTTAACTATAAAAGTTCAGGGCAGGAGAAGGTTGCTTCATTCCTAGGTAAGGACATTCCACAAGCCTCAATGAGAGCCTAATGTGGTACTTTTAGGTGACCAGTTATTAATAATGATAATCTATACCACATCCAGCAGTTATGGCATTCATATTGCGCAGCAAAATGTACGACGCCCATGCTAGGTCCTCCTTCAAACCGTCCACTATACCTGTTAACCTCACAAATATTTGCTGCGTTGCATCTGGTAGAGTCGTCTCATCCACTGTTTGGGAACCCTAACAATTTCCCAGACTTGGCTGAGGACCAATACCATACATGAACAATTTCATATTTGAGCTCCATAAATTTACAAATAAACGAAAACCAATTAAAAAAAAAAAGTTCTATTCTAAATCGAAGCATGTTTTACTGAAACCGGTAGCCTTGTTAAATTTATAGAGCTCCCTATATTCAATTCATTCAGTGGAAGCATTACTAAACATGGATAAAAGATACCTTGAGAAATTTGTGAAGGTAAGGCAGCACAATTGAGAAGGAAGCCAAAGACAGACCCAAAAACTCTATACTCTAAATAAAAAAAATGAGGAAATAACAAAAAATGGAATTTTTTTTTCAGAAAACGTCTCTGCAAGCTGGGGTGGTGCACCCAGATTGTGCTCAAACAATTCATCTTTTTCTGGCCAACCGCCAACGTTTGTCAAATATCTTGTACTCGGGAGTTTGTATAGCACAACCAATTTTCTCATTTGATGATATAGATAGTGATTATGACCATTTCTTATTTTTAAGAATTTGAAAAAGTCATGACCTATACAATTTTTTAAAAAATTAGTTCAATAAAAATAAGATCTGGTTTTCGAATAAACATAACCTTTATGCATCATATGAGCTCAAATACTAACCATAAGTCATCTGGTATATGCATATACGGATCTACTTCTGATGACAACCAACTTCACACATCAGCCTACAGTCAACACTATGACTCCATAATAAATGCTAACAAAAATAAAATGAAGAAAGAGAGGATATCTACCAACAGCAATGAAATCCCAGCAAACTACCCAATTTTAATTAGTTCTCCGCGGATGCACTTCATTCTTCACTCTATACAACCATTTGGGTCGGCAGCTACGCGTCACTACCCAGAATTGATAACTATGATTCGTACAGCATGCTTCTTGCCTCCACTGTCTAACCACCCCATCTCAGAAACAGATAAACTCCCAGCAAACTACCCACTTTTAATTCTGAAATGCACACCTGAGAAAAATGTAAAACACACTTCAAACACATAGTAATATATTAAAATAGTCATTTAATCTAATTTTGACATGTTGCAACAGTTCACGTAGTTAAGTGCTGAGAATATTACTAAATTTCATTCTAAGCACAATTTAAAAAAATATCAGGGACTTAAATAGTGAAACCTTCTGATTGCCAAAAACATTGCAGATAACCACTTTAATGAGCTTTTTCAACAGTCAAAAGCAGATGAATATATTTATCCAAGCATCACTTGCATGTAACCGTATGGCTTAATCAAATTGATAAGCTCCTATAAACTCTTTTTGACCCATATCCAACCAACATGGAGTCTACTACATTTCCATGTGGCTTAATTTCATTATCAGTATCACCATAATATCATAGCTTGAGCTTAATCTAAACAAAATATGGGACGAAATTTATGTATATAGATGAACTAGAAACTCACCACAAATTACATATCTCCTCTCAACACCGCTCTAACTAACTGACTAATAAATAAGTTCATTTTCCACACTTTTTTATAACATTTAGAAGAGGAGCACTGTGATAGAAACCAGCCAAATGAGAAGATAGAAACTCTGATATTATTGAAGGTGACCTATTTTGTTCGAGAGAACCTGGACTCTCCTAAATTCCCAATTACACAATAATCCCAAAAGATGCCGATCCCTCTTAGCTCTCCATTATTCATAGTATCCCCTCCCCTACCCTCTAACTAACTCACTCCCCTACTCTCTAACGAACTCACTTAACTAAAAGAACTGAACTAACAGAACTGTCATCAACTAACTACTGAAGTGTTAACTAACCACCTATGGGATGCGGGTACCTATCATCGTGCCCCTAAAGCAACGGTAGGAGTGGCTGCCATGTGAGTATAGGTCACAAGTTTGGTTTATGAAATCAACCTTTTACAAATGCAAGGTAAGACTATCTAAAATAGGTCCAGAATTGGTCAGACCCTTCCAAGCTTCATAGCAGGAAGCTTCGTTTTTCTTCTGGTAGGAGTGGCTGCCATGTGAGTATAGGTCACAAGTTTGGTTTATGAAATCAACCTCTTACAAATGCAAGGTAAGACTATCTAAAATAGGTCCAGAATTGGTCAGACCCTTCCAAGCTTCATAGCAGGAAGCTTCGTTTTTCTTCTTGTATACCATCAAGAAAAATGGAATATATACTAATACAATTCAAACATTATTCAAGAACTGGGTTTCAAGAAAAACTTACAAAAGTACCACTTAAGTCAATTGTCCAAGATTCACTTAAGTTGAGAGGTTGCCCTCTTCCCCGTTACCTAAAACAGTGAAAGATGCACACTGTTTGCTACTATGAGATTGAGTATCATGTTTGTTGCCTTCAAAGCCTGACAAAACATATTGTGTCAAGGAGGGGTAGACAGCAGGGGTTTGATAGAGAACGACTGATTACCAAAGGATTAAGAAAGCATATCAGTGTTAATTACAAATGCAAGGTTAATTACCAAAGGATTAAGAGTGTCATTCAGCTGCTATTCTTTTGGGCAACTATTTTGCATGAACCTAGTCAAACCTTCAATGGCCCATTTATATAGAGCAAATGAAAGAGTTGGAAAGGCCCTGCAGGTGTTTATCAGCTTCTGAAGTTAATATAATATGTCTATCTTTTCATATAACTATGAAACAGGAGTCCATATATATTGTTTTAGTGACAACATTGGACTAGTTATCAATGACAAAGACTCAAGAGTGGCAGTCCTTTCTATCTAGAACGAAGCTTTCAATCTGCCCAATGATAAGCTGTTTGGGAACATCAAAATCAAGAATAAAAAATTACTTGCTAACCAGCATAATAATAGTGAAAACAAGGACGCTTCAGCCTGTGATTCTGATATAATGTTATGCCTAGTGATTTAGAATGGTAAATAAAAGCACCACAATGCTAGAAAGTAACAGGGACAAAAACACACTACGCCGCAAATTACGATTCATGTACAGTTAAAACTTAAAATTACATATATATGAAATCTAATCAATTTCAAGTGGCTAAGTTTCACACTTTCACTATCACCATACTGCCATAGTTTAAGCTTAATGAAAACCTGAAACGACTAGAAAATTATGGATGCAAATAAACTAGAACTTCACCCCAAACTAAATTTACAATTAAATCATGTGATTTGAATTAACATAATCTTTATGCTTCATATGAGCACACATAATAATTAATAACCATAAGAGAGCTGGAATAGCCATATAGGGAACCATATATGATGATGACAACACTCTTTGCTCCACAGTATACAATCTACTTCTTCACTAAGACAATAAATTTTGTGTTTGCTTTTTCAGTTCTCATTCTGCAAAATAACTACAGTAAATGTACAGAAAATAACAAAACCAGTGTTCTACTCTCTAACAAAATCAAGTTTTACAACATCAACTTTAGTCAAAACTAAGGCAATAATGACCCCATTGTGCATTCAATCATCCATTTCTGAGTGTAATTATAAAATAAAGATTGGATAGTTGTCTTCAAAACACAAAATAACTTTACTTGTAAATAGAAAGCATCTTACCCAATCTTATTTTTCCAGTAGACCTCTAGCAATCATTTCACGAAGAAGTTTCTCAGCCTTGTCATTCTCACCATTTTCAAAGAGTGAACGGATAATAGATTCAAAAGTTATAGCATTAGGAGTACAACCCTCATCTTCCATTTTCGACAGTAAGGCCAACGCTTCATCAAACAAGCCTTCTTTACAAAGCCCATTGATCATAATAGTATATGTCTGGACAGTTAAATGATAGCCTTTACTCAAAAGATCATGAAAAATCTCTTGCGCATCCTTAAGTCTTCCAGCTTTGCATAGTCCATCCATAAGTATATTGTATGTGCATAAATCTGGCTGAACACCCTGGTCTTTAATTTTCTTGATAAGTGCAATTGCTTGGTCAACATGATGACCTTTGCATAAAGCATCCAAGAAAGAATTATAGGTGATTATGTCGGCTGGTTGACCTCTAACATGCATCTCTTCAAGAAGCTCCCATGCATTACAGACTCTCCCTGTTTTGCATAAACCATCAATAAGAGAACTGTAGGTCACTGTATCAGGAATAATCATTTTGCAATCCATTTCTGCAAGGAGATTCAAGGCTTCATCCACCATTTTAATCTTACATAATCCATTAATCATAATAGAGTAGCTCTGAACATTAGGAGTCACTCCCCTCCGAGCCATAGCATTGAATACATCTTGGGCTTTATTCACTTCATTAACTAGGCAATACCCATCCATCAAGGAACTATAAGTAACAACATCAGGTTTCACACCTTGTTTAATCATCACAGCTAAAACATTTTTAGCTTCTTTCACCTTTCCTTCCTTGCATAAAGCATCAATCAATATACTATAAGTATAAACATCCGGGTCGATGTTTTTTGTTGTCATTTCATCTAACAAAGAAATTGCTTGTTTCAATTGACCAACAATGCAAAAGCCATATATTAAAGCACTGTAAGTGAAAGCATTAGGAGATATTCCCTTGGCAACCATTTCAGAATATAAATCAAAAGCATGACTTACAAGCTTATCTTTACACAGGCTATCGATGATTGTGCTGTACATTACCACATCAGGTTTAATCCCTCGCCCTTGAATCCGCCTAAGCAACTCCAAAGCAGCTCTTGTTTCCCCCAATTTACATAGCCCATTGATCAAGGTCCCGTAACTGACTTGGTTCAATAGAAATCCCTGAGCTAGCACGTCATCTTGAAATTGTAGTGCTCTTTGAATCTTGCCGTGAAGACAGAGACCTTTGATAAGTGTAGTGAAGGTGATGGTATTTGGGTGATAACCCCTCTTGAGAATGTTGGCCAATACAGAAAAGGCTGAAGTAATTTGTCCAAGATGACAGTAACAGTTGATCAAAATGCTGAGAGTAACAATGTTTGGCGCAATTCCACTAGATTCCATTTGGCGAGAAAGGGATATAGCGGTGGAGTAATGCTCCGTCTTGACTAGGAAAGTTAAAACCTTGCCGAATTCGAAGATGGGTGGGGTAGAATGCATTTGAAGCATGCGATTGAAGTGTGAGACGGCGTCACCAGGATTGTGAAAGGAAGAATGAAAGCGAGAGTGAGAGTGAGAGTGAGAGTGAGAGTGAAAGGAAATAAGAAACGAAGAGCGCTTCAACCTTAACAACAATGACGACGACATTGTAAGAGCGGTGGAGAAGGAAGCAGCAGCGGCGCCCTAATAACAATAGATGAAGATGGATCCTGAAAAACCTTGTTTTGAACCTGTTTTTGCAACTAAAAACTGGTTTTGATTTTATAAAAATTCAAAACTAAAAACAAAATGAAGGAATAATAATTATTTCGAACTAATTAGATAAAGTTTAATATAAAAGAAATTATGTGTGTAAAATTATCTTGTTACGAATAAAAAAAACTTCTTGGTCAGCCCCTACCGCTTAGTGCGCTGACTGTGGGGAGAGGAATTAGTCTCACAGCTGTCGGTTGTGTGGATACCTTGATCAAGACAAAATTCTGAGGTAAAGATCAAAGGTATCTCCTCAAAAGTGCGACTCATAGAAATTGAATTCTTGACCTAAGAGTTTAAACAATCACTTTTACTACTACTGAATATATGATTTGACTAAATGAAATAATATCATTTATGTGCTTTTAATTGTTTGAAGAAAAAAAAAATTGTTTTCAAGAGCTCTCATACTCATGAATTTTATCTCAAACTTTATTTGAGATAAAACTTTCATTCTCCATGTGAAGACAGGATCACATTTTCAAATGATCATTACAAAATGGCTTAATCCTCATATTAGTCCCTGTCTTTGTGTCGCCGTCTGAACTAGGTCCCAGACCGGAAAAAATTGTGGATTAAATCCCTCTCTTTTAAAAACGTATGGAGCCAGTCCTCGCCGGAGCTCAGAGCTCCGACGAGTGATGATATGGTATGCTGACTGTGTAAATGAAGCTGACATGGCACTAAAAAAAATAAAAAAAAAATAATTTACACATAATTTAATGGGTTAACTATCAGATTGGTCCCTGTCTTTGTCTCGCCGTCTGAGGTAAGTCCCTCCCCGGAAAATTTATTGCATTTGGTCCTCGTGTTTGAAAAACTTTTGGAGCAGATCCTCGCCGGAGGACGGAGCTCCGGCGAGTGCTTAAATGGCATGCTGACTGTGTTAAGTCGGCTGATGTGGATTTAAAAATAAATAAAAAATAAATAACATATCATCTCCAGGTAAAATATTTTTTATTTTTATTTTTATAAATAATTATTAAATCAATAATTTAAATAACATTTACATTAAAAAACACCAAATCAACCCAAAATCCCAAATTGACCTAAAAAACATTAAACAAATCCCTTCTTCTCTCTTGCTGCACCTCACCCAGAAGATGTGTTCTTCAACGCCACAACCGCCGCCGCCAACCACTTCCTCCTCCACCGTCCACAAACGCCACAACCAGACCCAGTCCACCACGCTTTCCACCTCCTTGTAAGTTTCATTTTTCCTCTGAGATTCCTGGATCGATGTTCACCAAGGCACGTCTTCAAGCAACTACCTAACGCTGCAAGCGGTGGGGAAAATAAGAGGAAAAGAAGGAAGAGGAACAGAACCAGTGCCTTTGCTAAAACTGAAAACTTGAACAATCTCTCTAACAGGATCAAGCCGTCGAGATCGACCACCCTCTTATGTGCTACAGCAACCGCATCAACGCCCTCAGTTCCTGCAACGGCCTCCTCTGCATCTTCTCCTATGCTCTCTGTTGCGCGAGGACCATGGGCGTTTTCGTCGGCGGGGATCTGCACTGGGTTGTGACTCGGATTTGATGGATTTGGGGGTGGGTTTGATGGATCTGATAGATTTGGGGGTGGAATTTATGTTTGGTGTTTGATGGATCTGCACTGGCGTTTTCGTTTCTGGGTGGATTTGATGTTTGGCGTTTGATGTTTGGGGTTCCGATTGTAGGTGGGGGTTTGGGTGGGGGTGGAGGTTTCAGTTGCAGGTGGTGGTGGTGGTGGTGGTGGTGGTGGGGTTGGGGTTGGGCCTTGGGGTTCTGGTTCCCCAATTCCTGTTTCAAATCAACAACATCAACTACCCATGAGTAGGAAGCAACCGTGGGGAAAACATTATAGTTTACATGAAGATGAAGAACGACAAGATGAGTTACATGAAGATGAATAACACTTTAATTTTTGGGTTTTAAAGTTTAAGGGTTGATGATGGAAAAAGATGATGAGGATGAAGACTTGCGGATTTTGTGTTTGGGAAATGGACCCTTGGCGAATTTAGGGATTTTGTGTTTGTTTCTGGAAATGATGAATTGAAAGATGAAGGTGAGATTGAAAATGAAGATGAATGTGAGATTGTTGATGATTTTGTTTTTTTGGTAAAGAATTGAAGATAAATGAATTTTTTATTCTAATTTTACAATACAAATTTAATTTGAATTGATAAAACCCGTCTTTCTATAATTTTTATTTTTCAGAATAATATGAGTTGTAATTTTTTTTAAATTTTAAATTTTTTTTAATCCATGTCACTTTAGTAAGCACAGTCAACATGCCATTTAAGCACTCGCCGGAGCTTCGAACTCCGGCGAGGATCCGCTCCAAAAAAATTTCAAAGACAAGGACTATTTACAATAATTTTTCCGGCGAGGGACTTAGATCAGACGACGACACAAAGACAGGGACTAATATGATGATTAACCCTAATTTAATTAACATAATTAACCTAACTCTAATTCTAAACCAAAACTAATTAAACAATCTTAATTCCCCCCAACTAATCTTAATTCCCTAACCAACTACCCCAACTCATCTTCTTCAGACTCAGAAACACAAAAGCTCACTTGTTCCACCTTCAGCTGAAACATTTGACCCACGGTTTATCATCATCATTTGTTCCAGTCAAATCAACAAGCACAGAAAGCACAAACCTTGTTCTTCCAATTAAGGTTTTGGTCACGCTTTTGGCAGCAACAGCAAAAACAACCTATGAATTGTTATCACAAGATCCAGTTGAAACCAAGAAAAAAATGAAGAAGGAGAAGAGGAGACAGTGTGAAAAATGTTGAGGGTGGGGGTGGGTTTGTTTGCTCTGGTGAGTGATTTTTTTTTTTTGAACAGCCAAATTAATGAATAAAAAAGGTAGCATTAAGGGATGCTTACAAACGTATATACACAGCAAGCGCCAGATCAGTCCAGGAAAAACAAAAGAGTACATGGGCTAGTAAAGAGAGAAGACGCTAGACTAAAAGAGACAGCAAAAACCAATAAATGAAGCTCCCGTGGGTTACAAGCATGACTTACAAGTTTATCTTTACAAAGGCTATCAATGATGGTGTTGTACATTACCACATTAGGTTTAATCCCTCGCCCTTCAATCCACATAAGCAACTCCAAAGCAGCTCTTGTTTCCCCAATTTTACATAGCCCATTGATCAAGGTCCCGTAACTGACTTGATCCAACTGAAACCCCTGGGCCAGCACGACATCATGAAATTGCAGAGCTCTGTGAACATTTCCGTGAAGACAGAGACCTTTGATAAGAGTAGTGAAGGTGATGGTAGTTGGCTGAAAACCCCTCTTGAGAATGTTGGCCAATACAGAAAATGCGGAAGTGGTTTGACCTAGGTAGCAGTAGCAATTGATGAGGATGTTGAGAGTAACAATGTTTGGCGCAATTCCACTAGATTCCATTTGGCGAGAAAGGGATATAGCGGTGGAGTAATGCTTCATCTTGACAAGGGAAGTTAAAACCTTGCCGAATTCGAAGATGGGTGGGGTAGAACGCATTTGAAGCATGCGATTGAAGTGTGAGACGGCGTCACCAGGATTGTGAAATGAATGGGGTTGAGAGTGAGAGTGAAAGTTACGAAGAAAAGAGGGATTAGGAAGAAAGGGAAAGCTCCTTAATCTTACAAAGAACATTGTAACACTGAAAAGAGGGATTAGGAAGAAAGGGAAAGGGTTCGCTCACTCAGATTTTGTTAAATGTTAAGGTTTAAAATTGGTTTGGGTCCCTGCAATTTACATATTATGAATTTGCTCACTACTTACTTCAGTTTTAGTCCCATTCTATAATTAAATGTTAAATGTTGATGTAGCTATTCACTATTCACCACTCCCACCTCTTCAAACTATTCACTATATCACAATGTTATTTATTTTGGTTTCTGAAATAAACGAACAAAACTAAAGGCCTAAAGTATCACTGTACAAGGACTCAAATTCTCTAAGGAGGAAAGATTTTCTTTTTTGGGATAAACGTGAAAATCGTCCCTGAACTTTGAGCGAGATTTGATTTTCGTCCCTCGCCGGAAAATCTTCCTATGGACGCCCTCCAACTACATTTTTTGTTTGGAAACCATCTTTGTCGTCGATCGAGCTCCAGCCGTCATGCCCAAGTGTCACGGTGAGCTGATATGGCAGTGTCATGTCAATTAATGAATACATGTGGATTTTTTTTTGTTTTTCATTTAAATTATAAATTTACCTCATCATAATTAATTTATTTTTTATTTTTAAAATGCAAAACATATTAATTAACATTAAATAAGTAAAACTTTGAATCTTCATCATTTTATCATCTTCATTCATCTTAACCTCCTTCTTCTCCATCAAAGCTTTCATCATCTTCATCGTAAAACTTCAATTTCAAAACCCCAACAAACAAGCACCAACCAAAAATATAAACCACAAATTCAAACTTCCTCAAACCAAAAAATCAGAAAATCAATGTTCATCCATGCCCAAAAAATCAGTGTTCATCAATGCCCAGAAAATAATGTTCATTCTTCAATATATTGCTTCCTGTCCCACATTCAATATATTGCTTCTTCAATATATGATTTTCTTGAACCACACCTTCACAAAGGCAGCCAAAACATACACAGCGGCACCATCACCACCTTAATGTAAATCTAGTCTTGATACATAAAATCCAAGCATTTAGTGAAAAGAACAAACTCATAAAACACCACCATCCAACCCATAAACAATCCAGAAACCAGAAACAACCATCCAACCCAGAAACCACGTCCCAACAACCCCAATTCCCCACCCCACTGCAACCCCATCCAACCACCACCCCAACAACACCGCGCCACCACTCTCAAATCCCAAATCCAGAAACAACAACTCAAAAATCCCAAGCCCACAACCCAATAATCTCAACCCAGAAACCCCAAATCCAGAATAACCCTAGAAAGAAAAAAATACCACAAAATTCATACAAATGAACAACCTTCACCTACACCATTGTGCCTCCCTTCTGGAAACATCCATTGCCTGACCAAATTTTGAAGCTTTTTTAGAGAACCAGAGTAGAGAAGAAAAATCCCCAAAACCCAGAAGAAGAAGAGGAAGAAGAAGAAGGAGAACAAGACACCATCTTAGATCTCTCACCGTCGTCTCCAAATTTCTCTCAATCTCTTCCTCTTCTCTCCGATTTGATGGGTGGAGGTTGTTGAGGTTGAGGTTTAGGAGGATTTGAGGATTTGTGTTGGATTTGGATCCCGTCTTTGGTTCCAAAGTCCAGTGAGTTTGAGGATTGGATGGAAATTCAAAAGATGAAGAGGAAGATGAAAGAGGAAGGGGGATTGGATTTGGCACCCCACCCATTAGAAATGTCACCCCACTTAAAACACTTTTGGAAACTTAATTTCCGAAATGTTTTAGAACGTAAAAATATGAAGTATTTTCCCACTCAAAAGTGAGGTGTTATATTGTATTTTATACTGCCGAATATATAAATCACGAATTAATTTCGGAATATAAAATTCTGAAATAATTCGGAACTTAAAAATCCGAAAATGAGGGGTGTGAAATCTAGTAGTGAGGTGGGAAATCTAACCCCCAAGAGGAAGAGGATCTGATTATCTGAAAGAGAAAACTTTTTTTTTAAAAAAAACGTCATTTAATGAAATTACGTGGCATGTCCACTTAGGCACAAAACTGCCAACTGGGCACGACAGCCGGAGGTAAATCGGCGGCAAGGACGGTTTCCAAACAAAAAATGTAGTCTAAGGGCGTCTCTAGGGAGATTTTCCGGCGAGGGACGGAAATCAAATCTCGCTTAAAGTTCAAGGACGGTTTTCAAGTTTAACCCTTCTTTTTTTGAAACACCAGAGGAATGTTCAATTTTTTTTAAACTCAGAGGAAAGTTAAATTACCTAAAAAAAGGAGGAAAGTTAAATTTGATATAGTAATTCATAGAGTGGGGGAGCTTATACCTTGGAAAAAAATAGTAACTTTTTTTTAAAAATAAACTTGTTATTGATTTCTTTTTTTTTTTTAAGAGCAAAATGGATATTATTCAATAAATCAAAGGAAGGTACAGCCCAACGGGAATGGAAAAGCAAAAGAAAACACAAAACCACCCAAAGAACAAAAACACACACCCAAAAGAGACAACGCAAAAAACCTAACGCATATACGAAAAATTTCCTTTAAGATCCACTGCCAACCCTCTAATGGCCTCTTCATCACTACCTGGAAAAGACATGCCTACGGACTTTGCCAAAAACCAAGCTTTCGTTGCACGCGTGAAATACGGGCCGGAAGGAGTGGGGGGACTAGACGACTGCGGCGCAACATCAAGAGCCACACTCTCCGATTTACGAGGACGACCCCGAGGTCGACGAGAGCCCTCCAAATCGCGCTTCGCCTCTTTTATCCGCTTAGGTCGACCTCGAGGACGGGGCCTCGGAGGGGAAAGATCAAGAACAGGATCATCAGCAACAACATCGCTATCCACCCCGAGAGAATCCTCCACCCTCACGAAATCATTACAAGCTTCCAACTGCACTGAACCCAAGGTAGAGTAGGCGCCAACCTCATAGCAAGAGTGCGCTGGGCGACCAGGGGCAAGCCCATCAGAACTCAACACACCTACATCATAAGCTGAGTCCCCAACAACCTCCCTTGCTTCGAGAGAGCCAGGACCAATCACCTGCCGAGGAGTCGCCAAACTAGAGGAGAAGGCGCCACCCACAGGATCAGCCAAGAAAGGAATGAAAAGGTGCACCAAATAATCATTTAACCAAGGCCAAAAATTACTCCTAGTTCCAAGGGGAGGAGTTATGAAAAGTTTGAATTTCAAAAATCCAATTTTAAGAGAAGCCAAACCATCTCTAAACTCAATCCTTGGTGGGGCCATACCAGAATAAGCAATTAAAAAATCATTAATGGCTATTAATGGAGAAAAAAAATCCCTCTCTCCTGCTACAGATTGCACCTCTACGAGTTCCACCGCCTGCACCTTTCCAACTTCCACCGCCAGCGACCTCCCACCTTCAACGGGACCAGCGGCACGGGCAGCCAAAGTCGTCCACGAATCCAGGCCAGGCCAAGCAGCCACCTCCGGGAACAACACATCGTCAAAACCGTGTTGCACCTCGTCAACCCCATGCCTTCCCGCAACAGCCAATTCAGGGAATAGAAGTTCATCAGAGATCCGATTCAAACAGGAAACATAACCACCAGCGCCCATAAGCATGACCTCCGAGTCCATCAGCAGCTGCTTTTCAATCCTCGCCACAGAATCTCCCTTTATCACGTCGCTCCAGGAACGGCATGACGAAGAAGCACCTCCTTGTCGCCCCTGAGAACGAGAATCCTTTACCGCCGCCATAGGAGCCATTGTAACAGAGCATCTTTTCCAAGACCTCCCCTTCATCTTGCCAGCAGAATTTTCAGGCTTCACAGATAGATAAGCACCTCCAAGCCTGACATTGTAAAGATATTGTACCACATAGAATTACTCTATACACGTAGCAACATTAACGTGAATCTTTATTTGTCACTAGTACTTTTGACCCGTGCGATGCACGGGGGTATTTATTTTTGTTTATGGTGTGATTTTTTTAAAATTTGGTGTTATTTTTGTTATATTTATCAAAAGATTATTGATGAAATAAAAGAGAAAAAATAATTTCAGATATAAGAAAACCTAAATCTATAAGTTTTTTTTTGTGTCATGAATGTATTTGATTTATTTTTTAGAAGTGAAATTATTTTATTTATTTGTGGTTTTTTTCCTTATTTATCCAAATGCTACATTATTTAATTTTGCTTTTAATAGCAATTTAATATATATTTTCTGTAGAGGGTTGTATTTACATATATGAGCTAATTTTAGACACTAAGGAAATTATCATATATTTTTTTATAATTTGAATAATTAGAATGAGAATAAAACTGAGAATAGTGATTTTCCTTATAAATTTCCTAAAATAAAAAAAAAAACAGAAATATAGTATGTCAGTTTAAAATTGTAAAAAATTATAGAGGATGAAACTTACAATTGCTATTGTGATTCCACATTTCCTGAAAAGAAAAAACATGAGTATAATTTGATTAAATGGATTCAAGTATTGTTTATTTTTGTATTTAAATATGTAAAGAATTTACGTATATGACATTGCGAAGAACTTATTTGTAACTACATTTGAAGTAGTATGAGAGTTGTTGTGATCGTTGTCGCAAATGAGTATTATTAGTCATGCACGATTTGTAACTATAGAGAATGGTATATATAGTTGGCTATGTGAAAATACCAGTTTTGGAAAATATAAACAAACATATTTCAATGATTGTCCTTGACATGTTTTTATTGTCATGGCAAAAGAAAGTGTAATGGAAAACTATCTCCTTTGAAAATTTAAAGGGATTCTCCTATTTGACAGACTTAATGTTAATTTTGTAATGAACACTGTGTCCAACATTTGATCCAGATATCACCTTGCTTCCGACAAATATGTTCCTATTCAAATAACTCTCAAACGCGTACCATTACAAATTTTAGGTTATTGATCAATGTTTCTTAGAATCTTTACCGGAATGTTTTGTTTCAAAGCTTAAAAAACACATCGTACTGGAAGCCAAAGATGAGTTTCACCAGGGCCCCACGGTGGGCGTCAATGTTCACGTAATGAAAATGATGTAGGTATCAAGTCTAGATCTAGTGTGATCCGCATTGAACGTGGATATTCATGTTTATTTATATTGTGCACTTTTCCAAAATCAATGTTATTTTTATGATCTTTTTTAAAAGAAAGTTTATGAATTAATAGAATGAAATTAATTTTAGATATAAGAAAATATAAATTTGAATATTTTTTAAAATAATTTAACCACATGTAAAATTTTAGTACCTTATCATTTTTACCAAATCGAAAGATGGGAGACTGTTCATTCATGCATAATTTTTTACCGGACATTTTTTGTGTGTGATTACAACAGGTATCAAGGACAACTTTCTCGCACCTTGACTAATCCTACACACAGGGGTATCAAGGACAACTTTCTCGCACCTCGACTAATCCTACACACGGTGCGTGACTGGTAAAGCTAAATATTAATAGTTTTTAATTCTTGTTTGGCATATCTTTGCTAACATATTATCATACTCATATTTATATTGTGTTGTAGCTACGTTCGTAAGGGAGGTCTTACTGCCTTGAACTTTAGTCCCAAGCGAGTTTCTAGCCATGTTGAATGGGTCTGGCTGTTGTCATGGCGAAAGATTAGAAGAGAGGGGGTGATGACAACCTTGGGAAGACATAAAAGAGGAAGGGATGTAATAGAAATATGAGAAAGGGGTGTCATAGTAACTTTATAAAGTTATTAACAACCACTCATTTTTTATTTTTTTCAAGTTCTTTTCATAATTTCTCATATTTTTTATGGGATCCAAATTGCTTCTTAGAAATTCTACACCTTGTTCCATATGAGTTGTTGACTCACCTTAGCCTTTACCAATCCGATATGACATTTGGATGTCAACTTAGAAAAAACTAATTTCAAAGTTGATCATACATTGTCAGCATGTAGCAGACTAAATGGAACATAAATATGCAAAAAAAAAACATAACTAAATAAAGGATTAATCATTCTCTTTTCAAAAGTTTGATAAGTTTAGCATTAGAGCTTCCATAACCATCTCCAATCAAGTAGCTTCCAAACCGCTCTACAACTATCATCAAAAGCAAGATCATCACTTTCTTTTTCAAACCTTGCCACTAAAGAACCCTCTATGAAATATGTTGCATCAAGGGGTGGACATTGACTATGATATCTGGTTTGTAGTCCATCAGCCCTGCCACCTCCTCTATGAAAAATGAGCTAGTGCAATGCCAATTTGAAAACACACCTTAATTTCATATTTTCATAAACATTGAATATGTGATTTAGAAATTCTTAACTCACATATTATACCGCTAAAGAAACTATTGCAATTTTTCAGAGTAAAAGGGAAGGATTGTCATTGCAATTCTCAATAAATGAATAATGATAAAAAAAAAAGGCTGTCTTAGAAGTCAAAGTTTATCAGGTAAAATTTTCATATTAGATTATGATCTACAAATCAAAGTTAATTATAAAGTGGAAAATCATTAGAAGAGGAACATACCATTGGCTCGTTATTTAGTAGGCAATAATCGCAGCAAAATAAGTGAATCCATCTGGGAGAACTTGTATCAAAAATGGAATCAACTCATTGACGTGTCAACCTAAGAACGAAATGTGGCTACGGAAAGGTGCTATATTATAGAGCTGAAATGTACCCAGGGTTGTTCGCGGTTCGGTTTGGACCGGTTTTAGGTGAAACCAAAAACCGATCCAATCAAAATTTATTGGTTCGGTTTCGATTAATTGTTAGCAAAAAAAATTCCAAAACCGAACCGATCCGATCCGATGATGAACGGTTTGGATCGGTTCGGTTCATTGGTTTCACAACTGTTTTTTTAGTAAATATCAATTGCACAACTTTAAATATATAGCAAACACATATGATTCACAACTTAACAATGCATAAAAATGGAAAATTAATAACTCAATTATAGCTTAATCATAAATTCATAATTCATAATTCATAATCAACAACTTAAGTACTTCTTTTTTTTAAAAAGCAACAACTTAAGTACTTAACAATGTAGAAATGCTTAAAGTAGTGTTTACTGTTTAATATTAGTACCATTACAAATTAATAATAGAAAACAAAAACATAATATATCTAACAAACATAAAAAGTCTAATTAACAATATTTCTTCAAAACATTTCTTTAATAAATACACACACACACATATATATATTTAAATATTTTATAAATAAATATATATCTTCGGTTCGGTTCATCGGTTCATTGGTTTTTAATTTTACAAACCGTGAACCGAACCAATCTTCATTGGTTTTTATCAGTTTGGATCGGTTTTTAACCGAATAACAAAAAAAACTAATCCAATTATTTTGGTTCGGTTCGGTTCGTCGGTTTCATTGGATTGATCCGATCCGATGAACACCCCTAAATGTACCTCTTGGAAACCCAAAAGCTTACTCAGTGACTGCAATAACATTAGACTTTGTAACTGACTCTTAAAGACACTTTAACCAAGATTAAAAGCACGAAATAAAACTGACAATAATGAATTATTTTTAACAGGTATTGGAAACCCAAAAGCTTACTCAATGACTCCTAATAAATTGCAATAACATTAGACTTTGTAACTAACTCTTAAAGACACTTTGACCAAAATTAAAAGCAGGAAATAAAACTGACAATAAACAATTATTTTTAACCGTTATTGGCAAATATCAAAATAAGCTATATTATTAATCATAACCTATCAACTAATCAAATGAGGAAAACATAAAAAAAAACACACACTAATGGGAGAGTATAGGCCAAGATGACATAGCTGGCATAAAACTCACCCAAAAGACTTGGGAAAGCAAACAAACCAAAAAATCTCCTCACTACAACCCAAGAGCGGAAAAGATAAACACAATATAAAGCTGAAATGTAACTCATGGAAAAACTCAAAAGCTTACTCAATAACTCTTAATAAGGATCACTACCAACAAACTTTATAGCTGGCTCTTAAAGACACTTTAAGCAAAATTTAAAGTCGGTTGTTGAGTTCTCAACAAAAGACACCTTATACATTAACCATTTTAAAATCTTGGACCACTTATCACTTTTCTTAACAAAAAAACAACAAAGGCAGGATCACTTGAAGGAAAACTTCAAGTTTGATATGAACCAAAATGTGTCCAGGTTAGTTAAAATTGAATACAAATAGAATAACACATGAATAAGATAAACATGTTCTAATATAAGCACAACGCTGGGGTTGGTTTATTTTTAAGCGAGATTGAATCTAGAGATTTGAAATTCATTCAGACTATATGCTAAAAAAGTATGTATTTCAACAAATAATAGGGAAATTGCAGAATGCATATATAGGGGGAGCTCAAAAGAATTGGAATAACCAAAAAAGAAGGGGAAAATTAGTAAAGAAAGCTTGAATCACTTTCAGACCGCCATTGTCTTCATATACTTAATTGAGAACTTCAGAAAATTAGAAAAATAAAAAAAAGGTAATCGACATAACCTATATTCACTTGAAGACGTTGACGAACATCATTTAAGAAGTGTAGTCCCTGCAAAATAGAATAAAAAATGAAAGGTGTTACTTTTTAGCAGATGATGAATTAATGATTATTTACGAAGACCTCAGTAAAGATCCAGATTTCAGTTAAAAAAAAGCTCTAAAGTCTGAAGGCATTCCCATGATTCACAAAAGAAATCAACAGTTTCAATCAATTTAATCCAAATAAAGGTGACTACATGAACATGAACTTGACCAAACTGAAATGCAAGAAATTTATCATTTAATTCACCAACAAAAATTTTATAAGAGACCAAAGAATCTCCATGAATGCCCTTGTTTTCCTAGAGACCAAAGCTTCCAGCAAAGTTAGCAAAGTTATCACATATAAAGTGGCAACAATTCCGTAAGGGATAGAAAAAGTTAAACTTTGATTCAAAATTTGACCAATAAAAAAAAACATTTAGATATATATCAGGATAAAATAAATAGACCAAAGCAATGATATTACTTCTTTATCAAAATCCTAAGCGCCAAGTATGTTTTTCTTTCACTTTTGTGAACTATCAGTGTATCATCAATCCAAAAAATAGAACCAAAAGATCCTTCTAAAAATTTCAGAGTGACACCAACCTCAAAATCTGAAGAAAGCCCATGCACCATACTCCAACAACTCTTCAGATAAATGATGAACTTTTTTATTTCAAGAAAAGTGAGAAAGGGGAGAATAGAAATCTCCCAAATAGAAGACAGAAGGCACAAAATCATACTATACATATAGGAATATCACATCCTTCTTTCTTTTGTAAGGTAGATCATGCGTGAACTGCATTTTTAATAGTAAATTGGTTATTAATGAATCTTTACCTCACTGGAAATGGGCCATTGCAGATCAACTGGGAGCTGAATCACATCATCAGATTTACTTCCTATCAGAATCGCCCTGTACAAAAATTAAGCACATTGCAAACATCACTCTCAACTTACACCTCTGCATCCATATGAAATTAAGAGAAGTTTGCCTTACCAACTTTTAAGACACCAACGGATAACGGATGTGCGGAGATGATTCACTAAACAAAATTCAATGAACAGAAATTGAAAGAACTAATCAACGAATCGAGCCCAAAATTGAAACTAATTGTACCTAATCTCATGCGACTGAAAACCTTGCAAAACAGTGAACACAACATCATATAGAATAAGAACAGTGATGTGAAAAATAAAAGAAATCAAAGAAGGAAAGAGGAGTCTTTGGGCTCACTGAAACGGGGTAGCAGAGATCAAGCGTCTGAAACCCCAGCGGAACATACGACACCTAAACAGTGAAGAAGAAAACTTACAATGACCGAACCTCAGCAGATCGCAAACGATATCAAGGATGATTTTGAACCTTAGCAGATCACAAACGAAATCAATTAACACCGTGATGAACCCATCCGAGGCGCACAGCAGCGAAGGAGCAAGAAATCCAACGCGGAAGAGCGGTGCTGAGATGAATCCAGTAAACAGCAGCGGCAGAGTAAGATATTGAGGGCAGGGGAAGCGGCGAAGAAATCGAAGGCGCAGAGAAAGATACCCATTAAACAAAACACTTGGAAGATTATTGTGCTGGGTTGGGAGAGAGATCAAAGTTGTGGTGAAGAAGAAACATGCGATAAAAGGAATGGAAGAAGAAAGTTAAAAAAAAGGTGAAAACAATTTCGTTCGTTTCAGATGAATGGAAGAGTGAAAGTCTGATGCAATTGGAAACCCAAATACTTGTCAATCAACGACTGAGATGTAATTTAAGTGAAATAAAATGTTTTTTTACTAAAATATCCATGCCCAACTTTAACAGTTTTTGGAATAAATTGTTGAATGACTTATTTACCCTTGATGCTGCAGAAACTCTGCTTTTATATATAGTATAGTATAGATAGATAGATAGATAGATAGATAGATATAGATATCACCGATCAATAATGAAATATTATCAATAGTGAGATACTCTAAAGTGGAGACTACAATCAAAACTATTTATAAGAATTTAGAATTGGGATTAAAATCATAAAAATTAGATCACATGCATCAAAACCAAATTTGACACAAACATTAGAGACAAAAGAACTCATTTAGCCTTTTTTTTACCGAAAAAAAGCCTTTTTAATAATTTTTTTGAGCCTTTTTTTTGGTACATCGGAAATTAATTTTTTTGAGCGTTTGATTTATGAGTTATGAGTTATGACTTATGTTCTACACAAAAAGATTTATGTCTTTCTATTCTAGTTTTTGGGTAAGAATAAGTAACCACATGAACACCTAATATTTTAAAGAGTTATTTCGTTAGTAATAATTAAGAATCGAACAATCAAATATTTGTATAACGGATGAAATGTTGACTTAACTCACTAGATCAAACAACTTGATTACCCACACACCTAATATATAATCTCGTACCGTGTAATTTCTTGAAATGTTCATGGTAAATTAACGTTTGAGAAAAGAAATGTAAAAATAAAACCTTTTCAGAAATTTAAATTAGGAAATAAGGTATTTGAAATGCATTCCAGAAATTTGAATCTCGTACCGTATAATTTCTGTTTTATTTTCCATTTTTATTTTTTGAAAATAATTTTCATTTTTCAATTTTAAATTTACAAAACATATTTGTTTTGATGTTCTGTTATCATTTCCGTTGTCGTCGTCGCCACATTTGCAATTGTCGCAGCTACTACAACCATCACCTTCGCCACCTCCACCTTCCCACTGTCACTGCTTTCAGCCCCACAGCACCGCCGTCGTCACCACCACCACCAACCTTATCACACGAGGGAAGGAACACTATAATTGAGAAATCTTCATTAGACTCAATTCAATCAGGTAATATATCCTCCAACCAACCAGAGGCATAAAGAAATTCATATACAGCCTTGTGACCAGTAGTTGCCATGTGATTAGGAGGTCATAAGTTCAAGTTGTGGACTCATCCTCTAGCAAATGCAAGGTAAGACTACTTCAGGGTTTTAAATTGCGGTTGCGGTTGCGGCCGCCGCGGTTGCGGACATTGCGGCGTGAATTTATTTTATCTTCGCACAATATGTAGAAAAACACCATAATTATTATAATTATTTGTTTTATGGCTTAAATACTCTAGAGGTCCCTGAAATTGTTCCCCGTACGAAAATAAGTCCCTAAATTTTTTTTCCTATTCCGGATCCCTAGAATTTTTTTAATCAAAATAGGTCCCTACTGGTGTTTCCAACTTATGCGGCTTAATTTTTGCAGAGTCATTAATTACACGTGGCTTTTAGATTTTTTTTAAATACACATGGATAAAAAAATAAAATTAAACATTTAAATTTAAAGTTAAACCCTTAGATTTAGGGATTTAGGGTTTATTAGATTTAGGGTTAATTATGTTAATAAGATTTTAATTTTAAATTTAAATGTTTAATTTTAATTTTTTAATCCATGTGTATTTAAAAAAAATATAAAAGTCACGTGGAATATTTGACTCATCAAAAATTAAGCCACATAAGCTGGACACACGAGTAGGGACCTATTCTGATTAAAAAAAAATTCCAGGGATTCGGAATCGGAAAAAAAAATTCCAGAGACTTATTTTCGTACGGAGAACAATTTCAGGGACCTCCAGAGTATTTAAACCTTGTTTTATTATAATATTTAACAAATTATTATTTAATTTGAACATTTTACATCATTCTAATTAACATTTTAAATTAGATTTAACAATGGAACAATATAGAGTATAGAATAAAAAAAAAAGAAGAAAGATAGGAAGAGAGGGAAGATAAACAACAGAAAAGAAACAGAACCAAAGAGAAAACAGGGGAAGAGAAAAATTAGGAACTGACTCAAGATACAGTGAAGAGGAGAAAGGCATGGCAACATAGGATGAGTTTCCTTTCCCTTCCTTTCAAAAACATATCCGTTCCAACCCCACCAGACTCACCTACGCAATCCTCTGTTCTTTCTCTTTACCTCCCCAATTTCCCCATAAACACAATCCTCTTCACCATTATTTTCTCTCATCTTCACTATTGCTTACAGCGGCCACCACATTACCACCACCGGAAATGTCGTTCTGAACTCCAAAAACTTCGTTCCAACCACCAGAAATGTCGATCTAACCAACTGATATGCCGATGCGGTTCTGTTGCGGGGTAAAAGCGGTTCTGTTGCGGGTAAAAGCGGTTCTGTTGCGGGTGTTGCAGGAGAAATTAAATCTCACCGCAATTGCGGCCCGATGCGGTTGCGGTGCGCTCCGCAACGGCAATATTGCGGCCGCAACATGTGTTGCGGTCCACAATTTAGAACCCTGGGCTACTTATAATATACCCTTTTTTTTCAACAAGCAAGGGTTGAATGCACAACAATGATCATAATTGAGTTTCAACAATTGATCAAATAACTTTTAAAGGAAAAGCAACCCTTCATGAAACAAAATGTTATTTCCACACTCAGTGCTAGTAATCCAGAAGATGAAGATGTTTTTCGAGCTTCTAGCATATTTAACCAGAAGACGATATGCATACTTAACCAAAAAAGTTATAACATGCATCAGGAGGAAAATATAGAGTACCTTTCACATCATAGAGACCACTATTTTCAAAAAAAATCATGAACCAACCAAGAAGAATTTCTTTTGGTGAATCATCTGTTATGTTCTAGCTCCAGTTCCAGTAGCCCCCTGCACATATATCTCCTTGAATAAAATATAACAGCTTTAATCATGGAAATTGGAAATCATTCCAGAGTAAGGAAAATGAAGGAAAGCATAAGAGTAAGGAAAAAAAACATGGGATTGAGAGAATGAATTCTAATACTGAATCAAAGAGAGTTCAATATATTCTACATGAGCAGTAACTTTTCACCACTATGTAAACATCTAAATATAATCTAACCAATCATAATAGCCTCTACCAGCTCAGTAGGATGAGAGTAATCCATATACCCGAGCAGACTTCACATGCATTGTATAATTCGACTACTTGAAAATTTTATTTACTGAACTAGTAATTTCAAATTTACATCATAGACAAAGAGAGCCTAATGTGGTACTTACAGGTGACCTATAATAAATGAAGGACCACAGGACCAATCAACCAAACATGGGCTTGTTTAAGTTAACAATGACTACGGACCAATACCATATATGATAAACTTCATATTTAAGCTCCAAATATATACAAACAAAAATGGTTCTATTCTTACTAAAAATGTGTTACTGCTACTGGAAGCCTTGTTATATTAATGGATCTCCATATACATCTTTAAGTGTCTTAATGAATGTATTAAATTTAGGCAGGTTGAAAGCATTAATATGCATGGATAAAAGATCCTTGAGAAATTTACCAAGGTAAGGCCGTAAGGCTGCAAAATTGAGAAGGAAGCCAAAGATAGACCTAAAACCTCTACTCCACATGAAAATGAAAAACGCAACAGTTGAACCCCAACCGAGAATGATAAATATATTTAAATAAATATAATGGAAAATATAATAACATCTGTGCATTTATTTTCAAAGAAATAATAATAATAACTTACAAGCTGGCCTAAGGAAGTGATTTAAGAGCAGAAGTGAAACAAAGACATAACCTATCCATCTGGGAAAGTAGGAGCGATACTAGCTTAACTATTAAGCATACTTCTTGAGTGGAAGGTACCGTGGACTTCATCTGAAGTATCTATCTAGGCAAATAAGCAACATGTAGTGCACCCTCATTCTCCTCTTTTCTTAAATTGTACAGCATCATCAAGGTTCTTATAAGCATACTAACTATATTGATTAGTTGGTAATTAATAACAGAATGCCAGCTATGACTGATGAGCTAGCATACCAGAATTCTAGCTATCACGTGGCTAATTACTAGACTTCTCATAACTATCATATACATATATACTCTGAACCTTCATCTAAATGCTATATACAAGTAAAGCTAGTGCACCTTCATCTCAACTCTGAACCACCTGTCAATTGAGCAAAATTGAGATGAAAACAAACCTGCATACTCAAATTCATAGAACTGTTCTCACAGTATTCATGTTATGTTATAGGCTACTTCATTCAGGTTTATAGTTTGAAAAAACCTTACTCAGATTGAAAGACTAGAACTCATTCCAATAACAAAGCTGGGGACACACACACATTTATAATAGGAAGAAAGAGACCTACAATGGAATTCACACTTACTTCACAAATCCCTTGAGGAGCCAGATCCTGAAATTTAGAATCTAAAAAATTCATCAAATTCTCCAATTATTTGATCTAAATTCATGTATAACAGAATTTAACTGCCTCTAAGGGCAGGATCCAGTACATCCGAGTACACATAACACAGTACTCTCACAGACTAACATACTATAATACTCTCAGCAACTACAATTTGTTTACGTGACCACCATTGTTACACTAAAGCAACTCTAAACACTGCAACAAAACTTCTCCTACAAAAAGGATAGTTATGTCACAATGAACAAATCAATCATTGCTATTGTTACAATATCAAAATGAACCTAACAAGTAACAACACATGACTTTTAGCTATGGAGAAAGTGAGCCCATTGTGTAGTCCATCATCCTTTTCCGTGTGTATCTATAATTTTTCCAGTAAACCTCTAGCACTCATTTCACGAAGAAGTTTCTCAGCCTTGTCATTCTCACCTTTTTCAAAGAGTGAATGAATAATTATTTCAAAAGTTATAGCATTAGGAATACAACCCTCATTTTCCATTTTTGACAGTAAGGCCAACGCTTCATCAAACAAACCTTCTTTACAAAGCCCATTGATCATAATGGTATATGTATGGACATCTATATGATAGCCTTTTCTCAAAAGATCCTGAAAAATCTCTTGTGCATCCTTCAATCTTCCACCTTTGCACGGTCCACCCAGAAGTATATTGTACGTCCACACATCGGCCTGAATACCCTGGTCTTTAATTTTCTTGATTAGTGCAATGGCTTGGTCAACATGTTGGCTTTTGCATAAAGCGTCCAATAAAGAACTGTAGGTGATTATATTGGCTGGTTGACCTCTAACATGCATCTCATCAAGAAGCTTCCAAGCATGAGAGACTCTCCCCGATTTGCATAAACCATCAATAAGAGAATTGTAAGTCACTATATCAGGAATAATCATTTTGCAATCCATTTCTGCAAGGAGATTCAAGGCTTCATCCACCATTTTAATCTTACATAATCCATTAATCATAATAGAGTAGCTCTGAACATTAGGAGTCACTCCCCTCCGAGACATAGCATTGAATACATCTTGGGCTTTATTCACTTCATTAACTAGGCAATACCCATCCATCAAGGAACTATAAGTAACAACATCAGGTTTCACACCTTGTTTAATCATCACAGCTAAAACATTTTTAGCTTATTTCACCTTTCCTTCCTTGCATAAAGCATCAATCAATATACTATAAGTATAAACATTTGGGTCGATGTTTTTTGTTGTCATTTCATCTAACAAAGAAATTGCTTGTTTCAATTGACCAACAATGCAAAAGCCATATATTAAAGCACTGTACGTGACTACATTAGGAGATATTCCCTTGGCAACCATTTCAGAATATAAATCAAAAGCATGACTTACAAGCTTATCTTTACACAGGCTATCGATGATGGTGTTGTACATTACCACATCAGGTTTAATCCCTCGCCCTTCAATCTGCCTAAGCAACTCCAAAGCAGCACTTGTTTCCCCCAATTTACATAGCCCATTGATCAAGGTCCCGTAACTGACTTGGTTCAATAGAAATCCCTGAGCTAGCACGTCATCATGAAATTGTAGTGCTCTTTGAATCTTGCCGTGAAGACAGAGACCTTTGATAAGTGTAGTGAAGGTGATGGTATTTGGGTGATAACCCCTCTTGAGAATGTTGGCCAATACAGAAAAGGCTGAAGTAATTTGTCCAAGATGACAGTAACAGTTGATCAAAATGCTGAGAGTAACAATGTTTGGCGCAATTCCACTAGATTCCATTTGGCGAGAAAGGGATATAGCGGTGGAGTAATGCTCCGTCTTGACTAGGAAAGTTAAAACCTTGCCGAATTCGAAGATGGGTGGGGTAGAATGCATTTGAAGCATGCGATTGAAGTGTGAGACGGCGTCACCAGGATTGTGAAAGGAAGAATGAAAGCGAGAGCAAGAGTGAGAGTGAAAGGAAAAAAGAAACGAAGAGCGCTTCAACCTTAACAACAATGACGACGACATTGTAAGAGCGGTGGAGAAGGAAGCAGCAGCGGCGCCCTAATAACAATAGATGAAGATGGATCCTGAAAAACCTTGTTTTGAACCTGTTTTTGCAACTAAAAACTGGTTTTGATTTTATAAAAATTCAAAACTAAAAACAAAATGAAGGAATAATAATTATTTCGAACTAATTAGATAAAGTTTAATATAAAAGAAATTATGTGTGTAAAATTATCTTGTTACGAATAAAAAAAAACTTCTTGGTCAGCCCCTACCGCTTAGTGCGCTGACTGTGGGGAGAGGAATTAGTCTCACAGCTGTCGGTTGTGTGGATACCTTGATCAAGACAAAATTCTGAGGTAAAGATCAAAGGTCTCTCCTCAAAAGTGCGACTCATAGAAATTGAATTCTTGACCTAAGAGTTTAAACAATCACTTTTACTACTACTGAATATATGATTTGACTAAATGAAATAATATCATTTATGTGCTTTTAATTGTTTGAAGAAAAAAAAAATTGTTTTCAAGAGCTCTCATACTCATGAATTTTATCTCAAACTTTATTTGAGATAAAACTTTCATTCTCCATGTGAAGACAGGATCACATTTTCAAATGATCATTACAAAATGGCTTAATCCTCATATTAGTCCCTGTCTTTGTGTCGCCGTCTGAACTAGGTCCCAGACCGGAAAAAATTGTGGATTAAATCCCTCTCTTTTAAAAACGTATGGAGTCAGTCCTCGCCGGAGCTCAGAGCTCCGACGAGTGATGATATGGTATGCTGACTGTGTAAATGAAGCTGACATGGCACTAAAAAAAATAAAAAAAAATAATTTACACATAATTTAATGGGTTAACTATCAGATTGGTCCCTGTCTTTGTCTCGCCGTCTGAGGTAAGTCCCTCCCCGGAAAATTTATTGCATTTGGTCCTCGTGTTTGAAAAACTTTTGGAGCAGATCCTCGCCGGAGGACGGAGCTCCGGCGAGTGCTTAAATGGCATGCTGACTGTGTTAAGTCGGCTGATGTGGATTTAAAAATAAATAAAAAATAAATAACATATCATCTCCAGGTAAAATATTTTTTATTTTTATTTTTATAAATAATTATTAAATCAATAATTTAAATAACATTTACATTAAAAAACACCAAATCAACCCAAAATCCCAAATTGACCTAAAAAACATTAAACAAATCCCTTCTTCTCTCTTGCTGCACCTCACCCAGAAGATGTGTTCTTCAACGCCACAACCGCCGCCGCCAACCACTTCCTCCTCCACCGTCCACAAACGCCACAACCAGACCCAGTCCACCACGCTTTCCACCTCTTTGTAAGTTTCATTTTTCCTCTGAGATTCCTGGATCGATGTTCACCAAGGCACGTCTTCAAGCAACTACCTAACGCTGCAAGCGGTGGGGAAAATAAGAGGAAAAGAAGGAAGAGGAACAGAACCAGTGCCTTTGCTAAAACTGAAAACTTGAACAATCTCTCTAACAGGATCAAGCCGTCGAGATCGACCACCCTCTTATGTGCTACAGCAACCGCATCAACGCCCTCAGTTCCTGCAACGGCCTCCTCTGCATCTTCTCCTATGCTCTCTGTTGCGCGAGGACCATGGGCGTTTTCGTCGGCGGGGATCTGCACTGGGTTGTGACTCGGATTTGATGGATTTGGGGGTGGGTTTGATGGATCTGATAGATTTGGGGGTGGAATTTATGTTTGGTGTTTGATGGATCTGCACTGGCGTTTTCGTTTCTGGGTGGATTTGATGTTTGGCGTTTGATGTTTGGGGTTCCGATTGTAGGTGGGGGTTTGGGTGGGGGTGGAGGTTTCAGTTGCAGGTGGTGGTGGTGGTGGTGGTGGTGGTGGGGTTGGGGTTGGGCCTTGGGGTTCTGGTTCCCCAATTCCTGTTTCAAATCAACAACATCAACTACCCATGAGTAGGAAGCAACCGTGGGGAAAACATTATAGTTTACATGAAGATGAAGAACGACAAGATGAGTTACATGAAGATGAATAACACTTTAATTTTTGGGTTTTAAAGTTTAAGGGTTGATGATGGAAAAAGATGATGAGGATGAAGACTTGCGGATTTTGTGTTTGGGAAATGGACCCTTGGCGAATTTAGGGATTTTGTGTTTGTTTCTGGAAATGATGAATTGAAAGATGAAGGTGAGATTGAAAATGAAGATGAATGTGAGATTGTTGATGATTTTGTTTTTTTGGTAAAGAATTGAAGATAAATGAATTTTTTATTCTAATTTTACAATACAAATTTAATTTGAATTGATAAAACCCGTCTTTCTATAATTTTTATTTTTCAGAATAATATGAGTTGTAATTTTTTTTAAATTTTAAATTTTTTTTAATCCATGTCACTTTAGTAAGCACAGTCAACATGCCATTTAAGCACTCGCCGGAGCTTCGAACTCCGGCGAGGATCCGCTCCAAAAAAATTTCAAAGACAAGGACTATTTACAATAATTTTTCCGGCGAGGGACTTAGATCAGACGACGACACAAAGACAGGGACTAATATGATGATTAACCCTAATTTAATTAACATAATTAACCTAACTCTAATTCTAAACCAAAACTAATTAAACAATCTTAATTCCCCCCAACTAATCTTAATTCCCTAACCAACTACCCCAACTCATCTTCTTCAGACTCAGAAACACAAAAGCTCACTTGTTCCACCTTCAGCTGAAACATTTGACCCACGGTTTATCATCATCATTTGTTCCAGTCAAATCAACAAGCACAGAAAGCACAAACCTTGTTCTTCCAATTAAGGTTTTGGTCACGCTTTTGGCAGCAACAGCAAAAACAACCTATGAATTGTTATCACGAGATCCAGTTGAAACCAAGAAAAAAATGAAGAAGGAGAAGAGGAGACAGTGTGAAAAATGTTGAGGGTGGGGGTGGGTTTGTTTGCTCTGGTGAGTGATTTTTTTTTTTTTGAACAGCCAAATTAATGAATAAAAAAGGTAGCATTAAGGGATGCTTACAAACGTATATACACAGCAAGCGCCAGATCAGTCCAGGAAAAACAAAAGAGTACATGGGCTAGTAAAGAGAGAAGACGCTAGACTAAAAGAGACAGCAAAAATCAATAAATGAAGCTCCCGTGGGTTACAAGCATGACTTACAAGTTTATCTTTACAAAGGCTATCAATGATGGTGTTGTACATTACCACATTAGGTTTAATCCCTCGCCCTTCAATCCACATAAGCAACTCCAAAGCAGCTCTTGTTTCCCCAATTTTACATAGCCCATTGATCAAGGTCCCGTAACTGACTTGATCCAACTGAAACCCCTGGGCCAGCACGACATCATGAAATTGCAGAGCTCTGTGAACATTTCCGTGAAGACAGAGACCTTTGATAAGAGTAGTGAAGGTGATGGTAGTTGGCTGAAAACCCCTCTTGAGAATGTTGGCCAATACAGAAAATGCGGAAGTGGTTTGACCTAGGTAGCAGTAGCAATTGATGAGGATGTTGAGAGTAACAATGTTTGGCGCAATTCCACTAGATTCCATTTGGCGAGAAAGGGATATAGCGGTGGAGTAATGCTTCATCTTGACAAGGGAAGTTAAAACCTTGCCGAATTCGAAGATGGGTGGGGTAGAACGCATTTGAAGCATGCGATTGAAGTGTGAGACGGCGTCACCAGGATTGTGAAATGAATGGGGTTGAGAGTGAGAGTGAAAGTTACGAAGAAAAGAGGGATTAGGAAGAAAGGGAAAGCTCCTTAATCTTACAAAGAACATTGTAACACTGAAAAGAGGGATTAGGAAGAAAGGGAAAGGGTTCGCTCACTCAGATTTTGTTAAATGTTAAGGTTTAAAATTGGTTTGGGTCCCTGCAATTTACATATTATGAATTTGCTCACTACTTACTTCAGTTTTAGTCCCATTCTATAATTAAATGTTAAATGTTGATGTAGCTATTCACTATTCACCACTCCCACCTCTTCAAACTATTCACTATATCACAATGTTATTTATTTTGGTTTCTGAAATAAACGAACAAAACTAAAGGCCTAAAGTATCACTGTACAAGGACTCAAATTCTCTAAGGAGGAAAGATTTTCTTTTTTGGGATAAACGTGAAAATCGTCCCTGAACTTTGAGCGAGATTTGATTTTCGTCCCTCGCCGGAAAATCTTCCTATGGACGCCCTCCAACTACATTTTTTGTTTGGAAACCATCTTTGTCGTCGATCGAGCTCCAGCCGTCATGCCCAAGTGTCACGGTGAGCTGATATGGCAGTGTCATGTCAATTAATGAATACATGTGGATTTTTTTTTGTTTTTCATTTAAATTATAAATTTACCTCATCATAATTAATTTATTTTTTATTTTTAAAATGCAAAACATATTAATTAACATTAAATAAGTAAAACTTTGAATCTTCATCATTTTATCATCTTCATTCATCTTAACCTCCTTCTTCTCCATCAAAGCTTTCATCATCTTCATCGTAAAACTTCAATTTCAAAACCCCAACAAACAAGCACCAACCAAAAATATAAACCACAAATTCAAACTTCCTCAAACCAAAAAATCAGAAAATCAATGTTCCTCCATGCCAAAAAATCAGTGTTCATCAATGCCCAGAAAATAATGTTCATTCTTCAATATATTGCTTCCTGTCCCACATTCAATATATTGCTTCTTCAATATATGATTTTCTTGAACCACACCTTCACAAAGGCAGCCAAAACATACACAGCGGCACCATCACCACCTTAATGTAAATCTAGTCTTGATACATAAAATCCAAGCATTTAGTGAAAAGAACAAACTCATAAAACACCACCATCCAACCCATAAACAATCCAGAAACCAGAAACAACCATCCAACCCAGAAACCACGTCCCAACAACCCCAATTCCCCACCCCACTGCACCCCCATCCAACCACCACCCCAACAACACCGCGCCACCACTCTCAAATCCCAAATCCAGAAACAACAACTCAAAAATCCCAAGCCCACAACCCAATAATCTCAACCCAGAAACCCCAAATCCAGAATAACCCTAGAAAGAAAAAAATACCACAAAATTCATACAAATGAACAACCTTCACCTACACCATTGTGCCTCCCTTCTGGAAACATCCATTGCCTGACCAAATTTTGAAGCTTTTTTAGAGAACCAGAGTAGAGAAGAAAAATCCCCAAAACCCAGAAGAAGAAGAGGAAGAAGAAGAAGAAGGAGAACAAGACACCATCTTAGATCTCTCACCGTCGTCTCCAAATTTCTCTCAATCTCTTCCTCTTCTCTCCGATCTGATGGGTGGAGGTTGTTGACGTGTGTAACTTCTGAAAGCCACGACTTAGTAACCACTCGGCATTGTCGAAGAGGTTTGTGTCAAAAAGTATACTTTCAGCCTGATTGCTCAAACTGAAATTCCTAAGGGGGCGTTTGTTACAAGTTATGAAAAATGATACCCGGGTAAGAGGATTCCCGGGAATATTAAGATAGGAATGTTATGCCTGGGAATCATTAAAAAATGTGTTTGGTTAACAAATTTAATTCCCGGGAATCTCTTTTTATATTCCTGGGCATAATTATAAAACACGTTTGGTTAGAAATGCATATTCCCAGGAATAGGTAATGAAATTACCAAGTTATCCTTACTGTAAATTATGTACATATTTTAAATGGACTTATTAAAAATTGAATAAAAATAAAAATAACGTGATTATTATGCTTATATTATGAAATAAATGTATTTTTATAGATATTATTTATACAAACATTATTCATACATTGGTTTCGTAGTAAAAAAACATTGGTTATTCATGACTTTGCACGTAACTAAAAAACCAGTAAAAAAATTAGTATCACCAGAGTGCTAGAAAATATAATAAACTGGTTGTGTAACAAGCTGCCACATTTAAATAGGGATCATACATCAATCATAAGAACTAAAACTTGTGATCAATTTGGCAACACCAAGAAGTGTCACACATCCACAACTCCCTCCACTAAACTTGTACTGTATTATAAGTCCCCTATCCACATGACAACTTGGCTTGAAACCAAACCAACAACCCACCATATTCATGAACACAACAATCTAATTAAATCTAAGTGGAAAATCATTACTCAAAAGCAAATTCAAATATTTATTCAATTAGATAAAACTGCATAGATAGTTTAACTTAATAAAGACTTGTCCTAAACAAGAAATACAAATAAAACTAACTGGAAATAACTGAAATAAATATAGTTCATGCATAAGATTCCTACGATGAAGATTTAAGCAAAGTAGACACTCCAAGTTTTTTCATGCACCATTGTTATTTAAAACACAGCGCACAAAATCCGTCTTCCTTTCAAGAGTACGCATGGAGAAAAAGCAGTCACAAAGATTGTTGTCGTTGGTGATCAAGATAGCTGCCCTTACCACCTCCATCGGAGTTAATCCTTCTATTTCTTCCAACATATCAGCAACTTGACTCCTCCGATCAGCAGTTTGTTTCTCAGGTAAAAAGCAAGATGTTAGTTGTTGCATATTACCAACAGTTCCAGCATAAAACTCACCTAATTTGTTCAGAGAAGTGACTAAGCTCTCAGAAATGTCATCGTTGTGTGTGGCTTTTTTCCCCCCACGTCTTCCACCTCTAGATGCAGAAGCTTCAGATTGATTCATTGGTGCTCCTTCAGTTGTGCTATAGATAGGTGTTTGTGGAATTTGTGACTCAACATTGTGTTCATCTTCATTCAAGTTTACTTCAGGCTCACCCTCTCCTCCTTGTTGATAATACTCATTATACATAGGAAATGCAGCATCAGCTGGACTTTCTGCATGAGCCCCAGTTGCTCTGTCTTTCCCAAACACAATCTCCAAATTGTCAAATTGAGGAAATGGTTTTCCATTCAAACCAACAGCAGTGGGATGTGACTGCATTAAAGAGAAATAAAGCAAATAATTCATTCAATAAGAACATTATTGCTGAAAAAATAAAAGGAAACCATGCTATAAACACTATTGCTGAAAAATAATCATACCCAACACAACTTTGAGGTTATTCTTGTAAAAGGGATGTGACACATTACCTTACACCATTCTTTATAAATTTCCTTGTCCACTACAATCATCTTCCTTGTCTCATCCCAGCCAAAGCCGCTTGCATTGGGACCTAGCATGTCCTTAATGGCAAAATACTGCCTTTTGAGATGTTTTACCCTTGATTCAATGTGAGGGTTAGCTTTCAGCGTACAATTGGGAATATTCTTCTGAAGATACCTCTCCAATTCTTTAATGTACCCAGGTTTAAAAGAATTGGCATCAACCTTCCAGCCATTGTCAATCAAGTGCAACAAGCCTGCCACCAACATTGCATCTTCTTCCACGGTCCATTGTCGTTTTCTCGTTTGTTGAGTTTCAGATGACTCTTCCATCTATCAAAAAACTCATCAAGTATGGAACAAAATTAAGCACAACATATAAATAAATCATTATATTCAAATGCATTGATGCTTAAGTAAAAATGATAAACACTAATTGATTGGGTAGAATGAAACATATAAGCCAAATGTGAACAATACATTTAAATGAAAATTTACATAAAAAAAAGAAAAACAATTAATCACAAACATGACATCTTCTAATGATTTCCACCTCTCCATCTAGTAAACATTTCTAACGCTAAATTATCTCTCCATTGACTCCATGCATCACTTGGCTCCACGACAGTTATCCTATCACCTGGCAAGACTTCATTAGAGGACTCAACTTCATCTAAGTTTGATTCCAAAGGATCCACAGTCATTTCTTTACGAATATGGTTGTGTAGAAGACAACAAGCAGTTATTATCCTTCCTTGAGTTGCAACAGGATAGAATGACTTCTCTCTCAATATAGCCCAACGTCCTTTCAAAAGTCCAAAGCATCTTTCTATAACATTTCTAGCAGAAGAATGTTTCATGTTGTAAAATTCTTTTGGTGTAGTCGGTTGTGCTCCATTCCTCCACTCACTCAATTTTCTATAACATTTCTCATGTCTGGGTATCTTTTTTCCTAATCTTCTACCAAACAAAGGAATCTCCATTCCCACCCCCATCATTCCCGGGAATGTTTTACATACCCATGTAACAAACGCCCCCTAAGTATTTCATCCATGCAATTGGTCGATACTTTCCATACTTCCAATATCAGCAACCGTCGTTTCGTTGCTTACACCTATGACCTCGTGAAATCTGTTTCGAAATAGACAAGTGGACCTTATCGGATACCCCATTCTTTTTTCCTTGACCACTTAATTTTACTTGCTTCAATTTTCTAAGCTCGAGTCTATTCGACCGGTCGTATCATGCTGAATGTCTCACATGTTCTTCTTTTGTTTGTAAATGAGCCTTTTACTCACATGAAACATGGTAACTTGTGTCTCATGTTTTGGCTTTGATTCCGATAATATGAATTCAGCAAAAGTGAATTTGACCGCCAACAACACGCACTCAATCTCGCCTCTGATTTTGGATGCGAGGGGGAGGTTGAGCTCCTTCCCTCCTCCCATGGACAAAAGTAATCTAAACTCAAACCCCCCAAAACCTTCATCTCTTCTACTAATCTTCACAATGCAAAGGCCAGTAAAGCTTGTAACATTTACTCAAAACCAGAAAAAACCACCAGATCCAAGCCTAAAAGATGCAAACTTTAGAGGAGTGGATTTGACGGAATGACACGGCTCGTAGCGGATATCGAAACAACAATCCAAGTGGGGCGCAATGAAAGCAACTCCGACCGTCTCAGGATGTATCTGCTCCAACGGTGGGTCTCATGTTTACGGGTTGTGAGTTTGAGGTTTTAGGTTCAAGGTACACCCGAATCAAAGCGTATGAGTACCATCATACCTTAAGCTAGTGGGTTTAGGGGAGGTTCTGCGCATTTGAACGTCACCTCCATTTAGATTGTGGTACCTTTAGATATTGTTTGCTCTCGTTTTAATGTTTTATCATGAGAAGAACCTAATATTGTAAAGGACGATGGTGCTGCAGTAGAGGGGGTGATCATCCAATTTGTTGGGGCAGTGGACGTCCCAAGTCTTGTGTTTCTTGGAACGGAGGAGGAGGCGATCCAATCCTGTTTTGAGCATCTTAGAAGAACCCTCTTGGCGAGGTATAGGGCATCTTAGGGGCGCTTGACTTCATGGCTTTGCGTATTTGCATTCTGTTTGGTATTTTTTATGTTTCGTTCTTTTGTGTGGATCATCGTCATCTTGATGTATTTGCATTCTTGTTTTTTGCTTCTTCTGAGTCTTGACGTTGTATTGTGTTATCTGTTTAGAAGACTTGTTTCTCAACTCCTTTTAAATTCAATAAACTTTACTTTCAAAACAAAAGTTGACTTTTAAACTGAACGAAATAAACAATTGCAAATTGCTCCTACATAAGCTAATAAAACTTAAAAGTAGTCTTTAAACTCAAAGTAAGCTTGGAAAATGCTACCTTAATATTTGTTTTAATTCTACAATCACAGCGATTGATCATGTAATTAACTAATTACATTTGCCCATTTTGAATCTCTGACCATTCACTTTCTTTGGTGTAACCCAACATATTTACCACTGGCAACAATGACTAAGTCCCTCATCGTAGGTGCTCGCACAAAACGTTAAACGACTGAACACGAATTATATTATACTTCAAACCCATAGGTGGAGATCAAAACGCAGACCTCATGATTAAGAAACGAAGTGAGCAACTAGCCCATTCTTAAGTTATTTTAACATTCGCAACTAATACTATAACTGGCATCTTCATTTAATTTTCTTTGTTTTTCCCATAACAATTCATATCATAGGATCAGGCTTAGATTGGAAAGGTAAGACTATGCACATAATTTGCAGGACTATATGATATTAATGGACTTGCTTGGAATTCAGCTCTTGCCCATTTCTTGTTACTGCAGTAAATATGGAAGTCTCATTTTTTAGAAGTCTTTCACGATCAATTTAGCAAAGATGGAGTTGTAAACAAACCTGCATACCAATGAATTTCATAGTACTTATTTATATCATACAATCTACAGATCAACTAAAAAATGGTATAACAATACATCTCAAGAAATACTCAATTGCTTCGAATTATTCTCAGAGAAGGCTTGCACAATATTCATTTTATAGGCTACTTCTTTCAGGTTTATATTTTGAAACACCAAATTCAAAAACTAGTACCCATTCCAATAATAAAGATGCAGACACATTTTATAATAGGAAGAAAGAAGCCTACAATGGAAATTCACACTTAATTAACAATTAAAATATCAATTGCAAAGTCATCTAAAAATATGTAGAAAAAGCCAATGCCTTCATGTCTCAGTTTGTTGGCCAGTGCTGCAAGCCAGTTCCACTATCGATAAAAACTTTGTAGCCCTCTATGCACCAGAAGAGAGCAAGTTCCTTGAGGTACTGTTTACGTGGTTTTTTGGTAAACAAATATCCTCTTAGTTCGATTAAAGGAAGTTTAGATTCGGGGTCCTTTTGAGAAAACGCTTTGCCAAAGTATTGTGTGTGTAAGTGCTTTTTCGACAACACCAAGTTGGTTTAAACAGAACTGAATTTCATTAAACACGGGTCAATTACAAAGAAATCACATATATCGAAATAACATAAAAACTACAAGAGATAAGGATCTCGACAGGGAAATGCATAGAAGAACTGGGGAATTAACAAGCTTAAATGCAAGAAAACTAAAGTGTTGGTTCTGCAACATACTCCTCCATCATCACGTTTTGCTCTCTGAGTCTCATTGATGCGGACGTTTAGAGCTTTTGGTGAATTTTCAGAGTTTTCAGTTGGGAACCCTTCTTTATGCTACTGCTTCTTCTATTTATAGTGCTGTTCCTGCCCACGTTCTTGGCGGTTTTTCTTGGATGCATGATGGCTTCGTGGGTTTTGAATTTTGGCGCCATGCCCCACGTTCAGCCTGTGGTCTTCGCGCACGTGACTTTATTACCGCGTGGATGGTTCTGAGTCGTGGGCAACCGTTGCTATTCGTGGCATCGTGGGTATATGCACGTGCTTGTAGTTGCTTGTTACTCGGTAACTGCCTCTTCCATTAAGATGGTCGAGATTTCTTCATCTGCTGAGTTTGTCGAGATATAGCTCTCACTAACTTGACTTTGAGGGACACCGTATGCTGAGTTGCCGGTTTCGCCATAACCCTTGTTGTCGAGAACTCACCTTTGCACCATGGTGTCGAGAGTCGTAGTGCTCGTAATTTTAGCTTAACAGTTGCCCCCCAAGAATGTTGGTTGTCGACTGCTTTGGCTTGAAGACACCAAGCATTTTTGATCGCTGCCGTTCGATTCCAACGATTCAAATACTTTGTGCTCTTGACCATTCGATCTTCAAGTCCAATCAGCAGCCATAACGTCTGATGACTTCTCCACTAGCTGACAGTTATAGCCTTTTTAGGGCCATGATTTCGCCTATGCCAAAAAGCTGAGAAGTGACATGAGTTAACTAATAAAATAATCGCTTGGACCCCAAATTTTTATAAATTACTGCTCAATGCGGCCTGGGTTCCGTTTGCCCTTCTGTTTATAAATACCCTCTTGGTATTCCTCGTTCAAGCTTTACACTTTTCTCAAACCTTCAGCTTCTTCCCCCAGCGTTCTCACTTCATCTTCTTCCGTTCTCTCTGGAATATCTACCGTTTTCTTCAATGGCTTCCAATCCGGAGCAGACCATTCCGCTGGCCACTGAGCTTAAGCTGGATGAATCCAAGCGCGTGGCAATCCCGGAACCCCCCAACGAAGCAGAGAAGAGAGCTATCTGGAAATCCCAGGTACTCATTCCTTTCTCTGTTAATGGTACTTTACGCGCCATTTTGGGTCCTTTGAAAGTAGTAAGGCATGATAGGCCCAATAGTCTCCCTGAAGACCATGAATCATTTCATCCTAGCGTTAGGGGAGAGGAGCTTATTTTGGCATTTCAACCTTCTTACCGTATGCCATTTCTTTCTGACCCAAAATGAGCCTTTCGTTCAGCTCCTCCTAACTCCTCTGCTAACGACAAAGCCTACCTGAAATGGTTAGATAGGGTTGAGGAAGATAAGAGGCAACACTGGAAGGATGTCGGGATTCTCGACTTGATTCAGCTGTCGAGATCTCCAATCTCGTATAACCCTGCTATGTTGTTGAGTGCACTTTATTTCTGGGAGAGGTCCACCAACTGCCTTCATGTTCCCTTTGGCATGATCACCCCCACCCTCTTGGATGTTGCTGCTATCACCGGATTATGGCCCATTGGTGATGATTATCACTCTGCACCTGCCACTGTTAAACCCATCTCGATTCCTACTGACAACATTTCTTTTAGTCGATTCATTAAGGACCATTATGTCGAGAGTGGTGAGGTGTCTGATGCTGAACATGTCGCTTTCTTGCTGTATTGACTGTCTGCTTATGTTTTTTGCACCAAGTCTTTGCGTATTCCTGCCAAGATTTTGCCCTTAGCCAATCTACTTCACGAGGGTCGACAACTCGCTATGGCTAGGCTTGTCCTTGGCAACCTTTATCAAATGCTGAATGAAGCTGTCGAGGATATCCGGAATACCAAGACCGTCTCTCTGAATGCAGCTGGACCTCTTTGGTTGTTTCAACTTTGGTTGAATGCAGTTTTCAATCTCTTCTGCCGGCACAAGATAATCCACCAACTGTTTCTAACACCAGGATTGATGCCCACAGACTCGAGACCCTAACCCCAGCTTATGATGCGTCGAGTTTTGAAGCTGATTTTAGAAAGTACTTTACCATGTTTCTCGAGCTGAAACACTATCGTTCCAGTTTCTCTCCTTACAGCAAGGCTGTTCGTGGCCCTTTCTGGCTAAGGAATTCTTATCCTAATGCTTCTGATTCTGCATTGCCCAAGGAGCACCACATCACACTCTGGAGGACCCTCTTATCTCCTAGGGTTTTAACTGTGGGCTTTGCTAGCAGTGACTATACTCTATGTGGTTACAACCCTCAATTGGTTTCTCGACAGTTTGGGCTTAGCCAAGTTCTACCCAACACTTTATTTGACAAGAGTCTAGTCCTGTACCCCGGAGCTATTAAAAGGGCTTCTGCTTTCGACACGACTGTTCAGTTTTATAACAAGAAACTCCTCAACTTAAGCCCCTTCACTTACGCTCCTTCATATTATGCTACTAATGCTTTCAAAGCCTGGTGTTCTGAGTATTGGGCTCAAATTTCGAAGCCCCTCGTCGATTGTCTGCAATGCATGACAGATGCTTTTCTTTTGCAGAAGCAGGATCCGAAGAAGACCAAAGGTATGCACCTGGCAGAAATTCGATCTTTTCAAGAATTCTTTGGTGTGGTATATTACCCAACTCTTCGCCTTCGAGATACGGTTGCGAAAGCAGCTCAAGTATTAAGGCAAAAATGGGAATTTAAAGCCAAGAAATCTAAGTTAGTTGTTCCTCCTGGTGAGGAGGGTCTATCTTTTGTTATTCGAAAAACTGGCTTTAGGTTCCCATCTTTGCCTACGAGTAGGTTTGCATTGGCCTTTCCACCGGACCGGTCTTGCCTAAATGGGTTGACCATGTAAACATAAATGTGTTGGCCAATCAAGCTCTACCTCCTCGAAAGCGAGTGACTTGGACTAAGTACCACCTATGGAACTTTCCGTATCATGTGCCCGTCGAAATCTTCAACCACATATCGCTGAACATGCGTATTGGTCAAGGTAATACTTCGACTTGGCCTTGGTTTTCCTTGTTTTACTTCTTAATTTCTCTTTTGTTTACAGCCGAAGTCATTACTCGACCGGCTCCTCAAGTTATTTCCCCGGTGGCTCATTCTTCCAAGGATAAGCCAGTCGTGATTGAGGATGATGATGATGATGATGAGGATGATGATGTCAGTCTTGCTGACAAGCTCAAGGTACTTTCCTCATGCTTTTCTTTTCGATTTCTTTGGATTATGAACTAACATATTCTTCGACAGAGTCGAAAAAGGAAACCCAAGCCTGTTGCTTCGGCCAGTCAGAAGAGGGCCAAGGGGGCTGGTGTTTCCACCCCTAGTGGGGCTTCTAAGTTGGCATCTGATGCTCAACCAGAAGTCGATGACAAAGAGGGTGGTGGCGACGTCGCCATTCAGGTATGTTTTCCATTCTCGAGGGTACCTTGTGACATTTTTAACCTGTGGTTTCCTAATCTGAGTCATTTCTTGTTTGTTTTGTTTCTTTTAGGCTAGCGTCCATGAGCATTCCACTTCCAATCCTCCATCCCGTGAGACTTCTCCAGCTCCCAATCCTGCAAAATCCAAAGCTGAAGGTATCGAGAAACCTCTCAAAGCCGCATCCTCGGCTAAAAAGACTTCAACATCCGAGGGAAGGAGGAAGGTCAGGAGCAAATCTGGTCATAAGTCTCCCCGTCGTTCCAGAAGCTCTACCAACTCGAGCCCTTCCAAGGAATCTTCTTGCCAGGTATCTTTATATTTTTCATGTTTTGTTGGCTCCTCTAATATGCATTTTACTTTATCGAAAAGAGCATTAAAGAGGTTTTCCTTGTAGGAAACTCAAGGTGCAACCTCTCCCATTCGCGAAGCAGAACCTCTTCCAGGCAAGGATGATAACCCTATGCCTCCTCCAAAATCGACTGCCACTGTGCAACCTTCGCCTCAAGCCAAGGGTGGCTCTTCATCTCATGTGTCTAGTGAAAAGCTCGACACTTTATTTGAGGAGGACCCGCTGGCAGCTTTGGATGGCTTTCTCGATGGCACCTTGGGATGGGATTCTCCACCCCATCAAGCTGATGCCACTGCTGAGACTGCTCAATCTAGTGGGGTGACCAATTTTCAGCAAATCGAGGAGAGTATGGGTCGGCTGAAGGCTATTGTTTTCGCCAGTGGGTTTATCGACCAGATCCAAGTTGATCCTCAAGCGAGCCATGCTGCTAAGGAACTGCTCGTCTTCCTTCTTGGCCAAAAACTTGATTCTCATCAGGCTGCTGCTTTGGCCAACCTTCAATCCTTCTTAGTGGATGCTTCAGCCACGTTTCATCAAGTTAAGGACGTTGGTCAAGCTGTCAGCCTTAAGGAAGCAAAAGTCTCTTCTGGTAAAGCTCAAGTTGCAGCAATGAAAGAGGACTTCAAGAAATTCACTTCTAGGAAGGTTTTAATTGCAGATGAAATCTCTGAAGTCGACACTAAACTTGAGGAGCTGCATCGAGAGGTTGCCAGGTTGGAGAAAAAGCGAGCTGATTTGGTCGAGGAAGGCCCTGCTGTGAAGGCTCAGTTGGATGTGCTTACTAAGGACTCCAAGGCTCTTATCATCTCGACAAAAGATGTTATCAAGGAGTTGGAGGTTGACCAGGCCGTGAAGAAGGATCTCGATGCCAAGATTGCTACCTTCGCTGATCGTTTGAACTCTTTTAAATCCCTGCTTTAGGATTCTCTCTTATCAATATGTAATGATGGCATTATTTTAACCATGGCTTTCGATGCCAATGTAATATTTCGACAATGGTTTTGGCACGTAGGCCATATAATTTGACGTTTAATTTGCCAAGTCTTTTCAGTTTCCACTACGCATTTATTCTGACGGCTATTCACTTATTGTTGCACCGTTCAAACTCCCTTGCACCCCCTTACGTAGTCGTTGCTTGGTTTCTGGGGAATGAACCCATTTATTGCAATCTTATACCACGTTTTCTTGATTCAATGTAAGTCTTTGTTCATTAAAGGCCAAAGCTATTCACGATGGTAGTGGTAATCTACATGGCCTATGGCCATAAGATGAAGAGTTGGCAACTGATTGCCATTAATTAATGCATTCCTTTGTGGTTATACTATAAATAGAGCATTCTTGGTTACTTCTCTTCAGCAACTTCTTCAAGCTCTTCCTTGCCTTTTTTCCAGAATTCTTTTCCTGCCTTTACACACTCTTTCAACCATGGCTAGCCGTCGTGTTCTTAACCAGATCCGGAGCTTGGCCTTTGACGAAGACCTGTTTTGGGAATTGCATTCCTCCCTTTCTCCGGCTGAAGAGCTTACCAGGCTCATTAACCAGCTTTTACAGAGGAATATTATTGCCTCTGTAAAAACCCCTCTCCTGGAGTTCCTGGGCCTCATGCATGAAGCTGTACCCCTGTATGAAGAGCACCGGGAGCTTACTGCAAGAGTGTTCTTTGCTGAACACCAGATTGAGGAGAAGATGGAAGAATTTGAAGAGTTGAAGGCTGCTCTGAACCAAGCGGACCCTGAGGGGAATGTGGGAGCTCTGAAAGTCTTGGTGGACAAGCTCTCTTCCGCTGCCCGTGAGGAGCTGGATCTTCGACAGGAGAAATCGAGACTGGAATCCCAACAAGAGGATGTCTTGAGGCGCATGGAGCCTCTTAGGGCTAAATATGATAGTTATAGGGCCAATCCCCCTTTTTAAAGTTTCTTTGCCATAGTTGTAAATGCTCTATTCCAATTAATAAAACATTCGAGTTTGGCAATTTACTTTATTTATTTTCTTATTCTTGCTTCTTTATTCGATGCTTATTTCATGCAACGTTGGCTTATACATTTTTAAGTATTTGCCATTTACCGTTATTTGTCGATTTCGACCTCCTAATTCTTTAATCGAATAAGCGTTGTTTAAAAGTACTTTCTCGACTGTGAAAGGGCCTTCCCAGTTTGGGGCCCACTTTCCGTAGCGTTTATCCCTTTTATCGACTGGTAAGACAACCTTCCATACGTAATCACCGGGCATAAAAGATTTAGCTCTAACCTTTTTATTGTAAGCTTTAGCAACGCGATCCTTTTGCCTGGTTAAGATATCCAACGCCAATAGTCTTTCCTCGTCGAGATTGACTAATTCATCAAGCATAATATTCCAATAATCTTCACTTGGAATTTCCTCTTGCCTTTGGATTCTACATGACTGCAAATACATCTCTGCTGGTAATACCGCTTCTTGGCCGTACGCTAGTCGAAATGGTGTTGCCCCGGTAGCTTCTTTAGGTGAATTCCTGTAAGCCCAAAGCACTTGGCCCAATGTTTGATGCCATCTTTTAGGTTTTCGACCAACATGTTTTTTAATCAAGGAGATCAATGTTTTGTTGGCCGCTTCTACTTGACCATTCGCTTGAGCGTAATAGGGAGTTGAGGTTAGGAGTTTTATGCCCCAAGATTCCGCGAATGATGCCACTTTTTGGCCTACAAATACTGTGCCTTGGTCTGTAGTAAGTGACTCAGGTAACCCAAAACGATACACTATGTGATTCTGAATGAAATCGATCACTGTGTCCTGGGTATAAGGATGGCAATGGGTAGTGTCTGGGTAGGGTACTATAGTACCCATCCCCATACCCACGTTTTAAAAAATTACCCGTACCCATACCCGCGTGGGTAGCAACTTGAATGCCCGTCCCCGTACCCTCTGGGTACCTATATGCCCGTACCCATGCCCATTACCCGCAATTTAGCTAACCAAAATATATTTTTCACTATTTTTGTTAATAGAAAACAAAAAATACAATTAACTTTTTAAATAAAAAACACTAATATAAATACAAAAGATTATCTACGTAACAAATAAAATCATTCAACTAAGAATATTTTTTTTAGAACGAATAAGCAAGAAAGATATAACTTAATTTTTAATTTTGTATTTATAATATAGTCCTAAAGTTGTAGGTTATTAACTTACTAATTTTAAAAATAAGTGGAAGTAAATTAGCAATGATTATGAATACTTTAAATATTCACCTATTTTTTAAAATAAGTAAGTTTGAAAGCTATAGCTTAAGTTAATTTGTTCATATAATAATAATAATATGTGTGTGCGGGTATGGGTGCGGGTATGGGTACTATAGTACCCATACCCGCACCCATACCCAATACTTTTTGCGGGTAATTACCCATACCCAACCCCATACCCATCTAGCAGGTTTTTACCCTACCCATAGTGGGTATTTTTTGCGGGTACCCTATGGGTCCGAGACCCATTGCCATCCCTACCTGGGTAACATTTTGTAGAGGAATTGCCTCTACCCACTTGGTAAAGTAATCTATAGCCACTATTATGTACTTGTGTTGCCTAGAAGAACATGGGTTAATTTCGCCAATTAGGTCTAAAGCCCATCCCCTAAATGGCCAAGGTTTAATGATTGAGTGTAATTCACTTGCTGGCACATGTTGTATCCCTGCGTGTCTTTGGCAATCTTGGCACCCCTTGGCATACTCCATACAATCTTTCATAATAGTAGGCCAATACATCCCTTGTCGAAATAGAATCCATTTCATCTTGATCCCTGCCTGGTGGGCACCACATAACCCATCGTGAACGGCCGAGATTGCTACGAACGCGTCGTCTTCACTTAAACACTTCAGTAGTGTTCCGTCGACGTTTTTCTTGAATAGCTCGTTTCCCATGATGACATAGCTCATTGCCCTGTATTTCGTCTTTCTGTCTGTGGTACCCACAGGATTTTGCAAGTAATCGACAATTGGCTTTCTCCAATCATTAGGTGCCATGTTGTCAATGACTAGGACGTTGAGGTCAGAGGGGTTTAATTTTTCTTTGACTTCGATAAGCTCTTTTAGCCTATATTTATCGACCATATATCCTGACGCGATTTGTGCCAATTCATTGGCCTCTTGATTGTCTACTCTGGAAACATGGCCTAGCCTAGCGTCGTCGAATTTGGCCAACAGATTATTAGCTTTCGTGTAGTACTTAGCTAGATTTTCACTGATGCATTTGTATTCCTTGGTGAGTTGCTTTATTACCAACTCATAGTCTCCTTTTACGATAACATTCTTTGCCCCAAGGGCTATCAGGATTTCGAGGCCTGATATCAATGCCTCATACTCGGCCTCATTGTTCGAGCAATTCTTCTTAATCCTAAACTTGAATTTCGTGGGGATGCCCCCTGGGGATACTATGAACATCCCAATTCCAGTGCCATTTTTATGGCTGGAACCGTCGAAAAACAGCTTCCAAGGTTGGATGCCCACATAAGTTACCATTTCTTTAGGCAAAGTGTGATCTACTAGGAAATCAGCAATTGCCTGCCCCTTAACTGCCTTTAGTGGGGTGTAAGTGAGTGAATATTCGGTTAGGGCCAGAGCCCATTTACCAACTCGACTATGCAAGATAGGTTTAGATAACATGTGCTTTATTATATCATAGTGAGAAAAAACCATTACATCAATTGGCTTTATATAATATTTCAGCTTTACACAAGAGAAGTACAAGCATAAGCACAATTTCTCGATCATGGTGTATCGAGTTTCTGCATCATTCAACACCCTACTTAAGTAAAATATGGCTCTCTCCTTGCTATCTTCATCTTCTTGAGCTAACATGCTTCCAATGGTTCCATCTGTGGCAGAGATATACAGCTTCATTGGCTTTCCCCCTATAGGTGGTGCCATTACAGGTGGACTGGACAAGTACGCTTTGAGTTCATCGAATGCTTTCTGGTGCTCTGCTTCCTAACGAAACGTGTCTTCTTTCTTGAGTCGAAGAAGTGGGGAAAATGATTTGGTCTTCTCGCTGAGGTTGGAAATAATTCTCCTTAGGAAGTTAATCTTTCCTAACAATGATTGCAGTTGTTTCTTGCTGGTTGGTGGACTTGTGTCGAGAATGGCTTTGGCTTTGTTCTTGTTGATCTCGATGCCCTTTTTATGCACCACAAAACCCAAAAAGTCACCTGCAATAACACCAAAGGCACATTTAAGGGGATTCATCTTCAAGCCATATTTTCTCATCCTCTCAAAGGATTTCCTTAGATGCAACAAATGGTCATCCCTTGATGGGGATTTCACCACAATGTCATCAATGTAAACCTGCATGAAAGTTTCAATAAAATCATGAAAAATGGTATTCATTACCCTTTGGTAGGTCGCGCCAGCGTTTTTCAACCCAAATGGCATGACCACCCACTCGTATGTTCCCAAGGCACCAGGACATCGAAAAGCTGTTTTCGACACATCCTCTTCTGCTATGAAGATTTGATTGTAGCCTGAGTAACCATCCAACAAGCTTAAGTATTCATGACCAGCAGCTGAATCCACCATCATTTCAGCAATAGGCATGTGATACTCGTCTTTTGGAGTGGCAGCGTTAAGATCTCGAAAATCAATGCAAACTCTCGTCTTGCCGTTCTTTTTGATCACTGGAACCACGTTGGCTAACCAGTCCACGTATCGAGCCGTTCTGATAAATTTACACCTAAGGAGTCTTTCGATTTCTTCCTTGATTTTTACCAACACATCTGGATGGAACCTCCTGGGTAATTGCTTGACTGGTTTCTTGTCTTCTTTGATGGGTAACTTCAATTCCACCAATTCTCGACTGAGGCCAGGCATTTCATCGTAATCCCAAGCGAAATAGTCTTTGAATTCCTTGAGTAATTTCACCATCTTATCCTTTAATTCTGGGTCAATAAGAGCACTGATGTATGTTGGCCTCTTATCTGAGCCATCACCCAGGTCCACTTCTTCCAAAGGGTCTTGTGCTTCCATTTTCTTGGACACGTCGACCACTGGCTTTTCGAAGCCTAATGGGCCGTCATCGTAGATGCAATCTAGCCTCAAATTGCAAAGGTCCTCGAATTCGCATTCATCGACGCTCTGCTCGTTTTTCCTTATGCACATGTTATCCTTATGTGCTTTCACCTCCTCCTGAGATGTCATTTCGACAGGCAGAATTGAGGCATTGGCTTCGTCAGTAGCCATTTCTTTGGCTATCCTTGCGGCCTCCAAGGCCGTCCTTATTCTGTTTTCGGCTGCGTAAGCCGAAATTCGAGCTAGGCTCGAATTAATCATCTTTAACTTCGTTTTGCCACTCAGTTGTGGCATCCTTTTCTTCATCGCTGTGCCATCCACTCATGGCATCAGGTTTGTATGCTTCATTAAGGTTTAAACCCCTGATGGGATCCAACGTCACCGAGTACTCCGAATACGGGTTGGAATATTGAGAGGCCACTGTGTCTAGAGGAGCAATTGTGGCTAAACTCTTTTCGAAATTCTTCTTGCTGACGTAACCTGTCTCCGCTAAGTAGTAGCTCTGATCTGCTTGCACGTTCTCGATGATTCCATCTGCTTTCCAAATGGAAATACGTTGGTGCAGGGTTGAGGGCACTGCCCCCACGCCGTGGATCCATTCTCTCCCCAATAGCAGGTTGTAGTTGGCTTTTGAGGGCACCACGATGAACAATGTGGAACGGGCCACCGTTCCTACGGTTATGTTCATCATAATTGCTCCTAAAGAAGAACCTGTCTTCCCTTCGTAGTCAGAAAGGACCATGTCGTGAGGGATTACTACGGTTATGTGAAGGTATGAAAAACGGTAGAAAGGGGGGGTTTGAATAACGTTTTCAGTACAAAACTACCACCTTAAAGATTTTAACAAATCTTTTCGAGAACTAAGTGCAAAAGATAGAGATAGAAAAGCACACAAGGATTTTATCCTGGTTCACTTGATAAATCACTCAAGCTACTCCAGTCCACCCGTTAAGGTGATTTCTTCCTTCTTAGAATGAAGGCAATCCACTAATCAGGTAAGAGTTACAACTGCACTTGAAACCTACAAGTGACTAACAATTACACTGACTTAGCTCACACTAAGATTCACTCTCTTAGTCTTCTCTAGGATCCGATCAACCTTGATCTCCTAAAGGAAAATCAAACAACTGTTTGAGGTTGGTGTTTACAAGGGTTTGCTTCTGAATAAGCTGAGTGTAAACTAAAATAAATTACAAGATGAAAGAAAGCTTAGAATATATCTTGCGCGTGTGTATTGCTTCTTGTATATTTTTTTCTTCTAGCCGCTTCTTTCAATCTTCAGCCTCTATATATACTCCAAGGATTAGGGTTGAGCGTTGCATGGGAAATGCTACCGTTGGAGGGCAGTTCTGGAAAATCCAGCTTCTGCTGTGGCTGAGAACGTTAGGTAGGTCGTCAGGAAGGTACACTTGCTTTTGTACTTGGATAGCGACTTGACCTTTTAACCTAGGAGACTTCTGATCAGAGGAATGCTTCGTATTGGAACTTGTGAAGCCGGTTGATCAGAGTCAGAGGGATAGCACAGATCCTCTGACCATTGTATCTTCTGATTCTGAACTCAGAGGGAAGAACATGGCCTTCAGAGTTTCTTGCTTCTGGACTTCAGAGTTTCCACTATTCAGCTTCTGGATCTTCAGAGTCTTCTACACCATCGGAACATCTGAACCTTCAGTGTTTCTTGGTTGTCAGAATTTCTGGATCATCAGAGCTTCTAGCGACTGAGTCCTCATCAGAGTTTGTATAGCTTCAGATCTTCTGAAGCTTTTCCACTGTTCATACTGAACATGGTGAATGCGAAAGCGTTGCTTGGGTTACCCTTTATACACAGTGCTTCTGATTTGTGTGAAATTGAGTCAGGGTCAGAGCCTGTAAATAGCACACTCAGAAAAACACGTTAGAGTACCACAATTGTTCATATCAAAAGGTTAACTTGTAATCATCAAAACATAGAGTTGTACTACTAGATCAAAACTTGATCTTACAATCTCCCCCTTTTTGATGATGACAAAACTAAGATTTTTGATGAACAATTCTTAAACATTAAACTGAATTCACTCAGAGTTTAGAGATATAGAATAAGACTTATCCTGATGTGAATAGTTTATCTTGCTCATTCTGAATTCAAGTTACTGCTTGATTCTGAGCTTAGCTCCCCCTGAATCTAATACTTGATGAAAACGTTAGTAAAGTCTAGATTCTGAGCTAAATCATATAAGAGTTCAGAGTGAAAAGCTTATGACATAGATGAAGAACGAATAATCAGAGCGCATAAGTGATCAGAGTCATGGACAAGGTATCAGAGTCTTGGGTATCAGAGTCAACTTAGAATCACTTCAGAAGAAGTGAAATGTATTCCTTGTATTTGCCCAGTGACACATCTATGGTCATGAAGGTGGAACTCTTAAAAATCTCCAAAAGAAAAATAAGTCACACTAACACATCTTACATCAAAAACTGGGTTTACTCCCCCTTTTTGTCATAAGCAAAAAGCTTGGGGTGTGAAAAACTTAGCTTGAAGTACAAGGTACTTCCCCCTTAGAGAAGGTCTAAGTTGAAAGAAAATGAAGACGATGTAAGAATCAGAGTGAGGCGATAATAAATAGAAGAGTTAATGCAAGGGATGAACGTTTACCACCGGTCAAGTGAGGAAATAGAAGGGTCAGTTACCAAGTACTTAACCTCGAGAAACTGTAAGAGCATTAACTTTCAGAGAGAAAGTGAAGCCTATAAAAACGTTGGAGAGAAAGGTAAGCTTCACACCTCGAATAATATTCAGAGAAAAAAAAATGGCATCATACAGAATGGCATTAGAAGAGCTCAGAAGGAAGGCGTTTGAGGAAGATATGTTCCTCAATATTAGGCATCCCGATGGTACAAAGACCATACAAGAGCTGACGAAGATACTGCTTGAAGAAGATCTTGGTCCAGAGATGGAGAAAGATCTGAAGGAGTTCCTCTGCTTCGTGGAAGAGATTCAGGAGCTGTGCCAGCGGGAGCTGAATCTGCTGGAAGAGAAGGAGACTGTGGAAAAGAGACTTAAGACGACAGAAGATAGTCTAGAAAAAGATGATCTAAGCATCAAACTTGGCAACATAGAGTATGCATTGGATCGTCTGGAGAAGGAAAGAGTGGAGCAGCGCCAAGAATGCAGAAGAATGAGGAAGGATCCTCCATTCTAGATATAGGGAATAATGTATGATGGAAAGAATTATGATGTAAACATAGAACAATTATGAATAAAACAGGTTTTGCAAACATATGTGACACAAATATATATAGATATATGCATATAGAATCACAAATGAACAAATTAAAGTAAGTAAATAAGCAGAATTTAAATAAAACAACGTTAAATAAAAAGGAAAAGGAAGAAAAAGAAGAGATCCTAAAAAACTAAGATTTGGCAGTACGGCGCAGAAGTTCCATCATCATGTGCTTCATCTCAATCAGCATGGATTCATGAGTGTCAAGACGTTGTTCCATGATGTCGAGTCTGGATGAGCTTGTCGGAGTAGAGCTTGAAGGAACGTTCTGAGCAGCTTGAGGTTCTGGAATGGAAGCAGAAGCAGCAGGAGTAAACAGAACTGGTGCAAGTCGCTCTGCCTCAGCCTCAGCTTCAAGACGTTCTGCCTCAAGTCTGGCTTGTTCAGCCTGAGCTGCTGCTTGACGGGCAGCTTCTTCTTCTTGTTCTTTCTGTCTCTTGGCTTCTTCAATGGCTTCAAGAAGCTTGGTTCTCTGTTCGAGTTCATGAAGAGCCACCCTCCTAGCAAACCTTTGCTTTGCAGCCTCAATGCTCTGACGTCCCTCTGCATGCAGGAGCTGCAGCATAACGGGAAACTGAGCCACTAGCCAAGTGCTCAACTCGTTCCACTCATCAGCCACATTTTCAGCATTCTCACTGAGGTCAGTCTGACCGTGCACATTGCGGAGCCTCAAGGAGGCTTCATGATTGAAAATATTGATGCACTCAGAGAGAGATGTGGGTTGAAGGTGAGTATAGGGAATGATGGAGAGGTTGGGTGCAGGAGAGGCTGGGTGATTGCTGCTATGAGCTTCAGAGGCACCTTGTGGAGAACCAATGTTAATTATGGGAGCATTGGGTTCAGAGGTTCCACGGTGAGGGTCTGAAGTTTCAACCAGAGGGTGAGGTGATCTAACCGAGGATTGGTTAGATACTGATTGTTCAGGTTCAGGGTCTGGTTGAATTGGCTCTTGTTGGTCAGGGACAGGGTGAGCCTGTTGGACTAAGGGGTCTGCCTCTTGGATAGGATTGGCCAAGATAGGTTCATCTGGGTCAACTAGACGTTCAGGTCTAGGGCCAGGATATTGCCTAGGGCTTGGACAGGTAAGGTAATATTCTTCCAAGGCAGATACCTTCTCTTTCCTAACCTCCATGAATTTTCTAAGTGATTCAGAGGTATTGGAGGGAGGAGAGTCAAAGACATTGATGGGGAAGGATACAGGTGTGAAGGCTGATGAAGAGTCTGTATCCGTAGTTCTGACAGCAGGACGTGCTGATGCTCTGGGAGCAGAGTGATCAGACGTTCTGGGTTGTGGTTCTGTTGGTTTGGGTTCTGGTTGGTTGGGGATGATGGGTTCAGAAGGTAATGGGTCGTATGGAATGGTAAGGAGAGAGGTTGGATCTTCTGACCTAGAGGATTGGTTCTGAAGCAAATTCCAGAGTGGTGCTTCAGTAGGAGAAGGTTGAAAGAATGAAGATCTTGGGGAATGTGGTGGAGAGGTGGTTTGTGCGGCTGGCTGGGATTCATGAATAGGAGTGAGGGGATTTGAAGAGTGTTGGAGTAAGGCAGAAATTGGGAGTGCATCAAATAAATTCAAATCATCATCAGAGGTAAGTGCAGGCTTACTTGTATGTGCTGATGATCGAGTCACTCTGGCAGGAGGTTCAGTCCTTCTGACCTCTGCAGCAGCTGGTTCCACCCGAGTAGGCTTCACCACAATTCTGACTTTCTTCTGCTTCTTCTTTGGAGGACCATCCTCACTATCATCACCATCATCATCATCAGGCTTGCTCTTCGCCTTCTTGACCAGAGGGACATCAGATTCCTCTGAGGATTCGTCCAGAACCATCTTCCTCTTGGTTTTCTTCTTGGGAGGAGAAGGAAACTCTGGAGCTGGTGGAAGTCTGCTGACGAAATCATCAAGGTCAATCTCGAATCCTTGAGCCCTGAGGTCTTCAACATAGCATCTGATGGCTTCAGGATGGTCTGCTTGAGTCCACAGAGGGTAGTCATTCAGAGGCATTCTTCTTCCTCTGATCTCAGAAGATGTGTCCTCATGAGCAGGAGCAATCTTCTTCTGGACCAAACCCATCTTCTTCAGAGAGTTGGCAGTGAAGACATCGCTAACAATTGTGCTCAAGTCCTCTGTGCAACCAGCATTGATCAAATCTTGCACCAAGTTGCTTTCAATGAGAAAGTCTGAGATCAGCCTCCCAAAAGGGATATATTTGATGGCTGACTTGATGGAGGAGGTGGTGCGAGACTTCCGGATGCATTCCTTCAAATAGGAGAACAGGAAGTAGGGAAGGCAGATCTTCTCCTTGTCTTGAATGAAGAACAGCATCGCCTTCTGATTGAAGTTGATGTAGTCTGGAGAACTGCCCTTTGGTCGTTGATTGATGCAGTTGAGCAGGATCTTGTGCCAGACCCTGAGTTTGGGTTGAAGGTCCATCACTTTGTAGCTCGTCTTGCCCGGTTTGAAGGTGGTGTACAGGGCCTTGTTGACGATGTCCTTGGTTCTGGGTTTCAGCTTCGATTCCGTCAGTGAGAACCGATACCCATGAGCAGTTTCTGCACCTAGCAGATTCACGAATGACTTCTCCGTGATGATGATCTTCCTACCCAGTATGTAAGAGACCACCTGAGTGTCATCACAATCAGCGTGCTTCCAGAATTCCTTTACTAGCTTCTCATACACCGGTCCTCGAAGTCGATTGAAGTAGTTTCCCCAACCTTGAGCTTGGACTTCAGGACGGAGATCAAACCCATTTGCAGCCAAGTTGTCGAGGTTGAATCTCCATTCTGCCAGGACTTGGAGTTCCTCAGGAGGAAATACACAGTGAACGGCACAGCCCCGTTCTGCAATAGGAACAATCTCCTCTTGAGCTTGAGCTTGTTCTTGTGCTGGGTTCTCAGAGCCCCGTTGACCCGTTGCCAAACCGACTACCATGTGAGGGAACTGAGGTGCATCTGCAGTAGATCTTCTGGTTTGTCTCACCATTTTGAAGAGGTTGAAGGTTTGAGGTAGAAGATGAAGTTTGAAGGATGAAGAGAGATCGAGAGAGAAATCACGAAGGAGGCGGTTTTGAAAAGCAGGGAGTGCGAGAGTGAAAACCGGAAGTGAGAGAGAACGTGTGTGTATAGTGGGTTTTATCAAATAACCGTTGTTGATTCAAAGAGCACTTTAAGATCAACGGTTGAAAATTAAAGATAGACAGTAACAGTAAAATACACAATCACACACAGGAGATAAGCATATCTACACGCAATCACAACAGACTGTCACACGGGCACAAGGAACTATGCATCAGAAATTCTGACGCACGTGTTGTTGTCTCAGCTTCAGAGTCAGTACCAGTGGGCACACACACTCTGATTGAGTTACCTTCTGGACTAGACATCTTCTGATCAAGAAGTATCATAGTCAGAGGTTCTGATCTATCTTCACTCTGGACAAAAGTCCATGTTTAGATTTTTCAGAATAAAATTAAATCTATCTTCAGCTAAGGGCTTTGTAAAGATATCTGCCCATTGATGGTCAGTATCAACAAACTTCAGAAGAAGTACGCCCTTCTGCACATAATCTCTAATGAAGTGATACTTTACCTCAATGTGCTTTGCCCTTGAATGCAAGATAGGATTCTTGCTCAACGAAATTGCAGCAGTGTTATCACAATAGATTGGGATATTGCTCTCAAGGATCTGATAATCCTCCAGCTGATGTTTCATCCAGAGCATCTGAGTGCTGCATATTGCTGCTGAGATATATTCTGCCTCTGCAGTTGATAGTGCAATGGTTGATTGCCTCTTGCTTGCCCATGAGACTAGATTGCTTCCCAGAAATTGACAATTTCCAGAAGTACTTTTTCTCTCTGTTCTATCTCCAGCATAATCAGCATCACAATAACCTGAAAGCTTATACTCTGATGTTTTCTTATACATCAAGCCAAGGTTAGTGGTGCCTTTCAGATACCTTAGGATCCTCTTAACAGCAGTTAAGTGGGTTTCCCTTGGATCTGATTGGAAACGAGCACATAAATGAACACTAAATAATATGTCTGGCCTAGATGCAGTTAAGTACAGAAGTGAACCTATCATGCCACGATAGAGCTTCTGACATACTTTACCACTTATATCTTCTTTTTCCAGAATGCATGTTGGATGCATTGGAGTCTTGGCCACTGTAGATTCCAGCATATTGAACTTCTTCAGAAGTTCTTTAGTGTACTTGCTCTGATGGATATATGTTCCTTCTGGTGTTTGATCAACTTGTATTCCCAGAAAGTACTTTAATTCTCCCATCATACTCATCTCAAATTCAGCCTGCATCATCTCAGAAAATTCTTTGCATAGAGATTGATTAGCAGAACCAAATATAATATCATCAACATAAATTTGCACAATTAAGATATCATCTTTATAAGTCTTGCAAAAGAGAGTTGTATCTACTTTACCCCTTACAAACTCATTCTCCAGAAGGAATGAGCTAAGTCTCTCATACCATGCTCTGGGAGCTTGCTTCAGACCGTAGAGTGATTTCTTCAATTTGAACACATGGTCTGGTTTCTTTTCATCTTCAAAACCTGGGGGTTGATGAACATAGACTTCCTCTGAGATATAACCATTTAGGAAGGCACTCTTTACGTCCATCTGATGTAGAACTATGTTGTGATTTACTGAGAAAGAAATCAATAGTCTGATTGCCTCCAGTCTTGCTACTGGAGCAAATGTTTCAGTGTAGTCTATTCCTTCCTGCTGGCTGTAGCCTTGAGCAACTAGCCTTGCCTTGTTTCTGACTACATCTCCTTTCTCATTTAGCTTGTTTCTAAATACCCATTTCGTTCCAATAACATGGACATTCTCAGGCTTCTTCACTAAGCTCCAAACATCGTTCTTGGAGAATTGATTCAATTCTTCTTCCATGGCCAGAATCCAATCCTTGTCCTGAAGAGCTTCATCTATGGACTTGGGTTCAATTAAGGACACCAATCCTTTCAGACTTAGCAAGGTCTCTTCAGAGGGTCTGAAGGCAGATCTGGTTCTGACTGGTTCATCTTTGTTGCCCAGAATCAATTCCTTAGGATGAGCTGCAGTGATTCTGCTCTTCTTCAGAGTTTGTGAGTTAGAGGGACCAGCTTCTTCCTCTGGTTCATCTTCCTCTGGCTCAACTTCCTCTGGAGCTTTGCCTTTGTCAGAAACATTAATGCTTAAATCTGCAAACTTTTCAACTAGCTTTGACTGGTCAGAGTCAAGCTTATCATCAAATCTAACATGAATAGATTCTTCAATAGTCTTAGCATCAGTATTATAAAATCTAAAACCTTTAGATCTATCAGAATAACCAAGTAATAGACACTTAGAAGATTTAGCATCAAATTTATGCAATCTATCCTTAGTATTGAGAACATAACAAACACAGCCAAAAGGATGAAAATAAGAAATGTTGGGTTTTATGTTCTTCCACAATTCATAAGGAGTCTTATTCAGAATTGGTCTCACAGAGATTCTGTTCTGAATGTAACATGCTGTATTTACTGCCTCTGCCCAAAAGTGCTTAGCCATGCCAGTTTCTTGGAGCATGGTTCTAGCCATCTCCTGAAGAGTTCTGTTCTTCCTCTCAACAACACCATTTTGTTGAGGAGTTCTGGGACAAGAGAAATCATGTGTAATTCCATAGGAATCAAACAGACTCTCAAACTTGTCATTCTCAAACTCTCCACCATGGTCACTTCTGACACGCACAATTCTACAAGCCTTCTCGCTTTGCACTTGAGCAATGAAGGTAGAGAACACAGCATGAGACTCATCCTTGCGGGTTAGAAACTTTACCCATGTCCAGCGGCTATAGTCATCAACGATAACCATCCCATATCTCTTGCCACCTATAGACTCAGTTTTCACTGGTCCAAACAGGTCGATATGCAGAAGTTCTAACGGCCTTGAGGTTGAGACAACATTCTTTGCCTTGAAAGGGACTTTTGTGAATTTGCCTTTCTGACATGCTTCACAAAGAGCGTCTGAAGCGAACTTCAGATTGGGTAAGCCCCTGACAAGGTTTAGCTTGCTCAGCTGAGAAATCTTTCTCATACTGGCATGCCCTAACCGTCTATGCCATACCCACTGCTCTTCATTAACAGACAGAAGGCACTTCACATTCTGAGCCTCCAACTCAGATAATCTGATCTTATAAATGTTGTTCTTCCTCTTGCTGTTAAACAGAACAGAGCCATCGATCTGACTTACAGCCCGGCAGGACTTTTGATTGAATATAACATCATAACCCTTGTCAGCTAATTGACTTATAGACAATAAGTTATGTGTTAAGCCGTCTACCAATAAAACATTATCAATGCATGGACTACTATCTACACAAATAGTACCAGTACCAATAATTTTACCCTTTTCATTTCCTCCAAAGCCAACTTCGCCTCCAGGCTTAAGTTTCAGCTCTCGGAACATACGCTTTTCTCCCGTCATGTGACGCGAGCATCCACTGTCCAGATACCATGATTGGTGTTTCAGTGGAGCTATCAAGGATATCTCATTTTCATCGTCAGAGTCTGGATCTCCTTCTGATTCTGAGTCAGAGTCAACAGCTTCCTTTGACTCTGTTCCTTTGTCTTTGACAATAGCCATGAGTCCTTGGACTTCACCATCAGAGTCAACATCCTCTGACTCTGATTCATCGAATGTCACCATCAGACTCTTCTTGGTCTTGAAGTGCTTCTTTGGCTTCTTGTCCTTCTTCAATTTTGGACAGTCACTTTTGTAGTGCCCTGATTCTTTGCACTCAAAGCAAGTGACTTCCTTGATTGATGACTTCTTCTGACCTGAGGATTCAGACTTTCCTCTTGCCTTTCCAGAGCCTTTGAACTTGCTCTGCCTGTGCTTCCAGATGCGGTTGAGTCTCTTGGAGATCAGAGTCAGCTCATCTTCATCAGAATCTTCTGATGCTTCTTCAGATTCTTCTTCTTCAGCTTGAAGAGCCTTTGACTTCTCAACCTTAGCCTTTTCAGATTTGGATTTCAAGGCTATGGACTTTTTCCTCAGATCTTGCATCTCTGAGCGCTTCAGCTCATGGCATTTCAAAATGCTGATGAGTTCTTCTAAACTCATATTCTCAACATCTCTCGTGAGCTCTATTGAAGTCACCAAAGGCATCCAACTTTCAGGAAGACACCTGATGACCCTTATGACGTGATCTTTTGTTGTGTAGCTCTTGTTGAGAGGACGTATGCCAGCTACAAGCAGTTGAAATCTGGAGAACATTTCTTCAATGGACTCATTTGGCTCCATGATGAAGGATTCATACTTTTGGATCAAAGACAATGCCTTTGATTCTTTGACTTTCTTGTTTCCTTCATGAGACATCTTCAGAGAATCAAAAATGCCTTTAGCAAACTCACGATCTGTAATCTTCTGGTACTCCTCATAGGAGATAGCACTTAGAAGAATTGCTCTTGCTTTATGATGTTGTGAGTACAGCTTCTTTTGATCTGCAGACATCTCTGACCTTGGGATCTTTTTGCCATCTGCATCAACTGGACGCTCATAGCCATCCACAATAATATCCCAGAGATCTGCATCGAAACCCAGAAAGAAACTTTCCAGTCTATCTTTCCAATATTCGAACCTTTGACCATCGAACATAGGAGGCTTTGCGTTGTAACCATCTCTTTGAGTTTCACTGGTGGTGGCTGCCATTGTTTTTCACACCGGCCCGGATCACTGAACACTGTTAGGTGTGGTAATCAGAACTTGCGCTCTGATACCAATTGAAGGTATGAAAAACGGTAGAAAGGGGGGGTTTGAATAACGTTTTCAGTACAAAACTACCACCTTAAAGATTTTAACAAATCTTTTCGAGAACTAAGTGCAAAAGATAGAGATAGAAAAGCACACAAGGATTTTATCCTGGTTCACTTGATAAATCACTCAAGCTACTCCAGTCCACCCGTTAAGGTGATTTCTTCCTTCTTAGAATGAAGGCAATCCACTAATCAGGTAAGAGTTACAACTGCACTTGAAACCTACAAGTGACTAACAATTACACTGACTTAGCTCACACTAAGATTCACTCTCTTAGTCTTCTCTAGGATCCGATCAACCTTGATCTCCTAAAGGAAAATCAAACAACTGTTTGAGGTTGGTGTTTACAAGGGTTTGCTTCTGAATAAGCTGAGTGTAAACTAAAATAAATTACAAGATGAAAGAAAGCTTAGAATATATCTTGCGCGTGTGTATTGCTTCTTGTATATTTTTTTCTTCTAGCCGCTTCTTTCAATCTTCAGCCTCTATATATACTCCAAGGATTAGGGTTGAGCGTTGCATGGGAAATGCTACCGTTGGAGGGCAGTTCTGGAAAATCCAGCTTCTGCTGTGGCTGAGAACGTTAGGTAGGTCGTCAGGAAGGTACACTTGCTTTTGTACTTGGATAGCGACTTGACCTTTTAACCTAGGAGACTTCTGATCAGAGGAATGCTTCGTATTGGAACTTGTGAAGCCGGTTGATCAGAGTCAGAGGGATAGCACAGATCCTCTGACCATTGTATCTTCTGATTCTGAACTCAGAGGGAAGAACATGGCCTTCAGAGTTTCTTGCTTCTGGACTTCAGAGTTTCCACTATTCAGCTTCTGGATCTTCAGAGTCTTCTACACCATCGGAACATCTGAACCTTCAGTGTTTCTTGGTTGTCAGAATTTCTGGATCATCAGAGCTTCTAGCGACTGAGTCCTCATCAGAGTTTGTATAGCTTCAGATCTTCTGAAGCTTTTCCACTGTTCATACTGAACATGGTGAATGCGAAAGCGTTGCTTGGGTTACCCTTTATACACAGTGCTTCTGATTTGTGTGAAATTGAGTCAGGGTCAGAGCCTGTAAATAGCACACTCAGAAAAACACGTTAGAGTACCACAATTGTTCATATCAAAAGGTTAACTTGTAATCATCAAAACATAGAGTTGTACTACTAGATCAAAACTTGATCTTACATTATGTTCATCATAATTGCTCCTAAAGAAGAACCTGTCTTCCCTTCGTAGTCAGAAAGGACCATGTCGTGAGGGATTAAGTCTGCTTCAGTTTTGCCTAACTTCTTGAGCATAAACTTAGGCATTAAATTGATTGTGGCCCCTCCGTCGACAAGAACTTTGTTGACTCCTTTTTCGTCGACTTTGGCCCAAACGAATAACGGCTTCAAGTGGCTTTTCATCTGCTCCGTTGGCCTCTGGAAAATAGCTCTTTCGTCTTCGACGGATCCTTTTTGCATCACGTAGTAACACAAGGGGTTGTCATCTGGCTCCTCCTCGTCGTAGTAGTCTTCTTCATTCTCGGTGACCTCCGAGATCCTGTCGAATTCAGCGGGTAAGATAGATACTATGCAGATGATGTTAAGATCTTCCCCATCGCTATCATCGAAATCGTCGAGCATGTCTTCATCCTCGTCCTCAGCCACATCTTTCCCTTTTTCTTTGGCCGGGTTTGGGGGCACAACTGTTCCCTGTTTGATAGCGTGGTCGAGCTGGTTGATGATTGACGCCACACTAGGTTCCTTGTAAGGGTTTTCTTCCGGCTTTATGTCCCATAATGAACGGAACTTGCCACCTCTTTCTCTCTCAGCTTTTCTTTTCCTTAGGAAACGTCTGAATTGAGTCCTAGTCATTTGCTCAGGAGCATAATAATTCCCAGAGCCATAGGAATAGTTCCGCGACACACGGGAATTGTTGATGTAAGATGACCCCTAGCCTAAGTCTATTTTCTGCCACTTGGGGTATGGTTTTGGTCTTGGGGGTGTTGGCCTAAACCATTGATTCTTTGGCAAACCAGCATCAGGGACATAAGTCTTGTCCTTGATTCTTGGCTTTTGGCCTTTGTGGCCATCGAGCTCTTGATCTCTTTCAACCCACTCCTCGTGGGGATATTTCAACCTTCTAGACACAGGAATTTTGCTCTGGTAATGCCTCTTCATCTCAGAATCTTGATAGGCTTTAGCTGCTGACTTGTCGAAAACGGCACTACATCGAGGACAAAGCATGACCTCCTTCTCGCTATCTTTGCTTCGTGACAAAAACTCGACAAGAGTTTCTCCTGCCTTGGGGTAAACCTCCTCTAGGCTCACCTCTGTCGCGACTTCTGGTTCTTCGACAGCCATGTTTTCCTCCTTTGCTTCCTCGAGTGTCAGGCCCAGATTCAGCTTCTCAGAAATGTCAACCATGCCAATGTAGAAAGGTTCCACGTAGTTGGCTTCAGCTACCTGCAGTGGGTCGGAGTCAATCTTCATTTGACTTTTGGCTTTTTCGTCATACTTGAGCCTTCCCGAGTCCAATGCCCCCTGCACAAGATCCCTGAAACGAACACATTGTGAGGTCCAATGACCAAAAAAGTTGTGATATTTACAATATTTCTTCCCCTTCCTTTGTTCAGGAGAAGGAAGTTTTTGGTCTTTAGGGACCACAAGCATACCATCAGACACAAGTATATCATAAATTGCATCACATTTGGTCACATCAAAAGTATAAGTTTTCACAGCAGGAATCGTGTTCTTGGGGTTTTCCTCCCCAAGTTTGTTTTCACGCGGTTTCAATGCTTTACAAATATAAGGATCACCTGGCTGAAGTTCAGCCAGATTGACATCGTTTAATTCGACGTCTTCAGGGACTTCTCGATAGACACACGGACTTTGACATACTGGATCAGCATCTAGGTATGCCACTTTTTCCTTCTTTGGCCACTTAGTGGTCTTGGCCCTCTCCTCAGACTTCTCGGCCTTTAGTAATTCGATGTGCCTCACTCTGTCTGCGAGTAGAGACATATCTCGAATATACTTAGTGTCGATTTTCTTTCTAATAGAATACTCTAGACCACCCGCGGCTAAGACAACTAGCTCATGCTCGGGGACATGGGTGAAACATTGAGATTTAAGCATCCTAAACCTGTTTAGGTAATCATCAATAGACTCTGCTGGCTTTCTTTTAACACTAGCCAGATCCTTCAAACTTACTTTGCACTCTCCCCTGAAGAACTGTTCATGGAAAATTCTTTCCAACTGAGCCCATGTGTGGACTGACCTAGGAGCGAGGGTGGTGAACCAGGTAAATGCATTCTTGGTTAAAGAACTCGGGAAGTACTTCATTTTCAAATTTTCATTGATGGCTAAGTCTCCTGCTTCGATTTGGTACCTGGCTATGTGTTCTACAGTGGACTCTCCTGAATCCCCCGAGAACTTAGTGAATTTGGGGACCTTCCAGCCTCGAGGAAGTTCTGATTCGAGAACCTCCTCTGTAAAGGCTGACACAAAATGGGGTCTATTCGCGAAACCCACGTTGAAACCATGTTGGTTCAACAATTGCTCCACCACAGCAGCAACATTTTGTTGCCCCCCAGCATTCTGGTGTCGAATTCTCTCTAGCACACCATCAGCGTGTTCTTCCCTGTTTACCATATACACATTTTGCAATGGTGGCTGCACTGCCTCGTACAAAGGGTTTGCCCTCATCTCTAGGTGTTGCGGTGCCTGATAGCGCACATGGGCAGGGACATGGTTAGGCAACGAGATTTGGTTAATCCCTGGTGCCGGTTGGATTTCGACTGGTGCCCCCAGGGCTGTCGCCAAACGATCCATCTGTCGTGCCAAATGCTGGTTATTGGCATTATTATTTTGGAGCACAGGGTTGATTAGCTCACCTATCTGTCGAGATAACATGTTAACCATTTCATGGTTACTATCATCTACTTGTTGCCTAATGGCTTGAAGTGAACCAGTATTCATACCTGTAGATAAATAAATTTGTGAACTAGATCCAGGAATAGGAGGGCTAACTCGACTCCCCAAATTCAGCATTGTTCCATTTGCCCCAAAAGGGGGTATGCTGAATGGAGGAACATTTTCAGGGAATGTCGAATACGTGCCTTGTATGCCTTGCATCATAGACGTAGGCATACCATAAGGCATGTTTTCCCTCGTAACCGTAGGAACAATTTGTGCCTGTACTGATGTAGATACAGGCATTTCTGCAACTGCAGAAATTGCTACATTCTGGGTTGGCATAGTGGTGCCATGCCCCATTCCAGTAGACACTTCTTCATTATTGTTACCACTACTTCCCCCAGGGCTGCTCTGAATACCCACGTTAGACCCTTGAGGAGAGGTTCTTCCTCGATTGCTCGCCATACTTATAGTCTTACCACTTCTCAGGTGCATATAAATCACAATCAAGACAAGTAACAAATACCAAATAGCATGCAGCAAACAAAACACACAAAACGCTTCTGTAAAACTTAGTTTTCACAAAAACGGTCCCACCAGGTGTGCCAATTTGTTTACGTGGTTTTTTGGTAAACAAATATCCTCTTAGTTCGACTAAAGGAAGTTTAGATTCGGGGTCCTTTTGAGAAAACGCTTTGCCAAAGTATTGTGTGTGTAAGTGCTTTTTCGACAACACCAAGTTGGTTTAAACAGAACTGAATTTCATTAAACACGGGTCAATTACAAAGAAATCACATATATCGAAATAACATAAAAACTACAAGAGATAAGGATCTCGACAGGGAAATGCATAGAAGAACTGGGGAATTAACAAGCTTAAATGCAAGAAAACTAAAGTGTTGGTTCTGCAACATACTCCTCCATCATCACGTTTTGCTCTCTGAGTCTCATTGATGCGGACGTTTAGAGCTTTTGGTGAATTTTCAGAGTTTTTAGTTGGGAACCCTTCTTTATGCTGCTGCTTCTTCTATTTATAGTGCTGTTCCTGCCCACGTTCTTGGCGGTTTTTCTTGGATGCATGATGGCTTCGTGGGTTTTGAATTTTGGCGCCATGCCCCACGTTCAGCCGGTGGTCTTCGCGCACGTGACTTTATTACCGCGTGGATGGTTCTGAGTCGTGGGCAACCGTTGCTATTCGTGGCATCGTGGGTATATGCACGTGCTTGTAGTTGCTTGTTACTCGGTAACTGCCTCTTCCATTAAGATGGTCGAGATTTCTTCATCTGCTGAGTTTGTCGAGATATAGCTCTCACTAACTTGACTTTGAGGGACACCGTATGTTGAGTTGCCGGTTTCGCCATAACCCTTGTTGTCGAGAACTCACCTTTGCACCATGGTGTCGAGAGTCGTAGTGCTCGTAATTTTAGCTTAACAGGTACCAGATCCTGAAATTTAGAATCTGAAAAATTCATCAAACTTTCATATTATTTGATCAAAGAAAACATCATTAGGGAACATCAAGGATCCTTTATTCAGATAGAAGAAACAAATAATTATATACCTTGCTGAAGAGTAGTGGTCGCTGCTGTCAAAGCTCCAATTACCAAAGCTGATATCATAGGGACGTACTGCATTTTTACAGTTTACTATCAAACATGTCAATGCTACTGAATATTTGTTTTATGAGCCATTTTAAGAGTTAGTGCAATGGTAATTACCCTTTAACACAGCTCTGGTTGCCAAAAATTGGTGAAGAAAATACTCTCATCCGGAAACCTTATGACTTAAGTGTTGCAGGGTGTGTATTTCCCCCATGGGGACCTTTTTAGTGCCAAGAAAGGGTATCGACCTAGCTATGCTTGGTCAAGTATCTTGAGTATAAAGTGGGTTTTATAGAAAGGTGGCTTGTGGAAGATTGACAATGGGTTGAAGGTTGCCTCATGGTAGTCCAATTAATTGCCGGGAAGATCTAACGGAAGAGCTTGGGATAAAAAAGGTGGCTCATCTTATAGATATCTCAACAGGGTCTTGGAATCGTTCCTTGATTGATTTCATTTTTTGTCCAGCTATTGTAGCTAATATTCTTGGTATTCCTCTTTCATCTAATGGAGGGGATGATGTGCTGATTTGGCCCGAGGCGGTGAATGGTAATTACTCTTCCAAACTGGGTTATAATTTCATGAGGTGGACCAAGGCCAGCTCTGTTGCTTCTTCTTCATCACAGCCTTCCTTGTCGGCGGGGTTATGGAAAAAATTCTAGAACTGGCCCTTCCGCGTTGTAAATAGGTAGCCTGGTAAGCGGTGTCTCGATTTCTTCCAACTCGGGATGCTATTCTTCGCCAAGGGATAGATGCGGAGCCAGTATGCCCTTTTTGCGAGGTGGAAGTGGAATCTGCGGATCATCTTCTGATCCATGATCCTATGTCCTGTTACGAGGCTTATCTGGTTTGTCTCTACCATGTCGCTGCGACTGGATCGGTTCTCGAATCTACACTAGTTTGTGCTGCATTTTTTGGGGGTTGCTGATAGTGACGCTATTGCTAGGTGCAGAGTGGGATTTATATGCTTTGGGAGGCTCGGAATCATATGGTTTTTTATGGGAGGAGTTTGTTAAATAACCACTTATCTCAAAAACTTAAGTTGGGTAAGGGCCACATGAATGATTTTATATTATATTCTAACAATATTAGAATTAGGGAGGCCTAACTCAACCCAAAAGCTAGCTCAAGAGTTGAAGGTTACTTTACCCTTTATAAGCACTTAGTTGGCCACATCTCTAGCCAATGTGTGACTCTAAACTGCTTGGAGCTGTTGCAGCAGCGGTTTACTGTGCTGATGAAACCAGGTGGATAGGAGAACATGGGGGCGCGACAAGGGGAGTTGCAGGTGGTGAATTGGAGTATTGGACTAGGTCTTTGGATGGTGTTGAGAAGCTAGATTTTGACGCTTCAGGTGATGGTAATGGCGTGGCAGGGTTCGGTATGGTGGCGCGCGACCAGGATGCCGAAGTGCTGGCTGTTGCGGGGTTGCACCCCATGCAGGTTCTCTCCCCTGTGGTGGTGGAGGCTTTGGCTTTCCGATGGTCTTTGACTTTAGCTTCTCAATTGGGGTTCTGACGGGTGTGCTTTGAGACGGATTGCCTCCAAGTGTTCCAACACTGGAAGAAACTGCCTGATGGAAATTCTTATTTAGTTTGTATCCTTGGAGTGTGTCATTTGGTTGCGAGTTCGTTTGATGTTGTTTTCATGTCTTTTGTTTTTATGAGGGACAACTCAGTTGCATATTATTTAGCTAGGAAAAATTCCTCCTATTCTGATTTCGTTTGGGTTGAGGAAGTTCCTCTTGCTCCTTTATCACTTGTAATTTCGGATGCTATGACTTCTATGTCAGTTTATTTATAATATGATGCAATCCTATTTCACAAAAAAATAAAATTAAATAAACACACTATTATTTATGACGATCATACCTACATACAGTATACATCAGATTTTGTTAGCAGGCAGTCACACACTTACATTAGATTTTCAGTTATTTCAAGAGGCAATTCATTAATCTATCATGAAATGATCGTTAACATGTTAGTAACATTCACCCGTAAGTGTTTGAGTACATTAGCACAGAAATAAAAAGAATGCAATTTCATTTATATAATAAGTACAACAGCTGAAGTATGAACCAGAAAAAAATTGCAGCAACAATTGCAAAGAAATTTACCTACCTATTGACCCAACCAACCACAGAGCATCAGAAGGAGTTCATCTCAAGGAAATAAGTCCTCCTCTTTACGAGCATTGTGGCTGCTGTCCTAAAAGGCTCTTCAAACACTGTTGAAAGCATGGACATATACGAAGAATACCAGTATATCATTAGTTCATAATAATTACTAGCACTAAATAATCAATAATTGGAAAGATTCTGCATATTGATTCTTGAGTCCACATATATAATGGATTAACATTAACACAGACATAGTAGATTTACCCAAAGGAAATCCAACACTTTTGTTATTTTTTAATAGAAAATTAATTAATACAAAATTGAGTCTCTTGGATTCTAAGAAGAAAATTAAGTTTTACCATTTATTTAATTAGTGGCTAATATGTGCCATTCTAAGGTTAAATACATACAAAGCTAAGACAAAAAAGAACATTTGAAGCTAGTATTTTGCTTTCTATACAAAGGGATTTGGTAAACTGTGAAAGTATAGAAAGAAAAGGGATCGGAATTCCACAAGGATCAATACACTTCACACATCGAGTTTATCATGGTATTAATGTATATCTACTTTCTTTAGCTTCTGTAATGCTGAGTATACCACAAAATGAAAAAGGCGAAGACAGTGTGATAAGGACTGGTCATGTTATTCCTACCACAGCGAATATACTTCAACTTACAAGACCCATTGACACACAACATCCTTGCACCAATCTAGGATTTTCTCCACTCATGCTTAATCAACCCAAACTAAGTTTTATGTATCTGGGCATAAAAAATGAAGTAGACACATCCCAAACAACAATTAAATAGACAAAATCGTAGGAAAACAAACCTGCAGATAGACACTTGGAAAATATCAACAATATGCTCCTTGCCAAACAGATACACCACTGGGTAGCCTTGAAGTTGAAGCCACCTGAAGCAAATAAATGCACTCAATGTGTTAATCACAGAATTAGAAACTACGGTGATTAAAAAAAGGAAAAAAAAACTTTAGCTATTTATTTTCATCTTAATATTATTCTCTACATTAACTAGAACTCTTTAGAACTGAATATTTCATTTCAGAACCAGTGTTCAGCCCAAGTAATTTACTTTTTGCAACAAAAAATATTCGATGAAGTAGCAAAAGAAAGTCAACACATACCTTATGTACAAAGCTGCTATGAATTTCAGCCAGCAAGAGATTAAGGCTAACAAAAGAAGACATACAAACTTCAGTAACAGTGCAAAATAAGACATTCAATCAATCACAAAATTATGAAAAAGAAACATAACCAACAATTTGATCTTAAGAGTGAGCATAAGCAGTATATACCCTGTATTTTGAACATAAAAATAATGTATAAACAAAATAGCTTCATGTCTCTGCATTGCTTAAGCTCCTAATACAGATTCGTTATGGAGTTTCCTATGCTCGGGTTAATAGTATTTCTCTTATTATGTATAATGGGCAAAGGAAGAACTTTAGAATTCATCAAGGCCAAGTACTTGAAAAAAACTAGAAGAGAGGAAAATGAGTGACACTTGGATTACAAATAACATAATGAAGAAAAAACTTATGGTTAAATGATGGAATTTATCCAAAACACGGACTCTAGAGTCTAGACTTTGCAGAACATGAGAAAGATAGTAAAAGGAAACAAAAATAGATAGATAGAATAGAATATTATAATATATATATACAACTTATCTCTGTCATGTTTGGTTTTTTTTTTATGCTGGTCTTTGTGTTAATTACACTATACTTTTGATCGCAATAATCTAGTGGTTCAATCATGCATGATGGAATCATTAAAGATTTGACCTTTTCGAACTTTGTCTGTAACTAGGAGGTCATAGGTTCAAGTTGCGGAATCAGCCTCTTGCAAGCAAGGGTTATATGGGCTACAACTTTTTAAAGTAAAAGCAACACTTAATAAAACAATATGTTAGTTCCACAACCAGCTGTAGTGATTCAGTCTCAAATGAAAAACTTTTTCAACCATATATTTTAGTCTGAAGTACAAAGATGTCTTTCGCGCTTCTAGCATCTTTAACCAGAAGACAGAGCTACTTTCATTATTCCGCATGCTTACTTAACCAAGAGTATAAAAAAATGTTGTTACCTGCATCTTGAGGAAAATGTAGCGTATCTTTCAAATCAGAGGCCAGGATTTTAAACTTTCATCTTGAACCAACCGAGTAGAATTTCTTTTGATGAATCATCTGTTATGTTCCAGTAGTCCCTTACACATATATCTCCTTGAATAAAAATTATTTGAACACATGGAAATCATTCGAGAATAAGGTAAATGAAAAAAACCATAAGAGTAAGAGCAAAAGATTGAGGGATTGAATTGTAATACTGAATCGAACAGAGTTCAATATTTATGTTTTCCATGAGCAGCAACCTTTCACTGCAATGTAACCATCTAAATATATTGGTAACTACTAACTATTCTAACCAATCCTAACAGCCTCTACTAGCTCAGCAGGCTGAGCAATGCGTATACTCCATCAGAATTCACATGCATTTTACAGTTTACACTTCGATTACTTGACAAAAGGGTGCAATTATATTTAAACATTTAAATTTCACTCTGGGGAAATTCTCAGAGTCCCCATCTCTGCTCTTATACCAGTACACCACTAGATCCAGGTGGTCATGATGGTGGATGCACTTCAATCTTCACTCTATACACAAACAACCTGCCGGTAGCAACGCGTCACAACCTGCCGGTAGCAACGCGTCGCTATCCGGGATTGATAACTATGATTCGTACAACATTCTTTTTGTCTCCACTGTCTAACAACCCCATCTCCCAAACAGCTAATATCCCAGCAAACTACCCACTTTTGATTCTGAGACACACACCTGAGAAAAATATAAAACACACGTCAAACACCAGGTAACATTAAAATATAGTCATTCAATCTCATTTTGACATGTTTTTGCAGTTTATGCAGTTAAGTGCTGAGAATATTACTAAATTCCATTCTAAGCACTAGTTATAAAATATCAGAGAGGTGAAGAACCTTGAGGAGGATAAGCAGCTAGAACTCGCAATCTACTACTGAGCTTATACACTTGCACTGTACATGAATGAGCAAACATTTGGAACTTCTATCAATTAAGAAAAACAATTCTAGGAACAATAAGAAGGTTAACAGCAAGATCCTTGGACCAGATGAGGGAAAATAATCTGCAACTATAAAAATCAGTTTTATCTCTGCAATAGGTGTAACTACCTACCATAATTAAGAATAAAAATTCAACTAAAGATAAGAAAAACTAGAGCTGTCAACTTTTACCACAAGAAAGAAAAAGTCACATGATATACATTAAAGATAAGCTCAATGTTTCTAATTCTACCATTAGTGGTACCTTTTAATTACCAAAAACATTGTAGTTTCAATAGTGGTACCTTCTGATTACATATAACCTTTTTTTTTTAGCAGTTTAAATAGTGATACCTTTTGATTACCAAAAACATTGCAGATAACCTCTTTAATGAGGGTTTTCAATAGTTAAAAGCAGATAATAGATTTATCCGAGCATCACTTTCATGTAACCGAAGGGTTGAATCAAATTGATAAGCTCCGATAAACTCTTTTAGACCCGTATCCAACCAGAATCAGGATACATGGGACCTAGTACATTTTTAATTGGCTTAATTTCATTATCAGCAAGTAACTTAAGGATATAAATAAATTAGAACGTCACCCCAAACTAAATTTACCATTGAATCATGTGATTTGAATTAACATAATCTTCATGCTTCATATGAGCACTAAGAATAACCATAAGAGAACTGGTATTGCCATATAGGGATCTACATGACAACACTCTTTGCTCCTCAGTATACAATCTACTGCTTCACAAAGACAAATAAAATAAAAATTGGATGGGTGTCTTCAAAACACGAAATAGAAAGCATCTTACCTAATCTTATTTTTCCAGTAGACCTCTAGCAATCATGTCATGAAGGAGTTTCTCAGCCTTGTCATTCTCGCCTTTTGCAAAGAGTGAATGAATGATTGGTTCAAAAGTTATAGCATTAGGGATACAACCCTCATTTTCCACTTTTGACAGTAAAGCCAACGCTTCATCAAACAAGCCTTGTTTACAAATCCCGTTGATCATAACACTATATGGATGGACATCTATATGATAGCCTTTTATCAAAAGATCCTGAAAAATCTCTTGTGCATTCTTAAGTCTTCCTTCTTTACATAGTCCATCTATGAGTATTGTGTATGTCTACACATCCGGCTGTATGCCCTGATCTTTAATTTTCTTGATAAGTGCAATTGCCTTGTCAACGTGATGGCTTTTGCATAATGCATCTACTCAAGAACTGTAAGTGATTATATCAGCTGGTTGACCTTTAACATGCATCTCATCCATGAGCTCCCAAGCATGAGAGACTCTCTCTATTTTGCATAAACAATCAATAAGAGAATTGTAGGTAACTATATCAGGAACAACCTTTTTGTAATCCATTTCCGCAAGGAGATTCAAGGCTTCGTCCACCATTTTAATATTACATAATCCATTAATCATGATATTGTAGCTCCTAACATTAGGAGTCACTCCCCTCCGAGCCATAGCATTGAATACATCTTGGGCTTTTTCACTTCATTAACTAGGCAATACCCATCCATCAAGGAATTATAAGTAACAACATCAGGTTTCACACCTTGTTTAATCATCACAGCTAACACATTTTTAGCTTCTTTCACCTTCCCTTCCTTACATAAAGCATCAACCAATATACTAAAAGTATAAAGATACGGGTCTATGTTTTTGTTGTCATTTCATCTAGCAACCCAATTGCTTGTTTCAATTGACCAACAATGCAAAAGCCATATATTAAAGCACTGTACGTGACAACATTAGGAGATATTCCCTTAGCAATCATTTCAGAATATAAATTGCAAGCATGGCTTACAAGTTTATCTTTACACAGACTATCGATGATGGTGTTGAACATTACCGCATCAGGCCTAATGAATTGGTTTTCAATCCGCCTAAGCAACTCCAAAGCAGCTCTTGTTTCCCCCATTTTACATAGCCCATTGATCAATGTCCCGTAAGTGATTTGATCCAACCGAAATCCCTGAGCTAGCAGGTCATCATGAAATTGGAGCGCTCTGTGGACCTTGCCGTGAAGACAAAGACCTTTGATGAGAGTATTGAAGGTGATGGTATCTGGGTGGAACCCCTCTTGAGAATGTTGGCCAATACAGAAAATGCGGAAGTAATCTAACCTAGATAGCAGTTGCTGTTGGATATTTGACGCCGAGCAGTAACGTTGAAACAGCAACTGAGTCACGAAATGAACCTGCAAGAAAATAAGCTGAGTCGCGAAAATCAATTCGCTGTCCTTGAAGGTTTTATTCCGGAATATCCAGAACACCTCCCCAGGATTAAACAGCTTCCTCCGGGTAGTCGGGTAACAGAACTGGCGAGAAATAATAATAATATTGTGATTGCTCAAGAACTGGACAAAGGTAGGGAAAGAAGAGAGGAGATGAGAGTGATCCACAATGTAAAATTTGTCCTCGATCTATATGCAGTCAATAAAGCTTCACCCCACAAATTATCAGGTGCAGAAGAGCTAACAAGTAAAGAATTCATCATATTTTTCAAAGTCCTATTTTTTCGTTCAGCTACACCATTTGATTCAGGAGAATAAGGAGGAGTTACTCATGTATAATACCTTCTTTTTTGTAGAAATCATTAAAGATGGTATACTCACCTCCTCTATCAGATCTAACTCTCTTAATCTTTCTATCCAATTGTTTCTCTACTTCAGCTTTATAAGAAAGAAACATATCAAAGGCATCATCTTTATTTCTAATAAAATAAACTTTGGTATATCTAGAAAAATCATCTATGAAGGTAATATAATATCTCTTACCACCTCTGGTTTCAGTATATTTCAAATCACCTAAACCAGTATGAATACATCCAAGAAGTTCAGTTTCACGTTCAAAAACAGAAGGACAAGATTTCTTAGTCAATTTCGTTTCAACACAAATTTCACATTTATCACAGGGTTTATATGAGCCATCAATTAAGCCTAAGTTATGCATTTTCTAAAGATAAGAAAAATTCACATGACCTAGTCTAGCATGCCATACATCAACAGAGTCAATCAAGTAAGCAGAAGAAGATCCATCATTTATTATTCCAGAAACATTGAGTACAAAGAGACCTTGGTCATAATATCCCTTCCCTATGAATACATTATCCTTGGTCATAACAATCTTATCTGATTCAAAAGAAATCTTTACGCCAGCCTTCATCAGGCGACCAACAGAGATCAGATTTGATCTGATCTTAGGAACATGAAGCACATTCAGTAAAGCAAGGGTCTTTCCCGATGTGAGCTTGAGAAGAACAGTCCCTTTTCCATGGACTCTAGAGGTCCTGGAGTCGCCCATATAAACCAGTTCTTCTCCTTCCTCTACAGGAGAGTAGGAGGAAAATGCATCTCTGTCACCACAGATGTGTTTGGTAGCACCAGAGTCTACCAATCAGATCTTCACATTGGAAACCATATTGACTAGTGAAACCACCCCAGCAACATCATCTCCTTTAACCTGATTTGAATCTGCTTTAGGAGGATTACTACTATTACCATTATTTCCATTTTGCTGGCGGCGTCTGCATTGATTTGCAAAATGACCCGGCTTTCCACAGACAAAACAACTCCTCTTGTTTGTGTCTCTTGTGTTCCTTTTAAAGGGAATGTTAGAAGTTTTAGGGATAAATTGACCAGGTTTCTTCTTAGCGTACCTGTTGTGGACAGATTTATTTTGTACCATGTTTGCTCGCAAAGTCAAGGCCTTTGATCTTGCTTGCCTTATCTCCCTTCTGCTGGTGTCTTCAATCAGGATGTGTGCTATGAGGTCATCAAGGGGCATCTGTTTCTCTCTATGCTTCAACTGTTGTTTGTAACCATTCCAGGAGTCTGGCAATTTGTTAACTAGTGCTCCAGCAGCATACTCATCAGGTAATTTGATGTTCTCACTTTTCAGGTCTTCAATGAGTTTGTGGTACTCATTGATTTGGGATCTCATGTCTTTGTCTTCGGTCATCTTCCAGTTGCAGTGGTTGTCAATGATGAAGTTGCGCTTTCCAACACTTTCAGCGGTGTACTTCTGAATCATTGACTCCCATATTTCCTTTGCTTTCTTGTAGGATCAATACACATCAAAGAGATCATTAGATAATGTACTGATAATAGTATGACGACATACCTTGTTAGCATGAGCCCAATTGTGTTTCTGTTTCTCAGTAGCAGAAGAATCTGGTTCAGGATTTGTGAGGGCATCTGCAATACCGTGCATGTCAAGAGTTGAGGAGATCCTTTCTTGCCACCTGCGGAAATTCTGGCCTCCAAACACCTCAATTTTGGAGATGTCAGGAAACAGCTTGGCGTAGGCAGGAATCGGGACGGAGCCAAGAACGGAGAGAGGCATAGCACCCTTTCCAGCGTTGGGGCTGCCATTCTGGTCACTGTCAGCGTTCGTCATGGTATAAAACCTTCAAGATTGTTGAATATTTGACGCCGAGCAGTAACGTTGAAACAACAACTGAGTCACGAAATGAACCTGCAAGAAAATAAGCTGAGTCGCGAAAATCAATTCGCTGTCCTTGAAGGTTTTATTCCGAAATATCCAGAACACCTCCCCAGGATTAAACAGCTTCCTCCGGGTAGTCGGGTAACAGAACTGGCGAGAAATAATAATAATATTGTGATTGCTCAAGAACTGGACAAAGGTAGGGAAAGAAGAGAGGAGATGAGAGTGATCCACAATGTAAAATTTGTCCTCTATATATAGCCAAAAAACCGTTAATTCCAAGGTAAGTTGCACATTAATTTTGGGTGATAACAATAAAAGCTCATGAGCAAGGTAAAGGTAACATAGTCAACTGATTGAGCATACGATAACTTCAGAAGAAGTGAAAATGTATTCCTTGTATGTGCCCAGTGACAAATCTATGGTCATAAAGATGGAACTCTTGAATTCTCCAAAAGAAAAAAGAAATCACACTAACACAGCTTACACATCAAAAACTGGGTTGTACTCCCCCTTTTTGTCATAAGCAAAAATAATGGGGTGTGAAAAACTTAGCTTGAAGTACAAGGTACTCCCCCTTAGAGAAGGTCTAAGTTTAAAAAGATGGAGAAAATAAAAGGATTAAAGAAAAGGTAGCTAATTAATGCATATGCAGAAAATTAAATGAGAGAGTGGAACGTTTACCAGCGACCAAAGAGTTAAATTAAAGTTAAGCATATGTTACCAATGAATAATCCTCGAGAAACTGCTTCAGCAATAACTTCTGGAGACTGAACTGAGCTTATAAATAGCGGTTAAAGCATAACAGTCTTCACATCTCATCTGCTTGTGAAATCAACATTGCAATGACATCCTACATAGCTTGCATCAAGAACTAAGGAAGAAGGCCTTTGATGAAGATCTCTACATCAATGTGCGGCATCCAGAGGATCCGAGTGTCTATAGTCTGACAAACCAACTATTAGGCATGGGCCTAAGGCCAGAAATGGACAACATCCTTAGAGGGTTCCTTGCGTTTGTAGAGGAGCTTCAAGATCTTTTCCAGCGGGAGCTGGATAACTCGGTCAAGATAGAAGCAGTGGAGACTGCACTGGAGACCATGGCAGAGGGTCCTGAGAGGCAGGAAGTGCGCCAGAGCTTGGTCCAATTAGAGTATATGCATCATCGTTTGGAGCTTGAGAAAGCAGCGATGCGTAGGCAGTGTAGATCTTTGAGGAAAAATCCTCATTTTTGAATGTATGAATGCAAATGTATGAATGATTTTAATAAAAGAAGCTTGTCTGTTGATTAATGCATACGTGTAAAACTAAGTAGCAATGAACAAGTAATTATGCAAGCACATACGACAAGAAAAAAGATAGTATGATAAAGAGAACATAGTTAAAGAAAAGAATTTATAATAACATAGTAATAAAATCAGAAGAAAAGAGAGTTCCTAAACTAAGGTTTAGTTGTCCTCTTCAGAATTTCTGCGCACATCTCTTGAAGACTCCGGAGAGGAGCTTCTTGAGAATCAAGTCTTCTTTCAATAAGGTCAAGTCTGGAGTCTGACTGAACTGGAGCAGACGGAGCAACTTGATCAGAGTGAGGAGCTTGTGCAGAGGTCGAGGCGATGTCTGTGACCGGAACAGGAGCGAGCACTTGAGCTTTAAGGGCTGCAGCCTCAACTTCTAATCTTGCAGATTGTTCCAGAGCATCAAGCCTAGCAGATTCACGTAGAGCTGCTTCATGCCTTGCAACAACTTCTGCTTTCTCTTTCTTCTTTCTCGTTTCTTCCATTATAGTGTAGAGCTTTTCCCTTAAGCGTCTTTCATGTAGAGATTGTCTTCTTCTGGTTCTGGCTTCAAATCTCTGTCTAGCAGCATTAATTCTGGCCTCTCTTTCTTCATTGTAGTGTAACATCATCTCATCAATCTGGTCATGCATCCAATTGCATAGACGACCCCAATCTTCAGCAACCAAGTTGGGTTTCTCACTGTGGTCAGTTTGACCATACAAGTTGCGAATGCATGTTGATGCTTGATCATGAAATAAGTTGAGGCAACTCATCAGAGTGTCTGGTTTAGGGTAAGTGTATGGGATGATGGACATATTGGTTTCAGGTGAGGGAGGATGATTACTGCTAGTGGCTTCAGAGGTACCTTGAGGAGAGCCAATATTCAGAGTCTTAGGAACAGTGGTATTGGTCTCAGGGTTTTGATTTGAAGTGCCAGTGTCAATATTAGGAAACTCAAAGTTAGCAGATTTGACTGAAGAAAGATTGGAAAGGGACACTTTGGAGAAATCCTTTTCCTTCTGAGGAGGAGGAGAAGAAGGAGGAGAGGGAGGAGGAGGTGGTGCTGAGTTCAGAGGGACCGCATTGATTGGAAAATCAGGAGCAACCAGAGGTTCTGGTCTAGGTCCAGGATAGCGGTTTGGGCTTGGAACTTGGATGAAATGCTCAGGAATCTCTGAGATCCTTTCACTTGCAATTTGAATGAATTGGCGATTAGATTCAGATTTGTTGGATGGTGAGGAAAATGGAGTATTGGTAGAAAAAGAAACAGATGGAGCGGGAGAGAGATTTTCTCGATCAGAGTGATCAGGTGATTTTGGTTCAGAGTCTGGCTTTTCAGAGGTTTGTGTTTCAAAAGCTTGTGTTTCAGAGGCTTGTTGATTATATGGAAGTATAATAGGTGAGGTTGGTTCAAAGGATTTGAGATTTTGAAGCATTTTCCAGAGGGGTTCTTCTTCAATGGAAGGTTGAAAGAATGAAGGCCTAGGTGGTGAGATGTGAGTGGTTGTTTGGACAACAGGTGTGGATTCAGGAAGAGGAGAAGGTAAAGCTAAGGTTGGAGTGGGGTTAGACTCAACATCAACAGCATCAGATTCATCTTCATCAGTAAGAACAATGAACTTACTTGAATTCCTGACTGAAGATCTGGTAACTCTGGAAGTAATTGCTGCTCGAGTAGGTTCCTAATGAATAACCTTTGTAGCAATTCTGACCTTCTTTTTCTTCTTTTGAGGTGGTTGCTCATCATCATCACCATCAGAGTCATTCTTTGTTTCAGCAGTATCCTCTTGCTTCCTCTTGGTCTTCTTCTTCTTGGGTGATTCAAAATCAGGAGCTTCTGGCAGAACTCTGAAGAACTCATCCACATCAATTTCATAGCCTTGCCTCTTCAGATCATCAAGATAGAACATGATTGCCTCTGGATCATCAGCCTTTGACCAGAGGGGGTAGTCTGTGAGAGGGACTCTTATTTTGCTGACTTCATCTGTTGTGGCAGTAGATTCAGCTTCAACTTTCATATCTATTAGACTCATCTTCTTCATTGATGTAGGAGTGAAAGCATCTCCAACAATAGTTGAGAGATCTTCAGTGCATCCTGCTTTGGTCAGAGCTTCTATCAACTTGCTCTCAATGAAGAAATCAGATAGTAGCCTTCCAAAAGGAATGTACTTGATTGTAGGCTTGGTTGAGGCTGCAGTTATTCTCGACTTTCTGATGCAGTCCTTGAGGTAGGTGAACAAGAAAGAGGTGAACCGTGCCGCCGCTCCTGATCTTCGTCGCGTCGTCGACGACGTGTTTCCATCGATCCTGATTGGTGAACCAAAAAACTTCAAGCGAAAACTGAAAACTGAAGAAAATTCACACAGAGAATTGAACTTCTCCAAATCAAATTGCAATCCACGTAGTCTGGGAATCAAAATCTACCGTTCCCCACAGACGGCGCAAAATGTTCCATCATGAACATTGAGATGAGGTATAGTACCTAAGGTGCAAGGAACGTGATATGAGATTCCTAGAGAGAATGAGAGCGTAACCGCTTAGAGAGAGAAAGTAACTGAATTTCAAGCTTGTTATTTCTCAAATGAGTTAAGAGTCCCCTACAATTGGTATCCTTCCCCTATTTATAGTTGGGGAAGTTGGGCCTAGCGCCTCCAAATCATCCTAATGGGCCAGCTGGGCCTCCGGGACAAAGGCCCAAGTCCTAGATGTGATCCTCGCCTTAGGCCAGCGCCCCTGGGCGAGGGGCCCTGGGGTCTCGCCCAGTCCAGGAAATGTTCATTTGCTATACCGAGAACATTAGTTCTCGAAACGCGTTCTTGAAACTAGCTTCCAGGTATAGAAGATGAAAATAAAAATCTGTATTTATGTTCCAGTTTTTGTTTCTCGGAAGACTAACTTAACACAAATTTCGCATTTTAAGAACATGGTAAAGAAGAAAAATGAGGGTATTATCCAAATTTACTAAATTAAAGTAAATAGAATTTGGGCTCATGGGGTGCGAAAATAAACCCCCAAACAAAATCTCCTAGTTGTTCTTGTGTCATGATTGTTAGAATTTTGTAAGTTTGGACGTATATTCGTAAAATAGGTTGAATGGATAACTTGAAATTTCTCTGGAAGCCCATGAATTATTTGATCCACTATGAGTTTGGGTATCATTATGTTTATATTTATATTAGTTGGGTTGAAGCTCAATTGGTATGTGGGTTGGACTATGCTATAGGGCCAAGTAACCTGAGTCCCAATATGGATGGGAACTAGGGTCAGATCCCCTCTCCTGTCTTAAACTACAGTTGCATAGTCTTTGATGAAATATGCACTAGTAAATTAATATAATTTATATTCATATTACAATTTAAATATGTAAGAGATACTTATTGGGCCACATACATTGCATTATCCCACTAGAAAATATAAATTAAATTGTCTTATTGGACCGGCTCATTAGATGAACCATTATTGGATCGGGTTCATTAGCTGAACTGGTAGACACAAATGAGAACTAGGGCTAGCCACCACAAGAGGGCATATAAATAGAACATAATACTACTGTACACACGAGGCTGCTACTTCTTCATTTTCTCAAGTCGTCAAGAGGTAATCTTTGTCTTTTGTTTTTTTTCTATCCTTTTCATTGAAATATGGTTTTGCAAGACATCTAATATAGTGAATTCTTAATCTACTGTGGCAATCAATTGCATGGATATTCCTTTCAGTCTTCCCTTCATGATCTCTATTTTCGAGAAGTAAAAGATCCCAAAATTCTCATTATGTCTTCTTCAAGAGGTACACAATTTATATTCTTAGATAAATATTATAGATCCTATTATAGATCCCATTTGAAATTTATTTCGTACAAGGACAACATTGAAAGTGGGTTTACTTCATGAGTGACGAGGTGCACAAAGTAGGGGTCGGGGGAAAATCTATGACCGTGCGATAGAGGGAATAGTGGAGGTGTTGGGGCTGTTGTAAAGGGAGAAGGAGGGCAGACAACAGATGCTGGAAAAAGTATAAGAAACAAAGGTTCCCCGGTTATTATGATGTGTGAGAGATCTTGGGGGGGGGGGGGGGGAGGGGTATTATTGTTTATGCACATCCAATATATGATATATCTCTATTGACCCAGTGAAAACACTACTTTCATCTCAACCTCCACATTTAAAATAAATATATGCAATGATTTTTATTGGTTGATTCTTACTTTTGTTTTTGTGTGGAGATCAACCCTCATAATTGTATAAATGATTGAACATGTGAAGCTTCACCATTTAACCATTGACTTAATTTAATTTTACTTTTTAACTATTAAAATGGTTTGATGATTTTCAATTGAGAGCATCGATTTCCTCATTTTGCTCCCAAGTCGAGAAGGGTTCAAAGAGAAAGAGCAGGAGGCCTATGGAAGAAAAAGAGAATAACAATCCATGCAATTTTTGTAGTGTATTGTTTTTGTCAATCATGGCGTATGCTTTCAATCTTAACTCGCATTGTAAACCTTAGCTTAATAGTTTTCATTTTTTTTCACACTTGAAATAAAAGCTTCGTATTTTGTATTTTTCAATTTTTTTTTTCCAGAATGAATAAATAAATGAAAATGTATATCATGAAAGTAGTTTTCTTTGTTTTCCAAAACCATCACCTATTTTTTAATATATTCAAATAAAGTATTTATTTTCTTAGTCTTATATTAAATCACTTTTATTAAATTTCCAATACAAGACACAAACCAATTTTATAACAAAAATTATAAGATTTTGCAATTAAAATAAATTTTCATAATTAAATTTCCAAGATGGTCGTGAACCAATTTCATAACCAAAATTTATACTTAGAATTTTGCAATTAGAATACATTAAACAATTATTAAATTCTCATTATATTTTTGGTGTTGTAAATTTTCATTATCTCATGACTTTATTGATTTAAATTTTATTATATATATTTTCTTTCATTTTCCAGTTTGCTCATTAATTCAAACATTTTTCATACAAATCCCTAAATTTCTTGATTCTGTTTTGGGAATTATGAATTAGTGTTGTTATTTTTTTTACGATAACTTGAGTTGTTTTTTTCTCAGTAATTGCTGATCTTTTTTAATTTTTTTTAAGCTTTTTCTGTGCTCTACAATGGTGGATGTTTAAGCTACAAGGTTGTGTCTTCCTCGGCGCTCAACCTCCACAATTGAAAAGTCTAGTACTGGGTTTTTTGCCTTTTGGAGTTTTTTTTATGGATTGACAATTTTTTTCTTAGTTCATACATCAACGTGTTGTTTATGGGCATCTTTGCTTGTATTGAAGTACAATTATCTTTGAATCGGCATGTAAACGAATATTTGCATCTCTACATCTACTTCAAGATGTCTTTTTATATGAGATTTTTTGCCGCCCTGTCTTTGAAACCATACAAGCTAATTTCATGCATTTGATTAGTGAAATATGGTGAATCTCAAATAAGGTATATTGGGTGGAAAAGGTTTAGAATGTCAAGAGTAAAACATAGAACAATTTTTCAACTTATTTTAGCAAAATAAAGTACACTGACTGTAATGATGCGTGTGAATTAGAGTTTGGTGGTAAACTATGATATCCTGCTTAGAATTGTATGTTATGTAAGGTTTGGTTAATTGTTCAACTATATATGTTTGTACAAGGTGCGATTAAGATTAGTGAAATATGGTGAATCTCAAATAAGGTATATTGGGTGGAAAAGGTTTAGAATGTCAAGAGTAAAACATAGAACAATTTTTCAACTTATTTTAGCAAAATAATGTACACTGACTTTAATGATGCGTGTGAATTAGAGTTTGGTGGTAAACTATGATATCCTGCTTAGAATTGTATGTTATGTAAGGTTTGGTTAATTGTTCAACTATATATGTTTGTACGAGGTGCGATTAAGATATGATTTGAAAATGCAAGTTTGGTTTACCTCTTTCTTTGTTGTATTCTCTTGTCAACAGTCTCTTGATTAAACTTATTTCCCCAAATTTATCAAGCCCAGTTGTAATGGATAGCTTTCACATAATAAAATCAAATACAAGATCTTTTTGAATTAGATAATAACAATTCTCGCTGAACTTATGTTCCCTTACTCTATCAATCCATTCATCTACCTACCTACCTACCGACCTATGTATTCTACAGGTGGTGGAGATGGAGACTTGATTGGATCTGATTTCAGGACACATATGATTTTAGCCAATGATGGCGAGGTATTGTTTTCATTCCTTTTGGTCTATATTCTGAAACGAATTATATTATGTCCTACGAGTTTGTTTGAAAGCTTTTATTCAGAACAAATGTAAAACTTATTCATTTTGTTTGTCTTGGAATTTAGGTAAGACCTAACTATATTAACAATATGGGACCTTACCAGTTTGTTAGTTTACATTCCATACATTTCTTTAAATACAATATAATCTTACTTTTTAAGATATATAATATTTCCTTTCCTTTTTTTGTCCAGAGTACACCGTCTTTTCTACACAATAAATTAATTTTGGAGTGCATAATCTAATACCTTAACAAACTTTTTTAATTTTACATGCGTCACATGATATTTCAATAACAATAAGAAGAAAGTAAACAATACTTAATGCTTATCTTTGTTTGGTTGCGTATAATTTCAGTTGTGGGAAAATTAGGGTTCTTAGAATAGATAAAGGATTTAATGTTCAAACATATTGTATTGAAACTATGATCAGGTTGTATCATACATCTTGTGTTAAATGTTACGCATGGCTAGTAACTTCAGGTTCTGTCGTTCTTGCTTCATAGGAAGTTGAAGATTGGTTTTATTCAGGGTTGAAATTTAAGTTTAGAAGCTTAAACTGTATGAGGAGAAGAATATGGAGGGAGGAGGGTAGAAAAAAGCTTAAATATGTTTATTGATCTTAGTTGATTATGTTAACATTTGTTAGCTTTCATGTGATTTTCAATAAAAATATGTTTATTAAAATGTATATATTGATATGTGTTACTCACTAAAGCTAAATTAAAAAGTGATAAGTGCTAGCATGGAGGCAGAGATAGATTCCAATTCTTTTTTTTTGCAGAATTTCTTTTGAGTTTCAAATAGAGATAGAAAATTTAAATGATTTATGATCTGTAAATCATATTTTCTGTACGTAATAGATAATGTATGCATAAAATATAAATTGTCTTATAAGTAAGATTTTTTTTATTATGATGTCAAATATTATTAGTTGCAATATATAATAGTGATATGAAATAGTACAACTTGTATATAACATGGCTATTATTGAAAATAATCTATCAGCTACATTGTGTTTTCTTTGTTTCAGTTTCACAATCTAGTGTGCTTGCTAACAAACTGTATTTGTGCTTACCCTATGACCTATTTTAGGACATTATTATGGAGATCGGGTCTCTCGTTAGAAGAGGATCTCGTGCTATATGCATTCTCTCTGCACATGGCACAATCTCAAATATCACATTTCGTCATGCTAGTTTTTCTCGTCACACTTTGACCTATGAGGTTAGTTTTGCCTTATGTTTCTTTTAGCTAATTTATATTTAACTTTAAGTATAAAAAGGTTTACTAATAAGTAACGTTGATTTACTTGGTTTACATGCAACCTCTTTTTTCCATTGTTTTTTTTTTGTTGGCCTCTTTTTTCCATTGTTGTAGTATTAAACATCAAATGTTAATTTTCTATAAGGGGGTCAAATGTTCTATCATTTATGTGGTGCTTTATCTTTAATACGAGTCTTAAATAGAGCTTTGTACCTTTCATTACTTAACACCATAAGTAAATGTCCCTAGCTGTTACACTTTCAATCATTAATTGTTTTGTTTCCTCGCGAATACTTATGACCTTGTTCCTTGACAAATGTGACCTTGCGTGCGTTATTTCTTTGGGAGACTGATTATATTATCAAGATATAACTTCTTTTGGATTTTGAATTAGATATTTGAAATACAGCTACTAAGTAATTTTTTTCTTTTACATCAAGTGACCCTAACTTCACCCTAAATTGGTTCAATGCTCTCTTCATATTTAGAAATTCAAGCAACACACTTTTTAATAATCTCTTTTCAACACGCTTTATTATTTAGTAAAATTTCATGCTAACCCCCTAATAAAAAGAGCTCAAGTTAATTTATGGGACCAACATGAGATTTTACCCGATAATATAGTGTCGAACTGCAGACTTATAGTATCCCTCACTTCCTATCTTATCTTTGTTATGGAACTACATGAATGCATTAAATGAGTCTGTTGGTGGCAAACTTGGTGCTTTTGCAGGGAACGTTCAATCTTGTTAGCATGAGCGGTTCGTTTGTGCCTGCTGTGAATGGATTAAATGAGTCTGTTGGTGGCAAACAGATGTGTGCTTGATGTTTTGGCAAACCTGGATTTCTACATTCTCTGTTACAGATCTGTTTGTGTTTGGGACTGGAGCAAATAACTAATTTTTGGAATTAGGTTCATGCTGAGTGATTGGTTGGTTAAATCCAATGATACAAATAGAGAACCAGCCGATCTAAATGGGCGGTGGTGACTGGATCCCGGTTGTGAACGGAAAACGCCGGTTCACCCCTTCCCGGAGGTTGGATCCAGATACAGCCAAGGCTAGGAATGGAAGAGAGTCTAGAAAACAAGCCATGGAATCAGTATTGCCTGCACTTGACACAACAACATTATTCCTTGATGGGTTACCTGATCAAACCTCCTACTCCAATATCAAGGAGTGTTTCTCCAGGTATGGAATTGTGAAAGGTGTTTTCGTCCAGAGAGAGCGTAAACAGAACCGGAGAACTAAATTCGGATTTGTGAGATTTGCAAACAAGGGTGATGCGATCGAGGCAATCATCCGCATGAATAAGAACTGGTTCTTGGGGTCTCGTAGAAGGGCCACCATGGCCAGACGTCCCCCAAAGAATACGCACACCTCTAGTTCACAGACCAAGGTCAGGGTTCGAGGGAAGAAGAAAGCTTGGGTACGTAAATCCCCCGACGTCTTAGGACATAGAACCAGAAACTCTCGTTATGAGTTTCTCTATAGCTCAAACGAGGAAGATCAGAGGTGGGTGAATAAGCAAGCGATTGCTTCCTTAAGAGACTGCTGCAGAGCAGAGGACGTGCATCGGTGTCTAAGGGATAAGGGATGGAGAACCAAGGTACGATCCATGGGGCCAAAGGAGGTAGCCATAGAATTTGAGGATGCGGAGAAAAGGGGTGCCTTTCTGGACAGGGACGCTGCTGCTTTGAGAGAGGTGTGTGAAGTAATCTCCCCGGGGAAGATGCTCTCTGTGGCAACCAGGCACTTCCTCTGGGTCAAGCTATTGAGAGTCCCGCTGGTGGCTTGGAGCAGGGCTTTCTTTGCCAAGGTTGTCGGAGTGATGGGCAGTCTTGTGAGCCTCGACCCTGCCACTGAAGAACGCAGACACTTAGAATACGCCCGTATGCTGATCTCATCCTCTATCCCGACATTGGAGAGCAGCTTCGTTGATGTTAACATTGATGGGACAATTTTCAAAATCTGGGTGGAAGTGGAAGCAGGCAGCGGTGATAATCTACCTGCGTCTCACCTGGAACCAGAGGAAAGCTTGGAATCCAGCGTAGCCCATGGTGGATCAACGCCGTGCTCAGGGTCGATGGTTCAAGAAACACCGTTAACGAAAAGAGGTGCCTCCTCCGGGGGTTGCGATGTGGTGGAGATAATTTCCGGTGCACGGTGCCCGGTGGTCACGTGTGTAGAGGAAGCAGACGAAATTCTGAGTGGGCAGAGCAAGATTCTGACAGTTCACAGAGGGGAGCCACCAACAGTACCTTACCTGGGTAATAATTTGAATTATCCCCTAGTCTTGAGGGAAAGAGAGGTAGATTGTGCCTACAATCCGGGAGTAGAGCTATGCGTTGGGGGAAGCATCATTGCTAGGTTCCCCAATTTTGTGCTTTCCTCAGACCTGTGCAATTGGCTCGAGGAAGTCAACTTTACATGTCTACTCCAAAACCTAAGTCAGGATCATAGTCTCCTCAGGCTACATTCGCACCTTTCGTTGGGTGGGTCCCTCTCCTGTAGTGTTTTATCATCTGGGCCACTTGGGAATGGACTTACGGTTGAGCGGCCCATGGAGAATTTCTCCCTCTTTGTTGACCTGGGTCGGGTTCAAGTGGTAAACAGGGACTTCCATATGGGTGACAAACCAGTGGTCCCCTTTCTTCCAACAGAAACGGTGAGCCAAAATATTATTTTATCTTTGCAAAAGGAAACAGAATCAGATCATTTATCCTACAGTTCTTCATCTGGGAACTCGCGTGTTATCCTAAAACGCAATCTTCACCGTGTTGTGCGTTCCAAATCGCAACCAAGGTTTTCCACAGAGAATCCTGGTTTGGGAGGAGGTGAAGCACTGCTGCCAGTTTCATCCTCTGCTGGTGATCAGTTAACAAGTGGGCAATTTACTTCGGAGCTTTCTCATCCTCATCCGAGTGAGGAATCACCCACAACCGTTAAAGCTCGTCGAGCTTATGAAATAGGGAAGGCTGTTGGTGTGGTCTTCTGTTGCTCAGAGGCTGAAGCTATTGAGGGTTTTGCCAAACAAATCTCCAATCGCAGAGCTTCTTGACTGGGCACTGTTTGGGATGGGGAAAGTGTGGGCTTCTTGGAATGTAAGGGGTCTGGGAAGCTCCACTAAGAGAGAGGCTGCCAAGAAGATTTTGTTGAAACTTAAACCTGAGGTCAAGTTCTTAGCTTTTTTGGTATGGGGAGAGTTTTGGGTATCATGGAATGTGGCAGACTTTGGAAGTTCCAAATTAAACATAATTTAGGTGTTCACTACATCCCTATTTCTTGTGCTATAAAACGATAGATGCTGGTGGGTGGTCGTGTTGTTGGGGCTGTAAATGTGGGTTTGATGGTGCTGGTTTGTTTACTCCCATTCCTGTGATTGCCTCTCTGTGCGTGGTACATGTGTTTTGCCCCTCCCTTTCCATGGGCTTTGTAGGCTAGTTTTTTCTGTACCTGGTGAGGAAATTTAGCTCAGGATGACTTATGTGCCTTCTGTTTTAGTTTTCCTCTTTTTGTGTTTCTATTTTTAATAGTTCTTTGGCCTTGGCGGCTCAGATCTTGGTGCCTAGCCACTAGTGTTGTGTATGTTCCTGTTCATGAGTTTCAATCTCATGAAACCTCTTTAATTCAATAATAATTTCCTCTTTCAAAAAAAATGATTGATAGATAGATAGATAGATAGACAAACAAGCTCTTTGATGTATATCTATCTATCAATCTATCTATCTATGAAGAAACTATAATTTTCATGAATCAACTATTCCTAAAGCTTAAGTTGTAGGGTGAAGAAATACACATAAATGGTGTTATATGATATTTTTAAAGTGCATTTTCACGCAATAGCCTATTGAACTTGAATCGGGACAATGCACATGTGAAGTTACCATGTGTTGAAATTCAATTTTTATTAGAATAGTACAACAAGAAGAATCAAACTCTAATCAACTTAGTCGTAGGTAGGAACTTTACTACCATGTGATAAGCCAACTACTCCAAACACCTAAGCGGTTGGGTGAACACAAATAAATAGTTTTATATTATACTTTCTAATAGTAGAACATGCGATAGAAAATACTTAATTACATTTATGAGGAACATTTCACTTAGTACACTTCTTTTTTCTGTTTTATGCTTCAGGTTATAATTGGAAGTTTTGAAGTCAACAATCTTTAATGATTTTATGAACCATGGAGGCTCTGTGGACTATGAAGCCCCTTTGGCTGGGTCTAACCCTAGGCAATCAAGTGCTAGAGTTTCATGCTCAACATGCCCCTCATGTGACTTATTTTTTTATTCTGTTGAATCAAACCTAGTTGTCAGATTTCACATGTGTTTGTTATAATATTGTGTTATGCGACATTCTTGGATTTTATAGCGCTTTTTGAAATGTGTTTTTATATGGGTTGTTTGAAACATTATTATTGTTTGAGAAAATGGAAATGACATTTTAGTCTTTTATGTTTTTTTTTTGTCTCTTGATGTTGGTCCTAGTTCCAAAGTTGGTGCGAGTATTGTTTGCTTTAGGATCGTTTTATCCAAGGATCCAAATTCTTTTAACCCCACTTTTTGGGCTAAGTTTGGATTCAAGTTTTTGTTAGCTACAAACTTGAACAATGACGTGTTCGGGGTATTGCATAAGCACTTATTTATAAACTAATTCGAGAAGCATATTGAAACGAGCTCAAAATAGATTATGGTCCATTTGAAAAAGCTAATTTGAGTCTATTTTATAGCATAAACGCTTATGTAAGTATTTGAGAGAGCTTATATAAATATCTTATGGTCTACCTATAAGTTGTTTGGACCTTATTTTCATGAGTTGTTTAGAACAGCTTATGTATAAGAGCTTATGTTTATCTACAAGTTGCCTACAACTTGTTTCTGTAAATTTCAAAAATTAGCATATAAATAAGCGCTTATTTGATAAATTATTATGACAATATTATCAACTTATGCAAATATAATCAAAATAATTTGTACGTATGTCATTAACTATTCATACAAATTTTTTCAAACACTTATATAAACATTTATGTCATAAGATAAGTTTACATACACTTTTTTGAAAAAGGGCCTAAAAGGACTTTCAAGTGGCAGGAAGGAATAAGTTTATTTTTTTATTTTTTATGCCATGCTTCCAGAATTTGAAATCGGTTGGTACACATGCATGTTGACTATTTTTGACAAGACTGTTTGGCTAGGTTAAAGCTTATTTCACTAGTTTAAAAGTTCTTTTAAAGTGCTTGGTAATATAGCTTATTTCACTAGTTTAAAGTTTTTTCGATAAGCTACTTGAGGTATCTTCTAGCTTCTAGCTTAAAGCTTGTTGAATTTATTCTCATTTTGATCATTAAGATTTTGATATGTTTCTATCACTATCCTTTTACACTTTTTAAAATACTAAAAACTAATTATGATAGTTTCATATTAAATTGATTGCTAATGAAGTTGTCAACATTACACCCGCCTTAAATATTTTATTGACCTAAACTATCCACATGACTAACCTTGTCAGCTGAGGGGTGTTCACACGCACATTTTTCTAACTTCATTTTCTTCCTCTTCTTACAAAATCGAAAAACCCAAAATTTCTCTTAAAAATCTCAAGACAACATAAAAAAAAAAAATGAGCAAACTGAGAACAAATAAAAACAGAAAATAACCGTGTGCTCTTATTTGAATTTCTTTACTCTCATTTGTTTTTGTTATTTCCTAGTTTAAAATAGTTACTTTGATAATTTAACATGGTTTACAATTCATGATTCAAAATTGTAGATTGGTGGATTGAAAACGCTCTTTCAAATACCTGATGATGAATTCTAGTCTTGTTGGAGGTAGTAGTGTAGAACCCTCCACTCTTCAAAATTGTTTCCAAACAACAAAAGGCAACGATCTTGTCTATTAAAACTGTTCCGTACTAGAGCAGCTTACGCAAGAAGAAGTAATAAAGCTAACCCTAGCAGAGCACTAAAAATGGTAAGATGTCATAAAAAGGTAAATTCTCATTAATATTGAAAAGTTGGTTCGTACAAGTTGATGACCTCCCCTTTTATAGAGGGGGAGGTCATGGTATGGACTTTTCCTATATTTGGGCCTGACAATCAGGGCCCAAATCCCTATGCATATAAGACAAATCCAACAGAATCTTCCAGCTGGCTCGCGGGTCCACCTAAGGAAGAGCAAAGATATTCATTGTGTCGTTGATTCCCGCCATGGCTGTCTTCGTCCGGGTGATGGCTCATTTTGGGTGGGCATAAACATCCTTTATGTCCCGCCCAGTCCACATGCCCCCAAGACAAGAGGCTCGGGTAACTTGAGTCAAAATGTCTTTAATATTCTGCTTCGTCGCCCGTGATGTGTCATATCACCACCCCTTGTGGTCGCGTGCATGTCGCCACATTCTTGTTTATTCGTTCACCGCCATTTCGTTGTTCATCGATATGGCGCCACTTTCATGTTCCTTAATACATCGCCATTTTTATTTTCGTTGATACATCGCTATTGTCGTAACCGTCAATCACGTCTTTTCAACTGACGCACGTAATCCTTGTTTTCCGGGATTTCGTCATCATTTGCCATGAATGCAGTTTCCGGTTTGTGCGTCTCGAGGAGTTACATCCTTTCACGTCATACCTTTTCAAATTTCAAATCCCACGACTTTTCACTTTCTTTCCCACTCATTCTCTCTCCTCCTTTCACTTCTATAAAAACCCCCTTTTCACTTTTCACTTTCCAAAAACTGTTTCTCCAAAACCTTCTCCGGGATTCTTACTTTTTTCTCTTCAAACTCCGACGAACCTCCGTCACTCCGGCCGTCGTCATTGCGCTGTGCTCTCCCATAGCCGACATCCTCCTTACTCAATCCTCCACTTCTTCCTCCGGTGAGTCCTTTCTCTTTCTTGAAACCGTTCGTCTTTCTCTTTTTTCTTTTTGAACCTGTTCATCTTCTTCTTTTTTTCTTTTTGAACCTGTTCATCTTCTTCTTTTTTCTTTTTATGAAATTACCCAGTATGTCGTTGCAAAATATTAGTATTTCTTCCTTGGAACTTTCTTCACCCTCTACGGAGGGGGAAGTTTCTGCCCCCACTGTCATTGAAATTCACTCCTCGCCTTCTACTCACGAGGATTCCGGTCCCGCCGGCTCTGTAGATTCTATTATCTCCTCTAATGGAGATTTGTCTTCACCCGAATGGCGTTCAAACGCACATTTGGTTGAAGATAAGTGTCTTTGGCGTTCCATCTGGGGCAGTATTGGGAGCATTAACTCGCTTCGAATATCTGCCCAGGGGTTCACGAAGATAAATCCTGCCACCTCTAATAATGAAGATCTTCAGTTGAATGTTCTTCCATGTGGCGAGGGTGACTGTGTTCTTTTGCGCAAAGAGTCATCCGATGAATCGCCCGATTTCTTTTTTGTTTATGGTTATTTTTTCTTAGACTTGAATATCAAACTTCCATTCTCGCCTTTTATATGTCACGTTCTTTCCTTTCTGAACGTGGCGCCTTGTCAACTCCAACCCAACGCCTGGGGTTTTATCCGCTGCTTTGAAATTCTTTGCGAACATTTGAGTTTCACTCCAACCTACCCCTTGTTTTTCCTTTTCTATAAGTCAGTCACCACTAAGCCTACCTCTGTTAAGTGGGTTCCCCTTTTAGCCCGCAAGAACATGAGCCGATTCACCGCCCTTAAAAGCCATTACAAAGTATGGCAGAAAAAATACTTCAAAGTTATAGAGTCGCCCGAAATAAAGAACTTGTTCCGAGATTCCGACAATAATCCTCTCTTCCCCTTTTACTGGACAAAAAACCCTCGCCGAAAAATATCTGTTTCATATGACGCCTTGGATGATTCTGAGCAAGGTATCGCCGATTATCTTCGCACACTACCAGTAATCTCTGGTCATGACTTGATTGAGGCGTCGAAATCTGGCACTTTAGATCAATTTTTTAGTAAGTTTATAATCTTTGCACATAACTTGTTTTTCTTTCTGTTCATGTGTCTTGTCTAACTGATACTTTCCATGTAGCTACGATGGGAAAAAGCAAGGTCGACGCTAACCCATTGAAGATGAAGGAATACCTCGCCCAGTCTGCTGCGGCGGCGAAGAAAAGGGCCGCCGAGACTGAACAGAAGAAGAAGAATGAAGGTGCTTCGGGCTCTGATAACGTCAGGGACCCTAAGCGCCAAAGAACTTCAGGCGCTGCTGGTGGTAAACCTCTTCACCAGTCAACTCTCGATCCAACCGGTTTGGCTTCCAAGAGTCAACCCGCAGAGAAAAAGAAGGGACATGACAATGTCCTGCCACCCCACCAGGATTCAAGTATGCTGATCAACCGCCCGCCAACTCCATTTAGCCATGCTGGCACTAGCTCAACCATTGGTGGCGAGGCTCCTCCCCCTTTGCTGAGCTTATCTGATCCTCACTTCAACGGGTTGGACTTCATGACCCGAACTTTTGACAACCGGATTCACAAAGATATTTCCGGTCAAGGCCCCCCGAACATTGCTTCCCAGGCCATCTTCCATGCACTTTCTGCCGCCAGCACTGTGGCGGGAATGGCTTAGTGTGTGAAAGAATTGATATCGGCCAAGAATCGTTTTGAGAAGAAGGCGACTGATTATAAGGCTGCATATGAGCGAGCGAAGGTCGATGCTGAGACCGCCAACAAAAATCTGAAGTCTGCTGAGGAGAAGTGCGCTAAGTTAACTAACGACTTGGCGGCTTCTAACCTGCTCCTTCAGAAGACCAAGTCTCTGAAAGAAGCCATCAATGATAAACACACTGTTGTTCAGGCCAAGTGCCAAAAACTGGAGAAGAAGTATGAACGCCTGACTGCTTCCATTTTAGGGCGCGCCTCCCTCCAATTTGCTCAAGGCTTTTGTTGGTCAATTCGCAAGTGTACGAATACCTCCGGGTTTTAAAATATCGAACCACAGGGATTGTGAGTGAGAATTGTTGATTTAAGCCTAAAGTTTGCAAGTTCTTAAAGCAGTAAATTTCAAAGATTGGTTTTGTTTGATTGTGACGAAAGATTTGCAAAAGAGCAATGTTGAAAATGATGTAAATAACAATGATGGAAAATTGCCTTGGGTTGTTGATCATCTAATCCATTTTAGTCCACCTATCCTATGCATGTGAATCCTTGATTAAACTCTTGTTGATATAGCCTATGTACTTTCTAATTGATTCCTCACAAAAGTAATTCTCTCAAATTGAAAGTTAAGCCCAATTCCTTGTGTACTTAAACATTCATAAGAGGTATGATAGCATGGATATTCAGGCCAACAAAACCCTACCCTCACTCTATACCTAGAAGCAAGTATAGAAAGATCTATTCCAATTCATGTCCCTAAATCATAACAAATTTCCATTTGATTATAATCTAGCCTATAGCAAAGGTGCACCAAAGCTAAGCATGCAATAAGGAATTGAAATACAAGATTTAATCAAGACTCATGCATAGAGATAGGATTTAACAAACTAAAATTTCATAGAATCTCTTAACCCAAAGCAAAAAAGTAAACTAGCCACTCATGACTAGTGAATTCATAAAGGAAATGTAAAGAAAACCTGAGAAAGAATACAAGTTGGAAGCCTCCCTTGTCCCCAAAGTTCTCCTCAGCTCTCAAACTTGATCAAAAATGAGTAAAATGTCCAAATGTCTCAAAGAAATTGGCATAAGCCTTATTTATAGGCAAAATAAACGAAACTGGGCGCTCAGGCTCCAATTCAGAGCGCCTGAGCGCCAATTGCCTGTTGAAAAACATGCTTCTGGACCCAATTGGCGCCTAGGCGCCCACTCCCAGCGCCTAGGCGCTTAAGCTCGCCTGAAAAAGACTTTTTGGCTTCTGAAACTCCTCTTTTCAATTCTCTTTAAGTTCTTCATCAATTCCATGCTTCTTGGCCTTCTTTCTCCTTCAGTTTCTGCTCTCCAAACCTAACCAACAAGTCAAGGAAGATTCTAGAAGCTCCAAGAGCTCATTAGCACAAGAAGTCCTTCATAAAACACAACAAAACCATGCAAGTCCTAAACTTTACTTAAAATGCAAGAAAACTACCTCTAAAACTACTAAATTACCAAAACAAAATAAAGACTAAAGAAAAGAATAAAAATGCATGAGAATGCATGAAACACTACATGAGACTCAACAAAAAGACTCAAAACACACAAAGAAATGACCCTAAAAACACTACTAAAATAGGGTCATCACACCACTATACTCAACGGCAGCTCGTCCTCGAGCGTAAATAACACTCGCTTGCCCTCAAGCGCAAGAAATGCTCCCACACAAGTGCTCTCAACAAGGAATACTTCACAAAAACAGGGGGGACAAAGTAATCACAGCTAGTTCCAAGAGAAAGACCCAACAACCTACTTCATGCATCTTTTGAAAAGAGAAGAGTGTAGAGTCCATTCATGAGAAGCATTTAGAACTAAAAATCCTAGGATTAGATGTTAATTTAGTGCACCGAGCACACAAACAAGTTCATAGGTCCTGAATGTCATTCACTCAATAGCAACAAAGATCAAACATGCAAATATTCAAAGAGACTTCCATAAGGGTTGAAACATTGGCTAGGTAAAACATGATGGTGGTTGGTCCCTAAGGGGAAACTAGGCTTTCAAGCACATTGAGTGTGGTCCTCTTCTAATAACCCCGGAGCTTACAACACTTTTTTTTTTGCACAAGTCTCTTGCACCCACCTTTTCAAACCCTTTTTTTTTTTTTTTTCCAACTCCAACTTTTGGTTAGGAGTTATTTTTCTTTCTTTTTTTTCACTGCTTTTTTTTTCTCTGGGGCAAGAGACTATTTCTCATTTTTTTCAGCTCCATACAACACAACAAGGACCATTACTCCCCCAATATTCCAACCAAACATCTATCCCAAACTTTTGGCTACAAAAAGATTCTCCAATTAAGCTCAAATGGGACAACTAAGGGCAATGTTCAACCACAAACTCAGAATCTCAAGAAATCCTATAAGTCTCAAGAATAAAACAGAAATCACTAAGCATGCTATGAGTGAAATTAACGCAGAACCAAGAATTGCAAGTGAGTCAGGATCCTCCAGAGAATTTTTATGGTGAAGGGTCAAAGATAGACCCTTAATGGACTCACACCGACTCCTTTCTCAAGACACACTCTGAAGACCGAAGTCTCCTCCTCTCTTCCCCAACATGCGATCACTCATCCCCAAAAACAACAACAAGTATTCACAAAAGCATTTTCAAAAACAGCACAAGTAGGGAAGCAAAACTATAGCAAAAAGCATGTGAGTATAGGGAAGTAAAAGACCCAAAAACAACAAGCTAATTAACAATGCATGACAAAAAGAAAAAAAAAACTACAAATTGAAAAATATGCCAAAGATGCATGACCTAAACTAAGGGTAGAAATACCTCAATAAGCTCACTCCATGGGGTCATGGTCACCCCTTCCATCGCCATAATCCGGATGAACACCGACATCATGCATCAAGCTCAAGTCTATCATCCCCTGCTCCAAGGTATTAAAATCCAAGGGCCCATTGTACCTGGGGTCTGATGTGCTACCTCCCCTCCAATGGAGGTCAAGATCCCTGTGTAGGCGATCTTGCCTCAAAAACATCCGCCCGAAAGCGGCCTCCATCCAAGCAGGAGAAGGGTCAGCACGTGGTGGAGTAACCACCTCATTCACCACCTCAACATTTTCTTCTTCCTCCTCTTCTTCTTCTTCTTCTTCTTCTTCTTCTTCTTCTTCTTCCGCTGGCTCCTCGGGATCCTCTTCCTCTTCCTCCTCTTGAGGCATCCTTGCCGTCCAATCCTTATAAAGTTGAGCGATCCTCTCCTTACTGAGCAGAGGTGCCACATGCAACCTCTTCTCAATAACATGGACTGGTCTCCTAGTTCTGTCCCTCACCGCATGAATCAAAGAGCAAATCAAGTGAGGAAAGATGGGCCGATGCTTGTCTTTACTCCTGTTGTAGAGGGAATAAATCCGACCAGCAATGATGGTGGCCACATCCATAGGATGGCCTCTCACGATGCAATAGATAGCAACCAATGTAACCTCCCTAACTTCAGATTTGTTAGAGCTAGGAATGAGGGAATCCTGCAAAAATTCAGCCCAAACTTTAGCCAGCGGTGTCATATCCTTCCTCCACACAAAAATGATCTCATCATCAACTGCTTCCCAGTCCCGCCCAGGCCTAACAATCACTGCCTTCATGTCTTCCAAGATCTCCGGTGACTTCTCCTCTAAGAGCTCATGATAGGTGGCCTTCTCGGGGAAAAGCTCCTTCTCTTGGTCCTCCATGAGGAGACCAAGATGCCTGCGAATGACTGCTGGATTGTAGTCAATCACATCTCCCCTGAACCAAGATGAATTCACCGGTGGCCTGGACCTGTCCTCTTGATTGTCACAGTAGGTGTTCACGTAGAACTCCCTAACCAGGACCTCACAAGCAAACGGAATGGGGTTGACCCAATTCTTCCACCTCCTAATATTCATGGCTTCTTGCATGCCCAACAGGTCTCTTCTTCCCTCCCGATAAATAACTCCCCGCTCCTTCACACACTCCTTGTGTGCTAGGTGAGCTCGGTAAAACTCCTCCTTAATCGCCGATAGGAAGCGGGAGCGATCAAAACTCCGGGAGGTGGAAGAAGCTGCAGCTCTTGTGTTGGTTCTTGCTCTTTTCACAGGCATCTGCAAAGTTGTTAGCACATACACAAGCCACAGACGTTAGAAATGTTAGTTCAAAAATAAAAAGAAAAGAAAGAAGAAACTTTGTACAAAAACAAAAAAAAAAATAGAACAACCTAAGAGCACCCAACAAGTTTCTTAGTGATTTTGGCAAAGAAAGAAAGACTACCACAAGCACTTGCCAAAAATCGACTAAGAGAACCCATTGAGGCATTCTATCAAACACCTCATAAGCAAAAGCTAAACTAAACTAATCCACAAAATCCTAACTACCCATTCCTCACAAACTCACAACCCCTTTCTAATTAAGCACAAAATCAACCCAATATGAACATACACATCCCAAACCCAACTTGCACTAGCACAAATTCACTCACCCTTACCCAAAAGAAGCAGGCATTGCAAAACTCAAGAACTATGGTGAAGGAAAATGGAAAATGGAACTTACCTTAACTTGAGAGTGAATGGGTGCAAGTGGAATAGACTTGATGCAATGCAGAACTTTGAAGTGAAAGGAAGAGCCAATGTGTGTGCAAGTGAGAAATGAGAAGTGGAAATGGGGTATGGAGAGAGTGGGGTGCGTTTTTTATGGGAGAATGGGAGTTAAGAGTGGGAAAATGAAAGGTTGGGGCTTTAAAACCCAAAATATGGCAGAAACAACGTAAAGGAGCGCTCGAGCGCTCATGGGGAACGCTCAGGCGCTCGTGCCAGATACAGAGGCAGTGCCTCTGCCACTAATTGGCGCCTAGGCGCTCAACCCAGTTTTTTCATAAAAAATTTTCTTCTTTTCCCTTTTTTTTTTTTTTTTGAAATTAAACACCTAAAATACTACAAGACTAAAAGATAGAAAATAACAAAATTAAAAGAATGGGTTGTCTCCCATTTAGCCCTAGGTTATAGTCCTAGGTGGACTCTCCTTCCGATGGTGTTAGGAAGGAAATTCCTTTCCATTGATTAACTTACCACAAGTGCAAGGAAGAAACCTTGCACAAAACCTCTGGAGTAAATCCTCCCATGAGGCTATGTCCTCTTGCTCATCAAACCAAGCTCTAGCCTCCCTCGTCAAAGAATGAGGGAAGAGTTTAATCTTCACTTCATCACTTGAAACACCCTCAATCTTAGCAATGGTGCTAGCTTGGGTAAACTTCACCAAATGAGCATGCAAGTTCTCGTACTTGGACCCCCCCATACTTGTTACCACTAACAAGCTTGATGAGAGCCGGATGGAACTCATCAATTTGGGCATTAACTTTGGGGGTCTCTTCTGAAACCTTCGACCTGCTTCTAATCACATCACAGACAAAGTCATTGTCATGGTTAGTCTCAATCATAGGATTAAAAACAGAAAACCGTACCTTTTCCTTACCAACACGGAGAATGAGGTGACCCTTGTCAACGTCAATCTTAGCTCAACCAGTAGCTAAGAAAGGTCGACCAAGAATGAGAGGAATCTTCTCATCCTCCTCCATATCAAGCACAACAAAGTCCACGGGGAACACATACTTGTCCACCCGCACCATTACATCCTCCACAATCCCATATGGAGTCTTGAGGGATCGATCCGCCATTTGCAAGGAGAGCATGGTTAGGGTAACCTCTCCTAGGTTAAGCCTCTCAAACATGGTGAGTGGCATCAAATTGATGCTCGCTCCAAGATCACACAAGGCTTCCACATCCGCCATGCCTTCAATTTCCACCGGAATAGTGAAACTTCCGGGGTCCCTTCTTTTCTTAGGCATCTTCCGCTGCAAAATGGCACTACATTCCTCCGTCATCAACACCGTCTCATCTACTCCCTTCAATCTTCTTCTCTTATGCAAAATATCCTTCATAAACTTAGCATATATAGGCATTTGTTCCAAAGCATCGGCAAAAGGAATACTAATGTGGAGCTTTTTGAAAACATCAACAAATTTTGAAAACTTTTTATCTAAGCTCTTCTTAGCCAATGCTTTAGGGAACGGAACCTTGCTAGTTTCAGGAGTAAGGTAAACTTCCTTTCTCACCTTAATAGGCACAACTACTTCTCCTCCCACTATCTCCTCTCTCTTTTCCCCCTCTGTTTTTTTCTTCAATTCACTCATCACTCTCCCACTTCTAGTGGCTACAACAGAGTCATATTCTTGCTTAGGATTGGGGATAGTGTCGGAAGGAAATTTACCTTGAGGTCTCTCGGCTATTTGCTTGGCCAGCTGGCCAAATTGATTCTCAAGATTCTTGATAGCCGCCTCTTGATTCTTGTAATTGTTCTCTGTCCGGTTGATGAAAGTTTCCACCAACTCTTCTAAGCTCTTCTTGGCACCACTACCTTCACCTTCTCCTCGCTCTTGAGGTTGTCTTGAGCTTTGGCCTTGTAATCCTTGGCTAGGAAATTGTCTTTGAAAGCCATTTCCTTGCCCACTACTACCTTGCCTCCATGAGAAATTAGGGTGATTCCTCCATCCTAGATTGTAAGTATTTGAAAATGGGTCATTCCGAGCTTGTCCCATAGCCTTCACTTCCTCCTCCGGTCTAGTCTCTGTGCATTCTTCGCTGTCATGTGGCCCTCCACAAGTCACACACTCCACCTTGGCAACACGACCACCAATCTTGGTAGTCTTCATTTGATTTTGAATCTCATTCATTTGCTTGGAGAGTTGCTTGTTGGAGGCCATAAGTTGATCATAAGCTTCAACCTCAAGGACTCCTCTTCGGGCTTGGCGATCATTACTAGAGTTCATGGCTCTTATAACCATCTTTTCAATCAACTCATACCCCACTTGTGGAAGTAAGGCATCGAACTCTCCACTTGAAGACGCATCCAAACCAAACCTCGAAGAATATTGGAGACCATCATAGAACTTTGCTACTTGCTCAGCTTGAGTAAGGTTATGTTGAGGACACCTCCTCAAGAGCTTCTTGAACCTCTCCCAAGCTTCATAGAGATTCTCATCGGTGGATTGAGTAAATGTCATGATGTCATTCTTGAGCTTTCTCAAGAGGGCTCTTGGAACAAACCTTGTGGTGAACTTCTCAGCCAAGTCTTCCCAAGATGTAATGCTACCTTAGGGCTGTGAATTCAACCACTCTTTAGCAGTATCCCTCAATGAAAAAGGGAATAAACTCAAGCGGATGGTGTCCTCTGAAACATTCTGAACTCTGTAGGTGTTGCAATTGCGGATAAACCGCTCCATGTGTGCATGAGGATCTTCGAGAGCACCTCCACCATACTAATTTTGGCTCACCAAATTAATGAATGCCGGTCTCAGCTCAAAATTTCCCGTGCCATCGGGGGAAACTATGCTGCCCGGATAATCGTAGCTCATGGCAGCCGAGGTGAGGTCTCTAAGAGAACGATTGGCATTCTCCAATTCTTGCTCTTGAAGTCTTTGAGCAAGAGCCTCATTCACTCTTTCTTCAATGTGGGCTTGCATCTCCTCTTCCGTCATTTGAGCAGCCATGGCTTCAAGCCTTTGTTGGGCTCGACGACGGCGAAGAGTACGTTCAGGCTCCGGATCAAACAGCAATGGATCCGTGCCAAGCCTACTGTGCATAAACTGAAATCACAAAACAGAGAAAAGGTTAGTAACACCTATTCAATGCAATGCTTAGTAAAGCAAACAAAAAAACTCTTTAACTTAAATCGAAAACCACAAACAATCCCCGGCAACGGCGCCAAAAACTTGTTGGTCAATTCGCAAGTGTACGAATACCTCCGGGTTTTAAAATATCGAACCACAAGGATTGTGAGTGAGAATTGTTGATTTAAGCCTAAAGTTTGCAAGTTCTTAAAGCAGTAAATTTCAAAGATTGGTTTTGTTTGATTGTGACGAAAGATTTGCAAAAGAGCAATGTTGAAAATGATGTAAATAACAATGATGGAAAATTGCCTTGGGTTGTTGATCATCTAATCCATTTTAGTCCACCTATCCTATGCATGTGAATCCTTGATTAAACTCTTGTTGATATAGCCTATGTACTTACTAATTGATTCCTCACAAAAGTAATTCTCTCAAATTGAAAGTTAAGCCCAATTCCTTGTGTACTTAAACATTCATAAGAGGTATGATAGCATGGATATTCAGACCAACAAAACCCTACCCTCACTCTATACCTAGAAGCAAGTATAGAAGGATCTATTCCAATTCTTATCCCTAAATCATAACAAATTTCCATTTGATTATAATCTAGCCTATAGCAAAGGTGCACCAAAGCTAAGCATGCAATAAGGAAATGAAATACAAGATTTAATCAAGACTCATGCATAGAGATAGGATTTAACAAACTAAAATTTCATAGAATCTCTTAACCCAAAGCAAAAAAGTAAACTAGCCACTCATGGCTAGTGAATTCATAAAGGAAATGTAAAGAAAACCTGAGAAAGAATACAAGTTGGAAGCCTCCCTTGGCCCCAAAGTTCTCCTCAGCTCTCAAACTTGATCAAAAATGAGTAAAATGTCCAAATGTCTCAAAGAAATTGGCATAAGCCTTATTTATAGGCAAAATAAACGAAACTGGGCGCTCAGGCGCCAATTCAGAGCGCCTGAGCGCCAATTGCATGTTGAAAAACATGCTTATGGACCCAATTGGCGCCTAGGCGCCCACTCCCAGCGCCTAGGCGCTTAAGCTCGCCTGAAAAAGACTTTTTGGCTTCTGAAACTCCTCTTTTCAATTCTCTTTAAGTTCTTCATCAATTCCATGCTTCTTGGCCTTCTTTCTCCTTCAGTTTCTGCTCTCCAAACCTAACCAAAAAGTCAAGGAAGATTCTAGAAGCTCCAAGAGCTCATTAGCACAAGAAGTCCTTCATAAAACACAACAAAACCATGCAAGTCCTAAACTTTACTTAAAATGCAAGAAAACTACCTCTAAAACTACTAAATTACCAAAACAAAATAAAGACTAAAGAAAAGAATAAAAATGCATGAGAATGCATGAAACACTACATGAGACTCAACAAAAAGACTCAAAACACACAAAGAAATGGCCCTAAAAACACTACTAAAATATGGTCATCAGCTTTCTGGCGGCCAAAGAGAAAATAAGTGTAGTTGAACCGAGCTTTGATCTTTCTCGCATAGGATATCTGAAGGAGATCAAGGATGGTCAAGTGGTTGGCGATGATGACATTGGCCTCGACCTTCTTCCTCAATTCGATTCTGACAGTGAGCCTGAAGAAGGAAATGGCGAAGATGGGAATGAGCAGAACAAGAATGAGGATCAAGGGAAGGAAGACCCTCAAGCTGTCGCAAGCCAAGACAACAACGCCAACAATGAGAACCTAGCTTGATCTTAGTTCGTCTTTTTTTTTTGTTTAAGTCTAGATTTGCTTTGGGCTTTGCCCTTTTGCTCTTTTGTTTAAGTCATGTATGGGTCTCGCCCCTTCCTTATTTTAATGAAACTTGTTTAAGTTCAACTGTTGTTACCTTGAAGTTGTTGTTGATTGAGTTTTCTTTTTATGTTGGTTTATATACCTTAGCCGATTTTTCGACGAGGCTTGGTTTCTAGTGGCCACTAGAATTGCCAAGGCTTTTAACATTTGATGGCGATACTTTCTTATTCCGAAAGGTTTATTCGCGGTATTGTATACCTTGTTACGATTTGCACTGCATAAACTCGTAATATAAATCAAAGAATAAGCAATTTTGTTGAAATGATCTTTTCATTACTTTTTCATACATGGGAACAATTGTCCCTTCATTCTTTACACATGCCGCCTCATTAAAAACCTCTCCAAAGAAAGGGAAAAAGAGTGCGGCTTCATTCACCTTTGTTGTTTCTTTTAACTAAAATACTGCTTCAGATGTGAGGCGTTCCATGTTCGTGGAACCTTTTGTCCGTTAAGTTGTTCCAATTTATAAGCTCCTCCTCCCACGTCGCCTATAATCCTGTAGGGCCCACCCCAATTGGGCGACAGTTTGTTGTGTTTGTCAGGTATGGTATTTTTTCGGAGCACTAAGTCTCCTATCCTCATCATTCTTGGCACCACTTTCGTTGAAAACTTTCTTGCCACCTTCACTTTTCCCGCCTCATTCCTTATGTGCGCCTCCCGTTGTTCCTCAGGCAGCATGACTAGATTTGCTATCAGATTTTCCCCATTGTCATTCTCATTAAATCGGGCCACTCGCCAGCTTTGGTTGGCAATCTCCACAGGGAGCATGGCATCAGTTCCATAAGTTAAACGATATGGGGTTTCCCTCGTGCTCGACTGTTCAGTGGTGTTGTATGCCCATAGGACGCCTGGTAATTCTTCCGCCCAAAGTCCTTTCGCTTCATCCAGCTTCTTCTTTAAGCCTTTCAAAATAACCTTGTTAGCTGACTCAGCCTGTCCATTGGTTTGTGGATGTTCTACCGAGGCAAATCGCATTTCAATTCCCATATCTGCGCAAAATTCCCGGGTAACATTACTTGTAAATTGGGTTCCATTGTCCGTTACTAACGCCATGGGAACCCCAAATCTACAAACAATCCTTCGCCACAGAAAGTTCTTGACCTTGGCGGCTGTGATAGTCGCCACTGCTTCAGCTTCTATCCATTTGGTGAAGTAATCAACCGCCACGATGATATACTTCATTTGTGCCTTTGCTACTGGGAATGGTCCTAAAATGTCAGTCCCCCACATAGCAAATGGCCAAGGCGCCATCATGGTTGTTAATTCTTCCGGTGGAGCCTTATGCAGGTCAGAAAAGACTTGACATTTTTCACATTTCTTAACATATTCCAGACAATCCTTCTTCATTGTTGGCCAATAAAATCCTGCTCTTAAAACCTTGACTGCCAAAGATCGCCCACCGATATGACTGGAGCACACTCCTTCGTGGACTTCCGCCATTATTCCCGGGACATCCTTAGTATCAACACATTTGAGCATTAGAGACATAATTCCCCTCCGATACAACTCACCATCCACCAGTGTGTAAAAACTGGCCTCCCTGCGTTTTGCTCTCGTGTTCAGATCATCATCCTTTGGAGGGTTCTCTAGGAAGGTCTTGATTGACTCCATCCAGGAAGGCTCGCCTTCAATCACCGACTTTACTGCTTTTAACTTTATTTCTACCAAATCAATACTTGGGCGAGGCAGGGTTTCTTGAATGACTGTTTGATAATTTCCCAATCGCCCTGTACTTGCTAATTTTGCTAGCACATCAGCCCTCTCATTTTGGCTTCTCGGGACATGTTCTATCCTAATGTCTTTGACCTCCATCATTAATCTGCGCACCACTTCCAAGTATTTAGAAAGTTGCGGATCCTTCACTTGATACTCGCCCTTCACCTGCTTAACAACCAACTGCGAATCTCCTTTGATGAATAACTTTTGAACGCCCAACTCAATGGCCAACCTTAATCCGGCGATCAAAGCCTCATATTCGGATTGATTATTGCTCGCCTTGAACTCGAATTTCAGAGATTGTTCGATGACCATTTTGTCTGGACTTTCAATAGTTATTCCAGCCCCACTTCCAGTGTCATTGGAGGATCCATCCACAGATAGGACCCACTCTCCTTGAGTTTTCTCGCCTTCCGTGGGTGTTAATTCTGCCACGAAGTCGATCAAACTTTGGATTGTAACTTGGCCCCTTGGCTCATATTGTATATCATATTCCGATAACTCAACTGACCAGCTGACCAATCGCCCTGATAAATCGGGCTTCTGGAGTACCTGCCTTAGGGGAACATCAGTTTTAACCTTGACTTGGAAACTTTGAAAATAAGGCCTAAGACGCCTCGCTATTTTTAGAATTGCTAGAGCCGCCTTTTCAATTTTTTGGTACCGCAATTCCGCCCCCTGCAAAGTATGGCTCACAAAATATATAACCTTCTGCTTTTTTCCCTCTTCCTGGAGGAAAACCGTACTCACCGCCTTGTCAGTAACTGCTAAGAAGAGTATCAAAGGAACGCCTGGCGTGGGTTTGGAAAGCACTGGTAGCGTTGCTAATGTTTCTTTCAACTTGGTAAAAGCTTGTTCGCATGTCTTTGTCCATTGAAACTTCGAATTCTTTTTTAAACAGGTGAAAAATGGGGCCGCTTTATCCCCCGCCATTGGCAGAAATCGTGATAAGGCGGCCATGCGTCCTGTTAAACCCTGAACCTCCTTTACACTTGTTGGGCTTTTCATTTCCAAGATCGCCTTTCCCTTATCAGGATTCACTTCTATCCCTCTTGACGTTATTGTAACACCCCGATTTCGGTGGCGTCACTTTAGTAACCAAAATGTAAACTTAATGCGGCAAAACGTGAATATTTTTTTTTTGATAATAACTAAGACAAGACTGAATTAAATAAAACCCAACAATAACAATAATCAGAACTAATATACAATATATAAACAGCCCCCGCTGTAGTAGTAACCTCGTCACGAGTAAACCTCCAGTGACGGAAAGAAAAGTGTAACGCCCGAAGGCAAAAGGTACAATCCACAAGAAAGGTCAAGTGTCCGCAACACCATCCCTCAAAACTGAGAATAAGCTGGCCCATCGGCCTGAAGCAAGACCTCCTAAGTCCAACCAACTCTCTGTGATTCTCGTAAAGAACCACACAAAAAGCTATAGGTGGGAAACTACCCTGTCCCCAAAGAAAACAAATGATGTTCAGAGCTAAGACTCTACTCCTACACTAATCCCATCTCGAGGAGCTCACACCAGCACTAAACCTACATGCTAGCATGATCGTCGCCCGAATCTGAATCCAGAACGACCTAGTCTATGTACACCATCCGTCCTCCTCTCGCTACCGCGATGCGCTCCTGTTCCAGCATCTCCACTCTAGTTTCCCCCGAAGGGTGAATCGTCATGAACCAGCCCGCCAAAGACATCTGACAAAGGGCGTTTGTCCGCCAAAGCACACACAGAAGACGCGAGGGTCAACTCCAAAGAATTATGTAAATAATAGCACCAATAGATATAAATAAGATAATAGCCACTTAGGCTTATAACTAGGGATAACATCCTAGGGTTGCATATTTCCACAAAGAATATAACAACTTTAAATCACAGTTAACATGCATCAAGTAGAACTAACAAGTATCAAACACACTCATTAACTATGTCAGTATGCATGTTGCATGAAATGATATGCAGGTTAACCCAGTCAACCAATATGCAATCCGGAACGGATGGACATCAACGGATCAGCCCTTCACCAGCCACGGTGGTGCCATTTCGGCCCGCGTGCCTCTTACACCACACAAAGGTAGTCAGATCAGCCGTAACCCGTAGGTCTGCCATTTCGGTCTGCTACAAGAGACGTTTACAAACGCTCTTTCACGGAAATCCGGGTCTTATGACCATTTTGGAATCCGACGAGGTCCAGAGTACGTCCTGTGTTAATACCCCATTAATGTTGCATGAATGCAGGATGATTAGTCAACCAACGTCTCCGATCTCACTCGACACGTCGCCACGTGTTCTAGGTAAATTAAAGTTTCTAAAAGCTTACCCTAAGGTAAAGTCGATTCTGCGACAAAATACAATAATCATAAAATGAGTGCAACCACTCACGATGACTCTTCGGGTCATCAATGCTCTCACGAAGTCTCACGCTTCAGTGAAGTTTCATGCTCTCACAAGGTCTCACGCCTCAGTGGAGTTCCATGCTTTCCACAAGGTCTCACGCCTCAGTGGAGTATCCCGCATTCACAAGGTCTCACGCCTCAGTGAAGCTTCATGCTGTTCACGAGGTCTCACGCCTCAGTGAAGGTCCATGCTTTCCACAAGGTCTCACGCCTCAGTGGAGTATCACACATTCACAAGGTCTCACACCTCAGTGAAGCTTCTCGGCTCATCCCTTGGATGGCTAACAAACTGCTCAACGAACGAAGGAGTACCAACATACTCAGAACTTACCAAACTCCTCAACACTTGGATCCGACGACACTCCTCGTTTTTCCAAAACTATGACTTGACTTCCAATGCCTTCCTTCGAGGTTGTTATCATTACTTAAAGATTTTGAGGTTATTTAAGGTCTTATGAATTTTCTTTATAAAATAGATTCCATTTCGTCTTATCGCAAGTCTTATACATTTGCAGGATCTCCCAATCCCAAGTCGCTTCCAGAGGATGTCTCGATCCACTAAAAAAAATTAAGGCCCGAACCTCGTTCGTCCTATCAAACTTTCTCAAAACTCTCAAAATAAAATCGGCATGACCTGCCCGCTATTCTCACCATTCAGAATCTCAGATTCCAGTACAGAGCATATTTAAATCATCACAATCAACAACATGTCATATATCAATAAATCGCATCATAAACACTTAGCACTTAGCATATAAAGCATGCACCACACATCCTAGATTACCCACATAGCACATAGCATGTAAGACAATCTCAAAAACATTCAGTAGATGAATCATCTACATTGTCAGCCGAAGCCTCAGAAAACATTTTCCAATCACACACAATTCCAGTGCATAAACAGTAAACAATGTCGAAACATCGACCCTAAGCATTAACTAGAGATTCAGTGAGAAGCCCTCACATGAAGGTTCTCCAGAGTTATCTCCTAAAGCTCCTTCACAATCAAAGCCTTGCTCCGCTGGAAATTCCTCAAAATCACCTTTAGAGCAAAACCACATAAATACTATCAGAATCTATCGAAAACTAAGCTATCGATACTTACTAAGGTAACACGAAGCAATCTATACCCTAAGGTACGATAAACTAGCGCGAAAGACAAGTTTTCGGAAAAGGAAATTTTCCTCCTCCCCCCTATAGGGCTCGGCCACTTTGGTTAATTGTGGGGTTCGATTTTTCTTCGATCAAACTTGGTTCCTATGCTATCATTAGCCGTAACTAAGGGTATTCTGAACTCAGAAAAATTATCGGATCAAAAACTGTCGCAGGGGTATTTTGGTCATGATTTTTAACTTAGGATTTTCAAAACTGAAATCCCAAAAATAAAATTTTGCAGGGACGTCACCAACGACGTTTATGACAACTAATCCTACTAGCACTAAGCTAAGGCGATAGTTTTCAGCCTAAAGGTTGAAGCTTTACCTCAAAAACTCCAAAAATGGGTATTTAAGGCTAAAATTGATTCCGGCGGAATTCCGGCGACATAACGGAAAATCTAACCCGGCAGAAGTGAACTTGGGCACATAAGGAAGAGGTTTAGAATCAGAAATGAAAGATTCAGGATAGTTTTGCAAAAACCCATAAACTATCCGCTCAGAAAACTCTACAGAAAAGCTATGGAAAAAGCGATCAGAGGTAAGGATTAGCGACTATACCTCGAAACCTTGAAGTAGCAACTGATTGATCGACGATCAAGCAAGAAATGAAGAAAATCTCTCCTCCTCCTCTCCTATGCAAACTCGCGGCCTTGAATGGGTTTTTGGGTGAGTTTTGTGATTTTTTCTCATTTCTTGGCTATATATAGAGGTTGGCAAAACGCGGTAAAATGAAACTTTCGCGAATCTGATTTTTCCGGCGTCATTCTCCGTGAATTCTAAGATAGGTTTTGGCGAAAGGATTCCAAAACTAAAATGAGATCTCCTTGTATTTTTGGCGACTAATGCATAATCGGTATAAAACTATTTTACCCGATAAGTTGCTTTTTGCATCGGATGTCGGAATAGAAAACTTCCTTCTGAAGAAAGATTGAAATCATCAAGAGAAATGGGTGTACGCGTGTAGAATATTCTTTTGAAGCTCTGAATAGAAAAAGTCTTCATAGTCGGGTGATTCTAGGGTTTTGAAATACCAGGGATTCGGTTTCGGCAAACTTCCGATGATTGGAATCGGACGTTCGTAGATCCTAGAGTTTCGCCTCGAAACGATTGTGATATATGGAAAAAGAGAAGTTCTTACATTTCTCTGAAGATTTTTGGAATTAACTTCCGTCGTGCCTAAAAGTGAAAATTAGCTATATACTAGGGTTTCTGACCTAGGTTAAGCGTATAACGATCGTACTATAACTTTTATCGATCATGATGTAATCCTTTGACTTTTCCTGAACTTTCTCCTTCATAAATTTATTTCATTTGGTAAACTCTAGTTCAGGTTTCCCTTCACAATACATCAACCCTAATCGTAAATGGAAATCTCTTCCACTGATCCTAAGCTTAAAATCTTGGGTCTTACATTACTACCCTCCAAAAAGAAAGTTTTGTCCTCGAAACTTAAGGGTCAGTAATAGTTCTAGATATTATTCCTTGATCTTTTCCTCTAACTCTCACATAACACCGTCCGTGTCTTTATTCCAAATAATTTTCACTAAAACACTCTGCTTTCCCTTCGATTGTTTCACTCTTCTAGTCCCAATGTTGACCAACGGCGTCTCAACAGACATATCATCTTTCAACTTGCCGAGGTTTAACTACAATCATCAATGATAACACCACTAAAACTCTTACTCGAATATGATCTCCAGCTTCTGAAGTCAATCTTTACCCTAAGATTCTCATTCCACTTAGCAAAATTCACTCGATAATCTCTAGCTCGTATCACCAAAATCCATAACAAGTTTCATTCACTCTTAGACTTTAAGCAACTTGTCCAAATATGACAACCTCAAGTGTTCATCTTAATACTAACACCTCCCTTTTCTGTAACTTGATCACCATCTCGTCAATCAACTTCTTAATCTCTCTATCAAATTCTAACCAACTTCGAGTCCTAGAAACTTAAGACAACAGTTCATAGGCTTAAAACCTGGACCTTCACCAAGTTTGGACCTCTAATGTCCGTTAATTCTTCAATGCTTCCTAAATGAATATCCATTTCTTCAAACTATATCTCCTTCGCAAGAGAACTTATACTTAATGCGAACTTTTTCCTCCCAGCTCGACTAATCCTCGATCCAATCAAGTTAATCTTACCAATCCTTCTATCAAAGTCCATAGCCAGCTCTGATTCCGAATATCACCCCCTCAATATTAAGTTGATCAAGCCTAATACATCGAAGGTGAAATTTAGAAAAACCCACTGGAACAGTCAATGAGTTCCTATCATCCAATAGTCACAAATATCCTGACCTCACATCCTCAACGATTCCGCTACGGAACTACACGCCCTCGACATCATACGTATACTATCCATAAGAAATCTCTATGAGATTCATTCTTCAGCTTCTAGCTTCCTTTTAAACGCATTGGTGCAAAACTACTTTCTAGGTTTACCGTGTTATTCTAAACCTCGTGTAATTTCTATAGCTAAAATACGAGCTACGGTCAAATAAGGTCTTAATAGGCGTAATAACTATAAGGTCAAAGCTTAGACAGTATAAGTAAGATAGGTGTGCTTGCACACGCTACAAGAGTAATGGATTATATTATACTGAAATGAGGAAGAATGGTTAGAAGGTTATCATCGTTCGGTTTAGTTAAACCAACAGTTAGTACTAATCATAAGATAGCTTTTCCATAACTATACAATATGAGTAAGCAATAACTTCAATCAATTTTTAAGCGAAAAATCGCTTGCAGACAATCAATTTTTACTCTTTACAGAGTCACACAACCTAGCACAGAAGACCTATTCCCCAAAGACTCCCGAAAGACTCGACAAGCTCTGATACCACAATGTAACACCCCGATTTCGGTGGCGTCACTTTAGTAACCAAAATGTAAACTTAATGCGGAAAAACGTGAATATTTTTTTTTTGATAATAACTAAGACAAGACTGAATTAAATAAAACCCAACAATAACAATAATCAGAACTAATATACAATATATAAACAGCCCCCGCTGTAGTAGTAACCTCGTCACGAGTAAACCTCCAGTGACGGAAAGAAAAGTGTAACGCCCGAAGGCAAAAGGTACAATCCACAAGAAAGGTCAAGTGTCCGCAACACCATCCCTCAAAACTGAGAATAAGCTGGCCCATCGGCCTGAAGCAAGACCTCCTAAGTCCAACCAACTCTCTGTGATTCTCGTAAAGAACCACACAAAAAGCTATAGGTGGGAAACTACCCTGTCCCCAAAGAAAACAAATGATGTTCAGAGCTAAGACTCTACTCCTACACTAATCCCATCTCGAGGAGCTCACACCAGCACTAAACCTACATGCTAGCATGATCGTCGCCCGAATCTGAATCCAGAACGACCTAGTCTATGTACACCATCCGTCCTCCTCTCGCTACCGCGATGCGCTCCTGTTCCAGCATCTCCACTCTAGTTTCCCCCGAAGGGTGAACCGTCATGAACCAGCCCGCCAAAGACATCTGACAAAGGGCGTTTGTCCGCCAAAGCACACACAGAAGACGCGAGGGTCAACTCCAAAGAATTATGTAAATAATAGCACCAATAGATATAAATAAGATAATAGCCACTTAGGCTTATAACTAGGGATAACATCCTAGGGTTGCATATTTCCACAAAGAATATAACGACTGTAAATCACAGTTAAAATGCATCAAGTAGAACTAACAAGTATCAAACACACTCATTAACTATGTCAGTATGCATGTTGCATGAAATGATATGCAGGTTAACCCAGTCAACCAATATGCAATCCGGAACGGATGGACATCAACGGATCAGCCCTTCACCAGCCACGGTGGTGCCATTTCGGCCCGCGTGCCTCTTACACCACACAAAGGTAGTCAGATCAGCCGTAACCCGTAGGTCTGCCATTTCGGTCTGCTACAAGAGACGTTTACAAACGCTCTATCACGGAAATCCGGGTCTTATGACCATTTTGGAATCCGACGAGGTCTAGAGTACGTCCTGTGTTAATACCCCATTAATGTTGCATGAATGCAGGATGATTAGTCAACCAACGTCTCCGATCTCACTCGACACGTCGCCACGTGTTCTAGGTAAATTAAAGTTTCTAAAAGCTTACCCTAAGGTAAAGTCGATTCTGCGACAAAATACAATAATCATAAAATGAGTGCAACCACTCACGATGACTCTTCGGGTCATCAATGCTCTCACGAAGTCTCACGCTTCAGTGAAGTTTCATGCTCTCACAAGGTCTCACGCCTCAGTGGAGTTCCATGCTTTCCACAAGGTCTCACGCCTCAGTGGAGTATCCCGCATTCACAAGGTCTCACGCCTCAGTGAAGCTTCATGCTGTTCACGAGGTCTCACGCCTCAGTGAAGGTCCATGCTTTCCACAAGGTCTCACGCCTCAGTGGAGTATCACGCATTCACAAGGTCTCACGCCTCAGTGAAGCTTCTCGGCTCATCCCTTGGATGGCTAACAAACTGCTCAACGAACGAAGGAGTACCAACATACTCAGAACTTACCAAACTCCTCTACACTTGGATCCGACGACACTCCTCGTTTTTCCAAAACTATGACTTGACTTCCAATGCCTTCCTTCGAGGTTGTTATCATTACTTAAAGATTTTGAGGTTATTTAAGGTCTTATGAATTTTCTTTATAAAATAGATTCCATTTCGTCTTATCGCAAGTCTTATACATTTGCAGGATCTCCCAATCCCAAGTCGCTTCCAGAGGATGTCTCGATCCACTAAACAAAATTAAGGCCCGAACCTCGTTCGTCCTATCAAACTTTCTCAAAACTCTCAAAATACAATCGGCATGACCTGCCCGCTATTCTCACCATTCAGAATCTCAGATTCCAGTACAGAGCATATTTAAATCATCACAATCAACAACATGTCATATATCAATAAATCGCATCATAAACACTTAGCACTTAGCATATAAAGCATGCACCACACATCCTAGATTACCCACATAGCACATAGCATGTAAGACAATCTCAAAAACATTCAGTAGATGAATCATCTACATTGTCAGCCGAAGCCTCAGAAAACATTTTCCAATCACACACAATTCCAGTGCATAAACAGTAAACAATGTCGAAACATCGACCCTAAGCATTAACTAGAGATTCAGTGAGAAGCCCTCACCTGAAGGTTCTCCAGAGTTATCTCCTAAAGCTCCTTCACAATCAAAGCCTTGCTCCGCTGGAAATTCCTCAAAATCACCTTTAGAGCAAAACCACAGAAATACTATCAGAATCTATCGAAAACTAAGCTATCGATACTTACTAAGGTTACACGAAGCAATTTATACCCTAAGGTACGATAAACTAGCGCGAAAGACAAGTTTTCGGAAAAGGAAATTTTCCTCCTCCCCCCTATAGGGCTCGGCCACTTTGGTTAATTGTGGGGTTCGATTTTTCTTCGATCAAACTTGGTTCCTATGCTATCATTAGCCGTAACTAAGGGTATTCTGAACTCGGAAAAATTATCGGATCAAAAACTGTCGCAGGGGTATTTTGGTCATGATTTTTAACTTAGGATTTTCAAAACTGAAATCCCAAAAATAAAATTTTGCAGGGACGTCACCAACGACGTTTATGACAACTAATCCTACTAGCACTAAGCTAAGGCGATAGTTTTCAGCCTAAAGGTTGAAGCTTTACCTCAAAAACTCCAAAAATGGGTATTTAAGGCTAAAATTGATTCTGGCGGAATTCCGGCGACATAACGGAAAATCTAACACGGCAGAAGTGATCTTGGGCACATAAGGAAGAGGTTTAGAATCAGAAATGAAAGATTCAGGATAGTTTTGCAAAAACCCATAAACTATCCGCTCAGAAAACTCTACAGAAAAGCTATGGAAAAAGCGATCAGAGGTAAGGATTAGCGACTATACCTCGAAACCTTGAAGTAGCAACTGATTGATCGACGATCAAGCAAGAAATGAAGAAAATCTCTCCTCCTCCTCTCCTATGCAAACTCGCGGCCTTGAATGGGTTTTTGGGTGAGTTTTGTGATTTTTTCTCATTTCTTGGCTATATATAGAGGTTGGCAAAACGCGGTAAAATGAAACTTTCGCGAATCTGATTTTTCCGGCGTCATTCTCCGTGAATTCTAAGATAGGTTTTGGCGAAAGGATTCCAAAACTAAAATGAGGTCTCCTTGTATTTTTGGCGACTAATGCATAATCGGTATAAAACTATTTTACCCGATAAGTTGCCTTTTGCATCGGATGTCGGAATAGAAAACTTCCTTCTGAAGAAAGATTGAAATCATCAAGAGAAATGGGTGTACGCGTGTAGAATATTCTTTTGAAGCTCTGAATAGAAAAAGTCTTCATAGTCGGGTGATTCTAGGGTTTTGAAATACCAGGGATTCGGTTTCGGCAAACTTCCGATGATTGGAATCGGACGTTCGTAGATCCTAGAGTTTCGCCTCGAAACGATTGTGATATATGGAAAAAGAGAAGTTCTAACATTTCTCTGAAGATTTTTGGAATTAACTTCCGTCGTGCCTAAAAGTGAAAATTAGCTATATACTAGGGTTTCTGACCTAGGTTAAGCGTATAACGATCGTACTATAACTTTTATCGATCATGATGTAATCCTTTGACTTTTCCTGAACTTTCTCCTTCATAAATTTATTTCATTTGGTAAACTCTAGTTCAGGTTTCCCTTCACAATACATCAACCCTAATCGTAAATGGAAATCTCTTCCACTGATCCTAAGCTTAAAATCTTGGGTCTTACAATTATCATAAATCCCAGGAACTTTCCCCCCTGAATCCCAAAAGAACACTTCTCAGGATTTAACTTCATTTGATATGTTCTTAATTGAGCAAATGCTTCCTTAAGATCATCGCCATGGTCACCAGCCCTGGCGGACTTTACAATAATGTCATCGACATATACCTCCATATTCCTGCCTACTTGTTTTGAAAAATTTTTATCCATGAGCCGTTGGTACGTAGCTCCTGCGTTCTTCAAACCAAAAGGCATTGTCTTATAACAATAATTCGCCTGATTGGTCATGAATGCTGTACTTTCCTCGTCAAAAGGATGCATCATAATTTGATTGTAGCCTGAGTAAGCATCCATGAGACTTAAAAGTTCATTTCCGGAAGCTCCATCCACAAGCTTATCAACATTGGGAAGTGGATACGAATCTTTGGGACACACTTTGTTCAAGCTTGTGTAGTCTGTGCACATTCGCCATTTCCCATTGGCCTTTTTAACCATCACAACATTGGCGAGCCAAGTTGGGTACTGCACCTCACGGATGAATCGAGCCTTGATTAGTTTCTTAGTCTCTAGTTGCACCGCCTTATTCTTTTCATCACTCATTCTTCGCCTTGGCTGGATAACTGGTGTCGCCCCAGGTCGTATGGCCAGTTTATGAGTGATCACATTGGGGTCAATCCCTGGTACATCATTGATGGTCCATGCAAAGAGATCCAAATTATCACCTAGAAGGGTGATCAATCTTTTCTCTTGCTCCTTCGTTAAACTGCTACCAATCTTTAAAAACTTATCCTTGACTTGCACCTGCTTGGTTTCTTCCAGAGGTTGTGGGCGAAAATCATCAGCATCGTCTCTTGGGTCTAAACTAAATCCTTATTGTGGAAAGATTTCTGTAATTCGGTGGCTTTCCTTGGCGGCCTTTCGCCCATAGAGCGCCACACTTCTTAGATAACACTCTCTTGCTGCGTTCTGGTCTACGCGCAGTATCCCGACCTTCCCATTGCAGGCTGGATACTTGACAGTTAAGTGAGCAGTTGAAATGACCGCGCATAACTTGTTGAGGGTGTCTCGCCCCAAGAGTACATTGTAATTGGCTCTACACGCCAAGACTAAGTACTTCACTTGAAATTTCTTAACGAACTCTCCTTCTCCAAAGGCAGTTGGTATTTCCACGTATCCCCGCACATTGACACGGTCCCCTGTAAATCCCTCCAAGGTTCCTTTGTATGGCTTCAAGTCTGATTCCTTTAACCCCAGGCGATCAAAGGCATCTCCATAAATGATATCCGTCGAAGATCCCTGGTCTAAGTACACTTTTTTCGTCATGTAATTGTTAACCCTGATTGTTACCACAATTGGGTCGTTGTCATGGGGGATCACATGCGCAAAATCCTGAGGGGTAAATATAATAGGAGAGTGGTTCACCCAACACTCGCAATCGTACGCCTCATGTACTGAGTGTACTGCCGCCACATAACGCTTTCTAGCCTTGCTTGAAATTGCACCCCCACCGAATCCTCCTGCGATAGATGAGCATTCCCCAACAGGATCGCCCAACTCTTCAACTATTTCCTTTCCTTTGCCTTTGTCCCCTTGTGTTATCTTAGCGGCCTCTGGTGCTGTTGTGTCTTTCACAAAATTTGCTAAATGGCCAGCCTTAATCAGGCGGTCAATTTCCCGCCTCAAGTTCCAACAATTATCCGTGGTATGCCCCAACGCTTTGTGGTACTCGCACCATCTATTTGTATCCACATTAGCTGGCGGGGCGGCGGTGGATATTGCACAACATTTGTCTGCCCAACTGCTTTTAAAATGGTACTTATGGGAGCATTCAACTTAGTAAGTGGGAGCTGGCGAGGCACCATGCTGACCAGTTGAGGCTGCAGTGGGACCTTGGGAATTTCTGTGCCATGTATTTTGAAATCCGGGTTTGGAGTTTTGATATGGTCTAGGTCTTGACATACGCGGGGTTTGTGCTATCCTGGTTTCTTTCCCCGCCTTGGGTTTCTCCTGTGAAACACCGCCGGATTGGGCCTACTTGCGTCCTTCCTCTCTTTCTTGTTTTTTCTGATCATCTTGTTCAATTAATATGAATTCCTGAACGCGAGCACGAAGATCCATCATGTCTCTCACTGGTCGCCTCGTTAAGTCCCGATTCAAATCTCCCGCCCTAAGGCCATTTTTGAAAGACGCCAAGCATACATCTGGGTTATCCTCCTCCAGCTGAACCGCCATCTTGCTGAAGCGTGCCATGTAGGTTTTTAACTTCTCCCCTGGCTGCTGATGTATGCTGATAAGATCAAACATCGTTGCTTTTGTGGTTTTATTGGCGGAGAATTGAGTCAGGAACTTGGTAGACAGATCAGTGAAATTGTCAATGGAGAAAGGCGGTTGTCTGATGAACCACTGCATCGCCATGCCTTTGAATGTTGAAGGCAATAATCTGCACTTCACCGCGTCCGTTGCCCCACCAATCACCATTTTGGTGTTAAAATATCTCAGGTGTTCCATGGGATCAGAGTCGCCTGAGAAGGCGTCTAATGCCATGGTTTGCAGGTGCTTTGGTATGTCCACCTTGGTGATGGTTGGAACAAAAGGTTGAAATTCGACTACGTCCTCCGCCTCAAGACGTTGTCCTTGCTTAAAATCTTGCCTCTGAGTAAGATACTCAACTTGGGCTTGTAACTGCTCGTTTTGGGATTGCACCTTCTGCAAAGTATCTAACATTTGTTGCAAAGCCGCAGGCGTGATACCCGTCACTGCTTCCTGCGTTCTCCGTGGAGCACTAGTTTTAAGGTCTTCTAAGTTCACATAGGCAGGCGGCGTTGATCGCCGCCTAACGCCTGGATCTGATTTAGCTATCAGATCTGAAGGTCTTCCCGGAGCTGCGTTTACCAGCGACGCTGGCGACGGCGCCACTGAGTGGACCCCCTCCGAGGAAGCCTCTTGTTCTTGCTCGTGCAATATAGGACGATTGCTGTCCCGTCCTCCGCCGCGGCCGCCGTGACGACCACCACCGCGCCGGCGAAGATCACGGCGGCCCACGCCGCATGAACGAGTCTCCATGGCTCATAACTTCTACCTTCTGCGTCACTGGAAGATCTAGGTCAGAGCCACAGACGGCGCCAATGTTCCGTACTAGAGCAGCTTACGTAAGAAGAAGTAATAAAGCTAACCCTAGCAGAGCACTAAAAATGGTAAGATGTCATAAAAAGGTAAATTCTCATTAATATTGAAAAGTTGGTTCGTACAAGTTGATGACCTCCCCTTTTATAGAGGGTGTGGTCATGGTATGGACTTTTCCTATATTTGGGCCTGACAATCAGGGTCCAAATCCCTATGCATATAAGACAAATCCAACAGAATCTTCCAGCTGGCTCGCGGGTCCACCTAAGGAAGAGCAAAGATATTCATTGTGTCGTTGATTCCCGCCATGGCTGTCTTCGTCCGGGTGATGGCTCATTTTGGGCGGGCATAAACATCCTTTATGTCCCGCCCAGTCCAAAAACCTAACACAAAAAGTAGACACTTATAAGGGTTCGCTGATTATTTTAGATGCCATAATTTTCTGGATTTGAGTTTTAGAGGAAGAGGAGAATGAGAAGAGGAAGAAGAAGGAGATGAAGAGAAAGGTAGAAGATCAGGGACTAAGTGTGATTAAAACCAAATTACCGGGACTAAAACTAATGTCAAAAGTTAATATGGTCACCCCTCGGTTGATTAGACTTGCTACATGAATGGTTGACTGTTAAAATTGATGACAAGTTAGAAAACAGGAAGAGAGGACTAGGACTCAACATATTTAAGCAAATAAATAATATTCATAATACAAAAAGATGAAGGGAATCCCTACAGATGCTGCTTCCTAGCATCCACTTTATGCTCTTCACTTTTCTCCTTATTCATGTGATGTGAGCAAGAATAATGTTCTACATTGAAGAACCTTATCTTCTTTCTCTCATAGAAACTCACTCATCCAACTTTTATCTATGGTTGACATGTTGGAAATCGGAACAATTACCTCCAAAAAAACATAAGCAAGAGGGATTTATTGTCAGAACCATATAAATTCTCTATACACTGACAAGCAACTTAGCAACCATGTGTATGATATTTCTTGAATGGTACGAACAAGTTTATGTGAGTAGCTTCTAAATGTCATAATTGATTCTAAGAAAAATTGAGCCGATACGAACATTGCTATAAAATGTTTCAAGCCCCTAATTAATAACCCAATCTTTGGGCATCGATTTCCTTATTATTAGATGCATATACTAAGCTTGATGTGCACAACAGTTCTTTTTTCCATCCTTATTAACTTTCACTATAAACTCTTCAACTCTTTCTCCTCAGCTGATCGTCTTCCTTCGTTACCTCCTCCACTTTTTCCTCTTCTTCATTGATGTAATCATCACTGCTTCGAATTTCAATGTTGTGTGCCGGTTCTGCTTCCATCAAATGTGACACTTCTCCCACATGTGTCAATGATCCTTTATATTCTTCTTCCATTAGACATTTGGAGCTTGTTCCTTGCTTATGATTTTCACCCACTAACTCAAGGATTTCACTTTCTTGATGAACACTGATGCATGCTAGGCTTTAAGTCCAGTAGGATAATAACAATGATCAAATTACAGAAGCAAAAAATGCTTGCAGAGCTGGAAGCAGCTTGAGTGACAAACTCGAAAACAGAATCTAACATGGTTGTGAACTATTAGAATTAGGTAGGCCTAACTCAACCCAAAAGCTAGCTCAAGAGTTGAGGTTTGTACAACCCTTATAAAGGCTATCTATGTTCTATCTCTAGCCAATGTGGGACTTCTAACACACCCACTCACGTCCAGGACTGAACAACCTAGAACGTGGGATCAACAGCAACGAGTGACCCAATTATGAGATGTCTCCACAACAAACAACAAATGGATTTAGGATAGACTCTGATACCATATTAGAATTAGGTAGGCCTAACTCAACCCAAAAGCTAGCTCAAGAGTTGAGGTTTACACAACCCTTATAAAGGCTATCTATGTTCTATCTTTAGCCAATGTGAGACTTTTAACATGAACAATTTAAAAACCAACACACATAAAAGTACCAAAGAGTGAGAGAGAAATGAGTGAAAACAGGAAGCAAGTAGCAAATGTATATGCAATTTGAAGATATGAAGGCCTATTTAAAGCCCTTTTGAGATAAATGCAAACGTGGAAAGTAGATTTTTTTTGTTGAAGCAATTTTTTTAGAAGCTTCTGTGAAGTGTAGTTTGAAAGCTAATGACATCCAATACAATATACAAATAGTGTAGTTTGAAAGCTAATGGAATCCAATACAATATACATTTGTATATTGATTGATTGGTGTATTAATATATTTAATAGAAATTGTATGTGAGAAGTTTCTTTCAATTGTATGTTGGACTAGCTACGAGGAAGTATCTAGTGAGAGGGAGATTTCTTAGGTGAAAGTGAGAGGAGTGATCGTAAACCATTAGATTAAAATTAATGTAAAATTAATGGTTGGGATTATAACCCTCTTAAAAAAAACCACGTGACTATTTTTTTCTCAATTCTCCCACACAAAACCACTTCCTCTATTCTGAACGTGAAGGAGTTCCACCATTGACGATGCGTTTTCACTGTTCATCTCCATCTCTGCTATGACATCTGGAACTGGAAGGTCGAATGCGACCCTCTCAGGAAACTCCAGAGCGTGCTTCACTGTTTCAAAATTTCTCTTTGTGGTAGTTCGATTTTCTATTTTGGCATACCTTAGTCTCCACTCTCCAGATTCCTCAAAAAATTGCTTCTTGTTCATCTAGATCATATATCACAATTGAATTAGAGTTTTCTGTCCTAATCCTCAATAACGATATGATATGAAATGTGAATTAATATCAATGGTAGAATTGCTTTACGTTCAGGAGAAAGGGTTTGTGAATGGGTTGTTTCACGAACAGAGGAAGTGGTTTTGTGGGGGAGAATTGAGAAAAAAAAAGTCACGTGGTTTTTTTTAAGAGGGTAATAATCTCAACCATTAATTTTAATCTAATGGTTTACAATCACTCCTCTCACTCTCGCGTAAGAAACCTCCTCTCACTAAATACCTTCTCGACTAGTTATATCATTAATTAATCAAAAGTCTTTTATACTATACAAATACAATTACATGGAGCTTTCTTGACCACATCCAAAACCAACCTTCTATGCACTTGACATCACCCACTAGTTTATTTTATCAGTCACGACCCGTGACCATGAACATCACTTTTGATTGTTGAGTTCATTTGCAATTTTAAGGAGTCAGAAACCATTACAAATGATGTCTGATAAATATTTTTGAGTAAATTATACTTCACTATCTTGAGATTTCCTATATTACACTAACTTCCAAACTTGAGTAAATAGGGTAGAGTGTAATACTTGAGTAATTAAGTCTGGAGTTTAGTTCTATATAGTGAAACCTCAAGGTGAAGAGAAAAACTCAGCAAACTGGACATGAAGATGCACGAAGTCAAGATCTGCAGTCGGCCTCCCTCTCACTCTCATTCTGGATCCCTTCGTCTCCTTCGATTCTTTGTGAACACAACAACAGATTGCAAAAACAAGATCTGAAGAAAAATGGTACCATCGAACAGAGAGAAAATGTAGAGAGAGGGAAAGAAACAAAGTGAGAGAGGATCGATGGTTATGATTGAATTGATGTGTTACTTTTTCTTTGAATTGTAAGGAGAGGAAAGGGTAGTGAATTATTGAAGATGAAGAGTGGGAATGAAGAAGGTGTTGAGGAAGGTGGATGGGAGGTTGGGGATGAAGGTATGAAAGACACTAGAAATGGGGGGGGGGTTGAATAGAGTTTTTAAAGTTTTAAAGTTTTTCCTCTAAGATTTTAACAAATCTTCTCGGTTTCAAGAACACAAAGTGCAAGAGATAAAGGGATGAGAAAAGCACACAAGTATTTTTTCCTGATTCACTTGATAAATCCCTTAAGCTAATCCAGTCCACCCGTTAAGGTGATTTCTTCCTTCTTAGAATGAAGGCAATCCACTAATCAAAGATTGTTACAACTGCACTAGCACACCTTGCTTAGTGACTAACAAATCTAAGAACTAGCAACACTAAGACACACAAGTCTTAGTCTTCTCAAGGCTACTGACCTAACTGGTCCCTTGAGGAATTACCAACAAAGTTTGTACAAGGTAAACACTATAAGAACAATGAAGAAATATTGCTAAGGTATTTGCTTGAGGTTTTCACTTGTATTCCACAATAGTTTCTTAGCCATTTTCTTCTATCTTCAACTTTTAAATACTGCAAGGTGAGGTATTGTATTCGTTGAAAGAATCTATCCGTTGGAGGGCAGTTTTGGAAATTGCAGAACCTGTTGTGGTTGTACCTCGTAGGTAAGGCGGTCATAATAATACACTGCTTTTGTACTATTGACAATGACATTGCCTTAGCCTAGTTGACTCCTGATCTTTGGCGACGTTTCATGTTGGAACTTGTGAAGCAATTGATCAGAGTCAGAAGGAAGCTTAGATCCTCTGACCTTCATAACTTCTGCTTCTGGACCGTTCACTCAGAACATCTGGTCTTCAGAATTAGAGGCACTTTGGTCTTGAGAGCCAGCTTACTCTTGGACTTCAGAGTCTTCAAGTCTTCAGCTTCTGGACCGTTCGCTCAGAACTTCTGGTCTTCAGTACTTGAATCTTCAGAGCCCACATCAGAGCTTTAATCTTGAGAACATCTGAAGCATTTACTACCGTTTAGAAGAACGTAGTGATTGCAGAAGCGTTACATTGGCTACTCTTTGGTCTTTAAATTCTGATGGATATGCCTTTAAATCAGATTCAGAACCTGTTTGTCAAACACTTAAAGGACAAACGTTAGAGTACCTTAATTGTTCATACACAAATATAAACTTGTTATCATCAAAACATAGAGTTGTACTTCTGACCAAATCTTAGTCTTATAGAGGATGAATTCAAAATTTTATGGTTTTTAATCTTGTGTTGTGTTTAATTAGATGATATTAGTAGATTGATATAATTAAGATTAGTTGGTAAATATTAATGTTGATTAGGATTTTTTTTAATTTAATTGAAAAAAAATCATAAATCTGCTTCAATTATTGATGATGGAGGCTTTTATTGGATTTTAACCTTTAGAACTTGGTCTTTTTGCATTTGAAGAAGAAGAAGAAGGCTTTTATTGCATTTTAACCTTTAGAACTTAGTCTTTTTGCATTTGAGTCCTTGGTCTAGAGTGTTAGAGCAATTAGGGGAATTGTTGGAAGGAATCTTTGTAACTTATAATTTAAAATTTCATGGCATTATGTGCATTAGATAGGGAGCTTATTACAAAGATTGGTTTGATGGTGTATTCAATGTGCATCCCTTAGTAAAGACACTTAAAGATGAATTTTCTTGTCCAAGGAATCTTTTTTATGAAGAACTACAAGGGGTGATTGAGAATTAGAGCAAGGAGATTTCAGAAATGAGGATGGAAGGCTAAAACAACTGTGGGAGAAGAGTTACAAAGCAATAAATGAAGAAAATGAGTTGAAGAATTGAAGACATTCCCCAGCAAAGTGTGGAGGCACTGCACGCACATGCGTGCCTATGCATTTTGGCCAAGTTTGCATGTGACACCCCGATTTCGGTGGCGTCACTTAGTAACCGAAAAATTAAATAAAGCGGAAAATCGTGAATTTTGTTTTTGTTTTCTTTTCAAATAAAAGACTTGTCGAAATAAAGACTCAGCCCGACAACGATAAACATAACTAATGTATAAATATATATACAGCCCTCGCTGCAACTAAAAACATCTTCACGAGTGTCCTCAGGTGACGGGAAGTAACTCAAAGTAACTGAAAGTAGTGCCCGCAAACAAATAAGTGCGACCCATAGTCAGAGTCATAAGTTTTATAAATACATTCCTCCCATAAAGTAAGTCAACCCAGAACGGCCTCCAAAAGACCTCCTACGTCCGACAAACTCCCTGTGATCCTCATCAAAGAGAACCACACAAAAAGCTAATAGTCGGGGACTTACCCTGCCCAAAAATGGGAAATGACAATCAGAGCTATGACAATGACACCCCATATACTACACCCCTAACATCGACCCTCATCCGATCCAGCATGAAGTCCGGGTCCACGTCGAAGGCTCAGTAGTAGTCATTTCGCTCAGGATCCTCCCTGAGCGATGAGTCATCTCTAATCATCTGTTGGAAATCTGGCAGCAGCCGACCGCCCAAACACAAACATACACACAAAGCCAAGGCGCGAGGGTCAACTCACAGAATATAATAGATAATACAAGCAACATGTGTATATTATGGGGGTATATATATATATATATATATATATATATATATATATATATATATATATATATAAAAGTTATGTGTTGCATACCCTAAGGTATATATACATGGCACGTCACCAAATCTCGAATAACAACACAATATTCAACAACTTCAACAATCCAGTATTCAATATTCCACAATTCATCAAATAACATGACGATGTTCACCAACATCAAATAATTAAAATTTCAACATATGCAGTTAGGTGATAAGGTTAGTCAAACAATGTATCGTCCTCCCAACGCACAAGTGTCTAACTAAACAAATGGTCTCTGACGTTTGCCCTAGGGTAAACGTCGATTGAATCTCGTGCTCCCATAAAGACTCACGCTTAAATGGAGTCTTACGCTTTCACGAAGTCTCACGCTTGAGTGAAATCTCACCCATTCACGAAGTCTCACGCTTCAGTGAAATCTCACGCATTCACGAAGTCTCACACTTCAGTGAAGTTTCACGCATTCACGAAGTCTCACGCTTCAGTGAAGTTTCGCGCCTTCATGAAGTCTCCCGCTTCAATGAAGTCCCACACTTTCACAAAGTCTCACGTTTCAGTGAAGGTTCTCGTCTCCATGAAGTCTCCTGCTTCAGTGAATTTACACACTTTCACGAAGTCTCATGCTTCAGTGAAGTTTCATGCTTTCGCGAAGCCTCACGCCTCAGTGAAACTTCCTGGCTTATCCTTCGGATGGCTAAATAAACTGCTCAAAGAGCGAAAGGTGTTATCACACTCTAGGATTTTCCTCACAACGTAAGTGTTCAGCTACAAAGCTCAACTCCAAGAAACTCAAGTTAATGTCGACTCTACGATAGAACTCCAACAACAAAGAAAGGAGTGCAAACACTCGTGATGACTACTCGAATCATCCAATTCATCCATCGGATGGTCAAAACTACTCAGTGAGCAAAGAGTACCAGTGTACTTAGAAACTTACTAGTTTCCCGGCCTATCCTGCAGGTAGCCAAACAACAAAACCTGCTCATCGAGCAAAGTGCCAAAGCACAGAGGATTTCCCCTGTTATTGTACAACCGGATTAGCACAAGACAACAACCATGGCACATATATCAACACATATGAGATTTCGCGGTCAGAATCTCAACGGCGCTGTCCGTTTCCCCAAAGGGTCGACGGTTTGTTCTGAAAGTTCAGCCGAAGGTCGAGGGTGGCCGTCGGGGTCGTCGAATAAAATACCCAAATATGAAATTGAAAATAGAGTTTTGCTCTCCTCACGGCAAGGATCGTAGCAGTACACTCCGTTTTTCCATTGGTCGCCGGAGTTGACCGGAGAAAGCTCCCGAAGGCGGCAGCGGCTACGGTCGACGAAACGACGATCAGAAACATGGGTTTTGTTGTGGATGTCGCAAGGGTTCCAACGGTACTAACCTCGCTGTGAACAGAGCTCCGAGTACACCGGAACCGAAGGTTGAAGTTTGCAACGTCAACGCGTCGTTATGCTCTGTTTTCACGTGTCGCTCCCTCTGTTCTTGTTGATGGAGCTCGCCATGGTGCTCTCGGTTGGTGGCTGTTGCTTACGACCTTGAACCAGAGGAAAAGTGGCTCGCGTGGAAGGAGGTATGTGGCGGTGTGGCTCGCGTGATGGTAAGGTGGTGGTCGTGGTGTTCACGTTTGTGGCCATGGAGAAAGAAGCTTGTGGTGATGGCTGCTGCTCTGTTTTGGGTGGAGAAAATGATCCATGGTGGTGCGTTTCTTCATGGAGAGGGATCGGTGGTCAGGGGCGAACCCACGTAGAGCTGAGGGGGTTCAGTTGAACCCCCTGAAAAAAAAAATCCTACTTACCCCCCTATACTGATTTTTTTATAACCCCCTGAAATTTAAGAATTGCACCCAGGTCCCAAGCCCAAGCCAACCCTCACTCACTCTGTCACTCCTCTCTCTCTCTCTCTCTCTCTCTCTCTCTCCCTCTCTCTCACGCACTCATCTATGATTCACTTCCTCACCCGAAACGATTCACACAATCACACCACCTGACCACCATTGGCCGCACAACGCACCACCGGCCACGCCCACCACCACGGTACCACCTTTCTCTCTCGGTCACTCCTCCTTTCTCTCTCTCTCACGCACTCATTCAGTCAATCAGTCATTCTCTGGTTCACAAGTGAAGTGCACAACGCACCAGGCCACCACCACCGGCCGCACAACGCCAACGCACCACCACTCTCTCTCTCTGCTGCTGTTGAAGCTTGAAGGTTAGTTAGGAATTGAAAACCCCCAAATTGAAAACCTAAACCCCCAAATTGAAATGTGAAAGGAAATTAAAAATCCCAACTGCTACTGTTTTGTTTTGCTTTCCCTTTTGCTGAATTTAGTTTGTATATATGAAATTGTAGTGAAATGAGATTGGGGTTTACATGAGAGTGACATATTCCATCAATTTTACTCCTAATTGGTTTGAAATTGGAATGTGAAGGGAAGGGAAATGGTTTGATTTTTAATTTAGCAATTGTTGATGTAGTAACTGGTTTGATTTAGTCATTTAGTAACTGGTTTTGATTGAAATGGTTTGATTTAGTAATTGGTTTGAGATTGGAATGTGAAGGGAAATGTTTTCAGATTGCAAAAGTCTGTCATGAATGATTTGTATATAACTTCGTGTATTAATCTAATTTCAGCAGAGGTAATCAGAAAAGAGAGCTTCTTTTGATGCTTGTTTTCTTTATTTTTGGATTTTGTTTAAGGTTAATAAGTCTGTCAATGGAATGCTATAAAGAGGGATTGGAATTTTTCTGCAAATTGGGGTCCTCACTGTGGTGAATACACTGAAATCGGTGTCATGTGTGATTTATTTCTGTGATTGCAAGACGAGAAAAATGGAGAAGAGAGTTGATGAGGAATCGGGTAACCAATTTGTTTATCCTACATTGAATAATTGATTGTGTTGAGCTGCAAGCATTATGGTTTTGTTGATTTATAAATAATGGCATGGTAACTTGCCATTCAAATTGGAGATTAGTCTTTGAATTCTATCTATCTGGTGGAGATTAGTCTTTGAATTCTATCTATCTGGTATAGATATGGCTGTTCTGATTTCTACTGTGCAGAGTTCATTTTGATAATCATTCCTTGGTGATTTGCTGCGTGACTCTTGGCTGTTTCTGTTTTATGCATAGCTTTAGGCTGTATTAGTTTATCTCTTGTAGCTTTCTCTATTTTGTTTTGTTAGTTCTAGCTTTAGTTTGCTTGTTTTTCTTTCTATCTTTCTTACTAGTTTTATTTATGGTACTGTCTATTGTAGTCTAGCTCACTTGGGAGAGCATGTTCCCAAGCCCCTATTTTTGTCAATGCCATTCTCTTTTCTAAAAAAAAAAAAATTTGGGATTCCAATTGGCAGCTCAATTGTTTGTATATGCAAATGCTTAGTTATATTCTTAATCCTCTTTCTTTTGATAAAATAGAGTGCTGTCATGTTTTTACTGGTTATGGTATGCTTTTAATTTTAGGAAGGTCATGGACACATTTTTATCGATGTGTTCATTTAAAAAATTTGAACCCCCTGACCCTGGGGTCCTGGATCCGCCACTGTCGGTGGTGGTTTCTTTGGTGTCGTGGCCGTGAAGAGGAAGAGATGGACGTTGCGTATGGGTGCAGCGTGAGGGAGAAGAAGCTCGTGTTGTAGAAAAAGGGAGAAGCCATGGTGCTGTTTGGTTGATAATGAAGCCATGATGGTGAGAAGAAGTGTGTGCGTGTTCAGCCAAGGAGGAAGAAGAAAGAAAATGGGTCTTTGGTTGCCACAACCAGAAGATTGAACTAGGTGAGGGAGGAAAAAGCATGGTGATGAGGAAGAAGAAACATGGTGTGCGCGGGCAGCAAAGGAGAGGAAAATGGTGATGGTGTATGAAATGAAAGAATGGGTGCTGGTTGTGAGATGATGATGAAGAGAAGTGGATGGTGATGTGTGGGTTGCTGCGGCAAGAGGAAGAAAAAAAAAAAGAAAACAAGAAAGAAGAATCAGATGCTTGTGCGTGAAGAGGAAAAGAATGAGTTTCCTTATATATGTTTGTGCATTGCCTTGTCTGATGGTGTTCAGTGAATGGGGATTCGAAAGTATGTGAAATATGTGGTACGTGGAGAAGGGAGGGCCGAGTAAAAGAGAAGATATTTTAAAACCGGGCACGAGTTGATTTAGACGCCGAAGGTTTTAGATCAAAGAGTTAAGAGAAAAATGTGAAGGTGATATATTATTATTCTAAAAATTATGATGAACTTTATGAAATAATAAGATATAAATTAGGATCACTTTGAGCAAATTTAAATGATCCATGAACCAAGAAGTGAGTAAGAATTAAGCTAAATAATAATTGTTAGACAATTAGAACAAATATGACATTGTCATATTATGCAATTAAGCTAAGTGTCATTCCATAAAAGGTCCATACTTGCTCCGGGTTCATTTTAATCGAGAAAATGGCTTGAATGCAGTCTGCTTAAAAATATGCCGCATAACTACTTTTTGCAATTAACGTCGGATGGAGAAACTTCCTTCTGAAGAAAGATTGAAAACATCGAAAGAAATCGGTACACACGTGTGAAATCTTTGTTTGAGGCTCCGAATGGAAAAGTCTTCATCAATAGTTTATTTTAAGGTTCTTGAGCTATCAGGAACTTAGTCTCAGCAAACTTCCGAGAATTGGAATCGGACGTTCGTACATTTCAGGGTTTCGTGTCGAAACATTTGTCATGGAAAGGAATAAGAGAAATTCTTAAAATCCTCAGAAGATTTTTGAATTTCGCTTATACAGCGCTTTAAGAGCAGATTAGCCCTTAACTAACGCTTTCGCCCTAAGGCGGAAGTGAATAAGGCTCGTGTTATAACCTATAGCGACTATAGTACTATTCTTAGTCATATCCTGAACTTTCTCCTCTATTAAGTTAATACAATGTTTGAACACTCGTTCGGTTTCCTTCACGATACGTCGAAACTTAATCGTGAATAGTAATTTATTTATTTAATTCTATAACTAAAATTTTGGGTCTCACAATACTACTCTCCAAAAAGAAAATTTCATCCTCAAAACTTAGGGTTCCGTGAAGAGTCCTAGATACTGTTTCTTGATCTTCTCTTCTAACTCCCATGTAGCACCGCTCGTGTCTTTGTTCCAAATAACCTTCACTAAAGCACTTTGCTTACCCCTCGACTGTTTCACTCGTCTATCCCCAATGCTGACCGGCGACGTCTCAAAAGACAGGTCATCTTTCAGCTCTATGTTGTCCGGCTCGACCACTTGCGTCGGGTCTCCGTTAGAAATAATATTGGTTGGAATTCTGTGCAATCGCACAGCCTTCACCACTTGCTCCTTTACTTTCGTTCGTCCGAAATTCTGCTTAAACTGGGTACACCTCTACCATTCTAGAGTAAGTGTTCAACATGTCCTCGTGATCTCAACTCATGATCCAAAACTCAACTCAATTGCTTGGTAACTCCTAGACGAACTATTCCCTTGGAATCTACTAGTCCATTAACGTCACTTCCAACTTCGTAACTATCCCCATTCGCACAATGAAATCAACCTTCTACTTAGTCACCATTCAAATTAAAACTCGACTTGAGTCTTAATACCTTGTGCATCACTCGACTCATTCCCTTTAACATTAATTCAACAACAACTCATAAGCTAATCATCCTCTTAATATCTAACAATCCATTATTGTCATCTCCTTCCTCAAAACTTTCCTCACTCAAACCAATTTACACTTACTGAAATCCCTAACACTTCGCACAAATCGGGACTCATCCCCTAGAAGATCAAATCATAACTATACCTCAAGGGACTTAACTAGTCATTTTATCATCCGATCCTCCAACCTTCCGAGATTTAACTGTTATCGTAACCGCTAACACCACTAAATCTCTTATTCGTACATGATTCTCAGCTCACTAGATCAACCTTAACCCTAGAACTCCAATTTAACTTATTGTCGAAGCTTTCTTTCTCTAGCTTGATCCCTATCACATCAATCAACTTCTTAATCTCTCAATCAAATCCTGAGAAACTTCAAGTCCTACACACTTAAGTCGAGAGTTCCTAGACTTAAAATCTAAACCCTTTCCAAGTTTGGATCTCTGATGTCCTGTAACTCTTCAACATTTCCTAAAATAATATTCATCTCTTAAAACTACAACTCCTTCGCAAGGAAAAACAAATACTTAACACGAATTTTCCTCCCAAACTCGACTAATCCTCGATCAATTCAAGTTAATCTCACCAACCTTCTAACAAAGACCATAGCCAGTTGTGATTCCGAATATCACCCCCTCAATATTAAGTTGATCAGGCCTAATACATCGAAGGTGGAAATTTAGAAAAACCCACTGGAACTATGTTTTGTATCTTAGTTTTTCTGAAGTCTGAGCTTGTGTAAGGTGTTTTGGAGTTTTCCTAAGGCTCTTATTCAGATTAGAATTATGTTTACCTTAGCCATGCTTGGCAAAGTTTCTTTTAGCATTTAGGATGTAGATCCCTTACTTGTTTATGTTTTGAACTTCTGAGTTTTTATATGGAATTAAGTTTTATTTCTATGAGCCTGTTTTCCCTGTTATAATAATAGCATGAATGCATGCAAGTTATCTCACCTTTCTTTGCACAAATGAAAGTTTCGTTTAGAAATGAGGATCTGTGATTGTGTTTATTAGAGCATTTTGCACCTTAGGAATAAGGGTAACGACTAGTAGTTGATGGCCTGAAACTAAAATGAACTTAATCTTCAATTAGATTGCTAATAGGTCGTGAGGAATCAAACCGATGAAGTCTATTGAAAGCTCTTTTCGACGTGAGAAATCAGCACTAAGAGAAATGAAGGATCACGCGCTTACCACTACGCCAAAACCAATTGGTGTTAGTGAGGGCGCAACGTTATTTCCTTATAGCGTAGCAGACAACGCCCCGTTTCGAACGCTACCTAGCAGGCAAGATGCTGGCCCACCTGGACCCAACAAGAAATAGGCTAGATCAACAATAGAAAGAATTCTATTTGCATACCATATAAGCTCAGATTTCTTAAAACGTAACTTGTTTTGGTGAAGCTAACCAAAATGCTAGCCTCTAAACATTATTTCTTTTATAGTTATGAATTCTAAGTTACCTACCAACCAATCGATTATTATTTGTTTTTACTTTTCTTCTTATTTAAGCAACCATTGCTCTTGTAAATCGATTATTCCTCAATCTCTGTTATTTGACATTCTTTTATATTACTTCAGGCATTCTATGCACTTACAGACCACGTATCAGAAGCCCATAAGAATGGTGACAAATCCACAACTATAGAGACCTTTCAAACTCAACCATAGCATCCGAGAGGTTGTCACGGTCCTTCCATGGTTGCCACCACACTCTAGAGCTCCACTCCATCAATCTTAGCCTAAAGATCTCTCCTCCATGAAACACGATCTCCCTTGCTCTGTTTTGGTGCAAAAATGGGAGAAAATTCAAAGAGAAATGGAGACATACTAAAAAATACAAGTTCTAATCATTTATAGAAGCATGGGCTATCAAAGCGCGCTAAGAGCATTTTTTTGGCACTAAGCACCTTTGTTTATTCACCCTTGGTTTTTCTCCACCTCCCTTTAGTGCTAAACTCCACTTCTTGGCGCTAAGAGCCATGGTCTTTTCCTAGTCATTGCAAAAATGGCGCTAACCTCCATTTTGTGGTGCCAAGAGCCAAGCCTTCTTCAAACCCAAGGACAGTTTTCTTCGGCGCATCACTGGAAGATTCTGTTAGATGACATGGATACTCATGTCGTCATCTAGATGCCCTATCATGTACACAGGGAGGACTGACCATTGCAGTCCCTCTCACTGTAATATGGATACATTCATGTAGCACATATCGTAAGACCTCATATGTTGGAGAGGGTGGTCCGATAGTTCCAGTAAGGGCAGAAAATCCTAGCCCACCCCAGACTGTTACAAGCACACCACCCATGACAGAGGGGAAAATGCAAGTTACGCCTCTTACACCACTCAACTCATTTTGGCAGGGGTTCGACCTTCATTTCCGACAAAGCATTTCTTGGAGTACATTCCTTGGTATAGCCGGATATGACATTGTTTGATCATACCCTCGAGTACACAGTCATATGATAATGAAATGGTATATTTGAGGCTGTCATCAATTGAATAGAGTAGTGGATGAGAGAAGGACTACAAAATAGTATGTACCTACCCAAGGACACATAGCCAAGTTATATTTGAGAGGGCCTTGGAAATCGCGACGCGGATGACGACGACCAACTTTGTATGTTAGAGGAAGAGGAAGGCCTTCGGAAAATCTAGCTCTAGTTCGTAGACATTTATATTTGTATTGATGATGTAATGATATTTGAAGTATTTATTGGAAGGTCTTGACATGTTTTGAATATTCAGATTATGTATTACATTATGTTTGGATTATGTTGTTGATTATGGTGGTGTTTTGGATCATTATTTTTATTATGTTGATTAGGTTGATGTCTTGGATTTTGTTCATAATTATGATGTCGTTGAACATTTTTATGTTCCTAATTTTTAAATCTCGGAAGCTACTTCATTGCAAAATACTGAGTTCTAAATTTCGATATTGCTAAAACATAATACTGAGTTTTCTAGTTCTTCGTATTATTTGATATTGTGTACGAGGAATTAATAAATTCAAAACATTTAAAAAAAAATTATAACCAAGTTTCAACAACCCAGAAAGGTTCATTTTCTATATCGAGAACATTAGTTCCCAAACACATTTTTAAAACTAGCTTTCGAGTTATAGAACTCCAAAGTAAAAAGATGTATTTATGTTATGATTTTATGTCTAGGAAGACTAAATTGATACAAGTTTCTTATTCTAAGAACCTGGTAAATGATAAAATAAGGGTATTTTAAGAATTCACAACATTAAAGTGAGGTAAGATTTGGGGTCAGAGAGTGCCAAAATCGACCCCTAAACAACATCACTTGATACTCATTGCGTTATGATTGTTAGTGATGTGTATTGATTCGCAGGTTTTGATTTCATAAAATAGGTTAACTGGCTAAATTGATATTTCCCTAGAAGCCTATGTAATTATTTGATCCATTATGAGTTTGGGTATCACTATGTATATATTTTTTATTTGTTGGCTTGAACCTCAAGTGGTATGTTGGCTAAATTATGCTATATGGCCAAGTAACCAAGGGTCTGATATGGATGGGAACTAAGGTTATGATTATATGTATATGGTTTGATCTTTTTCCTCTCTTGGACTACGGTTGTGTAGTCCTTGATGGAATAAGCACTAGTGGTTTGATATAATTTCTATTTATGTTACAATCTAAATATGTAAAAGATGTCTATTCAGCCACACACATAGAATTAGCCCACTCAAAAATATATATTGAATTGTCTTATTGGACCGGTTCATTAGATGAACTATTATTTGACTGTGTTCATTAGCTGAAGATGCTCAAGCCCTAGTAGCAATTTTTGCATTATGTTGTTGATTTTGTTTGTGTTTTGGATGATATTTTTTATTATAATAATTATGTTGTTAGGTTTATGTCTTGGATTAAGTTCTTGATTACGATGCTATTGAACAAGTTTTATGTTTCTAATTTTTAAACCCCAAAAGCTACTTCGTTGGACAATACCGTGTTCTAAAATTTGGTATTGTTAAAATACAATACTAGATTTTCAAGTTCTCCGTACTATTTGATGTTGTGTACGAGAAATTAGTAAACCCGAAACATCTAAAACAGAATTTGTACAGTCGAGTTCTCAAAAATCTGGAAAGGTTAATTTGCTATATCGAGAACATTAGTTCCCATAATTCGTTCTTGAAACTAGCTTCCAGGTTATAGGAGCTAAAAATAAAAATCTGTATTTATGTTCTAGTTTTTGTTTTCCGAAAGACTAACTTAACACAAATTTCGCATTTATGAGCTTAATTTTATCCGGTGTTATGCTGGCTAGGTTACTATACCCATGTTGAGATGAGATGTTTCTTACGATTTCTTATTTATATAACATCTATTTTAACTTTCAAAAAAAAAAAGAACCTGGTAAAGAAAAAAAATGAAGGTCTTATCAAAATTTACTACATTAAAGTAAATGGAATTTGGGGCCATGGGGGTGCCAAAATCAACCCCCAAACAAAATGTGATGATTGTTAGAATTGTTTAGGTTTGGACGTATTTTAGTTGAACATATATTCATAAAATAGGTTGAATGGATAACTTGATATTTCCCTGGAAGCCCATGAATTATTTGATCCACTATGAGTTTGGGTATCAGTATGTTTATATTTATATTTGTTGGGTTTAAGCTCAATTGGTATGTGGGTTGGACTATGCTATAGGACCAAGTAACCTGGGGCCTAATATGGATGGGAACTAGGGTCAGATCCCCTCTCCTGTCTTAAACTATAGCTGCATAGTCTTTGATGGAATATGCACTAGTAGATTAATATAATTTATATTCATATTACAATTTAAATATGTAAGAGATACCTATTGGGCCACATGCATTGCATTATCCCACTAGAAAATATAAATTAAATTGTCTTATTGGACCGGCTCATTAGATGAACCATTATTGGGCCGGGTTCATTAGCTGAACTGGTAGACACCAATGAGAACTAGGGCTAGCCACCACAAGAGGGCATATAAATAGTACATAATACTACTGTACACATGAGACTGCTACTTCTTCATTTTCTCAAGTCGTCAAGAGGTAATCTTTGTCTTTTGTTACTTTTCTATCTATTTCATTGAAATATGGTTTTGCAAGACATCTAATATAGCGAATTCTGAATCTGTTGTGGCTATCAATTGCATGAATATTCCCTGCAGTCTTCCCTTCAAGATATCTATTTTCGAGAAGTAAAAGATCCCAAAGTTCTCATTATGTCTTCTTCAAGAGGTATGCAATTTATATTCTTAGATAAATATTAAGGATCCTATTATAGATCCCATTTGAAATTTATTTCGTACAAGGACAACATTGAAAGTGGGTTTACTTCATGGGTGACGAGGTGCACAAAGTAGGGGTCAGGGGTAAATCGATGATTGTGTGATAGAGGGAAAAGTGGAGGTCTTGGGGCTGTTGTAAAGGGAGAATGAGGGGAGACAACATATGCTTGAAAAAGTATGAGAAACAAAGGTTCCCCGATTATTATGATGTGTGAGAGATCTCAGAAGGTTATTATTGTTTATGCACATCAAATATATGATATATCACAGTGAGTCACTTTCTCAGGTGACCCACAGAAAACACTACCCTCATCTCAACCTCCACTTTTAAAACAAATATATGCAAAGATTTTTTTATTGGTTGATTCTAAATTTTTGTTTTCATGGAGATAATTCCTCTTAATTGTATAAAAGATTGAACATGTGAAGCTTCACCATTTTATCATTGCTTTAATTTTATTTTACTTTTTATTTATCAAAATGGTTAGATGATTTTCAATTTAGAACATCGATTTCCTCATTTTGGTCCCAAGTCGAGAAAGGTTCAAAGAAAAAGAGCGGGAGGCGAAGACTAACGGAAGAAAAAGAGAATAACAATCCGTGCGATTTTTGTAGTGTATTGTTTTTTTCACCAATGACGTTTTCTTTCAATCTAAACTCTCATTGTGAACCTTAGCTTAATAGTTTTACATTTTTTTCACACCTGAAATAAAAGCTTCGTATTTTCTATTTTTCAATTTTTTTTCAGAATGAATAAATAAATGGAAATTTATATCATGAAAGTATTTTCTTTTGTTTTCCAAAACCATCACCTATTTTTTAATATATTCAAATAAAGTATTTACTTTGTTTTCCAAAACCATCAACTTTATTAAATTTCCAATATTGGCGCATACCAATTTCATAACAAAAATTATAAAATTTTGCAATTAAAATAAATTATCATTATTAAATTTCCAAGATGGACGTGAACCAATTTCATAACCAAAATTTATACTTAGAATTTTCCAATTAAAATACAATAAAAAATTATTAAATTCTCATTATATTTTTTGTGTTGTAAATCCTCATTATCTAACTATTTTATTGATTTAAATTTGAGGCTTAAATGCACTTTTGGACCCCCAAGTTTACATTTTTTGCGATTGTTGACCTCGATCTTATTTTTCTACGAAACGAGACCCTCTCCAGGAAATTTGCATGCAGAAGATGGCTGGTCTTTTTGCCTGGAGAGGGTCTCGGTTCGTAGAAAAATAAGATCAGGGTCAACAATCGCAAAAAATGTAAACTTGGGGGGTCCAAAAGTGCATTTAAGCCTAAATTTTATTATATATGTTTTCTTTCATTTTCAAGTTTACTTATTAATTCAAAAAAATTTCATACCAATCCCTAAATTTCTTGATTCAGTTTGGGGAATTATGAACTAGTGTTGTTATTTTTTTTACGGTAACCAGAGATGTTATTTTTCTCAGTAATTGTTGATCTTTTTTTATTTTTTAAGCTCATTCTGTGATCTACAATGGTGGAGGTTTAAGCTACAAGGTTGTGTCTTCCTCGGAACTCAACCTCCACAATTGAAAAGTCTAGTACTGGGTTTTTTGCGTTTTGGATTTTTTTTATGCAATGACACTACATTGTGTTGTTTCTGGGCATCTTTGCCTTGTATTGAAGTACAATTGTCTTTGAATCGACATGCACACAAAGATTTGCGCCTCTACATCTACTTCATGTTGTCTTTTTATATGAGATTTTTTGCCGCCCAGTCTTGGAAAGCATAGTAGCTAATTTCATGCATTTGATTAGTGAAACATGGTGAATCTCAAATAAGGTATCTTTGGTGGAAAAGATTTAGAATGTTAAGAGTAAAACATAGAACACATTTTTAAGATGTAGGCCTAGGAAGTATGGACTTGGCGACAAAGAGGCATTGTCGGCAATGGCAATATCGTCATTGATTCCATTGACGGGAGGGTTCTTATCTAGGAAAAAGATTAAAGGGAAGCCTCTTGATTCAATCAGGGAGTCTTCTAAATTTAATGATTCCGAAGTTAGAGTAGGTTGAAAAAGATTTCTATGATATTTCATAGTTATTTGCATGTTTGTTAATATACTATTATATTTGTTGTAATATGAATGTATTTTTTTGTCAAAATCCGTAGGGTTCTTATTCGCATGTTTGTCAATTTACTATTTTTTTTTGTCAAATTTAACGTAAGTGAATTCTAAAAAATGTCTGTCGTTGATTTAATTTGGATTTTCTGTGCATTTGTATTTGATTCGTTCCTTTTAAGTAGAGTTTATTTATGGAAGTATGTGTTGCCCCTTATCTTAGATTCTCTTCAAATATGAAATTGAAGATGTGTGATGGTATAAGGGGATGTGTTGTGGCTAGAATCAAGTGAACTCGGTTTTAGTTCAAGTTGCGCATGATGCTCTTTTTTATCTTGGTAAGGGGAAGATGACATTATCTAACCAAGGAAACAGAGTTAAAATAATTGGGGAGCCAACTTTTGCAAGTTCATTAGGTTCATTTTAGGTTCAATTTGGATTCTTTCTCTAAGAGGTCCTTTATAGCTCTTTTCTACATGATTACAGACCCTTGAGTTTTGTCATGATTGGCTAACATTAATCTAAATAAAATATAACTTCTTAAATAAAAAAAATTATGATTATATATTGGCTATAGAGGCAACAAAGAATATGAATTTGAATTCAATTGACTTTTGACTACAGATAATTAATTGTATTAGTAAGCTTGTTGTTTCACTCGTGGGGTATTTGTTTCGATGAATGTTTGAATATCCATAGATGAAAAATGGATAATATTATTTCAAAGTAGTATTGATAAGTTGTTTCCTTTAAGAATGTTATAACATTGGCTCCAATTTGTACTTTTTTTTTATATATTTACAATGTCATTCAAATGATCATGTATCATAAAGTGGAAAAGTTATTGGTCTAAACATTTATTTTTTTTCTTTTGTTTTCAATATCAAATTCATGCTTATTAAAATTTTTGTCATTGAATCCACATGAACACGAAGATTTGTACCTCTATTTCTGATTCCTGATGTCTTTAAATATGAGATTTTTCCTCCCTGTCTTTGAAAGCTGTTTACACGGATTTTTGGTAAACAAATATCCTCTTAGTTCGACTAAAGGAAGTTTAGATTTCAGGGTCCTTTTGAGAAAACGTTTTGCCAAAGTGTAGTGTGTGGACGGATGTGTTTTCGACAACAATAAACAACTTCAAACGAAACTGGATTTTATTGAATATGAGTCGATTACAAAATAGTTAAGCAAACCAAAATAACTAGAAAGCAAATTTCGACAAAACAAGCTACACATAAGAACTGGGAATTAACAAACTGCAATGCAAGGAAATTAAAGCGTTGGTTCTGCAACATACTCCTCCATCATCACGTTCTGCTCTCGAAGTCTCATTGATGCGGACGTTTAGAGCTTTTAGTGAATTTTCAGAGTTTTTTAGTTGGGAACCCCTTCTTCTGCTGCTGCTTCCTTTATTTATATTGTTCTTTCTGCCCATGTTCTTGGCAGTTTTCCTTGGATGCACGATGGCTTCGTGGGTTTTGAATTTTGGCGCCATACCCCACGTTTAGCCGATGGTCTTCGCGCACGTGACTCTATTGCCACGTGGATGGTTCTGAGTCGTGGGCAACCGTTGCTATTCGTGGCATCGTGGGTGTACGCACGTGCTCGTACTCGCTTGTTATTCGGTAACTGCCTCTTCCATTAAGGTGATCGAGATTTCTTCATCTTCTGAGTGTGTCGAGTTATGGCTTTTACTAACTTGTCCTTGAGGGACATCGTGTGCTGAGTTGCCGGCTTCGCCCAACCCCTTCTGTCGAGAAACCACTTTTTGTACCATGGTGTCGATAATTGTAATGCTTGTAATTTTGGCTTAACAGTTGCCCCCCAAAAATGTTGGTTGTCGACTGCTTTAGCTCAAAGACACCAAGCATTTTTTCTTATCGCAGCCGTTCAATTCCAACGATTCAAATGCTTTGTGCCCTCGACCATTCGATCTTCAAGTCCAATCGGCAACCATAACGTCTGGTGACTTCTCCACTAGCTGACAGTTATAGCCTTTTTAGGGCCATGATTTCACCTATGCCAAAAAGCTGAGAGGTGACATGAATTAATTAATAAAATAATCGCTTGGAACCCAAAGTTTTTATAAATTGCTGCTCAATGCGGCTTGGGTTCCGTTTCCCCTTCCGTTTATAAATACCCTCTTGGTATTCCTTGTTCAAGCTTTACTCTTTCATCCAACCTGCAACTTCTTCTTCCAGACTTCATCACTTCATCTTCTTCCGTCTTCTCTGAAATACTTGCTGCGTCTTTCAATGGCTTCCAATCCTGAGCAAACCATTCCGTTGGCCACCGAGCTTAAGCTGGATGAGTCCAAACGCGTGCCAATCCCAGAACCTCCCAACGAAGCAGAGAAGAGAGCTATCTGGAAATCCCAGGTACTCATTCCTTTCTCTGTTAATGGTACTTTACGCGCCATTTTGGGCCCTTTGAAAGTAGTGAAGCATGATAGGCCCAATAGTCTCCCTGAAGAACATGAATCATTTCACCCTAGCGTTAGGGGAGAGGAGCTCATTTTGGCATTTCAACCCTCTTACCGTATGCCATTTCTTTCTGACCCGAAACGAGCCTTTCGTTCGGCCCCTCCTAACCCTTCTGCTAACGACAAGGCCTACCTGAAATGGTTAGATAGGGTTGAGGGAGATAAGAAACAACACTGGAAGGATGTAGGGATTTTCGACTTGATTCAGTTGTCGAGATCTCCACTCTCGTATAACCCTGCTATGCTGTTGAGTGCACTTTATTTCTGGGAGAGGTCCACTAATTGCCTTCATGTTCCCTTTGGTATGATCACCCCCACCCTTTTGGATGTTTCTGCTATCACCGGATTGTGGCCCATTGGTGATGATTATCATTCTGCACCTGCTCCTGTTAAACCCATCTCGATTCCTACTGACAACATTTCGTTTAGTCGATTCATTAAGGACCATTATGTCGAGAGTGGTGAGGTGTCTGATGCTGAACATGTCGCTTTCTTGCTGTATTGGCTGTCTGCTTATGTCTTTTGCACCAAATCTTTGCGCATACCCGCCAAGCTTTTGCCTTTAGCCAATCTGCTTCACGAGGGTCGACAACTTGCTATGGCTAGGCTCGTCCTTGGCAACCTGTATCAAATGCTGAATGAAGCTGTTGAGGATATCCGGAACACCAAGACCGTCTCTCTGAATGCGGCTGGACCACTTTGGCTGTTTCAACTTTGGTTGAATGCAGTCTTCGAATCTCTTCTGCCGGTACAAGATAATCCTCTAACTGCTTCTAACACCAGGATTGATGCCCATAGGCTCGAGACCCTGACCCCTGCTTATGATGCGTCGAGTTTCGAAGCGGACTTCAGGAAGTACTTTACCATGTTTCTCGAGCTGAAACACTACCGTTCCAGTTTCTCTCCTTACAGCAAGGCTATTCGTGGCCCTTTCTGGCTGAGGAATTCTTATCCTAATGCCTCTGATTCTGCGTTGCCCAAGGAGCACCACATCACACTTTGGAGGACCCTCTTATCTCCTAGGGTTTTAACTGTGGGCTTTGCTAGCAGTGACTACACTCTATGTGGCTACAACCCTCAATTGGTTTCTCGACAGTTTGGGCTTAGCCAAGTTCTACCCAACACTCTATTTGACAAGAGTCTAGTCCTGTACCCCGGAACTATTAAGAGGGTTTCTGTTTTCGACAAGACTGTTCAATTTTATAACAAGAAACTCCTCAACCTGAGCCCCTTCACTTACGCTCCTTCATATTATGCCACTAATGCTTTCAAAGCCTGGTGGTCTGAGTATTGGGCTCAAATTTCGAAGCCCCTCGTCGATTGTCTGCAATGCATGACAGATGCTTTTCTTTTGCAGAAGCAGGATCCGAAGAAGACCAAAGGTATGCACCTGGCAGAAATTCGATCTTTTCAAGAGTTCTTTGGTGTGGTATATTACCCAACTCTTCGCCTTCGAGATACAGTTGCGCAAGCAGCTCAAGTATTAAGGCAAAAATGGGAACTTAAAGCCAAGAAATCCAAGTTAGTGGTTCCTCCTGGTGAGGAAGGTCTATCTTTTGTTATTCGAAAAACTGGCTTTAGGTTCCCGTCTTTGCCTACGAGTAAGTTTGCATTGGCTTTTCCACCGGTCTTGCCTAAATGGGTTGACCATATAAACATAAATGTATTGGCCAATCAAGCTCTACCTCCTCGAAAGCGAGTGACTTGGACTAAGTACCACCTATGGAACTTTCCGTATCATGTGCCCGTCGAAATCTTCAACCACATATCGCTGAACATGCGTATTGGTCAAGGTAATACTTCGACTTGGCCTTGGTTTTCCTGTTTTACTTCTTAATTTTTCTTTTGTTTGCAACTGAAGTCATTATTCGACCAGCTCTTCAAGTTATTTCCCCAGTGGCTCATTCCTCCAAGGACCAGCCGGTCGTGATTGAGGATGATGATGATGATGATGATGAGGATGATGATGTCAGTCTTGCTGACAAGCTCAAGGTACTTTCCTCATGCTTTTACCTTTTCCCTTTCGATTTCCTTGGATTATGGGCTGACGTATTTTTCGACAGAGCCGGAAACGGGGGTTGGTGTTTCCACCCCTAGTGGGGCTTCTAAGTTGGCATCTGATGCTCAAACAGAAGTCGCTGACAAAGAGGGTGGTGGCGGCGCCGCCATTCAGGTATGTTCTCCATTCTCGAGGGTACCTTGTGATATTTTTAACCCGTGGTTTCCTAATCTGAGTCATCTCTTGTTTGTTTTGTTTCCTTTAGACTGATGTTCATGAGCACTCTACCTCCAATCCTCCATCCCGTGAGAATTCTCCAGTTCCCATTCCTGCAAAATCCAAAACTGAAGGTGTCGAGAAACCTCCCAAGGCCGCATCCTCAGCTAAGAAGACCTCCACATCTGAGGGAAGGAGGAAGGTCAGGAGCAAATCTCGTAATAAGTCTCCTCGCCGTTCCAGAAGCTCCACCAACTCGAGCCCTTCCAAAGACTCTGCTTGCTAGGTATCTTTATACTTTTCATGTTTTGTTGACTCCTTTAATATGCGTTTTACTTTATCGAAAGGGCATAAAAGAGGTTTTTCTTGCAGGAGACTCAGGGTACAACTTCTCCCATCCGCGAAACAGAGCCCCTTCCAGGCAAGGATGACAGCCCTATGCCTCCTCCAAAATCGACTGCCACTGTGCAACATTCGCCTCCTAACAAGGGTGGCTCTTCATCTCATGTGTCTAGTGAAAAGCTCGACACTTTATTTGAGGAGGACCCGCTGGCAGCTTTAGATAGCTTCCTCGATGGCACCTTGGAATGGGACTCTCCACCCCGTCAAGCTGATGCTACTGCTGAGACTGCTCAATCAAGTGGGGTAGCCAATTCTCAGCAGATCGAGGAGAGTATGGGTCGGCTGAAGGCTATTGTCTTCGCCAATGGGTTTCTCGACCAGATCCAAGCTGATCCTCAAGCAAGCCATGCTGCTAAGGAATTGCTTGTCTTTCTTCTTGGCCAAAAACTCGATTCTCAACAGGCTGCTGCTTTGGCTAACCTTCAATCTTTTTTAGTGGATGCTTCAGCCGCCTTTCATCAAATCAAGGACGTTGGTCAAGCTTTTAGCTTTAAGGAAGCAAAAGTCTCTGCTGGTAAAGCTGAAGTTGCAGCAATGAAAGAGGACTTCAAGAAGTTCACTGCTAGGAAGGTTTTGATCGCAGATGAAATCTCTGAAGTCGACATCAAACTTGAAGAGCTGCATCGAGAGATTACCAAACTGGAGAAAAAGCGAGCTGATTTGGTCGAGGAAGGCCCTGCTGTGAAGGATCAATTGGACGTGCTTACTAAAGACTCCAAGGCTCTGATCATCTCGACAAAAGAGGTTATCAAGGAATTGGAGATTGATCAGGCTGTGAAGAAGGGTCTCGATGCCAAGATTGCCACCTTTGCTGATTGTTTGAACTCTTTTAAGACCCTGCTGTAGGACTTTTTTTCTTTATTAATATGTAATGATGGCACAATTCTAACCATGGCTTTCGATGCCAATTGCGTGTAATATTTCGACAATGGTTTTGGCACCTAAGCCATATAATTTGACGTTTAATTTGCCAAGTCTTTTCAGTTTCCACTACGCATTTATTTTGACGGCTATTCATTTATTGTTGCATCGCTCAAACTTCCTTGCACCCCCTCACACAGTCGTCGCTTTGTTTTTGGGGAATGAACCAATTTATTGCAATCTTATACCACGTTTTCTTGATTCAATGCAAGTCTTTGTTCATTAAAAGCCAAAGCTATTCACGATGGTGGTGGTAATCTGCATGGCATATAACCGTAAGATGAAGAGTTGGCAACTGATTGCCACTAATTAATGCATTCCTTGGTTGTTACCCTATAAATGGAGCGTTTTTGGTTACTCCTTTACAGTAACTTCTCCAAACTCTCCCTTGTTTCTTTTCCAGAATTCTTTTCTTGCTTTCATAACTCCCTTCAGCCATGGCTAGCCGTCGTGTTCTTAACCAGATCCGGAACTTGGCTTTTGATCAAGACTTATTCTGGGAGTTGCACTCTTTCCTCCCTTTGGCTGAAGAGCTTACGGGGCTCATTAACCAACTTCTTTCGAGGAATATTATTGCCTCGGTAAGAATTCCTCTTCAGGAGTTCTTGGGCCTCCTGCACGAAGCTGTACCTCTATATGAAGAACACCGGGAGCTTACTGCTCGAGTGTTCTTTGCTGAACACCAGATTGATGAGAAGATGGAGGAGTATGAAGAGTTGAAGGCTGCTCTTAGCCAGGCGAACCTCGAGGGGAATGTGGGAGCTCTGAAACCCTTGGTGGACAAGCTTTCTTCTACTGCCCGTGAAGAGCTGGATATTCGACAGGAGAAATCGCGACTGGAATCCCAACAAGAAGATGTCTTGAGGCGCATGGAGCCTCTTAGGGCCAGATACAATAGTTGTAGGGCCAACCCTCCTTTTTAAAATTTCTTTGCCATAGTTGTAATGCTCTATTCTATTCAATAAAACATTCGCATTTGGCAATTGATTCTCTTTTACTTCTTTATTCGATGTTTATCTCATGCAATGTTGGCTTATATGTTTTTAAATATTTGCCATTTATCGTTATTTGTCGATTACCTCCTAATTCCTTAATCGAATAAGCGTTGTTTAAAAGTACTTTCTCGACTGAAAAAGGGCCTTCCCAGTTTGGGGACCATTTTCCGTAACGTTTATCTTTTTTATCAATTGGTAAGACGACCTTCCATACGTAATCACCAAGCATAAAAGATTTAGCTCTAACCTTTTTGTTATAAGCTTTAGCAATGCGATCCTTTTGCCTGGTTAAGGTATCCAACACCAATAGTCTTTCTTCGTCGAGATTGACTAGCTCGTCAAGCATCATACTCCAATAATCTTCACTTGGAATTTCCTCTTGCCTTTGAATTCTGCATGACTGTAAATATGCTTCTACCGGTAGTACCGCTTCTTGACCATATGCTAGTCGAAAAGGCGTTGCTCCGGTAGATTCCTTAGGTGAATTCCTGTAAGCCCAAAGCACTTGGCCTAACGTTTGATGCCAGTTTTTAGGTTTTCGACCAACATGTTTTTTAATCAAGGAGATCAACGTTTTGTTGGCCGCTTCGACTTGACCATTCGCTTGAGCATAATAGGGGGTCGAGGTTAGGAGTTTTATACCCCAAGATTCTGCGAATGATGCTACCTTTTGGCCTACAAACACTGTGCCTTGGTTTGTAGTAAGTGACTCAGGTAGCCCAAAGCGGTACACTATGTGATTCTGAATGAACTCGATCACCGTGTCCTGGGTCACATTTTGTAGAGGAATTGCCTCTACCCACTTGGTAAAGTAATCTATAGCCACTATGATGTACTTATGCTGCCTAGAAGAACATGGGTTAATTTCACCAATTAGGTCTAAAGCCCAACCCCTGAATGGCCAAGGCTTAATGATCGAGTGTAGTTCACTTGCTGGCACATGTTGTATCCCCGCGTGTCTCTGACAATCTTGGCACCTCTTGGCATACTCCATACAATCTTTCATAATAGTAGGCCAATACATCCCTTGTCGAAATAGGATCCACTTCATCTTGATCCCTGCCTGGTGGGCACCACATAGCCCGTCGTGAACGGTCGAGATCGCTATGAACGTGTCGTCTTCACTTAAACACTTCAGTAGTGTTCCGTCGACGTTTTTCTTGAATAGCTCGTTTCCCAAGATGACATAGCTCATTGCCCTGTATTTTGTCTTTCTATCTGTAGTACCCACAGGATTTTGCAAGTAATCGACAATTGGCTTTCTCCAATCATTAGGTGTCATATTGTCAATGACCAGGATGTCGAGGTTAGAGGGGTTCAGTTTTTCTTTGACCTCGATAAGCTCTTTTAACCTACATTTATCGACCATATATCCTGATGCGATTTGTGCCAATTCATTGGCTTCTTGATTGTCCACTCTGGCAACGTGACCTAGCCTAACTTCGTCGAACTTGGCCAACAAATTACTAGCTTTCGTGTAATACCTAGCTAGATTTTCACTAATGCACTTGTATTCCTTGGTAAGTTGCTTTATTACCAACTCAGAGTCCCCTTTTACGACGACATTCTTTGCCCCGAGGGCTATCAAGATCTCGAGGCCTGATGTTAATGCCTCATACTCAGCCTCATTGTTTGAGCAGTTACTCTTAATCCTAAACTTGAATTTCGTGGGGATGCCCCTTGGGGATACGATGAACATCCCGATCCCAGTGCCATTCTTATGGCTAGAACCATCGAAAAATAGCTTCCAAGGTTGGATGCCTACGTAAGTTATGATTTCTTGAGGCAAAGTATGGTATGCCAGGAAGTCAGCAATTGCTTGTCCTTTAACTGCCTTTAGTGGGGCATAAGTTAGTGAATACTCGGTTAGGGCTAAAGCCCATTTACCAATTCGACTATGCAAGATAGGTTTGGATAACATGTGCTTTATTATATCATAATGAGAAAAAACCATTACATCGATTGGCTTTATATAATATTTCAGCTTTACACAAGAGAAGTACAAGCATAAACACAATTTCTCGATCATGGTGTATCGAGTCTCTGCATCATTTAACACCCTGCTTAAGTAAAATATGGCTCTTTCTTTGCTATCTTCATCTTCTTGAGCCAGCATGCTTCCGATGGTTCCATCCGTGGCAGAGATGTACAGCTTCATTGGCTTTCCTCTTATAGGTGGTGCCATTATAGGTGGGCTAGACAAGTACACTCTGAGTTCATCGAACGCTTTTTGATGCTCTGCTTCCCAGCGGAACGCATCTTCTTTTTTAAGTCGAAGAAGTGGGGAAAATGACTTGGTCTTCTCACTGAGGTTAGCAATGAATCTCCTTAGGAAGTTAATCTTTCCCAATAGTGATTGCAGTTGTTTCTTGCTAGTTGGTGGACTAGTGTCGAGAATGGCTTTAGCTTTGTTTTTGTTGATCTCGATACCCTTTTTATGCACCACAAAACCCAAAAAATCACCTGCAATAACACCAAAGGCACATTTAAGGGGATTCATCTTCAAGCCATATTTTCTCATCCTCTCAAAGGATTTCCTTAGATGCAACAAATGGTCATCCCTTGATGGGGATTTCACCACAATGTCATCAATATAAACCTGCATGAAGGTTTCTATAAAATCATGAAAAATGGTATTCATTACCCTTTGGTAGGTCGCGCCAGCGTTTTTCAACCCAAATGGCATGACCACCCACTCGTACGTCCCCAAGGCACCGGGACATCGAAAAGCTGTTTTCGACACGTCCTCTTCTGCTATGAAGATTTGGTTGTAGCCTGAGTAACCATCCAACAAGCTTAAGTATTCATGACCAGCAGCTGAATCCACCATCATCTCAGCAATAGGCATGTGATACTCGTCTTTTGGAGTGGCAGCGTTAAGATCTCGGAAATCTATGCAAACTCTCATCTTTCCATTCTTCTTGATTACTGGAACCACGTTGGCTAACCAGTCCACATATCGAGCTGTTCTGATAAATTTACACCTGAGGAGTCTTTCGATTTCTTCCTTGATTTTCACCAACACATCTGGATGGAACCTCCTGGGCAGTTGCTTGACTGGTTTCTTGTTTTCTTTGATGGGTAACTTCAATTCCACCACTTCTCGACTGAGGCCAGGCATTTCATCGTAATCCCAAGCGAAACAGTCTTTGAATTCCTTGAGTAATTTCACCATCCTGTCTTTTAGCTCCGGGTCAATGAGAGCACTAATATACGTTGGCCTCTTTTCTAAGCCATCACCCAGGTCTACTTCTTCTAAAGGGTCTTGCGCTTCCATTTTCTTGGAAAATTCGACCACTGGCTTCTCGAAGCCTAATGGGCCGTCATCATAGATGCAATCTAGCCTCAGATTGCAAAGGTCCTCGAATCCGCATTCCTCAGCACTCTGCTCGTTTATTTCTATGCACGTGTCATCCTTATTTATTGTTGCCTCCTCCTGAGGTGTCAATTCGACAGGCAGGATTGAGACATTAGCTTCGTCTATAGCCATTTCTTTGGCCATCCTCTCGGCCTCCAGGGCCGTTCTTATTTTGTTTTCGGCTGCGTAAGCCGAAATTCGAGCCATGCTCGAGTTAATCATCTTTATCATTGGCTTGCCACCCATCAGTGGCATCTTTCTCTTCATCACTGTGCCATCCGCTCATGCACTACTACAAAAAGTACTTTTCACATCGGGCGAAAAGTACTTTTCACATCGGGTATACAACCGATGTAAACAAAGGTGATGTGGTATGTCCCCACCTTTTCACATCGGGTACACAGCCGATGTGAAAACTACACATTTCACATCGGTTAATGCCGCAACCGATGTTAAAAGTATGTTTAGTAATTTCTTTTTCAAATCTGCACGTGTATTTCACATCGGTGGAATCAAATACCCGATGTGAAAACTACACATTTCACATCGGTTTATGCCGCAACCGATGTGAAAAGTCTGTTTAGTCATTTCTTTTTCAACTCTCCACATGTATTTCACATCGGTGGAATCAAATCCCCGATGTGAAAACTACACATTTCACATCGGTTTATGCCAAAACCGATGTGAAAAGTCTTTTTTTTTTTAAAAAAAAAAACAAAACCAGTTATGTTTGGAATCAATTAAAAAGTCATACCTAGCACATTTTCCATTCAGAAATAGCTCATATAATTAGCTCATAACTAATTTAACTTTCCAAAGTTCCAGTTACAGAAAGTGAAGTAGCACACACTGTTAACCTAACATAGAAGGAAATGAGAGAAAGTGGATGAATATTATTTTCATTAGTACATTGCACTAACTATCTCTCAACCAGTATAACTAGCTCATTCATTACATAATGAATCTGATGAACAAAAACTGCAAGTATAGATAAACACATACCCTTAATTTAGACTTTCTACTAAATACATGCTCCAATCTTTTTCCCCATAACGATCTTTTTCACCACCTACATATGGAAGAATATAAGAATAAAGATGAGGGAGAAATAGAGAACTAAATCAACAAACTTCAGCTTTCTCATTTATTTACAATTGATCCATTGCAAACTTAACTTTTCTACATAGATGCAGGTTAAACAATTGAAAATTAAAAACAGGAGTTAAATCAGGATGTCTAAAAGAGAATAAAAAATTGAAAAGCAAGAAGCAGCTAACACTGAAATTGTTAAATGACAGAAAAATGAAAAGCCAAATACAAAATGATGCAGGTAAACAGTTAAGGAGTGAGGGATGTGAATTTCTAAAATGACAATTGAGGCCTGCAACAATAAAAAAACTCAGATCATGCTTTTATGGACATGGATGAGGCTCTGTGAATTTTATGAGCAAACGATGATTATGAAACTTTGGTAATCAGAATTAGCAGCATGAAGGAGTGCTTATTTTTGCAAATAAAAAAAAAAGAGAAAAGATTTGGGTAAATGTGAGACCTCATAAAATAATCTGGCCAGAGACAGTCACCGATGTGGAAGAGGAATCAATATCAATATAGCTAAACTCTTTTCAAATAACCACCACTTTTATCTCTCTTCAAAAAATCATTCTCTAGCTAGGAAAAAAGTAAGGAATTCAAAATGAGCAGTTAAACAAACAAGCAAATTAGAAATTAAGATCACTGAAAATGAATATTACTATCTATCATATATTACAATCTTTACGGAAATCATCAATGAACTTAAAGGGTGATAAAAAAGTACCTTCTTTATTAATGCGGTCCCCTTCTCACTAACATAAATACCATCAAGAAACTTCCTGATATCCTTGTTCTTAACATGGGATTTATGTAACAAAAACAACAAAATAACCAAAATTAAAATCCAAGCAAGACAAAAATTAGACAACAACAAAGTCAGGCATTAGCATGTATCCATAGAATGAAAAAAAACTGTACCTGATTGATAAGGGCACATGACCTAGAAACAAGCTCAATGTCATTTCCATCGAAAACCAACTCATCCTTCACCTTCTCAGATCGCACAATGGAAACTCCATCAAGCATATCCATTTTCCTCACCTAATCACACAATGACAAAATCCATAGTTCAATTAATCAACAAGAAAAATCAGACTTGAATTACCCAACTAAACGAACAAACGAATGCAAAATTAAATTACTTGAAAAAAAGCACATTATTGACACAAATGCACAGTTCAAAGTTAATAAAAAATAAAAAATGGTCAGCACTTAACCAGTTAAACAAACAAGCAAATGAGAAACTAAGATGACTGAAAATGAACATTGTTATCTGACCCATATACCAATCTTAACGAAAATCATCAAAGGAGTTGAACATAGGGTTTAGGGTGAACGAAAAGTAGAAAGCTATGGATCTTGATGCCAAAATTCATTTTTCTAGTAGTGCACACTCCAGAATTCCCCATTGAAGTCGCCAATTAGTGCACCTTCATGCAAGTTGTTATCTTTAGCATGACTGCGTGCAGTGGAAGTGAGATATATTCCCTGAAAGCCCAAACTTAGATTAGTAAAGATACAAGAGGCTAATGACAATTTGAAGAAAATATAGAACTTAGACATGTTTCCATGTATGTACCTGTCCAACCAACATTATAGAAGCAAAAAACCCAAGAAACAAAGAGGACGGAACCAGTGTATAACTGCAGGATGAATAACACAATGAGGATAATTGAATTTTGATAACTAGAAACTATAGGTATAGGAAGTACAGCTCAAAAAATTGAAAACTGTGTTAATGGTCAATCTGTTCCCTAAAAGATTTTGCCGCTAGTAAGTATGTCTTTGGAAGAAGAAAATACTTGCAAAGTTGCAAGTCCCTGAACGTATAAAACATCAGTCAAGTTACAGAAGTTTAAGTTGATTGTAGTGACTAAATTGAGTGACCGTTTAAACATTCAGGAACTTTCAAATATATTACCTTGACCTTCTTAGTGGCAAAATCATTCGAGGCGTGATCTGTATAAAAAGAGAAGCTTCTGTATTTCTTAGTGAAAAGACCTGCTATTGAATCACATATGAGCAAGACAGCCAGTGAGCATGAACTTGACAATACAAATGCAGATTGCAGAAATTATTGATCACACTAGTATAGGGGAAATGCTTCACTTTACACAAGAATACAACCCTAGATAAATAGTAGATACTCTCAAATGTGCACAAACATTTTCATGCCAAGCTACAAAGGAAGTTCTCAACTGGGAGTTTGCAATGCCAACAGCGAGGGTTTATAGTAAGTCATGGATTAGAACATGTTTAAAACATAACATAAACTCCCAAAATATCCTTATTTCAACAAAGAAAGAAAATATTGAAAACCCACAATCCAAAATTGTTTTTCCTCTAGGAATGCAAAGAGCAGAATTGAAAATACAAGCACCTTTTGAAGTAGGTAGGTCCTTGCCGTCCTTTCTGTAATACTCCCTAATGGAGACCAGTGTTTTCCCTCTGAAATCCTGAATCGTCACCTTCCTCTTCTCCGAAAGCTGAAACAACCCACCAAAACAAACAGGAAAACAATCAAATTTTTTCAACCTAAGCAACCATTGCTTCAAAAAATAACCAGAGTGTGAAGATGAAACAGACCTTGCAGATGATGAGATCGCCATCGTCATCGAACTCCTTGTCCTGGGTAACTCCTTGTTGTTCTTGTTGTTCTTCATCTAGCTGTTGCTGCTTCTCTTCGAGAAAAGCTTGCACGATCTGCTTGACGAAGGCTTTGAAGGGAGGGAGAGAGAGGTCGAGGCCTGGAGTGTCAAACAGAGATAGAGTTCGATCTGGTGAGGTTTCAAGCTTAGAGCGCGAGATATTTGTTTTCGTAATGAGAGGAAGAAAGGGTTGTGTCGAATTCACAAGGTCCTTGAAGGAAGCTAACAACAAGGTCCTGAACGAAGCTAACAACTCGCCGCTGAACGAAGCTAACAACAAGGTCCTTGAAGGCAGTGAGAGCGAAGGCAGCGAGAGCGAAGGCAGCGAGAGCGAAGGCAGCGAGAGCGGCGGCAGCGAGGACCGGCGACAGCGAGAGCGGCGGCAGCGAGGACCGGTGACAGCGAGAGCGGTGAGTAGTGGCGGTGAGGCGACGATGCGAATGCAGCGAGAGCGGTGAGGCTACGATCGGGTTTTGGGTTTGTTTTGGGTTTCTGTGTGAGAATGCTAGGTTTGTGATGTGTTTGGGTTTAATTTTCATGAAGGACTTTTCACATGGGTTGTATTATATCTGATGTGAAAAGTACTTCATGAGGGACTTTTCACATCGGTTGTATTATACCTGATGTGAAAAGTAATTCATTAAAATTTCAAAAATGCCACCGCTTTAACCTTTCACATCGGGTTTTATAGCAACCGATGTAAAACATATTTACTAATTATTTTTTACATCGGACATATTCTGAACTGATGTGAAAAGTCTTATGAAAGTTCACTGTAATTTCGAAATTGCCACCGCATTACCTTTCACATCAGATATTTAATCAACTGATGTGAAAACCCTGATGTGAAAAATCCTTTTTCTAGTAGTGATGGCATCAGGTTTACATGCTTCATTGAGGTTTAGGCCCCGGATGGGATCCAACGTTACTGAATACTCTGAGTAGGGGTTGAAGTATTGGCTAGCCACTGTGTCTAAAGGAGCAATTGTGGCTAAACTCTTCTCAAAATTCTTCTTACCAACGTAGCTTGTTTCTGCTAAATAGTAGCTTTGATCTGCTTGTACATTTTCGACAACTCCATCAGCTTTCCAAATGGATATACGTTGGTGTAAGGTCGAAGGCACTGCCCCCACGCCATGAATCCATTCTCTTCCCAGCAGCAAATTGTAATTGGCCTTTGAAGGGACCACAATGAACAATGTGGAACGGGCTACTGTTCCTACGGTTATGTTCAACATGATTGCCCCTAGGGAAGAACCTGTCTTTCCTTCATAATCGGAAAGCACCATGTCATGTGAGATTAGATCCGCTTCAGTTTTTCCTAACTTCTTGAGCATAAATCCGGGCATGAGGTTAATTGCAGCTCCCCCGTCGACAAGGACTTTGTTAACACCCTTCTCCTCGACTCTGGCCCAAACAAATAGCGGTTTCAAATGACTCTTCATTTGCTCGGTTGGCCTTTGGAAGATAGCTCTTTCATCTTCGACGGATCCTCTCTGCATCACATAATAACACAAAGGATTGTCATCTGGTTCGTCGTCGACATAGTAGTCTTCCTCGCTTTCACTGACCTCTGAGATTCTATCGAATTCTGCAGGTAGGATGGACACGATGCAGATGATGTTGAGCTCTTCTCCCTCACTGTCGTCGAAATCTTCGAGCATGTCTTCATCCTCATCCTCGACGACATCCTTCCCTTTTTCCTTAGCTGGATTTGGTGGTATGGTTGTTCCCTGTTTGATGGCGTGATCCAGCTGGTTGATAATCGACGCCACACTAGGTTCATTGCGAGAGTTGTCTTCTGGCTTTATGTCCCATAATGAGCGGAACTTGCCACCTCTTTCCCTCTCAGCTTTCCTTTTCCTTAAAAAACGCCTGAACTGAGTCCTGGTCATCTGTTCAGGAGCATAGTAGTTCTCAGAGCCATAGGAGTAGCTTCGTGACACACGGGAATTGTTGATGTAAGAGGATCCCTGGCCTAAGTCGATTTTCTGCCACTTAGGGTATGGTTTTGGCCTTGGAGGCGTTGGCCTGAACCATTGGTTTCTTGGCAATCCAGCATTGGGGAGGTAAGTTTTGTCTTTACTGCTTGTTTTCTGGCCTTTATGGCCATCGAGTTCCTGGTCTCTTTCGACCCACTCCTCGTGAGGGTACTTCGGTCTCCTGGATACAGGAGCCTTCCTCTGATAATGCCTTTTCATTTCTGAATCTTGATTGGCCTTGGCTGCGGATTTGTCGAAAACAGCGCTGCATCGAGGGCACAGCATAACTTCTTTCTCGCCATCTTTGCTGCGGGATAGAAACTCGACAAGGGTTTCTCCAGCCTTGGGGTAAACCTCTTCCAAGTTCACTTCTTTCACGACGTCTGGTTCTTCGACAGCCGTGTTTTCCTCCTTTGCCTCCTCGAGTGTCAGGCCCAGATTCAGCTTCTCGGAAATGTCAACCATGCCAATGTAGAAAGGTTCCACGTAGTTGGCTTCAGCTACCTGCAGTGGGTCGGAGTCAATCTTCATTTGACTTTTGGCTTTTTCGTCATACTTGAGCCTTCCTGAGTCCAATGCCCCCTGCACGAGGTCCCTGAAACGAACACATTGTGAGGTCCAATGACCAAAAAAGTTATGATATTTGCAATATTTCTTCCCTTTCCTTTGTTCAGGAGAGGGAAGTTTTTGGTCTTTGGGGACCACAAGCAAACCATCAGACACAAGTATATCATAGATTGCATCACATTTGGCCACATCAAAAGTATAAGTTTTTACAGCAGGAATCGTGTTCTTGGGGTTTTCCTCCCCAAGTTGGTTTTCACGTGGTTTCAATGCTTTACACACATAAGGATCCCCTGGCTGAAGTTCAGCCAGATTGACGTCATTCAAATCGACGTCCGCAGGGACTTCTCGATAGACACATGGACTCTGACCTACTGAATCCGCATCTATGTACGCTACCTTCTCCTTCTTTGGCCACTTAGTAGTCTTGGCCCTTTCCTCTGACTTTTCGGCCTTTAGTAATTCGATGTGCCTCACTCTATCTGCGAGCAAAGACATATCTCGAATATACTGAGTGTCGATCTTCTTTCTAATAGAATACTCTAGACCACCAGCGGCTAAGACAACTAGCTCGTGTTCAGGAACATGGGTGAAGCATCGAGATTTAAGCATCCTAAACCTGTTTAGGTAATCATCAATAGACTCTGCTGGCTTTCTTTTGACACTAGCCAGGTCCTTCAAACTTACTTTGCACTATCCCCTAAAGAACTGTTCATGGAAAATTCTTTCCAACTGGGCCCATGTATGGACTGACCTAGGAGCGAGGGTGGTGAACCAGGTAAAGGCATTTTTGGTTAAAGAACTCGGGAAGTACTTCATTTTTAAATTTTCATTGATGGCTAAGTCTCCTGCTTCGATTTGGTACCCGGCTATGTGTTCTACCGTGGACTCTCCTGAATCCCCTGAGAACTTAGTGAATTTGGGGACCTTCCAGCCTCGAGGAAGTTCTGATTCGAGAACCTCCTCTGTAAAGGCTGACACAAAATGGGGTCTATTCGCGAAACCCACGTTGAAACCATGTTGGTTCAACAATTGCTCCACCACGGCAGCAACATTTTGTTGCCCCCCAGCGTTCTGGTGTCGAATTCTTTCTAGCACACCATCAGCGTGTTCTTCCCTGTTTACCATATACACATTTTGCAATGGTGGCTGCACTGCCTCGTACAAAGGGTTTGCCCTCATCTCTTGGTGTTGCGGCGCTTGATAGCGCACCGGGGCAGGGACATGGTTAGGCAACGGGATTTGGTTAATCCCTGGTGCCGGTTGGACTTCGACTGGTGCCCCCAGGGCTGTCGCCAAACGATCCATCTGTCGTGCCAAATGCTGATTATTGGCATTATTATTTTGGAGCACAGGGTTGATTAGCTCACCTATCTGTCGAGATAGCATGTTAACCATTTCATGGTTACTATCATCTACTTGCTGCCTAATGGCTTGAAGTGAACCATTATTCATACCTGTAGATAAATAAATTTGTGAACTAGATCCAGGAATAGGGGGACTAACTCGACTTCCCAAGTTTAACATTGTTCCATTTGCCCCAAAAGGGGGTATGCTGAATGGGGGAACATTTTCAGGGAACGTCGAATACGTGCCTTGTATGCCTTGCATCATAGATGTACGCATACCATAAGGCATGTCCCTCGTAATCGTTGGAACAATTTGTGCCTGTACTGATGTAGATACAGGCATTTCTGCAACTGCAGAAATTGCCACGTTCTGGGTTGGCATATTGGTGCCATGCCCCATTCCAGTAGACACTTCTTCATTATTATTACCACTACTTCCCCCGGGACTACTCTGATTACCCACGTTAGATCCTTGAGGGGAGGTTCTTCCTCGGTTGCTTGCCATACTCAAAGTCTTACCACTTCTCAGGTGCATATAAATCACAATCCAGGCAAGTAGCAAATACCAAATAGCATGCAGCAAACAAAACACACAAAACGCTTCTGTAAAACTTAGTTTTCACAAAAACGGTCCCACTGGGCGTGCCAATTTGTTTACACGGATTTTTGGTAAACAAATATCCTCTTAGTTCGACTAAAGGAAGTTTAGATTTCAGGGTCCTTTTGAGAAAACGTTTTGCCAAAGTGTAGTGTGTGGACGGATGTGTTTTCGACAACAATAAACAACTTCAAACGAAACTGGATTTTATTGAATATGAGTCGATTACAAAATAGTTAAGCAAACCAAAATAACATGAAAGCAAATTTCGACAAAACAAGCTACACATAAGAACTGGGAATTAACAAACTGCAATGCAAGGAAATTAAAGCGTTGGTTCTGCAACATACTCCTCCATCATCACGTTCTGCTCTCGAAGTCTCATTGATGCGGACGTTTAGAGCTTTTAGTGAATTTTCAGAGTTTTTTAGTTGGGAACCCCTTCTTCTGCTGCTGCTTCCTTTATTTATATTGTTCTTTCTGCCCATGTTCTTGGCGGTTTTCCTTGGATGCACGATGGCTTCGTGGGTTTTGAATTTTGGCGCCATACCCCACGTTTAGCCGATGGTCTTCGCGCACGTGACTCTATTGCCACGTGGATGGTTCTGAGTCGTGGGCAACCGTTGCTATTCGTGGCATCGTGGGTGTACGCACGTGCTCGTACTCGCTTGTTATTCGGTAACTGCCTCTTCCATTAAGGTGATCGAGATTTCTTCATCTTCTGAGTGTGTCGAGTTATGGCTTTTACTAACTTGTCCTTGAGGGACATCGTGTGCTGAGTTGCCGGCTTCGCCCAACCCCTTCTGTCGAGAAACCACTTTTTGTACCATGGTGTCGATAATTGTAATGCTTGTAATTTTGGCTTAACAAAAGCATAGTAGCTAATTTCATGCATTTGATAAGTAAAACATGGTGAATCTTAAATAAGGTATCTTGTGTGCTAGATGTTTAGAATGTCATAAGTAAAGCATATAATAACTTTTTAACTTATTTTAGCAAAAGAAAGTAGACCAACTATAATGATGCGTATGAATTAGAGTTTTGTGGTAAAAGATTATATCATTCTTAGAATGGTATGCTACGTAAGGTTTGGTTAACTGTTCAACTATATATGTGTGTACAAGGTGGGTTAAGATATGATTTGAAAAGGAAAATTTTGTTTATCCCTTTCTTTGTTGTATTCTCTTGTAAACAGTCTCTTGATCAAACTTATTTCTCGAAATTTATCATGCCCAGTTGTAATGGATAACTTTTACATAATAAAAGCAAGGGCAAGTTCTCTGTGAATTAGGCAATAACTTTTCTCACTGAACTTATGTTCTCATACCATGTCTATCCATTCATCTGCCTATACCTACCTATGTATTTTGTAGGTGGTAAACTTGCATGCTCGAGTGGTTCCGATTTCAAGACCGATGTTATTACAGCTAATGAGGGCGAGGTATTCTTTTCATTTCCTTTTAGGTCTATATTCTCAAAAGAATCTGATTATGTCATATGAATTTGTGTGAATGCCATATTCAAAACAAATGTAAAATTTATTCCTTTTATTTGTCTAAGAATTCGGGTTAGGGCTAACTCTAATCATTATGGGACCTTAAAAATTTATTTGTTTAAATTCCATACATTTCTTTAAATACAATATCATCTTACCTTTTAAGATATATGATATTTCCCTTTCCCTTTCCCTTTTTGGTGCATAATATGTTGTCTTTTTTATACAGTAAAGTAATTTTGGAGTGCACAATCTAATACAAAAACAAAATTTTTATTTATGAATGTATTTTAGGATATTTCAATAATAATAAGAAGAAAGTAAACAATACTTAATGTTTCTCTGTGTTTGGTGGCATTGAATTTTAAATCAGGAAAAATTTGGGTTCTTTGAATAGAAAAATGAGTTTAATGTTCAAATATGTTGTATTGTAACTATAAACAAGTTGTATCATACATCTTGTATTAAATGTTACCCGCTAGTAACTTCAAGGTTGCTCGTTCGTGCTTCCTTAGAAGTTGAAGATTGGTTCTACTCAGGGTTAGAAACTTATATTGTATGAGTATGAGAATATAGGGGGGGGAGGAGGATAGAAAAGAGCTAAAATATGTTTATTGATCTGAGTTAGTTATGTTGGCATATATTAGCTTTCATGTGATTTTCCTTACACTGAAGTTACTAAAGCTAAACTGAAAGGTGATATGTGTAAGTTTAACGATGGAGGCAAAGACAATTTCAAATTCTTATTTACAAATATTCTTTTGAGTTTCAAATAGAGATGGAAATCTTAAATCTTAAATATTTAATGATGTATAAATCATAGTTGTGGAGTAGATAATTTCTGAAATATAAATAATCTTATTGGCAATAATTTTTTTTATTATGATGTAAAATATTGTTAGCTGCTATATATAGTAAAATTTGTATACTTCATGAAGCATAACTTTAGATTGTGCGCAATAAGGCTATTATTGAAAGTAATCTATTACCCTAATATTTTGTCTTTATTTTAGTTTCGCAGTCTAGTGTGCTCACTAACGTATTGTATTTGTAATTACCCTATGACCTATTTTAGGATATTGCTATGAAGATCATGTCACTTTCTATAAGAAGACCCCGTGCTATATGCATTCTCCATGCAAAGGGTACAATATCAAATGTCACAATTCGTCCCTCTAGTTCTTCTGGTGGCACTTCGACCTATGAGGTTAGTTCGGTCCTATGTTTATTTTGGATTATTTATATTTAACATTAAAAATAGCAAGGTTACCTAATAGATAACAACAATTTACATGGTTTATCTACAACATTCTTTTTCCACTGTTGTAGTATTATACATCAAATGTTAGTTTATTTAAGAGGGCAAAATGTTCTATCATTTATGTGGTACTTTATTTTTAATGTCTCGAGTTGTAACACTTTCCATGATTAGTTGCTTTGGTCCTCGTAGATACTTATGACCTTGTTCTTTGACAAATGTCTCCTTGCATGCGATACTTCTTTTGGAGGCTGATTATACTATCATGATATAACTTCTTTTGAATTTTGAATTATATATTTTAGTAGCTATAGGAACGCATTAAATGAGTCTGCTGGTGGCCTACTTGGGTGATTTTTCAGGGAAATTTCGAGCTTATACACTTGAACGGTTCATTTGTGCCTATTGAGATTGGATTATCAAAAAAAAGATGTGGTGGAATAAGCATCAGTTTTGAAGGTCCTGATCGTCAAGTTATAGGGGGTGAACTTGCTGGTTCGCTAGTAGCTGGAGGTCGTGTGGAGGTAAAATTTGCTGTAGAAAAGAATATTTGATAGAACATTGGTTTTAACAATGGTTGTTAAAAAATCTTGTGAAATTGCTTATTGAGGTTTCTAACCTTTGTTAAAAAAAGCAAATAAATAACATTGGTTTTAATAATGGTTATTTAATAGATAGATAGATAGATAGATAGATAGATAGATAGAAATGAAGAAACTATAATTGTCATGAATTTTCTATTCCAAAATCTTAAGTTGTAGGTTGAAGGAAGACACGTGAATGTTTTTATATAATATTTCTAATGTGCATTTTCCCGTAAGAGCTCATTGGACCTGAAACATGAAAAATGTACATGCCTAGTTACCATGTGCTGAAATTCAATTTTTTATTAGAGTAGTAGGGAAACAAGAATCGAACTCTAATCAACTTAGTCATAGGTAGCAAATTAACACTTAAGCTGTTAGGTGAAGACAAATGAATAGTTTTTTAGTATACTTTAAATATTAACACATGCAATGGAAAAAGCTAAATCACATCTATGAGGAACATTTTATTTAGCACACTTCTTTTTCTTGTTTTATGCATCAGGTTATGATTGGCAGTTTTAAAGTCAACGACATTTCTGCTCTTAGTAATCGTGGAGGCTCTGTGAACTTATCTTCTGATTAGGAAGTTCCTTTGGCTATGTCTAACCTTAGCCAATCAGGTGCTTGAGTTGCATGTTGGAGATGCCCCTAATGTGGCTTATTTTTTATTCTGTTGAGTCAAACCTATTAGTCAAATTTCACATGTGTTATTTATAATATTTCTGTTATGCGACATTCTTAGATTTTATAGCGATTTTTGAAATGTGGTTTTATGTGGGTTGTTTTGAACATTATTATTGTTTGTGAAAATGGAAATGACATTTTAGCCTTTATATTTTTTTTTCTATTGAAATGTGTCCATGTGGCAAAGCTGGTTCGAGTATTGTTTGCTTTGAGACCATTTTACCAAAGCTGTTTGCTTTGGCCCAGTTTTGATGAAAGTGCTGTTAATCCCAAACTTGAACAATGATTCATTCGTGCATAAGCGCTTATTTATAAACTAATATGATAAGCATATTGAAATGCTAAAAAAAGTTTGTGGTCCATTTGGAAGAGTTTATTTGAGCTTACCTTATAGCATAACACTTATGCAAGTGTTTTGGAGAACTTATGTAAATTGTCTGTGATCTACCTATACGTTGTTTTGAGATTATTTTCATAACTTATTCATAACAACTTATGAATAAGTTCTTATGTTTATTTATAATCGTTCTTCAACTTATTTCAACAAATTTCTCAAATTAGCATATGAATAAGCGCTTATGCAATAAATGCTTATGACCATATGAAAAAGTTATGAAAATCAACTCCCTAAAACTTTTACGTATGTCATAAGCTATTTACATAAGTTTTTCCAAATACTTATATAAACATTTATGTTAAGATAAGTTCTTAAAGGACTTTCAAGTTGAAGGAAGGAATAAGTTCCTTTTTTATGGCGTGCGTCCAGAACTCCAAACCGGTTGTTACACATGCATGTTGAGTTGTGAATCTATCAGGTACTATGGCTATGTTTGGCAATATTTTTCTACTACTTTTTTTCGAAAACAGAAGATAATATATATATAAAAGAAGATAATCTGAGAACATCCTTCTCAGAAATAGGAAATACAAGATAACAGGCTTAAAAGAGACAAAGTCAAGAAAGATCAGAAAAGAAAACTGTTCCGGTCAAGAACATAGAATCAAGGCATGGTGCCTAGAGTGTGTGGAGTGTGATCAGAAATCTTTGAGAGATGAACTCCTAACTGTCTAGAGAGAGAAAATATAACTGAATTTAAATGTGATTATTGCCAAATGAGCTAAGAGTCCCTTACAATTGGTAACCGTCCCCTATTTATAGATTTGGGGTTGGGCCTTCGTGCCTTTAATCTGTCTAAATGGGCCGATTGGGCCTTGGGGAGAGCGGCCCAAGGTCCAAGCATGTTCCGCGCCTAAGGCTGAGTCTCCTGGGCGAGGGACCCTGTGGTCTCGCCCAGTCCACATGTCCACAAGACACCGAGCTCGAAGCATGAGAGCTAAGTGTGTCTTTAAACAGAAGAAACCAAGGCGAGGACTATGAAGGACTAAACAATGATAAAACCTAAAGTTTTTAACAAAATGAAAAAAAAACAATTGCCAACATGGCTGGGAGAATAAAGTCAAAAATCTTTGTGTTCTTAACTTTTCACTGCACCACCCTTTTCCTAGGCAACCTGAGTCCACAAGAAGTCCCAGGGCGATGGCACTTGACCTCCTCGCCTTGTCAGTACTGCGCACGTGCCCTAACTCATGACACTTTGACAAGTGTCGTGCGTTCGCCACGCGTTGCGCCCTGAAGTAGTTTTTAAGTCAGCAAATCCCCCGAATCTCGACTGCCACTTTTGAAATGTCTTTTCGTTTCCCAGTGAACCCTGTCAAACCGAATTTCAACCAATAAGCTTCAGTTACGGTACCTTCCATTTAATGCGTTATGTCAAACCCTGACATTTTTTGAATTTAAACCAATCAACGTCAACGGTTACAACTTTTCGCCTAACACGCTGCCTTTGCTTTTTCAGGATTAATGCCACGTTTCCCAAATAATCATTCCACCTTTGTCATGATGGACACGATTTCCGAACCGACTCTTAATTCCCACTTTAAAACTTTCTTTCTTCTCCACTTTCGCCATTCTTGAACATCCGGCGATAATCCAAAAGTCATCGACTCAACATTTCCTGTGAGCCTTCTCCCTTCATTCTCAGAAATGACTCCCAAGCGCCATACCCATAGGTCCTCCTAATCCCGAAGTGCTGCCTCTGCGCCCCCCACTCCTGCCTCGGCGGCTACACCTCCTGCCGGGGGAACTCCCCTTAACGAAGATGAGAAAGATGCCTTTTGGCAACAAATTTTCATCAATCTTCCCCAGCCCACAGTCGTAGAGCCTAAGCATGCGGCCATTTGTCAAACCTCTGAGCTGTCTACTGACGAGTCCATCGCCGAGTCAATTCGTAAAGCCGGAGGGCTCTGCCGTGAGAAGTCTTTGGAGGATGCCCTCATCATCGGCCCAGGCTTGGACATTCGTCGCCCCTGGAGGTGTCGTGATCTTGAACAAAAGGCTAAACGACCACATTTCTTCTATGTTTATGAATATTTCTACCTTGAGTTAGGAATCAAATTACCCTTTTCCCCGTTCCTCTGCCAAGTCATGAGGGAAATCAACGTGGCCCCTTGCCAACTCCATCAGAATGCTTGGGCCTTCATCCGTTGCTTCGAGATCCTCTGCGAAGCTATCGGCCTCGAAGCAAAAGCCTCACACTTTTTCTACTTTTATGGGGTAGACCCAAAATGCCTGAAGACGGAAACTCCCGGATGGATTTCCTTGAAATCCCGCTCAGGTCGGCAGCGCTTTTACCTTTATAAGAGTAATGTTAAGAAGGGCCCCGAGCGACGCTATTTCCGTGTGATCGTTCATCCCTCTTACCCTGAAGCCTTCACCCGACCAGATGGATTCGTTCTGTTTCCCCTTTACTGGACGAAGAGTCCTTGTGATGTTCCCCCGCCAACTGACTCGTCGCTGAGCAGCGAGGACAAAGCCACCATCGGCCTTTTCGCCGGACTTCCCATCTTTGAGTGCTCCCAACTGTTGGAGGTTGTCCGCAGCGGCTCCCTCTGCTCTTTCTTGGAGGGGTACAATTTCACCGAAGCCTCGCTGCAACGCGCTTTGGCCGCTGATTCTCCCAAATTTCCTCCCACCTTTAACACCGAGGGAGTGAAACAGAAACGCCCCACGGCTAGATCAGACGCCGAAATCGCTGCCCCTCCTGCAAAGAGAGTCAGGGGGTCTTCCTCCATTACCATCATCCCCTCCACTGAGGTGGCTAAGGCCGTCCCCTCTCCAAAAGGGCCCGAACCTACGCCGGAGGATACCGTCCAACCTTCACCCTTAAGAGAAATCCAAAAATCCAAAAGGGGCGCCCCTGGTATCGATGCTCCCTCTTCTCATAAAGAGAGAAAAAAGAAGAAAAAGGTGAAAAGATCCAAGACTGGCGACGCTGCTGCTTTCCCTCAAGCTTTGGGGGGTGAGGAAAATGCTTTTTCGGGCGACGCTGAACCCTCACCCTGCCCTAGAGGAATTTCTACCGGCGAGCCAAATATGGAGGGGGTCCCTTCGGCGGTTCTCTTTGATGACCCTATTTTAGTAGTGTTTTCAGGGTCATTTCTTTGGTTGTTTTGAGTCTTTTTGTTGAGTCTCATGTAGTGTTTCATGCATTCTCATGCATTTTTATTCTTTTCTTTAGTTTTTATTTCGTTTTGGTAATTTAGTAGATTTATAGGTAGTTTTCTTGCATTTTAAGTAAAGTTTAGGACTTGCATGGTTTTGTTGTGTTTTATGAAGGACTTCTTGTGCTAATGAGCTCTTGGAGCTTCTAGAATCTTCCTTGTCTTGTTGGTTAGGTTTGGAGAGCAGAAACTGAAGGAGAAAGAAGGCCAAGAAGCATGGAATTGATGAAGAACTTAAAGAGAATTGAAAAGAGGAGTTTCAGAAGCCAAAAAGTCATTTCCAGGCGAGCTTGAGCGCCTAGGCGCTGGGAATGGGCGCCTAGGCGCCAATAGGGTCAGAGAGCATGTTTTTCAACATGCAATTGGCGCTCAGGCGCTCTGAATTAGCGCCTGAGCGCCCAGTTTCGTTCATTTTTCCTATAAATAAGGCTTAGGCCAATTTCTTTGATACATTTGGACATTTTACTCATTTTTGATCAAGTTTGAGAGCTGAGGAGAACTTTGGGGCCAAGGGAGGCTTCCAACTTGTATTTCTTCTCAGGTTTTCTTTACATTTCCTTTATGAATTCACTAGCCATGAGTGGCTAGTTTACTTTTGCTTTGGGTTAAGAGATTCTATGAAATTTAGTTTGTTAATTCCTATCTCTATGCATGAGTCTTGATTTAATCTTGTATTTCAATTCCTTATTGCATGCCTAGCTTTGGTGCACCTTTGCTATAGGCTAGATTATAATTGAATGGAAATTTGTTATGATTTAGGGACATGAATTGGAATAGATCCTTCTATACTTGCTTCTAGGAATAGAGTGAGGGTAGGGTTTTGTTGGCCTGAACATACATGCTTTTTTACCTCTTATGAATGTTTAAGTACACAAGGAATTGGGCTTATCTTTCAGTTTGAGAGAATTACTTTTGTGAGGAATCAACTAGTAAGTACATAGGCTATAACAACAAGAGATAGATCAAGATATCACATGCATAGGATAGGTGGACTAAAATGGATTAGATGATCAAAAACCCAAGGCAATTCTCCATCATTGTTATTTACATCATTTTCAACATTGCTCTTTTGCAAAACGTTTGTCACAATCAACCAAAACCAATTTCTGAATTTTACTGCTTTAAGAACTTGCAAACTTTAGACTTAAATCAACAATTCTCACTCACAAGTCCTGTGGTTCGATATTTTAAAACCCGGAGGTATTCGTACACTTGCGAATTGACCAACAAGTTTTTGGCGCCGTTGCCGGGGATTGTTTGTGGTTTTCGGTTTAAGTTAAAGAGTTTGTTTGATTGTTTTACTAGGCATTGCATTGAATAGGTGTTACTAACCTTTTCTCTGTTTTTGTGATTTCAGTTTATGCACAGTAGGCTTGGCACGGATCCATTGCTGTTTGATCCGGAGCCTGAACGTACTCTTCGCCGTCGTCGAGCCCAACAAAGGCTTGGAGCCATGGCTGCTCAAATGACGGAAGAGGAGATGCAAGCCCACATTGAAGAAAGAGTGAATGAGGCTCTTGCTCAAAGACTTCAGGAGCAAGAATTGGAGAATGCCAATCGTTCTCTCAGAGACCTCACCTCGGCTGCCATGAGCTACGATTATCCGGGTAGCATAGTTTCCCCCGATGGCACGGGAAATTTTGAGCTGAGGCCGGCATTCATTAACTTGGTGAGCCAAAGTATGGTGGAGGTGCTCTTGAAGATCCTCATGCACACATGGAGCGGTTTATCCGCAATTGCAACACCTACAGAGTTCAGAATGTTTCAGCGGACACCATCCGCTTGAGTTTATTCCCTTTTTCATTGAGGGATACTGCTGAAGAGTGGTTGAATTCACAGCCCCAAGGTAGCATTACATCTTGGGAAGACTTGGCTGAGAAGTTCACCACAAGGTTTGTTCCGAGAGCCCTCTTGAGAAAGCTCAAGAATGACATCATGACTTTTACTCAATCCACCGATGAGAATCTCTATGAAGCTTGGGAGAGGTTCAAGAAGCTCTTGAGGAGGTGTCCTCAATATAACCTTACTCAAGCTGAGCAAGTAGCAAAGTTCTATGATGGTCTCCAATATTCTTCGAGGTTTGGTTTGGATGCGGCTTCAAGTGGAGAGTTCGATGCCTTACTTCCACAAGTGGGGTATGAGTTGATTGAAAAGATGGCTATAAGAGCCATGAACTCTAGTAATGATCGCCAAGCCCGAAGAGGAGTCCTTGAGGTTGAAGCTTATGATCAACTTATGGCCTCCAACAAGCAACTCTCCAAGCAAATGAATGAGATTCAAAATCAAATGAAGACTACCAAGATTGGTGGTCGAGTTGCCAAGGTGGAGTGTGTGACTTGTGGAGGGCCACATGACAGCGAAGAATGCACAGAGACTAGACCGGAGGAGGAAGTGAAGGCTATGGGTCAAGCTCGGAATGACCCATTTTCAAATACTTACAATCCAGGATGGAGGAATCACCCTAATTTTTCTTGGAGGCAAGGTAATAATGGGCAAGGAAATGGCTTTCAAAGACAATTTCCTAGCCAAGGATTTCAAGGCCAAAGCTCAAGACAACCTCAAGAGCGAGGAGAAGGTGAAGGTAGTGGTTCCAAGAAGAGCTTAGAAGAGTTGGTGGAAACTTTCATCAACCGGACGGAGAACAATTACAAGAATCAAGAGGCGGCTATCAAGAATCTTGAGAATCAATTTGGCCAGCTAGCCAAGCAAATAGCCGAGAGACCTCAAGGTAAATTTCCTTCCGACACTATCCCCAATCATAAGCAAGAAAATGCCTCTGTTGTAGCCACTAGAAGTGGGAGAGTGATGAGTGAATTGAAGAAGAAAACAGAGGGAGAAAAGAGAGAGGAGATAGTGGGAGGAGAAGTAGTTGTGCCTATTAAGGTGGGAGAGGAAGTTGATCTTACTCCTGAAACTAGCAAGGTTCCGTTTCCTAAAGCATTGGCTAAGAAGAGCTTAGATAAAAAGTTTTCAAAATTTGTTGATGTTTTCAAAAAGCTCCACATTAGTATTCCTTTTGCCGATGCTTTGGAACAAATGCCTATATATGCTAAGTTTATGAAGGATATTCTGCATAAGAGAAGAAGGTTGAAGGGAGTAGATGAGACGGTGTTGATGACGGAGGAATGTAGTGCCATTTTGCAGCGGAAGATTCCAAAGAAAAGAAGGGACCCCAGAAGTTTCACTATTCCGGTAGAAATTGAAGGCATGGCGGATGTGGAAGCCTTGTGTGATCTTGGAGCGAGCATCAATTTGATGCCGCTCACCATGTTTGAAAGGCTTAACCTAGGAGAGGTTACTCCAACCATGCTCTCCTTGCAAATGGCGGATCGATCCCGCAAGACTCCATATGGGATTGTGGAGGATGTAATGGTGCGGGTGGACAAGTATGTGTTCCCCGTGGATTTTGTTGTGCTTGATATGGAGGAGGATGAGAAGATTCCTCTCATTCTTGGTCGACCTTTCTTAGCTACTGGTAGAGCTAAGATTGACGTTGACAAGGGTCACCTCATTCTCCGTGTTGGTAAGGAAAAGGTACGGTTTTCTGTTTTTAATCCTATGATTGAGACTAACCATGACAATGACTTTGTCTGTGATGTGATTAGAAGCAGGTCAAAGGTTTCAGAAGAGACCCCCAAAGTTAATGCCCAAATTGATGAGTTCCATCCGGCTCTCATCAAGCTTGTTAATGGTAACAAGTATGGGGGGTCCAAGTACGAGAACTTACATGCTCATATGGTGAAGTTTACCCAAGCTAGAACCCTTGCTAAGATTGAGGGTGTTTCAAGTGATGAAGTGAAGATTAAGCTCTTCCCTCATTCTTTGACGAGGGAGGCTAGAGCTTGGTTTGATGAGCAAGAGGACATTGCCTCATGGGAGGATTTACTCCAGAGGTTTTGTGCAAGGTTTCTTCCTTGCACTTGTGGTAAGTTAATCAATGGAAAGGAATTTCCTTCCTAATTCCATCGGAAGGAGAGTCCACCTAGGACTATAACCTAGGGCTAAATGGGAGACAACCCATTCTTTTTTTTTATTATTTCCTTTCTTTTAATTTTGTAGTATTTTAGGTGTTTAATTTCAAAAAAAAAAAGAAAAAAGTGAAAATTTTTGTGCAAAAACTGGGTTGAGCGCCTAGGTGCCAATTCATGGGCGCCTAGGCGCCAATTAGTGGCAGAGGCACTGCCTCTTGCACTGGGGTGAGCGCCTGAGCGTTCCCCTCGAGCGCTCGAGCGCTCCTGTTCGTATTTTTGCTTACATTTTGGGTTTTAAAACCCCAACCTTTCATTTTTCCCACTCTTAACTCTCATTCTCCCATAAAAAACGCACCCCACTCTCTCCATACCCCATTTCCACTTCTCATTTCTCACTTGCACACACATCAGCTCTTCCTTTTGCTTCAAAGTTCTGCATTGCATCAAGTCTATTCCACTTGCACCCACTCACTCTCAAGTCAAGGTAAGTTCCATTTTCCACTTCCCTTCATCATAGTCATGAGTTTTGCAATGCATGCTTCTTTTGGGTAAGGGTGAGTGAATTTGTGCTAGTGCAAGTTGGGTTTGGGTTGTGTTTGTTCTTTATTGGGTTGATGTTGTGCTTAATTAGGAAAGGGTTGTGAGTTTGTGAGGAATGGGTAGTTAGGATTTTGTGGATTAGTTTAGTTTAGCTTTTGCTTATTAGGTGTTTGATAGAAAGCCTCAATGGGTTCTCTTAGTCGATTCTTGGCAAGGGCTTGTGGTAGTCTTTCTTTCTTTGCCAAAATCACTAAGAAACTTGTTGGGTGCTCTTAGGTTGTTCTATTTTTGTTTTTGTACAAAGTTTCTCCTCTCATTTCTTTTTGAACTAACATTTCTAACGTTTGTGGCTTGTGTATGGGCTAACAACTTTGCAGATGCCTGTGAAAAGAGCAAGAACCAACGCAAGAGCTGCAGCTTCTTCCTCCACCTCCCGGAGTTTTGATCGCTCCCGCTTCCTATCAGCGATTAAGGAGGAGTTTTACCGAGCTTACCTAGCACACAAGGAGTGTGTGAAGGAGCGGGGAGTTTTGTATCGGGAGGGAAGGAGAGACCTCTTGGGCATGCAAGAAGCCATGGAGATTAGGAGGTGGAAGAATTGGGTCAACCCCATTCCGTTTGCTTGTGAAGTCATGGTTAGGGAGTTCTACGCGAACACCTACTGTGAATATCAAGAGGACAGGTCCAGGCCACCGGTGAATTCATCTTGGTTCAGGGGAGATGTGATTGACTACAATCCAGCAGTCATTCGCAGGCATCTTGGTCTCCTCACGGAGGACCAAGAGAAGGAGCTTTTCCCCGAGCAGGCCACTTATCATGAGCTCTTAAAGGAGAGGTCACCGGAGATTTTGGAAGACATGAAGGCAGTGATTGTTAGGCCTGGGCGGAACTGGGAAGCCGTTGAAGATGAAATCATTTTTGTGAGAAGGAAGGATATGACACCGCTGGCTAGAGTTTGGGCTGAATTTTTGCAGGATTCCCTCATTCCTAGCTCTAACAAGTCTGAAGTTAGAGAGGTTACATTGGTTGCTATCTATTGCATTGTGAGAGGTCATCCTATGGACATGGCCACCATCATTGCTGGTCGGATTTATTCCCTCTACAACAGGAGTAAAGACAAGCATCGGCCCATCTTTCCTCACTTGATTTGCTCTTTGATTCATGCGGTGAGGGACAGAGCTAGGAGGCCAGTCCATGTTATTGAGAAGAGGTTGCCTGTGGCACCTCTGCTCAGTAAGGAGAGGATCGCTCAACTTTATAAGGAATGGACAGCAAGGATGCCTCAAGAGGATGAGGAGGAAGAGGATCCTGAGGAGCCAGCGGAGGAAGAAGAAGAAGAGGAAGAGGAAGAAGAAGAGGAGGAAGAAGAAAATGTTGAGGTGGTGAATGAGGTGGTTACTCCACCACGTGCTGATCCTTCTCCTGCTTGGATGGAGGCCGCTTTCGGGCGGATGTTTTTGAGGCAGGATCGCCTACACAGGGATCTTGATCTCCATTGGAGGGGAGGTAGCACGTCAGACCCCAAGTATAATGGGCCCTTGGATTTTAATACCTTGGAGCAGGGGATGATAGACTTGAGCTTGATGCATGATGCCGGTGTTCATCCGGATTATGACGATGGAAGGGGTGACCATGACCCCATGGAGTGACTATGTTGAGGTATCTCTACTCTTAGTCTAGGTCATGCATTTTTAGCATATTTTCAATTTGTAGATTTTGTTTTCTTTTGATCATGCATTGTTTTAGCTGGTTTTGTTTTTATTTTTGGGTCTTTACTTCCCTATACTCACATGCTTTTAGCTATAGATTTGCTTCCCTACTTGTGCCGTTTTTTGAAAATGCTTTTGTGAATACTTGTTGTTGTTTTCGGGGATGAGTGATTGCATGTTGGGGAAGAGAGGAGGAGACTTCGGTCTTCCGAGTGTCTCTTGAGAAAGGAGTCGGTGTGAGTCCATTGAGGGTCTATCTTTGACCCTTTACCATAAAAATTCCCTGGAGGATCCTGACTCACTTGCAATTCTTGGTTCTGCATTAATTTCACTCATAGCATGCTGAGTGATTTCTGTTTTATTCTTGAGACTTATAGGATTTCTTGAGATTCTGAGTTTGTGGTTGAACATTACCTTTAGTTGCCCTATTTGAGCTTAAGTGGAGAATCTTTTTGTAGCCAAAAGTTGGGATGGATGTTTGGTTGGAATATTAGGGGAGTGATGGTCCTTGTTGTGTTTTATGGAGCTGGAAAAATGAGAAATAGTCTCTTGCCCCACAAAGAAAAAAAACAGTAAAAAAAAAAAGAGAAAGAAAAAAGAACTCCTAAATAAAAGTTGGAGTTGGAAAAAGAAAAGAAGAGTTTGGAAAGGGGGTGCAAGAGACTTGTGTAAAAAGAAAAGGGTGTTGTAAGCTCCGGGATTTTTAGCAGAGGACCACACTCAATGTGCTTGAAAGCCTAGTTTTTCTTTTAGGGACCAACCACCATCATGTTTTACCTAGCCAATGTTTCAACCCTTATGGAAGTCTCTTTGAATATTTGCATGTTTGATCTTTGTTGCTATTGAGTGAATGACATTCAGGACCTATGAACTTGCTTGTGTGCTCAGTGCACTAAATGAACATCTCATCCTAGGATTTGTAGATCTAAATGCTTCTCATGAACGAACTCTACACTCTTCTCTTTTCAAAAGATGCATGAAGTAGGTTGTTGGGTCTTTCTCTTGGAACTAGTTGTGATTACTTTGTCCCCCTGTTTTTGTGAAGTATTCCTTGTTGAGAGCACTTGTGTGGGAGCATTTCTTGCGCTTGAGGGCAAGCGAGTGTTTTTTTACGCTCGAGGGCGAGCTGTCGTTGAGTATAGTGGTGTGATGACCCTATTTTAGTAGTGTTTTTAGGGTCATTTCTTTGGTTGTTTTGAGTCTTTTTGTTGAGTCTCATGTAGTGTTTCATGCATTCTCATGCATTTTTATTCTTTTCTTTAGTTTTTATTTCGTTTTGGTAATTTAGTAGATTTATAGGTAGTTTTCTTGCATTTTAAGTAAAGTTTAGGACTTGCATGGTTTTGTTGTGTTTTATGAAGGACTTCTTGTGCTAATGAGCTCTTGGAGCTTCTAGAATCTTCCTTGTCTTGTTGGTTAGGTTTGGAGAGCAGAAACTGAAGGAGAAAGAAGGCCAAGAAGCATGGAATTGATGAAGAACTTAAAGAGAATTGAAAAGAGGAGTTTCAGAAGCCAAAAAGTCATTTTCAGGCGAGCTTGAGCGCCTAGGCGCTGGGAATGGGCGCCTAGGCGCCAATAGGGTCAGAGAGCATGTTTTTCAACATGCAATTGGCGCTCAGGCGCTCTGAATTAGCGCCTGAGCGCCCAGTTTCGTTCATTTTTCCTATAAATAAGGCTTAGGCCAATTTCTTCGATACATTTGGACATTTTACTCATTTTTGATCAAGTTTGAGAGCTGAGGAGAACTTTGGGGCCAAGGGAGGCTTCCAACTTGTATTTCTTCTCAGGTTTTCTTTACATTTCCTTTATGAATTCACTAGCCATGAGTGGCTAGTTTACTTCTGCTTTGGGTTAAGAGATTCTATGAAATTTTAGTTTGTTAATTCCTATCTCTATGCATGAGTCTTGATTTAATCTCGTATTTCAATTCCTTATTGCATGCCTAGCTTTGGTGCACCTTTGCTATAGGCTAGATTATAATTGAATGGAAATTTGTTATGATTTAGGGACATGAATTGGAATAGATCCTTCTATACTTGCTTCTAGGAATAGAGTGAGGGTAGGGTTTTGTTGGCCTGAACATACATGCTTTTTTACCTCTTATGAATGTTTAAGTACACAAGGAATTGGGCTTATCTTTCAGTTTGAGAGAATTACTTTTGTGAGGAATCAACTAGTAAGTACATAGGCTATAACAACAAGAGATAGATCAAGATATCACATGCATAGGATAGGTGGACTAAAATGGATTAGATGATCAAAAACCCAAGGCAATTCTCCATCATTGTTATTTACATCATTTTCAACATTGCTCTTTTGCAAAACGTTTGTCACAATCAACCAAAACCAATTTTTGAATTTTACTGCTTTAAGAACTTGCAAACTTTAGACTTAAATCAACAATTCTCACTCACAATCCCTATGGTTCGATATTTTAAAACCCGGAGGTATTCGTACACTTGCGAATTGACCAACACTCTTCCCTGATCGCCTGTCTCCTCAAGTCGAGGCGACCCTAGATGAAACCTTGCTTGCCCGCCTGGTAGACCCACAGGGTGAAGACCTTGCTCCTCGCACCCCGCCATCTCCCTGCCAAACCTCTTTCAAGGCCAATCTCACTTCCACTGGTGATCAAGCAAGCTCCATTCCAAACCAGCGGACTTCTCCTATTGATTTCGTCCTTTCTGACAATTTCTTTGGGAGCGCGAGAGTGGCTGAGATTCCCGACCTTGATCAGGCCGCGCAGGAAGCTCTGTTCAACCTTCTACGCGCAGGGTGTCTCTTCGCCCAACTGTCTCAAGGATCAGCTTCTTCTCTAAAGATGGAGAGACTCCAGCAGGAGGTTGAAGGCTACCAGGCAGCAGCGCAGGAAGCGCACCGCAAGTATGACGAGATGCTGTCCCAAATAGTGGCTCAAACCAACAAGAAAGCAAACTTATGCATAGAGTTGAACCGCCATGAGGAAGACTTATCAGCTTGTAAGGATAGGATGGAAGATTTGGAGCTGGATTGGTTTGAACTACGACGAGAAGTGAACGCAAAGATAGAGTCGATCAACGCCGGCAGGGCCACTTGCATCCTTAAGGATCGGGAAATTGCGTCTCTCCTCTGTGAACTGGGGGAAACGAATGAGTCTCTCGCCGACGTGAGGTTGCAGCTCGAGGAAAAGAAACGGGCCCTCGCCGAGAGGGACTCGCAAATCAAGACTTCTCAGGCTAGGTCCGTGGCTGGCGCTGTTGTTGAAATTTTGGAGGAGCGAGGTCGTGGTTTCTTCCCTGCCAAAGCTCAAGTTCAACATCTCTACAAAGGAATCAACCTTGATGGCATGGGAGCTTTTAAGAAAGTTACTCCTCACGGGTTTGTTGGTCGAGATGATCCCCCAGGCTATTCCGCCGAGCACTTTGCTGAAATTGAGGAAGAAAAGATGAGGGAGAAAAGTTAATGAAACACAGTTATATTCGTACTAATTGTATGTACTTTGCTTTCTTGGGAATTGAATTGTATCTTTGTATTCATTTAACTTGTTTCGTGCATGGTTTTATTCTCGAGTTTTTCGTCGTCGTTTTAGGCTCTGCCTTAAATTCCATTGCTTCGTGTTCTCCGTTCGCCTTTTAGGCTTAGCTTTTCCTTTTGCTCATTCGTGTAGCGATTTTGAAGGTGTGCCAAAGAAACTAGGACTTTTGCTCAGCTTTTGAACCGAGGCTTTTCTTCGCACCAATATTTCCCGTAAGAGCAGATGTGGCCTCGACGGTTTTTTCCCGCCAAGGGCTTACAATGCTGGGGGCCCAATGGCCACATGGGTTTACCCAGACTTACGCCTAGTTTATATTCTCGCCACATATTTCGGGGAGGTCTCTTATTCCCAGATTTCGGGGAGACTAAGGGGATAAGGGACTTGCCCCATTTTGGGGATAAGTCGCTTTCCCGCACATATCGCCAACGACAAATCAACGTTTCGCACTGGACTTCCCCGGAGCAATCCCCAGACATCAAGGTCGTGTTGGGATTGCCACCTTCGGAGAATTTTTCTCACCCGGCGAACGTGATATAATGATCGAATTTTTGCTATCTGGGTAGTGACGGTTCGCGCCGGACTTTCCCGGAGCAATCCCCAGAAATCAAGGTCGTGTTGGGATTGCCACCTTCGGAGAATTTTCCTCACCGGGCGAACGGAGTTGAATGATTTGAGCTAGGAGTATTTCTGGCGAATATCCTTTTGTATTTGATTTCTTTGAATTTTTACATCGAGGGATGCCTCATTAAAAAACTCCCGTGTCGGAGAAAAAGAGTGCATCTTTATTTTTTAGTCCTACTTCGTGGCTAACCCCAATCGCCATCCTCTTTGACGCGCCCCTGCTTGCCTAGTTCGTCCCTCAAAGTATGGTGCCCAGCACTTCCTCTTTCGTCCCCGAGGTACTCGCTATCCATTCACTCGCAGAATGCCCATTCACCTCTAGTTCTTTCTTTTGCCTGTTACCCTTGACCTTCTTGTTCTTGGAGGCTATTTCCCTCGCCACGGATTTCCCTTTGTTCCTACCACCGTGTGTCGAGCCTTTCTTCTTCCGAAAGCGGTCAGGCACTTTGCTCAACCCTTGTCCATAATCTTCTCGCCGAGATGCTTCCAAGTCCATGCTTCGGCCCATCGCCACTTTCCCCTTCCAGTCGCCTGTTCCCATGCTCAAAAGAGCTGACGCTTTGAACCGCGGAAAGTTCCAAAGTGTAGCGGCCTTCGGACTCCAGCTGAAGAGGTCAAAATTGCCCTCTACCAGCTTTTCCAACCGTCTTTCTTGCTCAAGGGTGAGCCTAGGCTCAATCGCCAACACTCCTCTACTGAACTTATACCTTTCTAGGTCATCCATGATGCCTGCCCAGCGTTCTTCCGCTGAAATGTCTGTGAACGGTCCGTCCCATTCTGTCTTCCCGACTTCTTCTTCAACTCGCCTCTGGTTACTCCTCTGCCTTTTCGTCCTCCCATGGTCTATCTCCCGCGTCTCGACCCTTGACCTACTATGCCCGTTCTGACCTTCCTGTTGGATCTCAATTTCGTGACACCAGTGCCCCTCGCCTGCTCCTTTTTCCCCGTACATGCTGAGACAATTATTGTAGCATTCCCTCGCCCTTCTTTGATCCACCACAATTTTCCCCACCTTCCCACAAAGCAGCGGGTACTTTACTGCAAGATGGGCTGTTGAAATGACGGCGCACAAACGGTTTAAGATATTTCTCCCAATGATAACGTTGTACGAGGCTACAACTTGTATCACCAGGTACCTTACACGAAGGAGCTTGGCATTGTCCTCTACTCCGAAAACGGTGTCTAGATCTATATAACCTCGCACCTACACTTGCTCGCCAAAGAACCCTACTAGCGTTCCTGTATAGGGCATCAAATCCTTATCGGTTAAGCCCAGCTTATCAAACGCATCCCCGTAAATGATATCGGCGGAGCTACCTTGATCCAAAAGTACCCGGCGAACATTAAAACTGTTGATCCGAACCATAATGACCACCGGATCATCTTTATGCATTTTGACTCCCTCAAAATCCGCTGATGAGATTACTATATCCGGATGCTGGAAACCAAAAAAGAGCTTGTATTGTTGCACTGAGGTTACTGCCCTGACATGTCTTCTTCTTGCCGAAGCTGTATCTCCCCCTCCGCCGAAACCACCTGCAATTGTATTAATTGTGCCCACCGGTGGGTCCAGATCTTTATTAAATGTTTCTTCTGCGTTCTTTTTCTTGGTAGCCAGTGTTTCCTTCTTTTCTGCACTTGGCGTGCGGCGGCGATCCTCCCGTCGGTGATCATCCTGCTGGCGAGAGTTCTTATACCTATTTCCTTGTTGTCGCTCGCCATTCCAACGCTCATTGCAGTCATTTAGCTGCGCTCGCCCTGCTCTGATGAGCTTTTCTATCTCATTCTTTAAAGTGAAACAATCCCCTGTATCATGTCCTGCTGACCGATGATACTCACACCACTTAGTCTTATCTGATTTTGGTCGCGGCGGGTCTACTTCCCTTTCGCCCTCTTCAACGGCATGGGTCGCCTTGACCTCACGCAGCAGCTCCGTTAGATGAGCACTAAGACTCTTTCCCGACTCTCCACGCCGACGAGAGTCAGCCTGGTGCCAGGGTCGGTGATGCTCAGCATTGTCCCTCCTTGGATACAAAGGGTCTCTCATTGTCTTCTCCGCTGCCCGGACTTTCCTGTCTCGCCTCTTACTCCCTTCAACCTTGTCTTTGCTTGCTTTATCCTCTGGCGACGCGTCCCTCTGATCACCAACCTTTTCCACCTTCGCCCTTCGTCGCTTGAAAGCGTCGTCCTCCTCATCAAGGATGTACGTGTTTTCCCGCGCGCGTACCTCTGCCATCGATTTGGCCGGCTTATGACTCAGTTTGATGTTTAGCTTTCCAGGTTGTAGACCATTTTTGAAGGCCCGGGCACAGGCATTCGGCTCCGATTCCTCAATCTTTACCGACGCAGCACTGAACGTTTCACGTATGGTTTCAGAGTCTCCCCTGCAGATTGTCGCACGTTGTACAAGTCCTCGATCGTCACTTGCTTAGTCTTGCTCGCTGAGAACTGGACGAGGATTTTGGACGAAAAATCTCGGAAGTTGGTGATGGATCCTCGCGGAAGAGTTGTGAACCACGCCATTGCTGTTCCCTTGAAAGTCGCTGGAAACATTCTACACTTGACTGCGTCTGAAGCGGCGCTTATCACCATCTTTGTATTGAAATACAGTAGGTGTTCCTTTGGATCTGCTTTTCCGCTGTATGTTTCGAGGACTATATTCTTTATATTATCTAGAATGGCCACCTCCCTTACCGCCGCTGAAAATGGCTCAAATTCAGCCACAGCCTCTGCCTCGCGCTCTCCTTCGTCCTGCCGCTCGTAACGATAATACTCTAGCTGCTACTGAAGATAGTCGTTCTGCTGCCTTATCTCGTCGATGCTGCTGATCAAGCGTCTCCAATCTTGTCCGGAGATCGGAGCTTGAGGTGCCTGCGTCTCTCCTCCTGAGTCCTCAGGTGACTGTTCTGGCGACCTTCTTTATTCCGGTGACTTTGGCGGTGAAGGCAGCGGAGGTGTTAGAGACGGAGGAGGCGGGGGCGGAGCCGGAGAGGTTACTGGAGTTGCCTCCTCGCGATGAATCGTCTGGCGGCGCGGTCGGCCCCGAACGCGACGCGGCGGCGAAGTACGTCTTCGCACGGGGTCTTCTTCCCGTCGTCTGCGACGTGCTTCCATCGACTCCTACGAATGCTCACCAAAACTCAAGAACTAACGAAATGTCTCACAAAAAACCAGAGAATTTCTCCTTCAATTCACGATCCACGTAGTCTGGGAATCAAAATTTATCGATCCCCACAGACGGCGCCAAATGTTCCGGTCAAGAACATAGAATCAAGGCATGGTGCCTAGAGTGTGTGGAGTGTGATCGGAAATCTTTGAGAGATGAACTCCTAACTATTTAGAGAGAAAAAATATAACTGAATTTCAATGTGATTATTGCCAAATGAGCTAAGAGTCCCTTACAATTGGTAATTGTCCCCTATTTATAGATTTGGGGTTGGGCCTTTGTGCCTTTAATCTGTCTAAATGGGCCGATTGGGCCTTGGGGAGAGCGGCCCAAGGTCCAGGCATGTTCCGCGCCTAAGGCTGAGTCTCCTGGGCGAGGGACCCTGTGGTCTCGCCCAGTCCAAAAACAACTAAAAAATAGAAAGAAAAAAAAAGAAACATCCAAAGAAAACAATTAAACATGAAATAAAGGGAGCTTCAAACATCAGAACGTGACTTCCAGTGGTAGAGACAAGGCATTTAAACGACCTGCTTCCACGAAAAAAAATTACTTCCATAAAAAACTACCCAGCAGAACTGTCCGGAGTTAATAACAACAGCAAACCCGACAAGGCACATAGAACAAAACCAGAAAAACAAGAGCCATTTGAAGCACTTCTTACCATCCAAAAGTTGTTCTAAAAGTTGCAGCAAATTCCAATCTGTTAATTGGACAAAGGAGCCCAAATAGGGACACGTTTATTGCATTCGGATTTGGCTAGGTAATCACCCAAATAGTTTGATTCCTTGTAGATGTGATTGATGCCAATGCAGTCCACTTCAATGTAGAGGAGATCAATGAGATTAAGGTCCTGGATCAACTTCCAAGTTCTATTAACTTTGTTGTTGACCCATCCAACTGCAAGGGCATAGTCACTCTCAATTAAAATATGCCTCAGATGAAAGTGACTACAGAAAATCAGTGCGTGAAGGATAACCTTGACCTCGGCTTCAAATGCCCACAAGTCCCCTGTATCTTTTGGAGAAAGGAGTCTCACATCCACAAAGTACAGCAGCAAATCATTCCAATTAAATGGAAATTCTTTTCACCAATCTTTAATCCACCAAACTATCAATATTCATATATGTAAGTCCCAAACATACTCAGAATTGAAGCCTTTGCCCTGAAAAATCAACACATTGCGAGCCAGCCAAATTGACCAACATAAGGCAAATGGGAAGGGAAGCGGGACAACACCAAGTCATGAAGGGAAGCGGGACAACACCAAACCGAGCCCTCTCTGCTGAAAACACCATCCCAAAGCACTCAGATTCTGTTGCAGGTGAGCATCATGTGAGATACAGTCTCTACTTCACTCCCACAAAGATTACACATACCTTCATTCTCCAATATCAAACCTCTACTTAACAAATTTTCCTTGACCGCAATCTTATTGACCGCAATTATTTGGGAATTCTCCAATAATTCACAAGTTCCAACACTTTAAATTCACTAAGCTCGCAAATAGTCTTCACAGAGAATAACACGCGTTGATCCCCAAGCCATAACAATTTATTAGTTACAACTTACAACACTTGGAATGTAAGAATTAATGGCCTGATAAAACCGATTATCTTCATCACTTTCCCATCCGAAACAAGCTCTTCTTAAATCTATCTGCCAGGACCAGGTACGATCTGTGCGTCTCCCCACATCACGAATCAGAGTGTTTTTGTTAATTTCCAGTGCAAACATCCTCGGGAAGGGCATGTGAAGGGGGTAGGGATCCACCCATGGATCTAGCCAAAACCGAACAACAATTCCAGGGCCAAGAACACAACGCAGCTAGTTGCATAATTCTTTTGCAAGAACGGTATCCTCTGAAAGTGTTTTAAGAATGTCTTGTATCACGATGGAGAAAGAGTTGAATCTGCCTATCACAAGGTGGAAGACTAGCAGATTGTCATCCCATCCATATTTATAGCAAATCACCTTCCTCCACAAAGATCCCTTCTCCTTACCAAAGCGTCAAGCCCACTTCAAGAGAAAGGCTTTATTCCTCCAGCCGAGGAAGCCGAGGCCTAGGCCTCTAAATTGAGAATTTCTGCAGATTTGCTCCCATGAAATCCAAGCTATCTTTCTATGGCCGTCATTACTTCCCCATAAAAAGATCGCATAATCTTCTCAAATTCACCCACAACTCCAATCGAGGCTTTGAAGACCGTCATGTAATAAATAGGAATAGCAAAGATAACTGATTTCAGCAAAACCAATCTCCCACTAATTGAAAAGAATTTAGATCTCCATTTAGACAACTTGCGCCTCATCTTATAAATCATAGGAGTCCAAAAGAGTTTCCTCCTAGGATTGTCATCAAGTGGCACCCCAAGATACACAAAGGGAAGTCCCTCGGCATTCACATAAAAAATCTCAGCCAACTCAATCAACCTGTCTTGTGACACATTGCATCCACTAAGGTAAGTTTTGTCAAAGTTAATTTTTTGGCCTGATGCCTAGAGGAAGGCTTCCAGAAAAGCGCTAATTCTCCCCAATTGGCTGGCATCATCTTCAAAGCTTATTTGACTAGGTTAAAATCTTTTTTAAAGTGTGTAGTAATGTAGCTCACTTCACTAATTTAAAGCTTTTTTTAAAAGTTACTTGAGGTTGCTTATAGCTTAAAACTTGTTCAATTTATTCTCATGTTTATCTTTTTCATTTTAATAAGTTTCCTTCGCTATTTTTTTCATTTTAACATGTGATATTTTCAAAAAAAAACATTAACTATGATACTTTCATATTAGATTCATCTCACATGAAATTGTCATCATTGCACCTGCCTTAAATATTTTATGAACCTATATAAATATAAATTTATTTAATAATTTAGTAGTTAAATATAATGTTATTTTTTTATTATCCTATTAATGTAATAAAAATATGAAAAGTGAAAAAATTGTATTTTTTATGAGATAGAGTTTGAAATGAATTAAATAATTTAAAGTGATAATTGTTTTGAAATTAATATTACAATTTTAAAGTAATGTTAAATATAAGATAATTCATATATATAAGTGTCTCATTTTGTGTCATTATCTAAATTCAGCTTGTTCAGCAGTTAGTTTTCTCAAACATTTTGGGCCCGTTCGATAGCAGTTTTAGTTTTCAGTTTTTAAAACAGTTTTCAGAAACAATTTTTAAAAACAGTTTTTAGAAGAAGAAAATAGTTTGAATGACATGTTTTCGAACATTTAGAAAACTGATATCTGAAAACTAAAAACTGAAACTGAAAACATTTTTTACCTGTTTTGGTTTTTTAGTTATAAAAACTGAAAATGAGAACTGTTTTCAAAAACAGTTTTCGAAAACAGGTCGTACCAAACAGGTTTCCAGTTTTTAAAAACTGAAAACTGTTTTGAAAACAGTAAACAAACAGGCCCTTTATTTTGCGATCAACTAGCTTTTCAGCTTTCAGTCTTAAGTTTTAGCCATCAAGTAGCTCATGAACTTTTAACTAGCTAGCTTTTCAGCTTTCAGTCTTAAGCTTTAGCCATCAAGTAGCTCATGAACTTTTAACTAGCTAGCTTTTTAGCTTACATTTAGCTTATTAGTTAGGTATTGTCAAACATAGCTTAAATCAACGAATCATCAATATCAATATTTGTCAATTAATCGTCAGTGTGTATGTGTGTAAAACTTACCGGAACATCAAATACATTAAGAAATAAACAAATTTCCTTTTTTTAAAATACATTAAATAATACAATTAAAAACTGAAAAAAAAAAACTACATCCACTATATTATTCATTATTTTTTTTTATAATGAAAGTATTATTGATAAATATTGAAACATGAGATAAAGGTTCTAATGACAGAGTACAAGCAATGCTTCCCAAACATCGATTAGAAACAACACCTAAGAGCTTCCTCACAAAAATGTCTAAAAACAAAATCCTAAGAGTGTGCTTCATTAAAATCTTATTAGGAAAAATTCATTGGGATAAAAACCAAGTCAGGAAAAAGAGAACAAACCCAAATACACCCAACAAACCCCTCAAAAACATCGATAATACTAGCATCCTGTTGGCCCAATATTTTGGCCCAAGAAAGAAAAACGCATTCGGCCCAAAAATACCTAAGGTAGTCGAATTCGGACTAAGGAAAGGAAAAAGAAAATGCACCAAGTTCATGAGGCAGCCGAATTCGACAATAGTGATTATTGCTAAACGCAGGCACATGTAACACGTGCCGCATTGACCAAGTCAGATTCTCACCACGTTAGTCGAAAACGTGGCCAAGAAACGGTTGAGGCAGTTGAAGAACACAACCCCCACCACTACGCATGGAACTTCCGGAGCAAGTATCAGATCGTGGGGAATCAGACCCACTAACCCGTCCAACAAGGAAGAAAACCGCCAAGGACACGCAGGACATGGAGCTCTATAAATAGGAAAATCCGATTCAGAAAAAAGGGTTCCCAACTCAAACTCTGAAAAATTCACCAGAAAGCTCTAATGTCCGCATCAATGAGACTCAAGGAGCAAAGCGTGATGATGGAGGAGTACGTTGCAGAACCAGCATTTTAGTTTTTGTGCATGAAGCTTGTTAATTTCCAGCTCTTTTGTGTAGTTTCCTGTCGAATTCCATATTCCTGATAGTGTTCATGTTATTTTGATTTGTCTGACTTCATGTAATTGATCCTTATGTAATTAAATCCAGTTATCTTTTGAGCCGATCATCATTGTCGAAAACCACTAACTCACACATGACACTTTGGCAAGACGTTTTCTCAAAAGGACCCTGAAATCTAAACTTCCTTTAGTCGAACTAAGAGGATATTTGTTTACCAAAAATCAGTGTAAACAAATTGGCACGCCCAGTGGGACCGTTTTTGTGAAAACTAAGTTTTACAGAAGCGTTTTGTGTGTTTGGTCTATTGCATGATATCTGGTATTTGTTACTTGCCTTGATTGTGATTTACGTTTTATATGCACCTGAGAAGTGGTAAGACTATAAGCATGGCAAGCAATCGAGGAAGAACCTCCCCCCAAGGGTCTAACGTGGGTAATCAGAGCAGCCCTGGGGGAAGTAGTGGTAACAATAACGAAGAAGTGTCCACTGGGATGGGGCCTGGCACCACTATGCCAACCCAGAACGTGGCAATGTCTGCAGTTGCGGAAATGCCTGTATCTACATCAGTGCAGGCACAAATTGTTCCAACGGTTACAAGAGGAGATATGCCTTATGGTATGCCTATGTCTGTAATGCAAGGCATACAGGGCACATATTCGACATTCCCCGAGAATGTTCCACCATTTAGCATACCCCCCTTTGGGGCAAATGGAACAATGTTGAACTTAGGGAGTCAAGTTAGCCCTCCTGGCCCTATCCCTGGGTCCAGTTCACAAATTTATTTGTCTACAGGTATGAACACTGGTTCACTTCAAGCCATTAGGCAGCAAGTAGATGATAGTAACCATGAAATGGTTAACATGCTATCTCGTCAGATAGGTGAAATAATTAACCCTGTGCTCCAAAATAATGTTGTCAATAATCAGCATTTGGCACGTCAGATGGATCGTTTGGCTACAGCCCTGGGGGCACCAGTCGAAATGCAACCAGCACCAGGGATTAACCAAATCCCATTGCCTATTCATGCTCCTGCCCCTGTGCGTTATCAAGCGCCACAACACCAAGATATGGGGGCAAACCCTTTGTTTAGGGGAAACGAGGCGGTGCAGCCACCATTGCACAATGTGTATATGGTGAACAGGGAAGAACACGCTGATGGTGTGCTAGAAAGAATTCGACATCAGAATGTTGGGGGGCAGCAAAATGTTGCTGCTGTAGTGGAACAATTGTTGAACCAACATGGCTTCAACGTGGGTTTCGCGAATAGACCCCATTTTGTGTCGGCCTTTACAGAGGAAGTTCTCGAATCAGAACTTCCTCGAGGCTGGAAGGTCCCCAAATTCACTAAGTTCTCTAGGGATTCAGGAGAGTCTACTGTAGAACACATAGCCATGTACCAAATCGAAGCAGGGGATTTAGCCATCAATGAAAATTTAAAAATGAAGTACTTCCCGAGTTCTTTAACTAAGAATGCATTTACCTGGTTCACCACCCTCGCTCCTAGGTCAGTCCATACATGGGCCCAGTTGGAAAGAATTTTCCATGAGCAATTCTTTAGGGGAGAGTGCAAAGTGAGTTTGAAAGACTTGGCTAGTGTCAAAAGAAAGCCAGCAGAATCCATTGATGATTATCTAAACAGGTTTAGGATGCTTAAATCTCGATGTTTCACTCATGTCCCTGAACATGAGTTAGTGGTCTTAGCCGCTGGTGGTCTGGAGTATTCTATCAGGAAGAAAATCGATACCCAGTACATTCGAGATATGTCTCTTCTCGCAGACAGAGTGAGGCATATCGAATTACTAAAGGCTGAAAAGTCTGAAGAAAGGGCCAAGACTACTAAGTGGCCAAAGAAGGAAAAAATAGCGTACATAGACACTGACCCAGTGTGTCAAAGTCCATGTGTTTATCGAGAAGTCCCTACAGACGTCGACCTAAGTGATGTCAATCTGGCTGAACTCCAGCCAGGCGATCCTTATGTTTGTAAAGCATTAAAACCATATGAAAACAAACTCGGGGAGGAAAACCCCAAGAACACGATTCCTGCTGTAAAAACTTATACTTTTGATGTGACTAAATGTGATGCAATTTATGATATACTTGTGTCTGATGGTTTGCTTGTGGTCCCTAAAGACCAAAAACTTCCTTCTCCTGAACAAAGGAAAGAGAAGAAATACTGCAAATATCATAACTTTTTTGGTCATTGGACCTCACAGTGTGTTCGTTTCAGGGACCTTGTGCAGGGGGCATTGGATTCAGGAATACTCAAGTATGATGAAAAAGCCAAAGGCCAAATGAAGATTGACTCTGACCCATTGCAAGTAGCTGAGGCCAACTATGTAGAGCCTTTCTACATTGGCATGGTCGACATTTCTGAAAAGCTAGATCTGGGCTTGACACTTGGAGAAGCAAAGGAGGAAAACATTGCTGTCGAAGAGCCAGAGGTCGAGAAAGAGGTGAGCTTAGAGGAGGTTTACCCTAAGGCCAGAGAAACTCTTGTTGAGTTTCTGTCCCGGAGCAAAGATGGCGAGAAGGAAGTCATGCTGTGCCCTCGATGCAGCGCCGTTTTCGACAAGTCTGCAGCCAAAGCCTACCAAGATTCTGAAATGAAAAGGCATTATCAGAACAAAGTGCCTGTGTCTAGGAGGTTGAAATATCCCCATGAGGAGTGGGTTGAGAGAGGCCAGGAACTCGATGGCCATAGAGGCCAGAAGTCAAAGAATAAAGACAAGACTTACGTCCCTGATGCTGGGTTGCCAAAAAACCAATGGTTCAGGCCAGCACCTCCAAGGCCAAAACAACACCAGAAGTGGCAGAAAATCGACCTGGGCCAGGGATCCTCTTACATCAACAATTCCCGTGTGTCGCGAAGCTATTCCTATGGCTCTGGGAACTACTATACTCCTGAGCAAATGACCAGAACTCAGTTCAGACGCTTCTTGAGGAAGAGGAAAGCTAAAAGGGAAAGAGGTGGCAAGTTCCGTTCACTATGGGACATAAAGCCAGAAGATAACCCTCGCAATGAACCTAGTGTGGCGTCGATTATCAATCAACTGGACCACGCCATTAAACAAGGAACGATTGGCGAAGGAAAAGGGGAAAGACGCTGTTGAAGATGAGGATGAAGATATGCTCGAAGATTTCGATGACAGTGATGGAGAAGACCTCAACATCATTTGCATAGTGTCTATCTTACCTGCTGAATTCGACAGGATCTCAGAGGTCACAGAAAGTGAAGAAGATTACTATGTCGAGGAAGAGCCAGATAATAACCCTTTGTGTTATTATGTGATGCAGAGAGGATCTGTTGAGGATGAGAGAGCTGTTTTCCAGAGGCCAACCGAGCAAATGAAGAGCCATTTGAAGCCACTATTTGTTTGGGCTAAAGTCGAAGAGAAAGGAGTTAACAAAGTCCTTGTCGACGGAGGGGCTGCAATCAACCTGATGCCTGGGTTTATGCTCAAAAAGTTGGGTAAAACTGAAGCAGATTTAATCCCACATGATATGGTACTTTCTGATTACGAAGGGAAGACAGGTTCTTCCCTGGGGGCAATCATGCTGAATATAACCGTAGGAACGGTGGCCCGCTCCACATTGTTCATTGTGGTCCCTTCAAAGGCCAATTACAATTTTCTGCTGGGTAGAGAATGGATTCACGGCGTGGGGGCAGTTCCCTAGACTTTGCACCAACGTATATCTATTTGGAAGGCTGATGGGGTCGTCGAAAATGTAAAAGCAGATCAAAGCTACTATCTAGCAGAAACAGGCTATGTTGGTAAAAAGAATTTTGAGAAGAGCCTGGCCACAATTGCTCCTTTGGACACAGTGGCTAATCAGTACTTCAACCCATACTCAGAGTACCCAGTGACATTGGATCCCATCCGGGGACTAAACCTCAATGAAGCATGCAAACCTGATGCCATGAGTGGATGGCACAGCGATGAAGAAAAAGATGCCACTACTGAGTGGCAAACCAGTGGTAAGGATGATTAATTCGAGCATAGCTCGAATTTCGGCTTACGCAGCCGAGAACAAAATAAGAACGGCCTTAGAGGCCGAAAGAATGGCCAAAGAAATGGCTACTGATGAAGCTAATGTCTCAATTCTGCCTGTCGAAATGACATCTCAGGAGGAGGCAACAATGAATAAGGATAACACGCGCTTGGAAGAAGACGAGCAGAGTGTCGAAGAATTTGAAGATCTCCGTAATTTAAGGCTGGATTGCATCTACGATGATAGCCCATTGGGTTTCGAAAAGCCAGCGATCGATATTTCCAAGAAAATGGAAGCACAGGACCCTTTGGAAGAAGTGGACTTGGGTGATGGCTCAGAAAAGAAGCCAACATACATCAGTGCTCTTATTGACCCAGAGTTAAAAGATAGGATGGTGAAATTACTCAAAGAGTTCAAAAACTGTTTTGCTTGGGATTATGATGAAATGCCAGGACTGAGTTGAGAACTGGTAGAATTGCAGTTACCCATCAAAGAAGATAAGAAACCAGTCAAGCAATTACCTAGGAGGTTCCATCCAAACATGTTAGTAAAAATCAAAGAAGAAATCGAAAGGCTCCTCAGGTGCAAGTTTATCAGGACAGCTCGATATGTGGATTGGTTAGCCAACGTGGTCCCAGTAATCAAGAAGAATGGAAAGATGAGGGTTTGTATCGACTTTCGTGATCTCAATGCTGCCACTCCAAAAGATGAGTATCACATGCCTATTGCTGAAATGATGGTGGATTCCGCTGCTGGTCACGAATACTTAAGCTTGTTGGATGGTTATTCAGGCTACAACCAAATCTTCATAGCAGAAGAAGATGTGTCGAAGACAGCTTTTCGATGTCCTGGTGCCTTGGGGACATATGAGTGGGTGGTCATGCCATTTGGGTTGAAAAACGCTGGTGCGACCTACCAAAGGGTAATGAATACCATTTTTCATGATTTTATTGAAACTTTCATGCAGGTCTACATTGATGGCATATTGTGGTGAAATCCCCATCAAGGGATGACCATTTATCCCATCTAAGGAAATCCTTTGAGAGGATGAGGAAATATGGCTTAAAGATGAACCCCCTTAAATGTGCCTTTGGTGTTATTGCAGGTGATTTTTTGGGTTTTGTGGTGCATAAAAAGGGCATCGAGATCAACAAAAACAAAGCTAAAGCCATTCTCTTGTGTAAAGCTGAAATATTATATAAAGCCAATCGATGTAATGGTTTTTTCTCATTATGATATAATAAAGCACATGTTATCCAAACTAATCTTGCATAGTCGAATTGGTAAATGGGCTTTGGCCCTAACCGAATATTCACTAACTTATGCCCCATTAAAAGCAATTAAGGGGCAAGCAGTTGCTGATTTCTTAGCAGATCATACTATGCCTAAAGAAATCGTAACTTACGTGGGCATACAGCCTTGGAAGTTATATTTCGACGGTTCCAGCCATAAGAATGGAACCGGAATCGGGATGTTCATCATGTCCCCGCAAGGCATCCCCACTAAATTCAAATTTAGGATCAAGGATAATTGCTCGAACAATGAAGTTGAGTATGAGGCATTGATATCGGGCCTCGAGATCTTGCTAGCTCTGGGGGCAAAGAACGTTGTCGTAAAAGGAGATTCCGAGTTGGTGGTAAAGCAGCTCACCAAAGAATACAAGTGCGTTAGCGAGCATCTAGCCAAATATTATGTAAAAGCAAACAATTTGTTGGCTAAATTCGACGAGGTCGGAATAGGTCATGTTCCTAGAATAAAGAACCAAGAAGCCAATGAATTGGCGCAGATTGCTTCTGGGTATATGATAGATAGGCTAAAGTTGACAGAGCTAATTAAGATCAAAGAAAAGCTGAGCCCTTCGGATCTCGACATTATGGTCATTGATAACCTAACCCCTAACGATTGGAGAAAGCCAATTGTCGAGTACCTGCAGAACCCAGTAGGGTCAACTGATAGAAAAGTCAAGTACAGGGCTCTAAGTTACACCATCTTAGGCAACGAGTTGTTCAAAAAGAACGTCGACGGCACATTGTTGAAATGTTTAAGCGAGGACGACGCATTTATAGCTGTATCAGGTACTCACGATGGCCTGTGTGGTGCTCACCAAGCAGGGGCCAAAATGAAATGGATTCTATTCAGGAAAGGTTTGTATTGGCCAACTATCATGAAAGATTGCATTGAATATGCAAAAGGCTGTCAAGATTGTCAAAAACATTCAGGAATCCAGCACGTGCCAGCTAGCGAATTGCACTCTATTATCAAGCCATGGCCTTTTAGGGGATGGGCAATAGACTTAATTGGCGAAATTCACCCACCCTCATCAAAGCAGCATAGATATATTATTGTGGCAGTCGACTATTTCACTAAATGGGTCGAAGCCATTCCACTACCAAACGTGACACAAGAAACGGTAATCGAGTTTATACAAAACCATATTGTGTATCGATTTGGATTACCAGAGTCCATCACGACAGACCAAGGCACAGTGTTTGTGGGACGCAAAGTGGCAGCCTTTGCAGAATCCTGGGGCATCAAGCTTTTAACCTCGACCCCTTACTACGCTCAGGCTAATGGCCAAGTAGAAGCAGCCAATAAAATTCTAATAAGCTTAATCAAGAAGCATGTGGGTCGAAAACCAAAAAGATGGCATGAGTCGTTAAGCCAAGTCCTGTGGGCTTACCGGAATTCACCAAGGGAAGCGACAGGAACAACGCCTTTTCGACTGGCCTATGGCCAAGAAGCCGTGCTACCCGCAGAAGTATATTTGCAATCGTGTCGAATTCAAAGACAAGAGGAAATTCCAAGTGAAGTTTACTGGAATATGATGCTAGATGAAATGGTTAACCTCGACGAAGAAAGGCTCTTGGCACTGGACGTTTTAACAAGGCAAAAGGATCGCATAGCTAAAGCATACAATAAAAAGGTTAAAGATCGATCTTTTAGTACAGGTGATTACGTGTGGAAAGTTATTCTCCCAATGGATAAAAAGGATAGAGCTTATGGGAAATGGACCCCCAATTGGGAAGGGCCATTTGCAGTCGAGAAAACGTTACCTATTAATGCTTACGTAATTAAGGAATTGAGCAATCAGCGTCAATGTGTTACAATAAATGGCAAGTATTTAAAAGCATATAAGCCAATGTTGCACGAACTTAAAATCGAATGAAACATGAGCGTTAAAATTGCCAAATTATATTCATTGATCGGAAAAACATTACAGGTATGGCAAAATACAAATAAAACTAGAAGCCTAAAAGGGAAGAATGGCCCTGTATCCGTCATATCTAGCTTGCATGGGTGCTAATCGATCCACCAGCGCCACCATCTGGCCCTCAAGTCGAGCCTTCTTTTGACGAGCAACCAGGTCTTCAAGGGAGGCTGTAGATATCTCGACGGCTAATCGAACGAGACCTTCTGGATCTTGTTGATCCAAAGAGGCCTGGAGAAAATCGAATTTCTCCCTCCACTCATCTATTTGGTGTTCTTGAAAGAACACCATTACTGAAAGCTCCCGGAACTCTTCAAATAGAGGCTTGGCTTCCAAGAGGAGCCCCTGGAATTCCTGAAGAAGAATTCTGACGCGCGCGATGATTGGCCTATGAAGCAGTTGATCAATGAGCTCTAAAAGCTCATCAAGGCCAGCAGAGGAGTCATACAGGTTCTGGAAAAGGTCATCCTGGAAAGCCAGGTCCCTGATACGATGAAGGATGATTCTGCTATCCATGGTTAAGGGTGAAAGGTTCTTAGATCGCAGGAAGAAGATGAGAATGGAAGGAAGAAGAGTTGCTGGTGAAAGACGAGTAAAAAACGGCTCCATTTATAATAGGGAAGTAACAAACAGCCGCATTAATGCAAGCATGCAGTTACCAAAGCGTTAGCCAAACACGGCAAGCCACGTCAGCCACCACCACAAGTGGAGGAAGTTCTTAAATCGTTGAACGAGAACGTGATAAAAGCGTTATAAATTATCGTGGTTTCCAAGGAAATTTAGAAGGTGAAAGGTTGCCAAGTTAAATGGTGTGAAACTCAACAATACAATGCAGGAAGTAATGCAACAAAGACTGAATCGACAATAAAATGCAAATCGAGAAATAAAACATGTCGAGCATTGCCAATACAAATTCATTCATTAATCAGAAGTCGAACAGAGTTACAGGAATGATTGTCACAAAGTTGGCAACAAAGGCCACAATAGATCCATGGCCATTACAATAAAACAACAATTATGAAGCCTAAATCCTCGACTTGAAGGCTTCAAGCTGAACCCCGGCAGCAGCAATCCTGGAATCCAAGCTTTGCTTCACGCGCCGCTCCGCTGCAACCTCTTTAGAAAGTTGAGCTGTTGATAACATCACATTTGTGCACTCGGCAGCAAGAGTATTCAGCCGGGAATTCACAGCTGGGCCTTCATCAATCAACATTGCCTTCTGCTTCTCTAGCCTCGCCACCTCCCTTTGAAGCTCGTCCAGTCGAGCATCAACACTTGACAACTCATCTGCTATAAGAGCTTTCCTAGCAGTCAGCTTCAGAACTTCATCCTTCGAAGGCAGGAGTCCATTGGTGTTGGAAGCCACTTGTGCCTGCTTAGTCTCAATGAGTTGCTCCACCGCAATGGCTTTGTCAAGTGTGGCCAAGATATCGACCAAGAGAGTCTGAAGCTCGACGAGAGCATCTGCTCGAATTTGGTCAAGTCGTTGGCCCAATAGGAAGGCAAGCAGCTCTTTAACCTCCTGGCCTAATCGAGGGTTAGCTCGAACCCCGTTGATAAAGCCCGCATCGAAAACCAGCCCTTTTAACTTCACAAAAGCCTCTTCAATCCGGCTATCGTCGGCCGCTCCACCAGACTGAGCAGTCTCAGTAGTTTCAGCTTGGCGTGGTGGAGACTCGAGATCTAAAGTACCATCGAAGCTCTGGAAGATGGAAAGAGGGTCCTCGACTAAAAGAGCACTGAGCCTCTCACCAGAAGTATGGGAAGAGGCAGCCGTCTTAGAGGAAGCTGAGCCTCCCTTAGCATGAGGAGAAAGCAAAGCGACCCTGGCACCTTGTTGAGGTTGCTGAGGAGAAGGTTGAGGCTGTTGGGGAGAAGCTTGAGGCTGTCGAGAGGAAGGTTCAGAATGAGTCGAGACCAGAACATCAGCCTTGGGAGGGGGCATCACACCAATCACTTGGTCAGGCTGAATGATTGGAGGCACTTGACCCTCACTACCCTGCACCTCATCATGTGGTACATTTTCTTCACGAGCAGGGGAAGGCATGTTCTGCATGTCCTGCGGAGGAAAATTAGAAAGGTTATCTCGACATTCTTTGGTATAATAGGGTTCACAACCAGGATGTTGCCAAGCAATTGGTTTCGAGTTAAAATAGAATGTCAGCTTGTCCCACACAGGGTCTGACTCAGTAGAGTCTAAACTCGAACTAGAGGACTCTAAACTGCTCGGAGAGCTAGACAGGACAACTGGTGGGGGTTTAGAAGAAAACCATGTGGCTCGAGGTACAGCCATTTTAGACATGCCAACCCTCTGAAGAATAAAAGTAAAAACGATTGAGAAAGAGGAAAAGAAAGCGAATTGAGACGAGATGTGAGTTAATGATTCACCTTAGGGCCAGATTCTTTGAGAGGACTGGAGCTGGTCAAACTCTTGGAATGGTGGGAAGAGGAGCTGCCAGATTTACGACTAGACCTCTTCCTGGAGGTCTTCTTGGCCAGAGCCATCTCGACAGGAATCAGTGTAGTACCTTGAAGCAGAGGGCTGGAAGCCTGCTGATCAACACCTTGCTGCATTTCCTCGCGCTGACTGGCTGACTTAGCCGGGGAGGGATTTCCCACAGGAAGTTCACCAGCACCTTTAGCCCTTTTTTTGCTTGCAGAAGTGGTAGGGGTGGCCCCTCGTTTTCGACTCTGAAGACAAAAAACAAACGATCACAAAGATATACATGTCGAATAAAGGTCAAAGTTTCACAGGGTTCAGTATTACCTTAGGCATCTTGAGCTTATCAGCTAGAGCAACATCATCTTCATCATCCTCAACTTCGACAGTAGCAGAAGTTACCCGAGGAGAGGCTTGAGAGGTCGGTCGCGGAATCGGCTCAGCTGCAAAAGGAAAACAAAGGAAAATCAAACCATAAGTATCGCGAAGATGCCAGGTCGAAATGATTACCTTGACCAATAAGCGTGCTTATCGATATGTGGTTGAAGATTTCAACCGGCACATGGAGAGGGTAATTCCATAGGTAACGCTTGGTCCAGGTCACCCGCTTCCGGGGGGGCAGTGCACTATGGTAAAAAATTTTGATACTCACATGATCAACCCACTTAGGAAGTACCACCGGAAAAGCCAAAGCATACTTACAAGTAGGCAGTGGTGGGAACCTAAAGCTTGTTTTTCGAATAATGAAAGAAAGACCATCCTCGTTAGAAGGGATGCTCAATCGGGTTTTCTTGGCTTTAGCTTCCCACATTTGCCTTAGAACTTGGGCTGCTTTGGCCACCGTTTCCTGAAGTCGAGGACCCGGAAAGTATACTACACCGAAGAATTGTTGAAAAGCGTTGATCTCAGATGTATGCATACCTTTGGTTTTCTTTGGGGCCTGCTTCTGCAAAAGAAAAATATTCGTTAAGCGCTGGAAGCAATCTTCAATTGGCTCCGAAATATCATGCCAATAAGCAGACCACCACGCCTTAAACGCCTGAGTAACGTAAAAGGATGGAGTAAAACTGAAAGGACTAAGACCAAGCAGCTCCTCCTCGTTGTAGTAGCTAATGGTAGTGTCGAAAGCACTACGTTTGGTGATGGTACCAGGATAGAGGACGAGGGATTTGTCGAACAAGGTATTGGGCAAATCCTGGCTCAGCCCAAATTGTTGAGACACGAGCTGAGGATTGTACCCACAAAGAGTGAAATCATTACTGGCAAAGTTGATGGTCAGCACCCTGGGAGATAATATAGTCTGCCAAAGTTCGACTTGATGCTGAGAGAGGTTCTCTGAGCCAGGAAGATTGGGGTAAGAGTTCCTTAGCCACCGAGGGCCATAAGAAGGTTTGTGACACGGTGCAAAGCTCGAGCGGAAACGTTTCAGCTCGAAGAACATGGTAAGTACTTCTTAAAATCAGCTTCGAACGTGGAGGCATCATAAGGAGGAGTAAGGGCTTCAAGTCTGAAAGCATCAACCCTCGTGTTAGACACCACAGGAGGGGGTTCTTGGCTGGAAGAAACGATTTGAAAACCGCATTCATCCAAAGTTGAAGGAGCCAGAAATGACCAGCTGCATTCAAAGACGCAACCTTGGGATCTCGAATGTCGGCTATCGCCTCATTGATCATTTGGTAAAGATTGCCAAGCACAAGCCTAGCCATGGCGATAATTCGACCCTCATGTAGCAGGTTGGCCAAAGGAAGAAGTTTAGCCGGAATCCTCAAGGATTTGGTGCAGAACACATAGGCAGAAAGCCAATACAACAGAAACGCGACATGCTCATCATCGGAGACTTCACCATCCTCGACGTAGTGATCCTTAATAAACTTGCTAAAAGCAATATTATCCGTCGGAATGGCAATAGGATTGGTGGGAGCAGCAGAGGAATGGTAATCATCACCCACCACCCAAAGGCCAGTAATGGCAGCAACATCAAGGAGAGTGGGAGAAAGCATCCCAAAGGGGACATGGAAGCTATTGGTAGACCGCTCCCAAAAGAAAAGAGAACTTAAAAGCATAGCAGGGTTGTAAGAAATCGGCAACCTCGACAACTGAATGAGGTCGAAAATTCCAGTGACTTTCCAATGCCCAGACTTACTGGCCTCCACTCTGTCGAGCCATTTCAGATAGGCTCCTTCACCAGCAGTAGGGTTAGGAGGCGCAGCCCTAAAAGTCCTTTTGGGATCTTTCAGAAAGGGCAAGCGGTAAGAAGGTCGAAATGCAAGAATAAGCTCATCCCCACGAACGCTGGGGTGAAACTGCTCATAATCCTCAGGAAGACTGTTAGGCCTTCCCTTCTTCGCCTTCTTCAAAGGGCCTAAAATGGCACGTAAATTGCCATTCACAGAAATAGGAATAAATACCTGGGATTTCCAGATGGCCCGTTTCTCCACTTCGTACGGTGGGTCTGGAATGGGAGTGCGTTTGGCCTCATTCATCTCACACGCAGCGGCCAAGGGAATGACATTGTCGGAACTGGAAGCCATAGAAATGTTCAGAGAGCGCACCAGGAAAGCAAAGACCAAACGATTGAAGATGATTACAAGTAGAATCAGGCAAAAGCTTGAGTGTTTGAAAACGGTAAAGCTTGCAGAGGGCCAACAATGGCGTATTTATAGGCAAATGAAGGGTCGGACGTGAAGCTGCATTATAGAACGGTGCATAAAATTTTTTTGAAATCCAACGGTTATTTTATTATATAACCGCAAACCCTAACATAAAGGCTAGGAAAGGGTCATGATTACCCTAGAATAGAGACGGCAGACGACAGGCGAAGTCAGACGTCAAGGCTTCTGATTGGAGCAAAAGTCAAACGATAGGATCTCTGATGGGACCTGAAATCAGAAAGTGGAAAGTCGCGAACAGCCGTCAAGCTCCATCGAAATACACGAGCAAAAAAATGCTTGATCCCTCCAAGGTCTGGTAGTCGAGAATCAACATTTTTGGGGGGCATCTGTTGGCCCAATATTTTGGCCCAAGAAAGAAAAACGCATTCGGCCCAAAAATACCCAAGGTAGTCGAATTCGGACTAAGGAAAGGAAAAAGAAAATGCACCAAGTTCATGAGGCAGCCGAATTCGACAATAGTGATTACTGCTAAACGCAGGCACATGTAACACGTGCCGCATTGACCAAGTCAGATTCTCACCACGTTAGTCGAAAACGTGGCCAAGAAACGGTTGAGGCAGTTGAAGAACACAACCCCCACCACTACGCATGGAACTTCCGGAGCAAGTATCAGATCGTGGGGAATCAGACCCACTAACCCGTCCAACAAGGAAGAAAACCGCCAAGGACACGCAGGACATGGAGCTCTATAAATAGGAAAATCCGATTCAGAAAAAAGGGTTCCCAACTCAAACTCTGAAAAATTCACCAGAAAGCTCTAATGTCCGCATCAATGAGACTCAAGGAGCAAAGCGTGATGATGGAGGAGTACGTTGCAGAACCAGCATTTTAGTTTTTGTGCATGAAGCTTGTTAATTTCCAGCTCTTTTGTGTAGTTTCCTGTCGAATTCCATATTCCTGATAGTGTTCATGTTATTTTGATTTGTCTGACTTCATGTAATTGATCCTTATGTAATTAAATCCAGTTATCTTTTGAGCCGATCATCATTGTCGAAAACCACTAACTCACACACGACACTTTGGCAAGACGTTTTCTCAAAAGGACCCTGAAATCTAAACTTCCTTTAGTCGAACTAAGAGGATATTTGTTTACCAAAAATCAGTGTAAACACATCCCACAGCAGCAAACAGCACAAAACAGCAGAGCACATTAGACCCGCATCAAAGCAGCATCAACACAGAAGCTGAGCGACAGCAGCAAAAACCTCGCAAAAACAGAAGCATCACAGCAGCAGCAGCTCAAAATGCCCCCAAGCAGCAACGCACAACCAACAGCAAACAGCAGCACCTCAAGCACAATAAATAATGTACTTTCACTCTGAATTGTCTCAGTTAAGTATAAAATTTGAAGTTTAAAGAATAATTTTAACAAATAATTGATTGACCTTATTTCTGTTTATTTTCCTTGGCAGATAAATAAGAGCTGCAAAAGTGATTTCTCGACATACATAAGAGGCAAAAACCAACTAATTGATTTAATGACCTTTAGTGCTATGTCAGCAAATTTCATGTGTTTTGATATCACTTGAGTGTAATGTAACCATACTTTAACCTTAATTTTATAAGAACAATTTTATTCACATTTTATTTTAAAATGCAAGCTAACATCTGTTAGTACCCATACGAATAAATATCCAAATATAATCGTGATGAAGGTTAAATTGATTTGGGGTTTGCTTTGCAGTTTGCCCTCTCCTTTGTCATGCAATCTGCAACCAATAGAATGTTTTTCCTTACAAATTTTTTGGCTAGGTTTCATGCCAATTCCCAAAAAGAAAAACAGGGGTCCCTTCTTGGCTAGTGCATCCAATACTAGGAAAAGGAGAAAAAATCTTTTGGAATAAAGAAATTCCCACAAACTATATCTTTACAAGAAAAGAAATAATATTAATGATATAAAAAATGAAGAGAATCCCTAAAGATGCTGCTTCCAAGCTTCCTCTTTATGCTCTTCACTTTTCTCCTTATCTGTGTGAAGTGAGCAAGAATAATATTCTACATTGAACTATCTTATCTTCTTTCTCTCACATGAACTCACTCATTCAACTTTCATCTATGGTTGACATGTTGGAAATTGGAACAACAACCTCCAAAAAAACATAAGCAACAGGGATTTATTGTCAGAACCATAGAAATTCTCTATACATGCACTGACAAACAACTATGTCTATGACATTTCTTGAATGATACAATACAGCAACTAGTCTAAGTACAAGTTTGGAAATTCTTCTACGGTTAACTCTAAAGCTAAAATCAATTCAAGGGAAAAGCTTCAGTGAGTAGCTTCTACGTGTCATAATTGATTTTGAGGAAAATTAACTTGATACAAACATTCTATAAAATGTTGGCGAAAATGTTTCAAGCCCCTACTTAATAACCCAATCTTTGGGCATAAATTTCTTTACTATTAGATTCATATGCCCTGTTTGATGTGCAGAAGAGTTCTTCTTTCCATCCTTTATTAATTTTCTCTATAAACTCTTCCACTCTTCTCCTCAGCTCATCATCCTCTTCCTCCACTTTTTCCTCTTCTTCATTTCTGTGATCTTCATTGATTTGAGTTTCAATGTTGTCCGCTGGTTTTCCTTCTGTTTCTGCTTCCATCAAATGTGACACTTCTGCCACTTGTGACAATGATCCTTTATCTTCTTCCACTAGACACTTGAAGCTTGTTCCTTGCTTTTGATTTTCACCCACTGACACAAGGACTTCACTTTCTTGATGAACACTGATACTGGGCTTTAAGTCCAGTAGGATAATGACAATGATCAAATTGCAGCAGCAGAAAATGAATGCAGAGCTGGAAGCAGCTTGAGTGACAAGATCCAGTACAAAACCTAACATGGTTGTGAACAATTAAGAAACAAACACACAGAAGAATACCAAAGAGTTGGAGGAAAATGAGTGAGAACAAGAAGCAAGTAGCAACTGTATATGCAATTTGAAGATATTGAGGCCTATTTAAACCACTTTTGAGATAGATGCAAACGTGGAAAGTAGCTTTTTTTTTGGTAGAAAATTTTAAGGAGCTGTTGGTGAGGTGTGGTATGAAAGCTAATCGAATCCAATACAATATACATTTGTATAATGAATGATTGGTGTATTAATATATTTAATGGAAATGTATGTGAAAAGTTTCTTCCAACTGTGTGTAGGACTTTTTATTTCATTAATTAAATCAAAAGTCTCTTGTACTATACAAAGACCATCACATGGAGCTTTCTTGGCCACACCCAAGTCCCAAACACAACCTTCTATGTCATAACTTGACATCACCCACCAGAACTTTTACGAGGTTCCTACCCCTTATTGCTCAGTTTAATTTCTCAGCAGAGATTCATAGATCATTAAATATATACTAGTAGAAAAAAAAATTGTAACTTAACACTTTGTATCTGTCAAAAACTGTCATAAAAATGAGTTTTTAGAGTAGTAGTTATTATCGAGTGGTATGCAAATCTTTATCATTATTTTATCCGTCATAATTGGTTAACACTATTTTTTATTGACACCAGAAATTTATGTCAGTTTTTTACGCTCATGAAATGCAGAACTATTATTTTGTAAATCTAAAATGTGTGATAAGTCATAAAATGACATAAATTACATGTGTCGTTGCTACATAAGTGGTGTCAAGCAACTTTTTGTTATTTTATAGTCAAGGGCCTCATGTCATGACCGATATGAACAAAAACCAAAAGAAACTATAGATGGATGGAGATTTATGATGTGGTTGAAGATCATGAGATTTTTCACTGTGATCCACTGAAAGTGACTAAGTACACATTGTTTCATGCAAGAAAATTGGAGTGTTGTTATGTTAAATGTTACCTTGAAAATGTCACCAATGATGTTCACAGCTTGTCTCTCATTGGTTGTGCTGATAGTTTTATGTGACCCAAAGAAAATAACTTTTTTTTTTAAAAGCCACCGAAAAGAACATGATAGAGCAAGAACAAAAATGTCTATTTCTCTTGAACATCATCAATGAATGTCCAGTTAACTCTATACTCGTTCAAACATCGTATTCTCTTTTTTCTTTTGATGCTGAAATTCAAAGCCTTGGTAAGAAAAAAAAACTGTTCAATAAATAATGTTTACAATCGTAATTCAAAACTCTATGCAAAACACAGTTGTATTTTAGATATGAATTTAATTAACATATATTAATAGTGTAAATATTATTTAAAATATGACATGTTAAGATGGTGAATCCTAATTGAATGTTCATATTTATACTGTGATTTTATCGTTATTAAACTGTTCAAATGTCTTAGGCATGTCATTCAACGTGCTATTCTCTCCGTGTTTCATTGTTACTAGTGTCCCTTCTCTCTGTTTTCTGTTTAAATTATCTTCCTCTTTATTTTAATTACTTTTGGTGGATTAATCATGACTTATTCTTAATAACCGAGAGGGAACTAAAAAACAGTTCAAGTTCAAAGTTTCCCTTTTTCTTTATATAGCAAACTATGACCAAATTAGAATAGTACTTGGACGAACCAGCTAAGAAATTCAGTGAACAATTCAATGTATTGAAGTTTCTTGAAGTTAAAAAAAAAAAGTTGCTGCAACTTCTTGGTGTTTTCCCTGATTCTTACAACAGAAATTGTTAAAATCATTGTCCATTTTAATGTTGATGAATGAATCCACACCCACCTACAATTATTCTTTATCCACCTTGGTTGACTTTTATTTGCAATAGATCTATGAGTCAACATATTATTTTGATTGCTTTCACATTTATTGACTCATTGTTTACAATTTCTCCAAATGTAAAACGGATCCGTAACTACAATGTAAGTTAGTCAATAATTGTTTATTTATTTCAATTTTGATGGTATTTTACTATAAAAGTGGTACCATATACTTTAACAATAATGCTTTGTTCCAAACAATTTTCACATAGCAAGAGTAAGATAGAAAGGTATAAGAGAGAAATATGTAATAGCATAAGTGATGTAACACTACTAGAAAAACTAGTTTTCACATCGGGTATTTTTGAGTTTTAACATCGGTTTTTATCCGATGTAAACAATGTTGATGTGGTATCTCATAACCTTTTCACATCGGGTTTATAACCGATGTGAAAGGTATACCTTTCACATCGGTTAAGTCAGCCAACCGATGTGAAATGTATACTTTTCACATCGGTTCTGTCATACAACCGATGTGAAATGTATACTTTTCACATCGGTTCTGTCATACAACCGATGTGAAATGTATACTTTTCACATCGGTTGTATAAAAAACCGATGTGAAATGTGTATACTTTTCACATCAGTTAGCCAAAAAACCGATGTGAAAAGTATACTTTTCACATCGGTTAGACTAAAAACCGATGTGAATGCTCAACAATTTTTTTTTTCTTTTTTTTTTTTCCACACGAATTTGACCTGAATATACATATTTTTTTAATGAAAATTTATTAACATAAAAAGAGATCTTGAGAACACACTCTCTCAAGTGAGTTAAACATCCAAGGTCCCAGCAAAAAAGAAAACATAATAGCCTAAAAGAACTAGAACAATTCAGCAATTCTAGTTCTTTAAATGTAGTTAAACAGCAACTATGGAAAGGCAATAAATAAATGGACAGATTAGCAAGATGGAAGACTCTTGCAATGGCCGGAATAGTTTGTCGGAGCTAGAGTGGCTGGAAGAGTTCGCCGAATTCGTGAAGAGGAAGGTGTAAATCTGAGACGTCTGATAAATAACAAAAACATGGAAATGCAATAAATAAATGGACAGATTAGCATTTTTTGAAATGAATGATGGAACATGAAAGTGGTAACCAAGTAAACTCACCAATAGCAAAGTCAACTAGGCCAGCAGCTACCGCTAGAGCTGAACCACTTGAAGAACCTCCAGGAATGCAAGACGACAACAGAGGATTGGTTGGTATCCCAATCAGTTTCTTGTACAGGGGCACAAGTACCAATCAGTTAGGAAACTGACACTAACAATAGAACAATAAAGCCACAAATCAATACTAACATGTAAAATTTTCTTGTCACTAACAAAGAAACCTGCACTAAGTAGCACTATATAAGATATTAGATATATCAAGTCAATCAAGTCAATGACTAAATTCAAATAATATCTCAAAAACAGTTAGATTTTTACACTTGTATGGAGTTATATAGATGAAGCTTTCTTTCCTAGAAACTTGAGATTTATTATGGCTTTAGGTACTTATATATCATATGCTAGTATCTCACTTATAAAGGAATACATTTTCACTAAAACTCAAAAGCTACTACTGCCAAATGTCATGAATATGGAGAAGAATAGTCATAACTATCCCCTAAGTGCGTCAAAGAACAAAATGATTTCGGCATATTCTTGGCTTTGCCAAGTTCTTAAGAACAACACAGGAAAAAAAACCTAAGAGGTTGGTGCTCAGCTACTAAGCCAAATAACTTCTCTGATCTCTAAGCTATGGTGGAAATTAGAGAAACAGTAGCCCCAATAGCTAAATATATCTACATCCCCACCTCAAAGAATTCAAAAACATGGAAGTTTCACAACCATATTAATCATATCTTAAAGAAAATCAATATATATATATATATGTGTGTGTGTGTGCAGATGAATACAAAAAACTAATATAAAGATATAGATTATAAAGAAAACAAAATCAGTACTTTATTGATCCTATGAATGGAAAACAGGAGCATAAAAGGCTAAGAGGAGTATAAGGTTTGGTAGTGCTTTTCTTTGCGAATCTACTATTATAGTTTAGTTGTGTTCTTATAATTTTTCTGGTGAAATGAAAAAATTATTACTGGTATTATAATGAAGGTTGCTCTCTCAAGTCGGAAGGTAAGATATAATCACTATCCAAAGCCACTTAAATCCCAAAAATCACATGTAGTAAAATCAGTGCTAAACACACGAAAATAGTCATTAAATGATAAATTTACTTTTCTTTCAACAACACAGTTAACAACTGAAGCTGAAGTGTTTCTAAGAGAAAGTTAAATTGGTCTATTCACCTCCAATGTTAATGACAGCATTTCCAGCAGTTCCGAAGAGACCAGGAGGAGCATCACATCATATTTAGTCTCCAGAAGGCAGCTTTTAATATATTGGTGAACTTTGCTTAATCTTCTTAGCTTGAGGAAATCTGAACTACAAAACACAAAAGACAATGAGAAGCAGTTATTTCCACAATGACAAAATCCATAGAGAACTAAATCAACAAACTTCAGCTTTCTCATTTATTTACATTGATCCATTGCAAACTTAACTTTTCTACATAGATGCAGTAAACAATTGAAAATTAAAAACAGGAGTTAAATCAGGATGGCTAAAAGAGAATAAAAAATTGAAAAGCAAGAAGCAGCTAACACTGAAATTGTTAAATGACAGAAAAATGAAAAGCCAAATACAAAATGATGCAGGTAAACAGTTAAGGAGTGAGGGATGTGAATTTCTAAAATGACAATTGAGGCCTGCAACAATAAAAAAACTCAAGCAGCAATTTACTGCATATATCACCCATGATGTACCATGACTATAACATGGCAAGTTGAACATGCAAGCGAGCCTTCTCACTAACATAAATACCATCAAGAAACTTCCTGATATCCTTGTTCTTAACATGGCATTTATGTAACAAAAACAACAAAATAACCAAAATTAAAATCCAAGCAAGACAAAAATTAGACAACAACAAAGTCAGGCATTAGCATGTATCCATAGAATGAAAAAAAAACTGTACCTGATTGATAAGGGCACATGACCTAGAAACAAGCTCAATGTCATTTCCATCGAAAACCAACTCATCCTTCACTTTCTCAGATCGCACAATGGAAACTCCATCAAGCATATCCACTTTCCTCACCTAATCACACAATGACAAAATCCATAGTTCAATTAATCAACAAGAAAAATCAGACTTGAATTACCCAACTAAACGAACAAACGAATGCAAAATTAAATTACTTGAAAAAAAACACATTATTGACACAAATGCACAGTTCAAAGTTAATAAAAAATAAAAAATGATCAGCACTTAACCAGTTAAACAAACAAGCAAATGAGAAACTAAGATGACTGAAAATGAACATTGTTATCTGACCCATATACCAATCTTAACGGAAATCATCAAAGGAGTTGAACATAGGGTTTAGGGTGAACGAAAAGTGGAAAGCTATGGATCTTGATGCCCTTGTTGTGATTAGTGATGCTAGCATTGATGGGAAAATAATGGGCATAGACGAGCCTCATCTTGTGGGTACCGAACCAGGCCTCGATCTTGAGCTTTTTCTTGCCGTTCTCATCGGTGATGAGCTGGAAATCCCCGCGAGGGCCTTCAACCTTGATGCTCACGCCGTCGGGGATGTCCATGGTCTCTGATGAAAAGATCTTCTTCATTCTCTGATGAAAGGATTTCAAACATAAGGCCAAAATGAAACAGCACAGGTACAAATTGAACTATTATGACTCAGCAGTTTTACCCTACACTAAGTTGTCGAATAATTATTGTATTACTATGTATTGCAATGGAAGCCATGGCCTGCAAAATCACCGCATACCCACTGAACACAACACAACACAAAATCAATCAAAAAACTATGCATAAAAATCAATCAGATCTGTTTTCAAGTTGAGTGTGATTTTGATTATTGAGATCAATTGGGGATAGTGGGTGAAAGCGACAAGTGTGGAAGCATTGTTTTGTTGAAGAAATTGATTGAGAGAACCAGAGAAGAAGGAAACTGACCGGAGGAGAATGAAGGAGGAGAGGTTTGTCGATCGTACACGGTGGTGGCAGCGGCGGAAGCGAAGCCTGTGTGTTTGTTCTTCCAAGTTGCGGCGGTGAGTCACAGACCTTGATAGTGTCGAAGCAGGAGCGGCGGTGAGTCACAGAGCAGGAGCGGCGTCAACAGCTTCCATAAACACCAGCGAGCGTCAAGAGGTGGTGGCGAACGGACCAGAGCTGATGGCGAACGCACCAGCGATGATGGCGAGAGGTGATGGCGGCGTCGAGACGTGCTGGCGAACGCACCAGAGCGAGAGTTGATGGCGGCGTCGAGAGGCGATGGAGAGAGCTGATAGTGAGTTTGTGTGCGTTTGGGTTCAGGCCAGGGTTTGTGGAAATGTTAAAGAATGGAGGGGCATTTCCCAACGGATCAATTAACACCGATGTCAAAAACAGAGAAATGAGGGACTTTTCCCAACGGTTTTATCAAAACCGATGTGAAATGTAGAAAAGAGTACGTTTTCCCAACTGTTATATACGAACCGATGTGAAAAAAGAAGAAAAGATGCACTTTTCACAACGGCTATAATCTAACCGATGTGAAATGTACTTCATTAAAATTTCAAAAATGCCACCGCATTTAGCTTTCACATCGCTTATTATAAAAATCGTTGTAAAAAGTATTTCCTAACTACTTTTCACATCAGACATATTCCCAACCGATGTGAAAACTATCATAAAAGTTCACTATAATTTCAATATTGCCACCGCGTCATCTTTTACATCAGGTAATTGATTAACCGATGTGAAAACCCTGATGTGAAAAGTCTTTTTTCTAGTAGTGTAATAGAGAAATGTAAAGAGAGATATGAAGGAAAAAAAAAAGTAAAAATGAGATAGAAGAGAAAGTAGAGTGTGAATGAATATTACTCTACTTCTAAATAGTTGTAAGTACTTTAATAAACTTATGCTAAGTTTGGTAAGTTTAACTTAAATGAGTGTTATTAAATTTGAACATTTCATCAACTTGGGTCGATGAGTCACCGGTCTAACCACTGACCCATTGAATAAGTGTATGTAAAATATTCTTTAAGAAATTTCTACTAATCTAGTACTCCCCCGTCTTTAATTATAAGGTCGTTTAGAGGCAAACTTAATGTACTTATAGATAAGACCACTTACTAGATTTTAGAAATATTTATCATCATTTTTCAAGTATACCTTGAAATAAAACACAATGACATAAAAAGTGGGGTTGAATTGTGTCTTTGAAAATTTTCACAAATAATGATTATTTATCAATTAGTAACTTACAAAACAGTTTTTGTAAAGATAAACTCCTTTGTTAGATGACACGGAAATATAAACAGAGTAATTTACAAAGAGATTAAGGTAAAAAAATGTACACACAAGAGTTATATATGTACGCCCCAGCCCCAACCTATGCTGCGACAAGTCCTTGGTATCCTACCAAACTTATCCACTCAAATTGAGTCAAGTATTCTCAAGACTCCTCCTAACCGAGTATTCTAAGAACTCCTCCTAACTGAGTATTCTAAGGACTTCTCCTCAATGAGTACTCTAAGGACTTCTCGCCACTGAGTATTCTAAGGACTCCTCATACCGTGTATTAGCAGGAATGCTTCTTTGTTCTTACTAGATTCTGGATTGCTTATCTTCTCGTGCTCGATGGTGGAGATTTCTCGTGGCTTGGCTTAAGAGTGTGGTAGAATTGGCCTCGAGCGTAGGGGGAATACCTGCAGAAAACACTCTGACGCTCAAGTCAGTGAATGAGCAAATAGAGAATCTATGGTCTTAGAAGAACTCAGGAAATGCCAAGAATGAATAGCATGTCACCTAAATGAACAAAGGAACATGTATTTATAAGCTCGGTGTTTGTGTTTGAAGTCTTTGCAAGTGTGAGGGAAATCATGAGAGTGGAGCTTCCGAGCGCACGGTTGGCTTGGTGTCGTCATGCTTATGTATTTTATCTAAGCCTTTGTAAGGGAGCTCAGACACTTTTCCAGTCGAGCTGGGGTGGTTCGTTCCTGAACCAGGTCACGTTGGCCACCACGGTATGGTGTCTACTTATGAGCAAACCCTTGTGAACTGCTCGCAGCATCATCAGGTCATAAACAACTTCATTTTTTTATTAACCAAAAAGCAAAAAAAATCCAAGTCCATAAACAACTTCCTTGTTTCTTCTAAAAAACATCGAATAAAAATTTCACAAAAATTAGCATGTCCACCACTCTCCTCCTTCCTATATGGCGTTGTCAGCCACCACTCTTCCATAGCCATGTCGCCACCACCACCTCCCTCTCCTTGGCATAGTCGTGCCACCACACTTCCTTTTTCTACAAATCGCTCCACCACTGTTCATCACCTTAATCCTAGATATGCGAAACCACCAACACTTCCTCCTCAAATCGCGCCGCCACTGCTCTTTTCCTCTATTCTAGGATCGACGTTGTCGCTTCTCCTCTATCCTTTAAGTGAATTGATACAGATTCCGCAAGCGTACGGATAGGTCGAAGTAATATAAAATATTGTCAAACTACAAGGATTGGGGAAGTACCGATTCACAAGAGTAAGAGTTGTTTAGAGCAGAGAAAAGTAAAGACAAATAAGAATTTGATTGGTTGGTTGAGAACTTAGTTTTCTGAATTGAAGAAGAAATGATGTTAAGAGCTAGCACTTAGGTTAGTGGGCTGGGCGGGCTTCTCACAAGCCTACGCCCAATATTAGTTAGAGGGGCGATCAAGGCCCAGATAAAGGCAGGGCGACCACCAAGGCAGTGAAAAGACGCTTGCCCGATACGTGGACCTGAGCCTGTTTTTTCTTATTTACATTGGGAATTTAGACTCGTTTGTGAGGCCCAATCCTAGAATCTTCTAGATAAGGACAATACCCACTGTAAAAGGGGGTCCTTCATTGTACTGGGCACATTTTTTATCATTAATGAAAGAATATCCTTATATTACATCATTTATCCCTTTATGCTCTGCTAGGATTTACTAGAATATTCCTTTATTCTCTTAGTAGGCCTTAGTACGGAAACAAGTGAGAGTGACGGAGCGGGCGACAACGAGGAGGCTGGAAGAGTGTCTTTCATACCGTCATTCACCTTCTTTGTTGTTGGGATCCTTGATTTCACCAATTACTTCTAGATTCATAGGCTATTTGGCCATATCAGAAGCCTTGTGAGCCTCTTTGTGTAGAGACAAGGGAGGATCGGGAGCTATTTCGTTTCTGCTTCGTTAGGTACCCTTCTTTGGAGCTAGTTTTCTGTGCTAACAACATGTTCAACAGTGTTCTGGTGGGGGGATCTATCTTATCGGTGGCTCTTGCGAGGTTCCCAAGATCAGAGATGTGATGATAATTTGTCTGTTGTCAAATAATGTGCTCGGTGGCTTGTGATAATAGTTTGTCTATTGTCCCTTCTTTCTGGCATGCTTTATGGAAGCTTCAGGTTCCTCACAATATTAGTTCTTTGTTTGGCAAATTGTTCATAATGCTCTCCCAACCTCAACTTTTTTGTTCCATCGCCACATCGCTGCTATGGGGATTTGTTGCCGCTGTGATTCTGCACCAGAGAAGGTAGTCCATTGCCTACGTGATTTCCCGATAGCATTGCAAGTCTGGCAAGGGATCGGTTTTGTGCTTCCAGACACCTTCTTCACACATCAAAACTTTGAAGATGTTCTGCAAAGTTTTGATGCAGGGCCTTGTTTGCTGGTTTGGACCAACAACTGTTCTAGGTGGTGCAGGAAGTTCGTTCCCTTTGGTTACTCATTGCTCATGTTCTCCATCGCTGGCTCCTCCTCTAGCAAAGCGTTGGGTGAGGTGGATCCCTCCTAGGCCAACTTTTGTTGTGCTCAATACGGATGGGAGTTCTATTGGGAACCCGGGTCCCCCTGGTTTCGGGGGTGTGGTGCGATCAACTGAGAGGATTCGGCTTTTTGGCTTTGCGGGTTACGAGGGCGTGTGTGACAGCCTTCGTGCGGAGCTATTGGCTGTTCTTCGGGGCTTGGAGTTATGTTGGGAGCATGGTTTTAGATGTGTGGAGTTATTCACGGACTCTATGCTGACTCTAGGGCTTCTTGATCCAGATCATCCAGTTTTTCATCAGTATGCTTGAATTATTAGTAGCATCAAGCATCTCGTTCGCCGAAATTGGGTTGTTCATTGCCATCATCTTCTCCGCGAAGGGAATGTTGTTGCTGATTACTTGGCAAAGCTTGGAACCTCTACTGCGAGTACTAGTTTAATTTGGGATACACCTACGGCGGGTGTTTCGTCTTTGTTGTAGGCGGATGCTCTTGGAGTGGCCTTCCTGACGCGTTAGTTTCTTTTGTTGTTTTTCTCTTTCTTTTTGCTCTTTGTATTAAAAAATAATTAATGTTTTAAACAAAACACCATCAATCTAACTATTAAAAAAAATTCTTCGATAACCTAGATATTTGAAAGGTTTTATTTTCAGTTTCCTTACAATTTCTCTTAAAATAATATTTTAATCAAACCAGAATTTTTATTTAAATGATAAATCTGATTTATCTTCAAATTAATCATCATTACCTATGATTGTGCGTTTCAGGCAGAGACATCAGCACTAGAACAAGGATTACAACATGTCCTAGAACAAGGATTACAGCATGTTTGGGACCTTGGATACAGGGAGGAGACTTGCATCTCAGATTGCATGAGTGTGGTAGAAGTTGTTCCAAATTTATCTTATCTGAAATAATTATCCTAATTTTATATTTAAACCTCATCTAAATAATATATATGACCAACCAAAAGCATTTCCCCATAAGAAATATATTAAAAATGACAGATATAACACAATTTGAAACGTTAAAAAAACAAAAATTTGAAGGAAAATATTTTTCTTTCACCAATAAACTAAATATCTCCACAAATTATAATATACTTATAATATCAACCCAGATCAATAAATCACACATAATAAATATTAAATTACCCTAAAACCTTTAAATATTTTTCATGGATTTATATTTCCTATTCGGGAACTGATTTAGTTGTTGTCCTCAAAAATTTACCTTTTTTGTAATGAATTTGAGCTTTTCTAAAAATTAAAAAAAAAACCTAAGGTGCCTCCATTGGCTGGCTAATAACACGTGAAACTCTGACGGAGGAATAGGGCTAACCGGAACCCGAAGGTTTCAGATCTGGTTGGTATGGACAAGTTTATCTAATACTTGATCAAAGGAAAAGAAACCAGGATTGCCGAGATCAGTGCCTCTTATGGAAAGACCTCGGTGAAGGTTTAAATAAAAAAAAAAAAATTATGGTGCCTGCAAAGATGATAAAACCTACAAGGAGATCTGACATTCCCCAAGGAAATGACATCCTTCGCTTGTGCTTTTTCTTTCAATTCTAACTCCAGTATAGTCAGCATTACAAAATCCCCATAACATGAAATCTTTACCTTTCTCATAGACCATACCAAGAGTAGCAGTACTTGCCAAATATCTGAATATTTTTTAAGTGAGAATCATTTTTAGCAGAACAACAAGTTAGAAACAAAACAAAAAAATATTTTTCAGAGAGAGAAAAATCCTTTGGTTTGAGGCAGGCAGACTCAACAAGTATTTTTTTACCACTGTCTCTCTAGACATATGGAGTATTCTTTATTCTACTTCTTCAAGCATTGTTGAGTGTTCTTTACCAAGCCTCTGCAAGCTCAACAAGTATTCTTTTCCATACTTTTTTCAGGCACATAGCTGAGGTTAAGAGGGAAAAATGGTTTCTCAACAAGATTTTTCAGAATTTGAGACCTGAGCCCAAAGCTCTATGGTGGTCTCATAAGAGACATTGACAAAGGAATAGATTCATGCAGAAGATGATAGCAAATGATAAATATGCTTTGCTCAACCAAGATTGTTGAAAGGGAGGATGTAGTTTCTCCCAGGAATGACCCGATGAATGTGGCAGGGGAAGTTAGTCTGACCCATTAGCAACCTCCAATGTCAAGGCCTTCAAAGGTGGGCAATGACCACCCTACTCTAAGGGTTTAGACACTTCTTGCTCTAGAAGAAGGGGAAGAGGCCCTTAATCTTGACTCCTCCAAAGCGATGAAGAACTGGAGGCCTTGTTGAAATATGATAACCTATTGGACATAGAAGCCACTGGGGTGATTCCTTGCAAATTCCTCTCAATGCAAGGACAATTCACAAATTTGGAAGGAGAAGTGCTCGTGGATGAAGCTGAATGGGTATCACTCATATCCCCCTCTGAGATAGTTGTGCCATTTGAGAAACCCACGAGGGATATGGCAAAGCATCTTAAACCTTTATTCGTCATGACACACATCAATGACATGCCTAAGGCAAGAGTTTTCGTGGACCCTAAAGTTGTACTTAATGTTATACCATTATTAACATTGAGGAAATTGAGAAAATCCCAAAGGATTTACAGAAAACTAGCATGAAAATGTCTGACTTCACAAGAGGACCCATGAAGGCAACTGGGGTGCTAATTGCTGATATCATGGTAGGACCCAAGGCTAGCCAATTAGCTTTCTTTGTGGTGGAGGGAAAACCCAGTTACAATGTTCTATTGGGGAGAGATTGGTTCCATCCAAGTGTGCGTGTACCCTCAATACTGCATCAAGTCTTGTTATTTCTGGGTAGTGACAAAATTGAGGTCTTTCTAGCATATTAATTTAAAAATTGTGAAATTCTGGCAATCGTATGACAGATGTTCTACCAGATGTCTTCTAGATGTCTAAGACATCTTGTATAACATGACACAAATCTCATAAAACAAATAAGCAAGTATAAGGACAGAAATACTAAAATTACACAAGAGATTGTTAACCCAGTTCAGTGCAATATCACCTGCGTTTGGAGGGTTTTCACCCGAGAAAGATAATCCACTATTATAGAGAAATTGTACACAAAGGTCTCAAAAAAATTGACCCAGTTCAAATACTTTTTCTACCTATCTCTACCCGTGGCTTATTACTTAGTCCCCCCCTAAGTATGAGAGTCTCTCTCACTTTCTCACTCTCAATCACTGCCACAGTGATTGAACTCTTACAAGAGTACAAAGACAGATCTCAAGATCATACAACTAACACAACTCTTAACTTACAACAATGGTGTAAAGCTGCTAAGAGAACACTTAGTATGAACTCAATAAAACCATAATCAAAACATACGGAGCACACCTAGCACTAGGTCTTGGGTCTTCATAAGTATTAGTCTTTCAGGCCTTGTCTTCGTTGGGCTGAAAGTACACAGAGTCCATACACAGTAACAGGAAGTTGTTTTAGAAACAAACTAGTAACATATCTGCACATAATCTTCAAACCGTGATTTAGGGTGCAGACAAAAACTTTCACAATTAACTCCAAATCAAACCATTTTGAACCGGGTTTGACAACACTTGATATCTGCCTTGATGGTGCCCAGAAGCTTCCACAATAACCCTAACTTGATAACTAAGTAATCAATACAAAGCTTCACAAAATCTGCCAAGTAATAGAACATTTCCCAAGAACAAATGTCATAGCACGATGTTACAACATCTTGTCCAACATCTTGACATACACATACATTAGCTAAAATGCAGACAATCATAACAAAGAAACAACAAATTGAAATATTTTAATTGAATAATAGTAAGAAAATGACATGTGGCATTTTGACCCACTCAAAGAGTGACACTTTTTTATTATTAAGATAAATTACTTTTTCGGGAAAAAATCAAGTTTTAAAATTATAAATTACATTACATTGTTCTCATAGGATAGCTAAAGTGATAGGAGCTGAGGGACATGTGGGTTGGGTAGGAAAAAGTCTATGATCAATTCCTGGCGAGTGTAATTTATCTTTCTGATGTACTAAAAATAAATAAATTACATTACACTAGCCCAAGTTCAAGTTTTCCGATCCAATTAATTATTTTTTTGACTGTACCGATCCAATTAATTAAATTTAAGTTTTTTTTTTTTTGATAAAAAATACATTTTCACAACTCCGTCCTAGAGTTGATTTTTTTTTTTATCCTGTAAATTGAATTTCAGAAGTTTGAAGTAGACTAATATTTTTTTACGAAATGTTATTTTACAATTACAAAAAGTTAAATATAGAAATAACAACTTTTTTTTTTTGGTCAATTAGAAACAACAACTTTGGATGAACGTTAAGGACGTTTTTTTTAAACCATCCAAATTCTAAACAAAAAGGTGTCAGCATATAATAAGCCCAATATGAGGCATATGGGTTTCTTCTGGTTTCGAGGTTGTCTGCCTTTCTAATTATTGTTGAATTGGACCCCTCTTGGCCCATTGATATTTTTTCACTAAAAATATATGGACCAAACTTATGCACAGTTCCAATAGTGCAATTTTTTTGGGCAAGAGAACTGGTAGAGCAGAAAGAAAACACCTTCAGATTATTGGGTAGGGTATCAGTGGCATGTTGGGGAGGCTAGCAGAGGCTCACTCCTTAGTGCTAGGAGATCTCCCCGAGGAGGATTACCTACCCACTGAGATTTATTGAACGTAAGACGATTCGAACACTTGACCTATGAGAAAGTGAGAGTTAAACTCGGAACCTATGGTTAGTTATGTAAAACCAAATTGACTCTAATGGTGCATGTTAATTGTTGTTCAATAACAACATGACATGTGTGCTAAAAATGGAATTTTGTGGGAGTTACTACATCAATAAATATTGAGAAAGCGAATAGTTGTATTTCTTATTTGACTACATGTTAGAGTCTCACATTGGCTAGAGATGTGGTCAATCAAGTGCTTATAAATGGTAGTGCAAACCTCAACTCTTGAGCTAGCTTTTGGGTTGAGTTAAGTCTCTCTAATTCTAATATAACATTAGAGTATATCCTAGATCCATTTGTTGACTCACCATATTTGGGTCACCTATTTCACTCCACGCTCCAGATGTCCAACCCTGGACGTGATGGGGTGTGTTAGAGTCTCACATTGGTTAGAGATGTTTCCAATCAAGTGCTTACAAAATGGTAGTGCAAACCTCAACTCTTGAGCTAGCTTTTGGGTTGAGTTAGGCCTCCCTAATTCTAATACAACAACACCAACAATAGCCAACACTTGAGTTTTCTTCAAGAATAATAATGTAACATGTAGAGATTTGACAAAAAAAAACATGTAGGGGTGATAATAGAGGTATGGTCGGATACCATAATATCGGCAAAGTCTAGGGTGGTCTGAGAAGAAGAGTAGCAGTGCCTTCTAGTTTTGTATTCATCTCTTTGGCGTTTAGAGAATGGGGATCAGGACATTGAGAAGGCAGATCAGGTGGAAGAAGTCAGCTAGCCTATATAAAATATCTTTTTTCATTATTATAGAAAACTTTAAGATTCACTGTCTTTTTCTTTTTAACCAGTTCTTCAAGAGCATCTCCAATGCTAGATTCTTAGTTCTTAGTTATTAGCACTATTCATGTGGGCCTTTACTGTCATATGTGCTTAAGCAACTCTTTGCAAATTTTGCTCCAACCATGAGTTCTTAGTCCTTAGCATTATTCATCTGGTCCCACAATACCATTATATTAATAATATTTTTTATTTTCATATAGTTTTGATTTAAATTTAAATGCTAATTCAATACTTAAATTAAATTAATTGATGAATGAGAGAAAAAAATTAATTTTTTATGTTAAGAACTCAAAAAATAAAACTCATTATATAAGAATTAGTTCTTATTTTTAAGAACTAAGAACTTCACGTCAGCGCTCTCCAATGGTTAAAAGCTAAGTTCTTAGTTCTTAGCTCAGAAATAAGAACTAAGAACCTTGCATAGGAGATGCTCTAAGGACCTATAGGTGGGACTACCCATTGGTCTTCCAAGAAATATTACTAGATATTAAAATTTAGGAATATTCTTTAGATTAATGACTAGGATCGAAAGAATGATAAAATGGTAAAAATTTAATATTCTCTCTTATTAATTATACTTTCTAATCTCATTTTAACCTTAATTAAAATTACACTTCCAATTGACGAAATCTAATTTAAACTTAATTAACAACAAATCAACTTGATTCTATTAAAATTTAAAAAACCTAATTTCATTAAAATTCATCCCCCATTTGGCATGACATTCTGGGGCTAGAGATCAAATAAAAGAGGGCTTTAAATTCCATATTGGTAATGACCATTCTTCTGTTTGGTACATAGATTGGATAGGGATCAGGAAACATGCCTTGCAGGTTCCATTTATTCATATTACAAACACAAAGCTCCAATTACAGAACATCATTCAGGACATTAATGGGCTTCTTCATAGGTTGATTATTCTCATCTTTGAGTTGATAAACTCTTCCATGGCGCCAAGTGCCGAGGATCGCTGGAAGTGGGACCCAAATTAAACAACAAAGGTATCTATTTCTTTTACGACGCATATGCATGGCTCCGAGGCCATACCGCTGACAGGAGAGGGAAACAAGCCAGTAAATCAAGGGACGAAGCAAAAACTAACGCCTTTAATTTGTCTTGCTTCATCCCTTTGATTGTTTTTGGCAAATGAAGCAAACACTAACAGGGACGAAGCAAAAACACTAACAGGTTGCTTAATCCCAAACCCCAAATTAAAATCCCTAAATCCCTAAAATCCCAATAACCCCAAACCCCAGCCACCCTTGCCTCACACACACAAACTGAATATCGAGAGAGCACCTCGATAGAGAGAACCACCACCTCCCAACCCTCACCACAACAGAGCATCTCGATCGAGAGACTGAGATCGAAGATTGGAAGATGAAGGATGCGGCGGCTCTTAACGGAGGTCCATGGTGAGTTTGCGAAGGTTGCTGCAGTGGGGGTTTGCTATTTGTTTAAGAGGAAGAATTTCAAGCTTGGTAGCTAACGATGGATGTGGGGTTTTGGCTCGGCGGTGAGCGGCTTGCCATCGTTCTGGCCGGCGCCTCCTGTCCTCTTCTTGTTCTCCCTCTCCTTCGACGTCGGTAACCTCCTAGAATTATTTGGGGGAAAGTAATTTTTTTTGGTACAATTTGGGGGAAAGTAATATCTCAAGTGAAATTAAAAAAAAATTAGAAATGATAAAGTTATCCCAGGTGTAATTAAAAATATATGAAAACTGGAAAAAAAAAATAAACACGTCACCATTTACGTACATGCTGACAGCACACATCAGCGGTCAACATGGTCAAAGGACGAAAATCAACGGTTCACTAAGTTAAAGATGAAAACCATCAAAATTTTAATTGAGGGACGGAAACCAAAAACTCGCTATAGTTCAGGGACGAAACTTATTTAACCCATTTTTTTTTTTTTAGTAAAGCTAAGTACACTTTTTTTTTCAAAGACAATTGGCTTTCATGGGGGCATGAACTCATGGGCAGCCCTTGTTTTGAGAACACGCGGCACATAGAAACAGAGCCAAAGCATATTCTTCTGTGTGCTCCATGGGCCCCACCAGTATCCTAGCATAAACTCATCTCAGCCGTCGCATCATCGCTTGCTTTCCCACGACCAACGGTTGAGATCCAGTCTCTCTCACGTGATCGCCACATACCAACCCCTTATATATATTCGAGCCCAACCCGTTCATTTTCACCTCATCGTCACTTTCTCGAGAAAAAGGGTCAGAAAATCACAGCGACGCTGAGAAAATTCCAAACACTGAAAACGAAGACTGTGTGCGATTCGTATCCTTTGAAGCATTAACAATGGTAGCGATCAAGGGCGTCAAGGCTCGCCAGATCTTCGATAGCCGTGGAAATCCCACCGTTGAAGTGAGTCTTACTTTACACTTCACACTCTCTACTTGTGTGTCATTTTTTGTTTGGTTGCTGAGAAAATGAGCGGGAAAATTGAAAGGAAAAAAAATCGGAAAACGATGTTAGATTCTATTTTCGGTGCTGTAGAGAAAGGCTTTGATTCGTGTTTTTTGTTGTTGCTGGAACTGGTTTATGCGAAGCTGTGGTTTCTGAATGTGATTTTGTTGTTATCAGGTTGATGTTATTCTTAGCGATGGAACTCTCGCCAGAGCTGCTGTGCCTAGCGGTGCTTCAACAGGTAAACGAACGATCGCTATTGTGTGTGTGTGTGTGTGAATGAGTGTGTGTTGCTTTTACTGAATAGCTTGCATGATTTTATGAATATATGGATTTGCTGCAGTTTTAGGATGTATCGTGTTACTAAATTATTGTTTGTATTCTGCTTCTTGGAGCATCATCATGTGTCAGGATAAAAAAAAGAGAGAAGGGGAATATTGAATATAAAGTGATATTTGGATATCTCTAACTACAAATGCATGGATTTTGGGTGTTATTGTAATGTTTATTGCTGTAGAGTGGTTGTTCTGAGAATCGCATATCGTAACTGTTCTGGGAATGAACATTGAAGAGAGGCATAGTACCTAGAGGTAGAGGGATTGTGCCAAGAGAGAATGAGAGTGAGAGAGAGTGCTGAATTTCAAGTGTTATTTCATCAAATGAGCCAAAAGTCCCTTACAATTGATAACTACCTCCTATTTATAGAGCTTGAGTACTACCTATTGGGCCAATTGGGCCTCCAAGATCAAGGCCCATCTGAAGTCCAGGGCCCCGCCTCAGGGCGGGATACATGCTGGGCGTTGCCCCTCTAGGGGCTCGCCCAGTCCACTAGTCCACAAGACACCGAGCTCGAGGTACGAGAGCTAAGGGTGTCTTTTAAATGCAATTGGGCCTCCGAGATCAAGGCCCATCTGAAGGCCAGGGCCCCGCCTCAGGGCGGGATACATGCTGGGCGTTGCCACTCTGGGGGCTCGCCCAGTCCACTAGTCCACAAGACACCGAGCTCGAGGTACGAGAGCTAAGGGTGTCTTAAATGCTTTTACATATGTCCTACAGTACACCAGAATCTGCACTGCCAACATGGCTTAAGAAAAAAGAGGTAAACTATATCGCCAACACGGCGTGAGCAAAAGGAAACTTGCATTTTCAGTTACCCAGTCCACTGACTTGACGAGCAACCCGAGCTGGCAAGTCCACTAGTCCACAAGCGGCGAGAACGATTACTTCGTATTGGCGATAAGTTGGAGCAGGTGTATGATCGCTCGCCGGCGGGAAAGGTGACAGGCATGGGTCATGTGCCGATCATTCAATCATTGACTGGCGGTGACCCCGGCGAGCGACTGAACTTTGTTGTTGGTGTCACCCGTCAGGCGATGGTGTTTGATCCTTATGGTGGCGAAGCTTTTCGCGCTTTCCCTTATTTTAGAACCCTTTCAAATCTCTATCTGCCTCACGTGGCTGCCCCACGTGATGTGTTGGTTACATCAATTTCCCTCTTTCTCCGGAACCGTCACTTCTCCTTTCATAACCGTCCCATCGTGCGCAGTAACTCCCCATTGCACGCGACCCACCTCCCCAAAACCATCATGACTTCCAACCTTCCACACGCGTCCAACACGCGTCACCCCTCCAGCTTCTCCCCTTCTCCTATAAAAACCCTTCTTCCCCACTGTCATCCCTTTCCGAGACCCCTCTTTACTTCCCTAATCGCTTACCAAACTCCCTCTGTCCACTTCCGCTCCGGAGCCGTCGCTTATCACCCTTTCCGCTACCCACTCTTCACATCCTACTCCGGTGAGTCCCCTTGTCTTTATCTTTACATCGCACACATACTGATCTTTTCCTTTCTTTCACTTCACTGTCTTCAAAAAATGGCTTCAAACCCTACCTCCCCTAATCACTCTTCTTCCTCCTCCGAAAGCGACCCTGACTCCACCGCTGCCGGCGGCCTCCGCTTAGAGGTTCCGGAGATCCCAGCTCACCGACTACAAACCTACGCCACTCTGCCCCTTCCAGTCCAAGTAGCCCCCAAACACGAAGCTATAGATCAACCTTCCATCTTCCAAGATAGCGATCCCATTGTGCAATTCGTGAACTCCCTGGGTGGCTTGTCCAATGACGATGAGTTTAACGCCAAACTCAGGATCTGGGTTTGCAGTCCCGGGGATCGCCCCTGGCTTCACAAGCCAGACGGCGACGTAAAGAGATCCCATTTTTTCTTTGCATACGAATACATGTTTAGCGAGCTTGGAATCAGGCTTCCTTTCTCGCCCTTTGTCCAAACCGTCCTCCGCGACATCAACGCGGCTCCCTGTCAACTTCACCCTAACGCCTGGGCCTTCATTCGATGTTTTGAAATCCTAAGCGCCGCTGTCGGCATCGCCCCATCCCCCACCAGTTTCTTCTACCTTTACGACGTCGACCCCAAGTCCATCAAAAACAAAGGATGGATTTCCTTGAAGGCCCGAGCCGGCCGGAAGTGTTTGCATCCCCACAAAAGTAACGCGAAGTCCTCTTTCGCACGAAAGTACTTCCGTGTGGCGGTTCATCCCGCCTACCCAGAAGCATTCACCCTCAGAGACGGGACCGCCCTCTTTCCTCTTTACTGGACAGAGAAGCCCAACGGGATCACCGATCCTTCAGAGGATTCCTTGTCCGCCAACGATAAAGCCTTTCTTAATCTCCTTGCCCCACTTCCCATCCTTGACTGCACAACAGTCCTTGAGGGCGCTGACCTCTCAAGAACTCCCAAATACTTAGGTTGCCCATAGCTCACTTTTATTATTGACATTTCCTTTCTCGACTCCTATGTTATCACTGATCGTTTTTTTTTATTGTTACAGAAGATATGAATTTCACGAACGCCGAGCTCCTGAAGGCCCGCGAGAGGAGAATGGCTCGCTTTTCCCCAAAATTCAACACTGAGGGCGACGCGAAAAAACGGGGCGGTGCTGAGAACCAAGCCGAGAGCACCAAAGCTCCCAAGAGGAGAAGATTGACCAAAGCCTCCTCCAACGCCGGCACATCCAACCCTGGCGCTCAGCCCACCACTGCTGCTGCGCCTAAAGGCAAAAATGTCGCTGAAGTCTCTGTCGCCGCAGCTACCGAGCCAACCGCCGTACCGGCTTCTTCTCCTGCCTCCGCCGGTGCGACCGCTGCTTCTGCCGCTGAGTCCTCTATTGGCGCCACAGTCGCCTCCGCCGGCGTTAACGCCACAAAAGCTGCTGCATCTTCCGACACTCCTATTGGAGATAAGGAAAAAGAAAATGAAACCCCAAAGTCTCCTCCTCGCCAAGATGCGCCTCCTAGCCCGCCCTCAACACATGATGCGGGCTCCATGCCTTCCCCGCCTCATCAAGGGGAAAAATCCTGTCCCGCCGCTGCCACTACCTCTGAAGCAGCTCAAATTGAACAAGCCCCTGCTCCTGAGGTCGGTTCTTCAAGCTACTATAATATGCTCCCCAACGCCATTGAACCCTCAGAATTCTTACTTGCTGGTCTCAATCGTGACGTTATAGAAAAAGAAGTTTTGAGTCAGGGCCTGAATGTCACCAAGGAGGAGACTCTTGCTTGCCTCCTACGCGCTGGGTGCATCTTTGCTCACACGTTTGAGAAGTTCAATGCCGCCAACGTTGAAGCTGAGCGGTTGAAGGCCGAAAGTGCTAAGCATCAAGAAGCCGCCGCTGCTTGGGAAAAACGTTTCGACAAACTGGCGACGCAGGCAGGAAAAGACAAAGTCTATGCCGACAAGATGATTGGCACGGCGGGGATTAAAATCGGCGAGCTGGAGGATCAGCTGGCGCTGATGAAGGAAGAAGCAGATGAGCTTGATGCAAGCCTTCAAGCTTGCAAGAAGGAAAAAGAGCAAGCTGAGAAGGACTTGATCGCCCGAGGCGAGGCGCTGATTGCTAAGGAGTCAGAGCTTGCCATACTGTGCGCTGAGCTGGAGTTAGTGAAAAAGGCGTTGGCAGAGCAAGAGAAAAAGTCTGCGGAGTCCTTGGCCTTGGCGAAATCTGACATGGAGGCGGTGATGCAGGCTACGTCCGAGGAGATCAAGAAAGCGACCGAAACTCATGCCGAGGCCCTCGCCACGAAAGATGCTGAAATTGCTTCCCAACTAGCAAAGATCAAAAGTCTAGAGGACGAGCTGGCGACGGAGAAGGCCAGAGCCATTGAGGCGAGGGAACAAGCCGCTGACATTGCCCTTGACAACCGCGAGCGCGGTTTCTACCTCGCCAAAGACCAGGCCCAACATTTGTACCCGAACTTTGACTTTAGCGCCATGGGAGTAATGAAAGAGATAACCGCCGCAGGACTGGTTGGTCCCGACGATCCTCCCCTGATTGACCAAAACCTCTGGACAGCGACTGAAGAAGAAGAGGAAGAAGAAGAACAGGAGAAAGAAAATAATGAATAATGTAATTTTTAACATTACTTTTATCTTTTACTGTCACCTTGTAGTGTATTTTTCCGCCATTCGTCTATGTTTAAGCAACCTTTCGCCATAGCTTTCTATATCGCCGTTGGATATGTTGTAAGTCATAATGGAATGCTTTCGCCGTACACTACTCGCCTCGCCTTCCCCCCTATTCATTCACCGACCTTATATCTTGCGCTATTTTTCACGCGTCATATGATTGAATTACGCCTAACGATTTCGTGCGTTAATTTTAACTAGGACTTGTTGCTTGGTATTCCACCACCAAGACTTTAGACGTTTTTTCCCTAATAGGAAGAAACGGCCTCCATTCTCGAGGACTTCGCCCGGGGCTTTGCCCGCTCGGGGCTTACAATGCTCGGATCCCAATGGCCATTTGGGGGTCCCAAGACTTTTGCCTAGTTAACGGCGCTCGTCGTATTCTGGCGAGGCTTACCCAGCACATCGTTTACGGGACCGGCGATCACGTCAGACTTTCCGGAGGGTGATTCCCAGGCGTCAAAGGCCATTTGTGGAATCGCCACAACCTTCAGGGTTCCAGCAAGCCCCTTTGGGGATCAAGCTTGTCCCACTTAGTGATCGCCGTAATTCTTTATGTCGATCGGCAATTCCGATCGTCAGGGAATCCCTGGAATTTTTTTGGACACGAATTTCGTGAATTTTCGTCTTATTTTATTGATTTGTCGTTGCAGTACATTGGACAATTTGAAAACACTTCGGAAAATCTTAAAGATATCTGGCTCCGGCGATTCCGACTTGTTCACTTTCTCGCCTGCAATCAACTATAAAAGTAGCGCAAGCTCAAACCATTGAACGATCGAGGTAACCGCCTCCCATCAAGCTCTTCTAAGTGATAGGCCCCATTACCAAGAACTTTAATAATGCGGTAGGGCCCTTCCCAGTTGGGAGTAAGCTTGTTCCCCGGGGCTCCCGATCGCCACTTGAGGACCAGGTCGCCAACCTGCATATCTCGGACGCGAACCCTGCTGTTGAACTTTGCCGCCACGCGCTGCTTCATCGCTGTTTCACGAATGTGCGCCTCGTCGCGCGTTTCCGACAAAAGGTCCAGCTCCACCGCCATGTTGGCCTCATTTTCCTCTTCAAAACCTGGTCGAGTCCGCCATGTAAAGTTGTCAATCTCCACCGGCAACATGGCATCTACCCCATAGGTCATTCTAAAGGGGGTTTCCCTTGTAGTAGATTGCTCAGTGGTGTTGTACGACCACAGCACCGCCGGAAGTTCATCCAACCAAGCTCCCTTAGCCTCCGCGAGCCGTCGTCTTAGTCCTCGTAGGATTACCCTGTTTGCAGATTCCACCTGCCCGTTCGTCTGCGGATGCTCAACAGAGGCGAACCTCATCTGTATGCCCATTTCCTTGCAGAACTCCCTTGTTTGACTGCTTGAAAACTGGGTCCCATTGTCAGATACGATCGCCCTTGGGATCCCGAACCTGCAAACAATACGCTTCCAGTAGAAATTGACTATCTTTGTAGAAGTAATCTTGGCCAAGGGTTCAGCCTCAATCCACTTAGTGAAGTAGTCCACCGCCACCAATATAAACTTCATTTGTGCCCTGGCGGTCGGGAAAGGTCCAACTAAGTCCACACCCCACATGGCGAAAGGCCACGGGGCGCTCATCGTTACCAACTCCTTTGGCGGTGCCTTAGACAAATCCGCGAACACTTGACACTCCTTGCACTCCAGTGCAACCCAAGCCTCCAAATCCTTGCACACTCGTCTTCCCCAAATATTGTGTCTAGATCAATGTATCCCCGCACCATTACTTGCTCCCCCGCGAAACCTACCAAGGTTCCCGCGTATGGAGTTAGATCATTGTCAGTTAGTCCCAACTTGTCAAATGCATCACCATAGATAATATCAGCCGAACTACCCTGATCCAGGAGTACCCTTCTAACGTTGAAACTGTTCATCCTTAACTGCACCACAATCGGGTCGTCCTTATGAGGCTTTATCCCCTCAAAGTCCGCCATCGAGATTGTTATGTCAGGGTGTACGAATCCAAAAGCGACCTCATGAACGGAATTAACGGCACGAACATGGCGCTTACGCGCCGCGTGAGTGTCACCACCGCCGCCAAATCCCCCGGCGATGGTGTTGATGGTTCCGACGGGCGGTCCAGAGTGTTGAGCGAACGTGTCATCAGCCCCTTTTGTGGCAATAGCCGCTGATTCTTGCTTTTTCTTACCCTTAGTGTCCGCTCGCTCCTCCTCCCGCTTGTGCGCTTTGTTTTGATCGCCACTATTGCGCCACTGGCCTTGACGATTTCCTTGATATCCCGCCCGAATCAACTTATCAATTTCCCGCTGCAAAGTCCGACAGTCATCCGTATCATGCCCGGCGGACCGGTGGAACTCGCACCACTTCTTGGGATTGGCGCCCCGTGGCTGATACTTTGGGGCCTCCGGCTCATCCACTAGATTGGCGTCGCTTGCCCCTCGGAGCATATCCGATGCATCTGTGTTCATCACCATATCAGTTTCCTCCCGCTGGCGATGAGACCTAGATTGCCAAGGCCGACGTTGTTCATAATCATCGCGCCGTGGATACAACTGTTCCTTGGTCGGTTTGAATACCGACTTCCCCTTACCTGGCCTCTGCTGTTTGCCGTCCCCCTTATCCTCGCCGCTCCTATCTTTTTTCACGCGCTTGGGCGACGTGTCGCCCTTTTCCAACTTCGCGCGCTTTCTTTTGAAAGCGTCGTCCTCCTCGTCCAGAATATAAGTGCTGGCACGAGCACGCATCTCTCCCATCGAGCGCGCCGGCTTACGTGTCAATTTGCTGTTCAACCCTCCCGGCAGCAAACCGTTTTTAAATGCTAAAGCACAAGCTCGAGGCTCCTCGTCTTCTACCTTTACCGACGCCGCGCTATACCTTGCCATGTACTCTTTCAGTGACTCCCCTTCCTGCTGGCGAATATTGTATAGGTCATTGATCGTCACCGGCTGATTCTTATTTGCCGAGAATTGCACTAGAAACTTGGATGAGAAGTCTCTGAAATTTGAAATCGATCCACGCGGCAAAGTTGTGAACCACGCCATCGCCGTCGATTTGAACGTCGATGGAAACATCCTGCACTTCACCGCATCTGACGCCGCAATTATCACCATCTTCGTATTAAAATACAGAAGATGATCTTTCGGATCGGAATCTCCGCTGTAAGAATCCAGAACTAACGTTTTCATGTTATCCGGAATCGCCACATTCTCAACATCTTCCGAGAACGGACGGAACTCAGCCACGGAATCTGCTTCTCTGCTTCCATCATCTCGCTGCTCGCGACGGTAGAAATCTAACTGAGCCTGTAGATGCTCATTCCGCTGCTGGATGTTGCCAATACTGCGCATCAAATGGCGCCATTGCTCCTGTGTCACCGCCGGCTGTTGTTCCGGAGCAGGTGAATTCTCTGGTGAGCGCTCCAGAGATCCTACCTGTGAAGGCGATGGAGGAGGTGGTGGTGATGGAAGAGGAGAAGGCGACTGTACTCCCGTCGTTCGTACCGGAGAATCCAGGTCCACACGATGAGGCCGCCGAGGCGGCGAAATCCGCTGTCGCATTGGTGAATGATGCTGCCTCCTGCGTCGAGTCTCCATCCAAACCAGAAACGATGCAAACTCGATCGGAGAACCAACACTAGTCACAGAATCAAAATCGGAAAACCAGAGAATTGCCTAATCACAATCAGAGGTAACTTCATGCACAATCAATCCACGTGAATGGGAGTAGAAAGTTTACGATCCCCACAGACGGCGCCAAATGTTCTGGGAATGAACATTGAAGAGAGGCATAGTACCTAGAGGTAGAGGGATTGTGCCAAGAGAGAATGAGAGTGAGAGAGAGTGCTGAATTTCAAGTGTTATTTCATCAAATGAGCCAAAAGTCCCTTACAATTGATAACTACCTCCTATTTATAGAGCTTGAGTACTACCTATTGGGCCAATTGGGCCTCCAAGATCAAGGCCCATCTGAAGTCCAGGGCCCCGCCTCAGGGCGGGATACATGCTGGGCGTTGCCCCTCTAGGGGCTCGCCCAGTCCACTAGTCCACAAGACACCGAGCTCGAGGTACGAGAGCTAAGGGTGTCTTTTAAATGCAATTGGGCCTCCGAGATCAAGGCCCATCTGAAGGCCAGGGCCCCGCCTCAGGGCGGGATACATGCTGGGCGTTGCCACTCTGGGGGCTCGCCCAGTCCAGTAACCTAACTAGTTTAATTTTCTGTAAAGGTGTCTATGAAGCTCTGGAATTGAGGGACGGAGGCTCAGATTACCTTGGGAAAGGTGTTCTCAAGGTACTTGATATTCTTTTGCTTTGATGTGTCTAGAACTTCATTTTAATTTCTGGTTCGAAAAATTGATTTTCCTTTATCGATTCGGCTTTTGTTTGTTTTCGGGTAGAGGTGTTTTATTTTTCAATGTTTTGGAGCTGATATAATGTTCCAAATTTTCCTTGGATTAGGCTGTGGAGAATGTGAATGCAATTATAGGACCTGCTCTGCTTGGCAAGGTATGATGCAGCTAAACAAGTGGGTTGTGGGTTATTTTTTGCAACATGTAAGATAACTAGTGACGTTCTGTCTTTGTTTTCTGGAATTGCAGGACCCAACCAAGCAGACTGAAATTGACAATTTTATGGTACAGCAGCTTGATGGAACTGTTAATGAGTGGGGATGGTGCAAGCAAAAGGTGTCACTACATGATTTCTTTAGCTTATGTTCAATGGTTTTTCTTTGTTTATGTTTTGTGACTGTTAGGTCCATTCATTTTATGCTAATTGGTATTCTACGGGCTGGAAATTTTCAGCTTGGAGCCAATGCTATTCTGGCTGTGTCGCTTGCTGTCTGTAAAGCCGGTGCTGCTGTGAAGAAAATCCCCCTGTACAAGGTATGAGAGGTTTCAGCCATGATAGTTCCTCTCTAGTTATATTGCGTATTAATTTCTTTTTTGCTTGTGTTATTTTAACATTTCAGCACATTGCTAATCTTGCTGGGAATAAGACTTTGGTTCTGCCAGTTCCTTCATTCAATGTTATCAATGGAGGCTCACATGCAGGAAATAAGCTGGCAATGCAGGTAATGTCTATTGTTGATGTAACAATTTAATAGGTATATTATTTATTGAAATACTTACCATGCGCATGCGGTCTCTTCTGTAGGAATTTATGATTCTACCTGTTGGGGCATCTTCTTTCAAAGAAGCCATGAAGATGGGTGTGGAAGTATACCATCATCTCAAGGTTACTGTCTTTTGTACTCAATTTTTATTGGGAGAAGAAAGCACACACAATCTATTGGTGTCATAAATTAAAATGTTAGGGTTTTCCTTATACAGGCTGTGATTAAAAAGAAGTATGGACAAGATGCTACTAATGTCGGTGATGAAGGTGGCTTTGCTCCTAATATCCAGGTTCTACCTCCTGCTTTGGTTTTAGTTTTGATAGAGCCATCGTTTAGAAGTATTTTGTGAGTTGATTGCTTGCAATAAGTTAAGTCATTTATCTCCTTTGCATATCAAGATATTTGTAGTGAAACAATCCAAAGGGGTGTTAAAACTTAAAAATAACTCTTTCTACTGATACTCTGTCTTATCTCTACCATCTGATTTGATTCAGTACATTTTTACCTACCCAAAATGCAGTTTAAATATTGTTGTTTAATTTACAGGAAAACAAAGAAGGTCTTGAACTTCTAAAGACTGCCATTGCAAAAGCCGGTTATACTGGAAAGGTTGAATCATCATCTTCTGAATCTGACTTAGCATCTTAAAAATATATGACTGATTAATTTCTATGCTTACAGGTTGTAATTGGGATGGACGTTGCTGCTTCAGAATTCTATGATAACAAGGATAAAACATATGACTTGAATTTTAAGGAAGAGGTAGACAAATTACTAATCTTTTCCTAAGTTTTACATAAATTTTTGTTTCTTTGTTGATTTATATTTCTTTGTCAAATGCTTCAACCAAATAACTTACTGCCTTGCCTTATTGCAGAATAATGATGGATCGGAGAAAATATCTGGAGACAGCTTAAAAAATGTTTACAAATCATTTGTGACAGATTATCCAATTGTGTCTATTGAGGATCCATTTGATCAAGATGACTGGGAGCACTATGCAAAATTAACAGATGAAGTTGGTCAGCAAGTGCAGATTGTTGGTGATGATCTCCTGGTCACCAACCCAAAGGTATGCTTTGTAACTTTTAATTTGTATGTTATGTTCGGCAAACTTGTATCCTTCCCTTCTGACATTATTTTCTCCATTATTGTCACTGTAGCGGGTGGAAAAAGCAATTAAAGAAAAATCTTGCAATGCTCTTTTGTTGAAGGTGAATTAGCTTGTGCCTTCTTTTTATTTGCTTGAGGATTAATAATAGTTCCCTCCCAATGAACTATATTTTTAATCTGAAAGTTCTGTACTAACTATAAAGAGAAATATAGGTGAATCAAATTGGTAGTGTAACTGAAAGTATTGAAGCTGTGAAAATGTCTAAGCATGCTGGCTGGGGTGTCATGGCTAGCCACCGAAGGTATTGAACACGTTTCTTGTTTACCCCTTCAGTTTCCATCTTGTTCTGTTTTCTGACTGAATCTTTCTGTACATGTGCTCACTAATGTGTTTCATCTTTTGTACTGTAGTGGTGAAACTGAGGATACCTTCATCGCTGACCTCTCAGTTGGGTTAGCAACGGTAAGTATTCAGATGCATTTTTTCCAATCATGTCTTTTTCATTGTCCCGGAGGTGTCTTCGCCAAACAATTGTGTCAATATTTTGAAATAGGAAATTTTTACCTTTTGCTGAAGCTGATATAATCTGGTCACTTTCTGTCATTGTCTAACAGGGTCAGATCAAGACTGGAGCTCCCTGCAGATCTGAAAGGCTTGCCAAGTACAACCAGGTAAAACCGTTAAACTAATGGCATGTTTGCTTCTCTCCCAAAATTGATTTTGGCCTTAGAAGTAACTGTACATGAATTTCCATAATGCTATAATTCTCTGTTAGATGCGCTGAATGTGGTCATTCAGTGTTATGTCTTTGAAAATCGATTTTCGTAATTGCATATCTTTCCATTTGATTCAGAACCTCATGTGCTCTACTTTAGTTTGTTCTCTTCCCCTTGATTGTAAGTAACAGAACTTATCTGTATATAAGTTGGACCATTGTCACTTATGAATTCTTTGCTTCATGTTGCAGCTTCTTAGGATTGAGGAGGAACTTGGTTCTGCTGCAGTCTATGCTGGTTCCAAATTCAGAGCCCCAGTGGAACCCTATTAACTTTTAACGCAAGTTCACTAAGCAGCATTTAAATAAGATCGTGTTAATGACAATGTTGACAGCATGGGGCATGTATTTTTGCGCAAATTAAGCTTGTCTCTCTATATGAGAATGTAGTTTTGTTGGGTGTAGAAATTTCAAACGATTGAATAGTGCTGTAACTTTTGCATGTGCGGTGGTCTGTGGTTAGGTTGTTGATCAATTATGGAATATCAAATATTATTACAAATCCTGGATGAGTTATTCTAAGCTCTTGGAATTCTTCAACCTGATAATTCTTCTTGATGATACGCCCCTTGACCCAAATCACAAAGAATCTTGTATGGGCCTTCCCAATTTGGTGAAAGTTTAGAATCATCAGGTCCCTTTACCTTTCTTTGTAGAACCAGGTCGCCCACTTGCATGTGTCTTGCCTCATTTCTATTCTCATTTCTGCACAAAAATCTTTCACCACCCTACTTGTAAATTGCGTGTCATTATTTGAAATAATTGTAGTTGGGATACCAAACTTGCTTATCAATTTCCTCCAATAAATCTTCTTAACCTTCTCAGTTGTTATCCTTGTCATTGACTCTGCCTTAATCCACTTTGTGAAATAATCCACCGCCACCAACACAAATCTAACCTGAGCGCATGTAGGTGTGAACGGTTCTAAAACATCCACGCCCCACATTGTGAAAGGCCATGATGAACTCATTAAGCTTAGCACTCTTGGGGGCGCCCTATGCGGATCAGAATAAATCTGACATTTTTCACACTTCTTTGCATACTCCATACAATCTTTCATTAAAGTTGGCCAATAAAACACCGCTCTCAGAATTTTTGCTGCTAAAGAACGTCCACCCTTATGACTTGCACAAACCCCTTCATGAACTTCAAACATGACCCTGTGTGCCTCCTCCCTAGTGACACACTTGAGCAATGGAGTTCCAACGCCTCTTCTATATAATTGACCTCCCACTATGGTGTAGTGGCTCGCCTCACGTAATTAATCCTTGGTAAATGTTGCTAAGTCTTTTCCTTCTTTTTCCAAGAAAACCCTCACACGATCCATCCAATTTTGACCTGCTCGGCCCAAAACCATTACAACATCATCTCCAATGTCTGAGCTTCTCAATGTTTCCTGAATTACCGATTTGTTGTTTCCTGATTTCTTGGTGCTTGCCAATTTTGAAAGTATATCCGCCCTCGTATTCTATCGCACTTTAACCAACTGCTTGATCAAATCTTGCGCCTTTTCTAGATATTTGGAAAGTTTGGCGTCTTTTGCCTGATACTCCCCTCGAATCTGATTGGAAACCAATTGAGAATCAGTTTTGATCAAAAGATATTGAACACCCATCTCAATACCCAATCGTAAACCTGCTATTATCGCATCATATTCTGCTTGATTATTGCTTGCTTTGAAATCTAACTTCAAAGATTGTTCAATAATTACTCCGTCTGACCCCTCTAAAATTAATCCAGTACCACTGCCCTTCACATTCGATGATCCATCCATAGCTAAAACCCAATTCACTTCTTCTACTGTCCCTTCCTCAAGCGACATATCATTCACAAAATCAACTAAAACTTGTGCTTTAACTTGCCCCTTATTTTCAAACATGATGCCAAATTCAGATAACTCCACGGCCCAAGAGACCATGCGCCATGCTAAATCAGTGTTTTGTAAGACTTGACGAAGAGGAAAGTCAGTTTTAACCTTGATTTGAAAACCCTGAAAATAAGGTCGCAACTTCCGAGTGAAAGTTATGAGAGCTAAGGCGGCTTTTTAAATCTTTTGATATCTCAACTCTGCCCCTTAAAGGGTGTGGCTAACCAAATAAATGATTTTGAGCTCTTCCTTACTCTCTTGCAGATGAACGAAACTAACAACATTATCAGATATTGAAATGAAAAACGACAATGGAGTACCTGGTATTGGTTTAGAAAATATGAGAGGCTTAGACAGATGCTCCTTTAATCGTTGGAACGCCTCTTCACACTCCTCAGTCCATTTGAAAGCTTTATTATTTCTGAGACATTGGAAAAATGGTGTCGCCTTGCTTCTAGAACACGGTAAATGCCCAGACAACGCTGCAATCCTCCCTATTAACTTTTTTCACCTCTTTAACTGAAGTTGGGCTTTTCATTTCCAGAATTGTTTTACACTTGTCTGGGTTGACTTCAATTCCTCTTCATGTAATCATAAAGCCCCAAAACGTTCCACTTTGATTGCCAAATGAACATTTTTCGGGATTCAAACACATATTGTGTTTTCTTATTTCACCAAAAGCTTCCACCAAATCTCAACAATGAGCCATCATCTCCTCGGATTTCACCACCATATAATCCACATAAATTTCCATGTTTCGTCTCACTTGGCTTTCAAAAACCCTTACCATCAATCTTTGGCAGGTCGCCTCGACATTTTTGAGACCAAAAGGCATAGTTTGATAACAATAATTTGCCTAATTTGTCATGAAGGTTGTTTTCTCCTCATCGGGCGCATACATTCTGATCTGATGATATCCTGAATAAACATCCATCAAGCTTAGCATACCAAATCCCAACGCCCTATCCACCAGTTTGTCAATATTAGGAAGAGGATAAGAATCCTTGGGAAAGTGGTTTCTTAAATCTGAATAATCAGTGCAAATTTTCCACTTTCCATAACTCTTCTTGACCATCACCACATTAGCAAGCCACGAAGGATATTTAACTTCTCTTATAAATCCTTCTTCCAGCAACTTGTTAGTTTCCACTTTCACAGCTGTTGCTTTCTCCTCCCCCATTTTTATTTTGAATTGTGCAATTGGCTTCGCCGCTGGGTTCAAAGCAAACTTATGGCATATGAAATCTGGATCGATTCTTGGAAGATCCCGTGTGTCAGCACCCAATTTTGTCCTACTTTTAATAAAATTAATTTAATATAAAAATTAGCATTCAAAATTATATTTATAGTAATTAATTAAATGATTGCAGAATTATAATATTAATTAAATAAATAAATACGAAAATAAATAATAAATACCAAAAATAATTTAGATGGGCTTTTCTTGCTCTTCAAGAATGGTGAGGAATGATTCCCAAGAATATTCTAGGAGTGGTGAGCAAGAAACCCTAGACCTGCAGCTATAAATAGAGAGAGGGTGTTTGTGGTGAGATCATGTTCGGAGAGAGGAGAAAGAGAGTAAAAAAAAACTGAGTGTTCACTTTTGAGTTGTAGTTCCATCTTTGAACTGCAACTCTAAAATACAAAATATTGAGTGTGAGTGTGAGAGTAAATTTCTAGTAGCAAGATCATCAAGCGGTGATTGAAAAGGTTTGGTCCGTGCCTCATTATACACATTTGCTCTTTGGGTATTTGAATAGATAGCATGATTAGGGACACTTATTATTAAACCATATGAATTTCATGCTTGCAACTTGATCTCTGATTCTGTTCCTTTGCTTCCTTGTCGGTTCCCGTCTTACTAAAGGTAAATGATGCGTTTTTTTATTTTCTTTCTAACATGGAATTAGTTTTCTTAGATAGAATGATATGATTCTTGCCTAAAATAATATATTTGTTTCAAGTAAATATGGTACATGTCGTGAACCTTTCTTTCCTCTCCTATAATTAACCAAAACTCAATCTTTTAAATCTCAATTTCAAGCAACATGATAAAAACGTTTGTGGCTGTCCTTTTGTAAATAAAATACACCCACCAATTTAAATGGTCTATTTTCTAAAGAAAATTAAGATCTCTTAGTATATGATTAACCTTTTTTATAATAAAAAACACAAACCAATATAAAAATATTCTAAGAACTACGTGGCCTTGAAGACTCCACTGCACAATGGGGGATACGTAGGCGCAAGCTTCAAAGCTTGTCGGGCCTAATCAATAAATAATCTTTTTTATTTATCTAATTAGAATCATGTAAAAATAATATTAAATCTTTTTTTTAATACGTAGGTTTAAAGTTATTAGATTTTGCACAATTAATTAGAGGTACCGTTTTTCTAAACGGACATCGTGGGGTGCTAAAACCTTCCCCACATGTAAGTGACTTTCGAATTTAGATCTCTAATCGCAGACTAGTTTGAATTTATTTTGAGGGTTCCAATTTCCCTAAATAAATTGGTGGCGGCTCTACATTATTTTTCGCCGCAACCCCGGTTGCGACAGTTGGCGACTTCACTGGGGAATTTGAGAGTCATGCCTGATGATTGATTGTGCAAAATTTATTGATTTATTTACCTCTTTTATTTATTTATTTATAAATTATTTATCTGTTTTTTTTTCATTGTACTTGTTATTTTCTCTTTTGTAATATTTTATGAACTCTAGGGTAGAAGACTAGCAACAATATTGTGTGGATCTATATTTGTGCTTGTTTCTTGCAGACGGAGTAGTTTATATAATTGTATACTTTCACTTACCTAACACACGTTTTGGGCTCTATACTTGAGCCTTGGAAAAACCCTAGATGAGTGGGGACTCCGGTGATGGCATGTGAGCTATGTCTCCCTGACAGTCATTGGATGTCTCACCCTGATTTCTACTGTCATCTTGGACTTACCACATGTGACCTTTGGCTCCCTGTGGCTAAGCTCATGATGACAGGTTCAATCAGGGAACCTTTTCAGTTGTGAGTTCTAGATCCATCCCTAAACATTACACTTTGTAGTTTTACCCATTACACTTGGAAAAACCCTAGGATAAGTGGGGTCTCCGGTGTTGGCATGTGAGTTGTGTCTCCCTGACAGTCACTGGATACCCAACCCAATTTCTACTGTCTTACCACATGTGACCTTTGGTTCCCTGTGGCTAATCTCATGATGTCAGGTTCAATCTGGGTGCCTTTTTTTTAGTTGAGTTCTAGATCTGTTCCTGAGCATTACGCTTATAATTTTACCCTGGCCGATCATTTGAATTAAGGTTTCTCTATCTCTAAAAGGATCCAACTTGTATTGTTTAGAATATCAATTTTTTAGTTGAGGCTCATCTACTTTCCATATTTTTTAGGAGTCCGTTTTCTCTTGTTTTTTGTAAATAGTTTCATTTATTATTCATTCTTAATAAAAACAAATATTTTCTTTATTCACAATTTTTTTTAAATAAAATAAGTTGAGATAGAATTCTCTATTTGTTCTGCTTACAGAAATCTCACCATTGCTCCACAACATCAATTCATCCGCAGCCCAATCCAAACACGTTCTCGTTACCGGGAGCAGACTGTTTCTCAACCAACCTCAATGGCAACCACTCCTGACCTGAATGCGAGCAAGACCATGGAACAGAGGATCGAATCTTTGGAAGGGAATGTGAGTCAGATTCTGAATTTGCTTAAGGCCCTGAAACCCCCAGGAAAAGATGCAGAAATTCCAAGTGAAGAAGAAATTGAGAAGGAGGAACCTGAAGTTGAGATTGTGAGTTCAAAAGATCCTCAAGCAAAGGAGGCTAATAGTTATGCTGGAAAGGTTAGTGAAGAAGAAGCTAAAATGATGAGCAAAATGGAGATATTGGAACAGAAAGTGAGGGCTATGCAAGGTATGGAATCCTATGGAAGTTTAGACATGCAAAGCTTCTATCTATTTCCTGACATGGAGATCCCACCAAAATTCAAAGTTCCAGACTTTGAAAAGTTTGAAGGGAGATCAGACCCCGTGATTCATCTCACTATGTATGCGCGTAGCATGGCTGCTTACTACCAAAATGAGAAGCTGATGATACATTGTTTCCAACATAGTTTGACTGGCGGAGCCTTGAATTGGTTTTTGCATCTTGACAAAAACCAAACAAAGACCTGGCGTGGTTTGGCAGAGTTATTTGTGAAGCAATACCAATACGTGACTGATATCACTCCAGACAGATTTGAGCTGCAAAGAATGAAGAAGGCAGAGAAGGAGTCATTCAGAGAATATGCCCAGAGGTGGAGGGAGAAGGCTTCTCAAGTTTATCCTCCCTTGAGTGAAAAGGAGATTGCTAGAGTCTTTGTGCAGACTCTGGAAGGTCCATATTTTGAGAGATTGGTAGGTTGTGTCACAAACCGATTCGCTGATATTGTCATTGTAGGGGAACAGGTGGAAGATGCTATTAGAGAAGGGAAGTTGAACGGAGCAAATGCCCAATTGGACAAGCAGAAAAAGTCAATGTTTCAGAAAAAAGAGACAAAGGTTCACATGGTTGGCACTCATCATTATCCCTCCCATCAGCCAAATTATCAACCTTCATCATACGCCATCTCATTCGCAAAAAATGCACCTACAACCCAAAACCAGCCCTACGAACCAAGAAAGGAAAGACCAAAAATAGATCCAGTTCCAGGTACCTACTCAGAAATTTATGATACTTTATTGAAGGGAAATATGATAGCTCCTGAGGTACCACAACAAGTCTCCAACCCTCCCCCGAAGTGGTATAATCCAGCTGAAAATTGCAAGTACCACATGGGAGCGCCTGGGCATACAATCGAGAAATGTTGGACCTTCAAAAATCGGGTGCAAAAGTTGAGGGATGCTGGTTATCTGAATTTCGAAGAGAAGCATACACCGCTTGCAGGATCGAGTGTTGAAAATGACCCGTTGATGAAGCATTGAAAGTGGTTGGCAACGTCTAGTTTTTTGTTTTGATTTTTTTTTTATTTATTCTCATTTTGAATGTACTTGCGTACTTCTTTTGCATCAGTAATAAAATTATCGTCTTTTTGCTCATATTATTTTGCAATTTACTCAAAGGAAAAAGTGAAAAATGGAAATAGTGAAGAGGATTAAATGCGCCAAGGTTAAAAGTGTTGTCCTAAAGTTTTTCTAAAAAATAAGCAATCATTTTTGAAATGAGGTTTGGCCATGTTTCTCTACCCAAAGGTAAAAAATAACAATATTTGACCCTTGCCACCCACTTTGAGCCTAAAAATGGAATTTCCTTCATTTAACCTTGGACAAGGATTGTCCCTACAATGGGGGCTAGTGCGATATTTTCAGAAGTCGGTTAATGCCCTCACATTGGGGGCTGACCTAGTTTCGGATCAATTCAATCTTTTTTTGATAGCAAAAGAAAAATAAAGCAAAAAAGAAAAAAAATAGAAAGAAAAAAAAGAAGAAAAAAGAAGAAAAGTAAAAGAGCAAAAGGAAAAGCAAAGAATGAGAAAAGTGAGATTTATAAATGAATATTCTATATCCAAAAACTGGCGCTAGAGAATCCTTTGTCTCAATTAACCCTTAAACACTTCTTGAGCCTTTAATATCCTTTTCTTTCACTACCCTTCTACCCACTGGCCATGTTACAAGCCGAATAAAGTCCATTCTGATCAAAGATTGATTGCTCTTGTTTCTTAAACTTTAATTTTAGGACAACACATTTACACTTGTGCATCTTTTCTCCTTGAAAAAAAAAAGAAAAAAGAAAAAAAAAAGGAAAAAAGAGAAAAATGAGAGTCAATTGAAATATTTTTGAAGTGATAGGAGTAAAATTTTGATCAATAGTCTGAAGCAAGGATTGTCAAGGAGATTTATGGGTCCTGACCTTTTCGCATGCGCAGCAGATCGTTGAACTGACCATCACTTGGGGGCTTGTTGCTCTTGATCTATTCCCAACACAATAAGAATAATGGGGAGACATTTCTCGTGGCTTGTTACCACCCTCTAAAAATCCTTTACTTGAAAACAATCCTTTTATCTATCCACTAGGTGTTGTGCTGCAATGGTGAAAATAAAACCTTTTTGAAATTCTGAGAATGCTACTTTTCCAAAGTATTTAAAAGAAAATGTCAAATTTGGATTGATTTTGGAATACAATTCATGAAGCTCCAGTTTTACCCAAAAAAAAATTTCATCATTCCAGGTATATAATTCTCTTTATCTCGAGCATTGTGATGCTTGACTTCTCCTCAATTATCTAATTTGGGGCTTAGCCCATAGGTACTCGTGCCTAGTTCCCCCTTTAGGGTACCGAGACCCTTATTATCTCTTATTCAGGCATTAGAATTCCTCGTAAGAGTTGTCGAGTGTCTGTCTTTATCACCTTAGCGAAGATGTTAGAACTCCACGTCGATTTGTTGTCCGTGTTGTCGAGCATCTAGTGCTCTATCACCTTAGCTCAAGCGTTAGAATTCCCTGTAGATTTGTTGTCCAGGTTGTCGAGCGTTTGTTGTTTTATCATTTATTTCAGACATTAGAATTCCTCGTAAGAGTTGTCGATTGTCTGTCTTTATCACCTTAGCAAAGATGTTAGAATTCCACGTTGATTTATTGTCCGTGTTGTCAAGCATCTGGTGCTTTATCACCTTAGCCCAAGCGTTAGAATTCCCTGTAGAGATGTTATCCAGGTTATCAAGCGTTTGTTGTTTTTATCTCGTAATTCACGTTTACTTGCTCATTGATTACATGCTATTGAGTGTTTGATGTTTGTCTTGTGATCCGGCCAAAATTGGCTGCTTGTGACTTTGCCTGACCTTTCTCATCGAAAGGTAAGCAAAGGGGGGCTGCTGTCAGCACCCAATTTTGTCCTACTTTTAATAAAATTAATTTAATATAAAAATTAGCATTCAAAATTATATTTATAGTAATTAATTAAATGATTGCAGAATTATAATATTAACTAGTTTTTAACCCGTGCCTTGCACGGGGAATTTAATTTTGGATTTTTTAATTTTATTTTTGTTAATCAATTAATATCTTTTTTTTATTTATTCTATATAGGTATTTGGTTTATTTTTCGTTTTTTACACATTTGTGGTGTAGGTTTTTTTTTTGCAAAAGTAATGTGTTTAAGGGTCGAAAGCACATTTAAATTGACGTATGCACGAAGATTTGCAAACATAAAACGATTTATTGAATATTTTAGTAACATGGTCAATATACGAAAAACAAATGTCAAAATGTTTGAAAGTTTCCACCGAAGTCAATTTACCAAAAAAAACACATTGTCAATGTGGGTAAAGACATAAAAGTGAAAGTTTAACACATAGGCTCTTTATTTGTAAACAATCTTGAGGAAATGCTACTAATTCTTTGAAAACTTGATCTCTTTGAACACATTTGCATCGTTACTTCCAACAACTTCTGTTATGGATCCATCGTCTGAACGACGTTTAATAAGTGTGTTGGAGTCCTCAATTATAGGTGGAGGTGTGTTTCGTTTAACACATTTAGTGATTGTCTGCAAAACAAACATATTTTAAAATAGTGATGACCAATGTCTAAAACAAACCTATTTGACAATAGTGATGACCAATACCTTAATTGGAGATTTTACATTTGAATCAGAAATATCAAAATTCATTATGTAGATATAAATAATCATTATTTAGTAATAAGAGTTTAAAATTTTACCTTTGTTTTGAATTTTGAAATTATTTGTGGGTCCTTGCAAATTTTCAAGACGTTAAATGCTGATTTAAACCACCTTCCGCATCTATCCTTCCCTTCAACCTTGAAAAGAAATTCCTTGTGCATTAAATCTACAATTTCTTGTGGGGGGTCTTCCATGTTCCCGGTCTACATTGAATTTAAATTAAAATGAAAAAATTAATATATTATGAATTAAGTGAGCAATGAAAATGTACCTTTTTTTAACATGACTATGTTTACCTTTTCCATTTTTTCCAATATCTCGTTGTCGTTTTTGTTCATCAGATAACAACCTTCGCGATAAAAAACGGTAAACGTTGCAGATCCAGTATCATCAGCAACAATTTGTACCTGATGTAAACATTAATAATTAATATTTTACAAATTAATTCATTTATCGAATTTGTAGATATCGTATGGTAGGAGTGACATGCTTGTTACATTTTTCACAATAATATTGTGCTCCGTCAGAGTATGCTGCTGAGTGACATTCACAGTTATGGTAATACCAATCATTTGTGCTCTAAATTTTCTTAATCGTGGCATATATAATGAATATTGTACGCTGTAGAAATGAATAAAATGTAAAAAAAATCGTAGTTACAACTGATTGTTAGATTAACAGTGATGATAACATATGTAAATGTAATACGTTTAAATGTAAATACTCAGTAACATGTTTTTTTAAATGGGAAATGATTGTACTTGATTTTGTTGTTATTTTTTTAGATAGTAATTTATTTATAGAAAAAGTAATTAAATTTGAATAGTGTAAACTTTATTTTTCTAAAAGGAGGGATTATAGTGTCTACTGTTTTTATAACTCAATATAAAACACACTATTTAAGATCCATTAAATATGTTTATATAGTAACAAAAAAAATACGTTTATATAAGAGTTTTTATATTTATTAAATGATAATTAAAATACTCGTTAAAAGACCTTTAAGTAGCTTTTTTTTCCTTTTTTAAATACGGTATTTACTTTTAAAGATTTTTTTTTTAAATTGATTAAAATATAATTTTTTTTAAAAAAATTAAATAAGTGTTCCATCATTTTTTTTACAAAAAAAAATGAAAACGTTTTTTTTAAATAATTGAATATAGTAGCTGTTGTTTTAACTGTTGACTATGAATTAATCTTTTTTAAAAATGTTCAAAATGTGTATCAAAATCTTTTTTTCCTATTATAACGTTATGAATTTAAAGCAATTAAATTCAATGAAAGAATATAAGAGTTTATGGTCTAATTAATTGATATTTTATCTCTTTATCTCATTATTCATGTGTTGTTAATTTCCCATAATAGGTGATTATTAAATTAGTTTAATAAGTATTTAAGTTTGTAGTTAGTGTTTAAAAAACTCCAACCCCATGAATTTTGTATTTAAAATGCATTTTTGTTTAGTGTACTAACATTAAATGTTTATTTACTAATTTAATAATTTATTCATTAATACTAAGTTAATAATATAATAAGTAATTGTTTATTTAATTAAAACATTGAATGAAAATCAATGTATGTTTTTTTTTAATAAAAAAAATGTCTAATAAATTAAATTAAAAGTGATGAGAACATACCGATCTGCAAGTAACCAAATTTTTAATACTTGTGCTTGGGAAAAGCGTCAGGAACTCATCTTTTTCAGTAACGTTTAATCTTTCAATCACAACGTTCATTAGTTGAGTATGAACTGTGTCACACTCAAATAATCTGCGAAGAAACAAAAATTATGTTGTTATTTGTCATCTAAATTTGTTCAAAGTAATATGAAATCCACATTGCATACATACCTTTCTCTGTAAGACACTGCTTGTGGAATGTCATGATTGAACATTACTTTAGTGCAGTTTAACCCAACAGTTAGTTTATATTCCCCTGGAAAAAAAATTAGCGATCGATTGTAAGTTTAAGTTTGAACATGTTGATTTATTATATAGAAGTTTATGTTTGTTTGTTGCTCAAAATAATTAAATGTACCTTGATGAATTGTTACAACTTCCAACAATATGATAATAACAACATGTTTGTGGTCTTTTGAATTTAGAAGTGCATCCAATTCGTCGACAAATTGGCCGTATAAAAAACATTTAATTTTTTTGTTGGAAAAAAATTAAATAAAAGTTGTTAAATTTCTTCCGTAGGAATTTACAGAAATTAATAATACTAATTTGTTATTGATAAAAGCAAATTTACCCTTGAGATTCAATTTCAATGTCTCTGCTCTGCGTATGGACTCCGTTCCGCTCAAATTCGTTGTAATATCCGACGTGCGTTACTTCTCCCATAACATCTGTTTAATGGTAATGTCAATACATGGAAGTGTTGATGTATTTGAAGTTATTTAAATGAACGTATTTACATACCAACTAAGAACCGCTCATCAAAGTCAGGATTTAGAATTTCATGCACATTGTCAAATATCAGATCACGCATAGGAAACACATCTTTATTACATCGAACCGTCCTTGTCCTACTTTGCAAGTGTATCTTGTAGATATGCCTAGATGTACTAAGACCTCGGAAATTATGCCATACCCATAAATATTCAAAACGTTATATCAAACCTTTCGTGATTTTGTTGGCGAAACGTTCATGAAGGTTACGCCTACACTCTGCATGGATTGTTTGACCCTAGAAATGAAGGAGTTACATATGAATTTATGTCCGTGAATTAAATTAAAATACAATTACATATTTAATAATAGCGAAATTGTTTCTGGTTTACATACCTTTCGATCCATCAACAACAGATTATAGAACGAACCGTCGTGTCCTTCCTCATCTTCTTCCTCCTCTTCTTCAGCAAACCACACCCTTATTACTCGAACGACAATAGTCCAATCATGTGCTAAAGGAGTTAGTTGGTCAAGTAGGCTATAGTTTGGATTCATGATGCATGGAAGTTTTGGAGAAGAAAACTAACGTCTGTTGATTTTGGCCTGAACTTGTGTATCAAAGGAGATGTATACTAAAGTATATATATAGGCTTATTGCTCTTATGTGATTCCTAATTGATTTTGTTTTTGTTGAAGCTCGAATTTTTATTAGTATAAGTTGAAAAATTTTAAAAATTTAATGCGTTATTCAATTTTTTACTTGATTCCGAATTTTTCATTTATGTATGTAGGTTTTATTTACTTAATTAACGCACATAATTTTGTATAATTAATGTATATAAGAAGTACGTATTCTGAAAATTTTAACAATCTGAGAATGAACTTCTCCTCTGCTAGGGTTACTGTTAACCCTGCGCCGCCAGTATCCAAGGGAGGAGGGGAGTCGAGTAGCGGCGGTTCCCTTTCAGTGGTTGCGCTCGCGGATGACGATGAAGCAGAAGGAAAAGATGGAGATCAGGCGAGGAGGAGTGGGTCAATTTCTGTGGGTGGTTACACTCTGTTTGTGGACGGAATTTCAGAGGCAATGGGTTACCCCCAAATCAAAGCCCTTTTTGCTAAGATTGGGAGGATTGGGAAGGTTTTTGTGCAACGGCAGCGGAAGATCGGAAGAAGATTTCGGTTCAGTTTCGTCTCTTTCTTAGCAAGGATTCATGCTGAGATGGCGGTGGCTCAGCTTAATGGTTCTAAGGTAGGCGGCTCTCACCTGTCCGTGACGGTGGCGAAGTTCCCTCTGTCGATGGGTTCATCCTTTAAGTCCAATGATTCGAAGGCCCTGGCTTCCAGTCAAAGTGGAGTTCGTCATGGTCCGCAGAAGGTGAGAGGTAAGGGGTCTGGGACATGTATGTTGTCTAGGTCGTGGCGTGATGTTGTTGCGGGCAATCTCGGAGTGCGACGGAGGCGTGAACCTTTGGTGGCAGAAGAATGCATGTTTCCGGCATCTTGGAGGGGTTGTGAGGAGGTTGTTAGGCTGCCGGTGGAATTTCTTTTCCCGGAGCTCGCCGCTGATCGGTGGTCTGTGGGGTACAATGCGGAGAAAAGAAGGCAAATAGGATGCCGTTGGATGCTCTGTTTCCCGAGTGGCGGTTTGAGGAGAGCAGATTGGAAGGTGGTGAGGATCTGTCTGTACAGGAACTGGGTAGTGATGCTGTCCTAGTGACTGAGGCGCTCCCCTATCCTTCTTCCTTGGCTGGACTTGATACTCCGGTTGCTGGTGGATACTGCTCTAGGCTTTCACCTATTGAGGTGGCTGATCTTACCTCTGTTGATGCTGCAGTAGGATCGTTGGGGCTACCTAGACGGCGTGGTCGTCCAAAAAAGACTCGTGACGATGTTACTGTCAGTGCTTTGGTCGTTGATCCTGGGGAAGGGACCTCTAGGGGATGTTTTTCTCGCCCCCGAGGGAGACCCAAGAAAGGGGTGAGTTCGTCTATGGGTTTGGTGCCTGTGAGGTCATCCTCCCCAAGCTCGGGGGAGGGCGTTTTGGATGCTGTTGAGAATCAATTGGTGGTTTTTGATCCTCAAAGAGACAAGGGTGCTTTAGGTGTTATGACGCGTGCGAGAGCGGCGCTGGCCATAGAGGTTCGATTGGGTTTGCCTTACTCTTGCTCTGACTATGAGGCTCTCCAAAGCATAGCAGCTAATATCAGCTCTCGCAGGCTTAGTTAGTGGTTTTTAGAGGTTTCTTGGTGGATTGCTCGTGGTTCCTTTCCTTTTGTTTTGTGGTGTAATCCCTGGTTTAGGTATTTTTTTGGGGCTTTTCTTGGTGTTTCTCTTTGGGGGTTGAGTTTAGTGAAAGGTGATTAGCTTTTTGGTTTACTAATCATCAGTTTCCCCTGTTTTTCCTGAGCTTTGGCCTCAGACAAAATCTCCGGGCAATCCTCCTATGGGTCGGATTTTGTCCAAACCTCAGAATCGGATGAAGATGTCTTCTGCTAAGATTTGTCGTCTTGTAATCATTTGATTTTTGTAATAATTTACCTCAATTATTGTAATCCACTGTAGCAACAGTAGAACTTTTTACTGTAGCAAATAGTACCCGTCAAATAGTACCGTTTACCGGAACTATTCAACTGGAACTATTCAAACAGTGTCCAATCTTTTCTTTAAATAGGCTTGCTCTGAACCTTGTTAATCTGAGTTTGGTAAGAACTTAGATAGAGAGTCTAGAGAGATAAACACTGAGAGAATTTCATATATATATATATATATATATATATATATATATATTTCTCCTTTTGCTTTCAAAAAAAAAATAATTAATGTATATAATCAAGTAATTGTAATTAAGGAATTATTACTAAGTTGTTGCTTGATTTTTTAAAAATAAATCGATGTAATTAATGTACTTAATTGTGATGGATGAATTTTAAAATTAAATAATGTTATTAATTTTTTTAATTCTAATTTAAAAGTATTTTTATTCGATTTTCCTAAATAGCAGTCAACAGTTTTAAGGAAAGATATTTTTAAGGAGTATTTGTTAAAAATAATTGAATGTAATTAATACAGTTAGACTATTTGAATTTAATGTACTTTATCGCGTTATTAATGCAATAAATTTGGTATATTTTCAATAAATATGGATTTTTTTACGCATTAAAGGTTGAAAAATACCTTTATTTAAATTTTAAATTTTTAAATGCTAAATATTATAAATGCGCTTGATTATATATTGACTAAAAGTTAATGTAGAAAAAAATCATTAAATAGGTGACTAATAATTTTTTTGTAAACGTAACTTAAATTATATAATTAAATCATTGTAATTAAGGAAATAAAATAAATTTTGTCATGAATTTTTAAAGATAAGTCAACCGAATTAATGAAAAACTTTTACGGATTCATTCTAAAAATAATAGAACGTAATTAATGCAGTTAAACTATTTTGTTATTTTTAATTTATTTTACAATATGTCGTAATTAATGCAATAAATGATGGTTATTACTATTTTAACCCATTAAAACTTAATTAAATTATAATTTCTTTGTAGTTAAGTAGTTCTTTTTTAGTAACAGAGGAGTAACTGCAATTAAATAAATTTTAATTTATTTTATAAATTTTAATAATCAAATTGTTAACAAAAAAAAGTCAAGCATTAAATCAAGTTTTTTTTGTACCAATAAAGGTTGAAAAATACCCTTTTTAAAATTTTAATTTTTAAATGTTAAAAATAATAAATGCGCGTGATTATTAATTGACTAAAATTTAATGCTGTAAAAAATCATTAAATGCATGACTAATTTCACGTTTAAGCATTAATTAAAGTATATAATTAAATCATTGTGTTTTCGAAAGAAAAATCTAATGAAATCATTGTAATTAAGAAAATTAAATTAAATTTGTCATGAATTTTTAAAGATTAGTCAACTGAATTAATGATAAACTTTAACGGATTCATTATAAAAGTAATTGAACACAATTAATGTTGTTAAACTATTTTGTTCTTTTGTATTTATTTTAGAATATCTAGTTATTAATGCAATAAATTTGGAATATTTATAATAAGTGATGGTTATTCATTTTTTTACGCATTTAAACATTAATTAAATTATAATTTCATTATAGTTATGTAATTTCTTTTTTTTTTTGAACATGAGTTTGCCCTTGAATGAAATTATAAGTAATTAAAATTTTAGAAATTTTATTTTCTAAAGTTTAGTAATGAAATTCTTAAAAAAAAGTCAAGCTTTAAATAAATTTTTTTCTACAAATTAAAGTTGAAAAATACGTTTATTTAAATTTTAATTTTTAAATACAAAAACACATAAATGCGCGTGATTATTTAAGGAATAAAAGTAAATGTAGGAAAAAATCATCAAAATGCGTTTATTAATTTGTAATGTGAGAAGTTATGATTTTTAATCACTCCTTTAATTAATTTATTTATTATTAAATTCGCAGTGTAATATGTTACAATACGATTGTTCAACAATATTTTTTGACAATTAGGGCCCGTTTGGTGACCAGGACAGGATATGATAGAACAGGATAATAATCATATCCTGTTGTTATCTATTGTTTGTTGCGCCAGCAGGATATGATAACACTATCCTGTCTCCTATCCTATCCGGTCAATCATGTGTAAAAGTTATCCTAAGGGGGAGCTAGGATAGAACAGGATAGGATATCAGTTATATATTTTCGTTCAGTATCCTAACTTCAAATTAACTTATTTTAATATTATATAATTTATAATAATATTAATTAATAAATATAAAAATATTAATTTAACTAAAATAAAAAATAAATAAAATTATTATTCATAAATAGTAAAATAGATTACTCACTTACAAATATTGATTTATTAATAATAATAGACTAATTTTATATTTTCATCTTCTATTATTTAAAAATTATGTATCTACTTATATAATAATTTAAATATAAAGTATTTTTGAAATAATAATATTTATAATTTGGTTGATTTTTATTGTTTATCACGTGTCACAACTAAGTGAAAACCATTGATTACAAATATTGATTTTTTAATAGTAATAGATTATTTTTCTATTTTCATCTCCTATTATTTAAAACTACTTATAAATTATTCTTAATTTCAAAAGTAATTTATATTTAAATTATAAATTTATAATTTAAATATAAAGTACTTTTGAAATAATAATATTCTTAATTTAGTGAATTTTTATTGTTAATTATCACGTGTCACGACTAAATGAAAACCAATTGGTTAACTGTATAATTAAATTTAAATTAATTGTATTTATTTTAAAATATAGACTATTCATGAAAATGTAAAGAAATTAAATTTAATAGAATGAATAATTTTTAAATATATTTTTTATTCAAATATAAATCTGATATTTTTTCCTTATCATATCCTGTCCTTATCATGTGCATCTCAAACACAGGATATGATAAGAGTCTATCATGCTCTTATCATATCCTGTTCTTATCCTGTTCACATATCATATCCTATCATATTCTATCCTGACCACCAAACGGGCCCTTAGTAAAGAAGCAAAACGTATAAAGAAAACCAATAATAACAACAACATAAATTAGAATTTCTAAGCAAATTAAATAATGTCGTCAAAACTAAAATCTGGCAATAGGTTGTGAATTGGATAACTTCGGAAAAATCAACATCGAGAAACATGTAAATTCTTTTAGAGACTTCAACCATTAGACTGAAGATACTTGTCAATGTAATTAATTCAATGTAACTACTTAATAATGTAGTAAATTTGTAACAAATGATCGGAATTAATTTTGTTACGCTTTAAAACGAACGTCAAATTTTTTTTTACAGTTAACGACCTTCTTGAATGTAAGTGAACGTAATTTTTTTTTGGTTACACATTTTGTTTTAAACTGGTTACAAAATTAATTGTAATGTAATTACAATAATGTGTTTCCCTTTTTAATAAGCAAGAGTAAAAAACATTCAAGAATTAAAATAATTTTTTGTTTCTATAAATTAAAGTTTGATAAAGACATTGATTTAACATTTTGAATTTTAAAAATAGGAAATGCGTGTTATTATTAATTAACTAAAATTTAATATAGAAAAAAATCATTAAATGCGTGACTATGTATTGTTTTTATAAAAAATGATTGAGCTATACTAACCATTGTTTTTATCAATGTCTAAAAATCAAAAAAAAAAATGAAGAACAGAAACAAAGTTCATCATAATAGTACTGACAAAGGAATTAGGTTTATCATAGTGAAGAACAGAAACAAAGTTCATCAAAATTTCACTACAACTCAAATGCTAAATTTGCTGGAATTTATGAAGATAATTAGGTCTTCATTCTGTTAAGGTGAAGACAACGATCTGGGAGCGTTACTTCACCATAAAATCTTCTTCAAATAGCTGCTCGATAACAAATTATGGTTGGACCAAATATTGCAGCTATATATCTGTCAGTAGTGCCTACATCGATGAACAACAAATATTTTATAAATTAAGAAATAACTAAATAGTAAATTTGAAAACACTAATTTGGCAATGAAAAATTGTACACGCAACATACCTGGGTGCGTCTTTACTTACCCAAGCGGAATCAAAACCACTGCTCCGTGTGCACGACCAGTGGAGACGAAATCAATGTATTCGTCTACAAAGTTCCTATCAAAGCACATTTTATTTTGGCTCTACAAAATCAAATAATGGAATACATTAGACTTTTCGGTCTAAAAAAAAAGATTGAAATTATTTTCACATCAAGGCCAATACGGTTACCCTGCTGCAGAAAGCTCAAATTGAACGATCATCTCGACATTTCCGTGAACATTGTATTCTTGAACTCTTCCAACTTTAGTTAAAACTCCAATTACATCTATAATTTTTAAAAATCAGAAAAATATAGAATAAATGTAAACATAAAAGAAAAAAAGAATTAACAAAGTCTCACCGATTAAACAGTTGTAGCAGACATCTGGATTTAGGACATCAGGTAATCGGATAAAAGAGTAGGGTGAGCGACTTATGGAAAAATCATTAATTTGATGGAACCAAGTATCATCCCGGAAGTTGAGTTAAATTCCATAAAACATTTAATGTCTTTTATGATTTTATATAAGAAAATTAATATAATTAAGTAATTTATATAATGAAATTGAAGGAAATAAATAATTAATTTTCTTACATAAGACTTAGCTACCGAATTTAAAAAGTTTTTAAATATTTTTAACTTTTTTTTTATAATTTAAAATTTGAAATTATTTTACAACCAAGGAAAAGGGGATTCATGTTATTAGTTTTTTTATATAAGGAAATCGGTTATTTAATACGTAATTAATTATTTAAATGTTTTTTTTTCCAGTTTGAAAATGGAAATTATTTTAAAAGAAAGAAAACGTGTTTCACGTAATTAAATGTTTTATATAAGGAAATAGAAGGAATTAATCAATTAATTTTGAATAATATTTTTCTTAAATAAATAGTCAATACATTAAAATTTATTTAATTATTTTAAATTTCCTTATTAAAAAAAATGAAAATAGCATTTCTTCCATAAAGCATTTAATGTCTTTTATGATTTTAAATAAGGAAATTACTATAATTAAGTGTTTTATATAAGAAAAAATAGAAGGAAATAAATAATTAATTTCGAAAATATTTTCCTTAAATAAATAGTTAATGCATTAAAATTTATTTACATATTTTAAATTTCCTTGTTTAAAAAATACGAAAATAGAATTTATTCCATAAGACATTTAATGTCTTTTATGATTTTAAATAAGGAAATTAATATAATTAAGTGATTTATATAAGGAAATTGAAGGAAATAAATAATTAATTTCGAAAATATTTTCCTAAAATAAATAGTCAAGGCATTAAAATTTATTTAATTATTTTAAATTTCCTAATTAAAAAAAACGAAAATAAAATTTATTTCATAAAGCATTTAATGTCCTTTATATTTTTAAATAAGGAAATTAATATAATTGAGTGCTTTTTTTTTGCAACTCATATAATTGAGTGGTTTATATAAGGAAATTCAAGGAAATAAATAATTAATTTTGAAAATATTTTCCTAAAATAAATAGTCAAGGCATTAAAATTTATTTAATTATTTTAAATTTCCTTATTTAAAAAAAACGAAAATAACATTTATTCCATAATGCATTTAATGTCTTTTATGATTTTAAATAAGGAAATTAATATAATTAAGTGGTTTATATAAGGAATTAAAGGAAATGAATAATTAATTTCGAAAATATTTTTCTTACATAAATAGTCAATGCATTAAAATTTATTTAATTATTTTGAATTTCCTTATTTAAAAAAAACGAAAATAGCATTTATTCCAAAAAGCATTTAATGTCTTTTATGATTTTAAATAAGGAAATTAATATAATTAAGTGTTTTATATAAGAAAAAATAGAAATTAATAAATAATTAATTTCAAAAATATTTTCATAAATAAATAGTCAATGCATTAAAATTAATTTAATTATTTTAAATTTTCTTATTTAAAAAAACGAAAATATCATTTATTTCATAAAGCATTTAATGTCTTTTATGATTTTAAATAAGGAAATTCATAAAATTAAAGGTTTATATAAGGAAATTGAAGGAAATAAATAATTAATTTTGGAAATATTTTCCTAAAATAAATAGTCAAGGCATTAAAATTTATTTAATTATTTTAAATTTCGTTATTAAAAAAAACGAAAATGGCGTTTATTCCATAATGCATTTAATGTCTTTTATGATTTTAAATAAGGAAATTAATATAATTAAGTGGTTTATTTAAGGAATTGAAGGAAATAAATAATTAATTTTGAAAATATTTTCCTTAAATAAATAGTCAATGCATTAAAATTTATTTAATTATTTTGAATTTTCTTATTAAAAAAAAACGAAAATAGCATTTAATGTCTTTTATGATGTTAAATTAAGAAATTAATATAATTAAGTAGTTTATATAAAAAAATTGAAGGAAATAAATAATTAATTTCGAAAATATTTCCTTAAATAAATATTCAATGCATTAAAATTTATTTAATTATTTTAAATTTCCTTATTTCAAAAAAAAATGAAAATAGCATTTATTCTATAAAGCATTTAATGTCTTTTATGATTTTAAATGAAGAATTAATACAATTAAGTGGTTTATATAATAGAATTGAAGGAAATAAAAAATCAAATTTGAAAATATTTGTCTTAAATAAATAGTCAATGCATTAAAATGTATTTAATTATTTTAAATTTCCTTATTTAAAAAAACTGAAAATAGCATTTATTCCATAAAACATTTAATGTTTTTTATGATTTTAAATAAGAAAATTAATATAATTATGTAGTTTATATAAGGAAATTGAAAAAATAAATATTTAATTTCGAAAATATTTTCCTTAAATAAATAGTCAATGCATTAAAATTTATTTAATTATTTTAAATTTCCTTGTTTAATAAATACGAAAATAGCATTTATTCCATCAGACATTTAATGTCTTTTATGATTATAAATAAGGAATTTAATATAATTAAGTGATTTATATAAGAAAATTGAAGGAAATAAATAATTAATTTCAAAAATATTTTTCCTTATATAAAACTTGGCTACCGAATTTAAAAAGTAATTGATTTTTTTTACATTTGCTTATCATTTTAAAATTTGAAATTATTTTAAAATCAAGGAAAATGAGATTCTCGTAATTAATTATTTAAACATTTTTTTTTCATCTTAAAAATGGAACTTATTTCAAAATGGATTTTTTTAAAAAATCGTATAAAGCAATAATTTGACATGAATGATATTGATATTAGACTAACATAAGATGGCTATTAAAAATAATTTTTATTTTAAAAAATGTATGGTAAAAAAGTGTTTTTGGTATTTGACTAAAGTTCTTTTTTATATATAATCTTGTTTAGATCTTGACCGTAAAAGGATGACAAAGAAAAGAAGCACCATTGGTCATATATGGGTATCTTGTTATTATAAATTGCCGGTGAATGCAAAATTGTCCAATATAACAAGCTTGATTTAGCCCGCAAGACAAAGTGATGAAGTCAAGGAAAAAATTGTACGTGTAAAACAAAGGAAAAACAAAGTAAATCATGAGAACATTTCCAGAATGAAAAAATAACAATTAATCTTGGATTTTATTTGATAAATAAAGTAAATCATGAGAACAATCCTCTCATGTAGATTGAGAAAAACAAAACCACAAAAAGATACCCAAGACAAAACAACAGCTGATTAAATTTTGGAATGAATAACAACTAACTAAATATTTCCATACACCACCTTAACTTCAATAATCCTATTTGCTATTCTTTCGAACCTAAAATAAACTATGTCACCGCCTCTAATTTCCATTAATTTGCAGAACACTCACGGGATCAATAATAATAATATACCCTTGATCCATATCCGTGAAATTGTTATTTTCAGCGTCTATATGTCTAATGACACCATAATCCTGTAAAAAAATTGTTGAAAGGGAATGAGGAGAATAGCATATTAGGGTTAGTAAAACATGAATTTTGAAGGAATGAGATTAGATTACAATAACACACACCAAAAACATGAAAAATTGATTTCAGATGAGAAAAAGTACATACCTTGTATAATCATGAAGAACCACAAAATGAGATCTTGAAGCCATGTAGAAAGGCTCAAAAAATACAAAAACGCAGAAGATGATTGAAGAAGCAGTGTAGGTTAAGGAGAAATCCAAATAATGGAGAGATGAATGAAGAATAAGAGTCTTATATAGACTTTTAAATAGAGAGGAGTGTAGGTTAAGGAGAAGGGTGTACATTAAGAGGAAATGAGGAATGATTGTCATGTAGGATTTTTAAGGAAATTAGCCAATCATGAGATGCCACGTATGCGATGATTGGACCTGGAAAAACCCCTGAATGTATATATTATGGATTAAATAAATAAATACGAAAATAAATAATAAATACCAAAAATAATTTAGATGGGCTTTTCTTGCTCTTCAAGAATGGTGAGGAATGATTCCCAAGAATATTCTAGGAGTGGTGAGCAAGAAACCCTAAACCTGCAACTATAAATAAAGAGAGGGTGTTTGTGGTGAGATCATGTTCGGAGAGAGGAGAAAGAGAGTAAAAAAAAACTGAGTGTTCACTTTTGAGTTGTAGTTCCATCTTTGAACTGCAACTCTAAAATACAAAATATTGAGTGTGAGTGTGAGAGTAAATTTCTAGTAGCAAGATCATCAAGCGGTGATTGAAAAGGTTTGATCCGTGCCTCATTATACACATTTGCTCTTTGGGTATTTGAATAGATAGCATGATTAGGGACACTTATTATTAAACCATATGAATTTCATGCTTGCAACTTGATCTCTGATTCTGTTCCTTTGCTTCCTTGTCGGTTCCCGTCTTACTAAAGGTAAATGATGCGTTTTTTTATTTTCTTTCTAACATGGAATTAGTTTTCTTAGATAGAATGATATGATTCTTGCCTAAAATAATATATTTGTTTCAAGTAAATATGGTACATGTCGTGAACCTTTCTTTCCTCTCCTATAATTAACCAAAACTCAATCTTTTAAATCTCAATTTCAAGCAACATGATAAAAACGTTTGTGGCTGTCCTTTTGTAAATAAAATACACCCACCAATTTAAATGGTCTATTTTCTAAAGAAAATTAAGATCTCTTAGTATATGATTAACCTTTTTTATAATAAAAAACACAAACCAATATAAAAATATTCTAAGAACTACGTGGCCTTGAAGACTCCACTGCACAATGGGGGATACGTAGGCGCAAGCTTCAAAGCTTGTCGGGCCTAATCAATAAATAATCTTTTTTATTTATCTAATTAGAATCATGTAAAAATAATATTAAATCTTTTTTTTAATACGTAGGTTTAAAGTTATTAGATTTTGCACAATTAATTAGAGGTACCGTTTTTCTAAACGGACATCGTGGGGTGCTAAAACCTTCCCCACATGTAAGTGACTTCCGAATTTAGATCTCTAATCGCAGACTAGTTTGAATTTATTTTGAGGGTTCCAATTTCCCTAAATAAATTGGTGGCGACTCTACATTATTTTTCGCCGCAACCCCGGTTGCGACACCGTGCAAATGAACCAACCTGCTTTCTTGAATTGAGGTCAGATTCACCCCAACCTTTAAACTTTGATCCCCTATCGTAACCATCTTGGTCTCTTCCTCGGGCGTCATTTTATTGTCAAAGAAACCATCTCGAGGGTCTAAGAAAACTCCGAACACGTCCACAACCATCTCATACACTCAGTGGCCTTCTTTCACCGCCTTTTTGCCCAGGTGACCATATTGCTTGAAGCTTTTTGAATAACATTTGCGCGCTACTATCTGATGTGCCTTTAAAGTTCCTACACCCCCTCTAGATAGTGGGTATTTAGCTATCAGATGCCTCGTGGAAATAATTGCACCCAACTTATTAAAAGAGGGACGCCCTATAACCACAGTGTAAGGGGACGAACACTTCACCGCCAAAAACTTGATTGCGAAAGACTCCACAGATTTTCCCTTGTTGAATACAATGTTTAATTCCACATATCCCCGAACATAGACTCTCTTACCCGAAAACCCAACCAATGCTCCATCATAAGGCAAAAAATCTGCATCTGTTAGCCCTAATTTCTCAAACGCATCCCCATATATTAAATCAGCTGAACTTCCCTGATCTAGCAACACCCTTTCTATCTCATAATATGTTATCCTTAGTATAACTACAATTGGATCATCTTCATGAGGTTGAATTCCTTCAAAGTCTCAACCGTAAATGTTATGTCAGGATGATTTCCACATTCTCCACAATCCTTTGCATATACAGAGTTGATGGAATGAATATATCGTTTCCACGATGACCTTGTTAAACCATCGCCCCTAAATCCTCCAAATATTGAATGAATACGCCCATTTGTTTATGTATTTGTGGCTTTCTTTTGCTCCGCCTCATCAACTTCCTTGCCCTTGTCATCTTTCCTCACTAACGTCCTAGCTTCATCTGATTCTCTTCGCCCAGCTAAATGTTTCATACACCCTGCCTTTATCAAAGCCTCAATTTCTTTCCTCAGAGTAAAACAATCATCAATATTATGCCACGCGATCCGATTATATTCACACCGTTTCGACCTGTCAACATTACTTGGTGGACGTTTCGACGCCTTTAAAAAACGAATTAAGTTCGCCTCTAGACATGTGTGCAAAACTTCAGTTAAATTAACCGTCAGTGGGAGTGAGCGGTCTTGTTGATTTTTGTTCCACGTCATCGAGTGCCCATGTACACTATTCCACTTTCATTCATGTATCAAAAGTGGGTAAGAAGGTTTAAGAAGTTGAAATATTGTAGAAGAGAAGCAAGACAATAGAGAGTGGCACGTCAGTTTAAAATATGACATGACAAATTCAAGGAGATGTAAAAACTGAATTATTGACGTCACATTTCACGCTTCATAATTAATATATTATAAATAAATGTGGCCAAACACGATATTCAAACTCAATTACCAGCAATGTGACTGCAACCATTTTGGTATTAGGGGGAGGTGGGCATGTTGTCTAGTTTGAAAAAAAATTATTTATTTATTCTTGTCTCACTTTTCTATTCAATTAGATAGTAAAATGTTTGGAAAACGCTAAGAATGGAATGGAAGAGTGTAAACTAGCAATTAATGTATGGAAGAGAGTGAATTAACTAGTGGCGGAACTAGCATAAATAATATGAGGGGTCAAAATAAGATATTAAACATAAATTAAAGTTTTTTTTATTTGGAATGTACTCATACATACACAAAAAATAATGATTAAACTAAATTATATACTTATTGAAAATTGATTATAAATTATATTAATAATGTTGGTAATTTGCTTTTTCATTTATTTCAAATGTTTCTCTTGAAAAATATATTCTTTTAGTTATTAGTTTCTTAGAGAAATTTATATATTAATGTTTTTTTTTTGTTACAAGATTTTTTTTTTGTTACACTATTAATGTTATGCTTTAAGATTATTAGCTTTTTTTTGTACCAAAAAAAGACTATCAGCTTTCCTCGTGCAATAAAATAAATTTTTTTTTTGGTTACAAAGGAGAGGCAAAGCAAGAAAGCAAAAACTAAGGAGGTCTAAACCCAACAGGGGAAGGCATGGTAGGATCTACGTCCTGTTGCAGAAGCGAATGACACTCGCCAAAGGGGGAGTCCAAGGTGTGGGAACCAAAATCAAAGGATATTTTAAATCTTGCACTAATTAATTGTATAGAAATGATTAACTAATAACAAGTGAAATAGTGTACATAATTAAGTCATTGTTCTCTGTTATTTCCGATTCCAAAGTTGCAAAATCCCATTATGACCTAGCTGCTAATCCCACCCTTCGATTTCTCTTCAAATCAACTTAGACATAGAAGCTTCACTTCTTGATCGTTCTTCAGTATCTAGCATTCGAATTTATGGTTATCGCCGAGGCTTCTCACTTGTAAATGGAGCTCCTCAATGGTAATGGGGGATTATCTTCTTTCTTCCAATATGCTTCCCCAAATCTGAAGGGTTATTTGGATCAAATTGCAGTGGAAAATTAGTGAAAATTAATAGCAAAGGTGTTTTAATGAACACTGTGGGAAAGCACATTCAATGAAGTATGTGTGAAGAAGGAAAATGAGAACGGAGTGATTACTTTCGTAATCTAATTGTTAAATAAATCATGATTCCATTGTATTCCGTTGAAAACGGAGGGAATCAAAATGAGTGAAAACAATAGAATGGAATAGTCATCTTAAAAATGAATTAAAATAAACTTACCTCTGTGGCTTTGGTTGTCGAAACAACCCTATATCCATGTTGAAAGTTGCATCTGAAATAAAAAACAAAGAAGAAAAATAAATAAGAAGAAGCAATCCTCGGAATATAACTGTACACAACAATTCAATTTTGTCATTTATTATGGCTGAGCAATTTTGTAATGAATGTAAAGTGTTAAATCGGTCACAAATGTTAGTAGTTATTTGAACATGTAAGGATATGCATCCTGACAAAATAATTATTAGGGAACTAACTAAAATATGGTTGTGAAAAATAAAATTGATTGCAATTCGATTGAGGTCTTACCACAATCACAACATTGGCTGATATTCTTGAAATTAATCAAAGAAATCACAGTCGTTGTAAGATAACATGTATAGATACATAACAAAACAGAATTCATCATTTCATGGCCTTATTGAACTTATGAAATGAGGCAGCACAAAACACGTGTTTATTATTGATGTCTCTACTAGTACTATCTGAGGGATGGAATTCAGGATGGATGAATATATTTGCTGTTTTGATGTGTTTGTGAGGGCACGCGAAGAATTTAAAGAGAAAGAGAGAAAGAGAGAGTACCATGTGAGGAAATGGTGGATGGAATAGTGCGGAGGCAGTTATAGTCATGGTGTTGATCGGGTCTATGATTCATTAATGACTATATATATATAGTTATTTAGATTTGGAATTAGTCAATCTTTAACTTGAAAAGGATGGATAGAGGTATTGATTACAGATGACTGAAATTTGTTAGTTCAGGCTATTGATTCTCGATAATTATAAAATATTAAAATGTATTAAGAGCGTATATGAGTCGAGTAAGAGAGGTCTAAGGATCAATCTCTAGAGGGTGTAACTTATGAATCCGGATCCTCTCCTGCAGCGTTCCCCGGTGCAGCTCCGTCCAGCAGTATTTTGAATCGTTTTAATAATGAAAACTGCCGCATTTACCTTTGCTGTAGCAGTGAGAAACAAAACAATCAAAGTCAAATCATATCAAGCATGATGCAAGTCATGTCCGCATGTGCCTGTTTTATTTATTTTTTATTCTTTATTTTTTTAGTTTTTAACATTATATAGTATAATTGTGATTGAAGTTTCATACAAAAATTAAATCTTATACTATTTATTGAATTAGCTAAATCTAAAATTATAAAATGAGATACAAGAATGATTAACATTAAAAAAAATTACGTTCAAATGATATACATTTTTATGTTTCACATTAATTTATTTTTCTACAATTATATATATTTTCACATTAATTTATTTTTCTACAATTATATATATTAAAATTAATTCAAAAAGTCTATATTAATATTAATTCAAAAACTTAACACTTTAAATAAATTTAATATTATTTAATTTACATCAGTATCTATATATAATATTATGTTGATTTTGTAAAGTTTTCATATTTTTTAAATTAAATTAAATAATATAAGATTTAATTTAATTAAATGGCTTGTATTTTTAAATTTTTGTATAAACTTGAATCTCAATTATACTATATGACATCTATATCTATATATATTAGAAAATAACAACTTCTAGCATGACGTGTCGCTCTCACAAGCCAAGTTAGTGACGTGTCGCTCCGAGATTAATTCTCACTTAATTATTTACACGTCAGGTTTTCCACCTATTAATTATCATTTAATAATTTACACATCAGTTTTTCCACCTTGGCCTAATTTACACATCAGCTTTTCCACCTTGACCCTATTTGCCACATTAAATTTTAGATTTGATTAGGATTTAGGTTGTTTATTTCTTGATTTAATCTTAATTTATTTTTAGAGCATTAATTAATTTTTATGGTATTTTTATTGAATTTTCGGATTTTTAATTAATTCAGAATTTTATGAGTTTTTATTGTGATTTGCTAGATTTTGATAGTTTTTATCTATATTTATTTAGTACCTTTTTAAATTTTAGATTTGATTAGGATTTAGGTTGTTTGTTTTTATGTATCTTTGTTAGATAGTTTCTGTTAAAAAAATCTTCCTAAAAAATATTGTTTTTTATATAGAGTATCAATATCAATCTATATTAGAAAATAAAAAGGGTTAGAAGAGCAAAAAAACCTTCATACGTTCTCTATCTCCAAAATTCTCACACAATTTTCTCTATTTCTCCCTTCGCGTTAATTCTCATTAAAAAAATTTCACGTGTCATTCTCAGGTTAATTCTCATAAAAAAAATTATTTTTAAATTTTAGATTTGATTAGGATTTAGGTTGTTTATTTCTTGATTTAATCTTAATTTATTTCTTATTTTTTTAGAGCATTAATTAATTTTTATGGTATTTTTATTGAATTTTCGGATTTTTAATTAATTCAGGATTTTATGAGTTTTTATTGTGATTTGCTAGATTTTGATAGTTTTTATCTATATTTATTTAGTACCTTAAATGAAGATTTTTTTCTAGAAGATTTTGTCACGTGTCACTCTCATATCATTCCAATTCCCTCTATATAAAAAAATATATCTATCAGTAAATATTTTGTTTTTTCTTAACTTTGACATACATATTTTTTTTAAAAAAAATTATATCCATTGTTTTAACACATAATTCATAAGTACCAAAAAAAACACATAATTCATAACTTTTTATGATTAATTTTAATAAAAATAATCAACTTTTTAATAAAATTATGCACTTTTTGAAATCACGCATATTGATACGTAGATTCTATATTAAATAATTCTTTTTGAATTATTAAATCATTAGTAATTAATAAAGAAAAAATTATAAAATATGAGAAATTTATATTTGAAAATTATAAAAATGACTCAAATATAATAAACCTTTAGAATATCATTTATATTTGATGGACTAAATAAAAGTTTCATGGAATATAGGTTAAGCTACAGTAAATGAAATCTATATTTACTACTTAACTTATTTTCTAATGTATTATAACAATAAAAAAATTAACAATATTTGATAAAAAAATAGTAACCACGAAATAATTCACCATTGATGTGCGTGAACATCAATATAATAAAAAGAAGTTTTGAATCATCATCAATATATTTCAAAAAAATTTAATAAGGAACTAATCATCAATATAATAAAAAGGGTTTTCGAATCATCATCAATATTATTATTTTTTAAACTTTTAACATATCTACTTGAGATCTTGGATGTAGATAACATGAAATTTATGTATGCAGCTATTTTGATTAAATAATAAACCTTTTTAAAAATCACAAAATTGAAAATAAATAATTTTAAAGATTAAAATTGAAACACTTATTCAAAAATGACAAAATCAAAAATAAATTATTTCAAATATTAAAAATAAAACACATATTCAGAAATCACAAAATAGAAAAATATGATACATAAAAATATCACATATTCGAAAATATTAAAAATAATTGGAGTTTTTTTATTTTTTATTCCTTTGGGTATTTTCCGCAATGATCTCATTATACTAAAAGAATATTTTTTTAGATATAGATAATAGATGAACATGATTTTGTATCAAAATAAACTTCTCATCTCTTTAATTATAGTAATTTAAGATAAAATATTTTAAATTGACAATGAGTTTTTAATGTTTTTTATTATGATGCTATAAATTGTGTACATATAATTTAATTATAGTAATTTAAGACAATTTTTTTTATAGATTGACCACGATATCAAATTTTTTATAAGAGTGCTATAAATTGTGTCAAGCACTGAAGTGTACAATATACAGTGTGAGGAAGAAAAAAAAAAGGGTCATACCAAAGGTTTGTTCCTTATATACCTTCATCTTTACAATTGAGATTTTTTTTTCTTCTTTTTTTCTAATGCACAATGTTCTATATATTTTTTTCTTCATCAATCTTCTTCAAAAATGTCTTTGGTTCAAAGGTTTGTTATTTCTGATCTTATACCACATGCAACGGTACAGTTATAGTTGTTTTCTTTCTTATATTCACTGTCAATGTTTTTTTTTTCTTTTGCAATTATATAATAAGACTATTTGAAAATTTCTATTGTATATCCAGATTCACTTTTTTTTTGGAGAAACACGTGAATTTTAATTTCCATCAATTAAAATTAGCTTTTGCAGGAAAATAAGGATGAATGCCGCATGATAAGGAAATTTTAACCAATGATAGGTATTCATTTGCATAACATTCATACAAATTAGCATTTTCCATAATTTTCACCGATGTGAAATCCATGCCGCTACTGGAAAGAACCAAGTGCCAAGGGCAGAGGAAAAATAGCCTGCATTTTAAACCAAACGCCCAACAATTTGAAGAAAAAAATGGTAAATAAATGACCTCAATCATGCATGATTGTTCAAATTGAAAAATAGTTTACTTTAATTAAATGTCTAATTCATAATTTTATATTCTCCCATTTATATTTTTAAAGTTTAAGTAAGATATAATATTTTACCTACAAATAATTTTGAATGATTAAATTTTTTTAATTTCATCTTTATATTAATATATTTAATGTTATTTATTACTATGAGATGAATCAATTTTAAATCTCCATAAAATTAGCAGTTGAGTTTTTTCACTATAAATGACAAATATTTCCTACAAAAAAATTGATCACATTTAATAGGTTATGATATTTAAATATAAATAAAATATTCCCAAATATTAAAAAGCAAAATGTAACGTGAATGTTGTTTTTTTAAATATATGTAAAAACATGTATTTCAAAGTTTAGAAAAAAAAATTAAATGCAGATTTAATAGTGTTTTAAAAAATACGTATTTCAAAGTTAAGAAAAAAAATTTTAATGCAGATTTAATAGTGTTTTAAAAAATATGTAATAAAAATATTTATTTCAAAGTCAAGAAAAACAAAATTTGTATATATATTTTTGGGATGATATGGGGGTGTCAGGTGGCAAAACATTCTAGAAAAAAAATCTTCATGCAGATTTAATATTGAAAAACAAAGGATTAATTAATTTTTATGGCATTTTATTGAATTTTCGAATTTTTATTTAATTCAGGATTTTATGAGTTTTTATTGTGATTTGCTAGATTTTGGTAGTTTTTATCTATCTTTAATTAGTACATTTTTAAATTTTATATTTGATTAGAGATTTAGGTTGTTTATTTCTTGATTTTATCTTGGGTCTTTTATTTTATTTTTGATGTATTTTTAGAGTATCAATTGATTTTTATGGTATTTTTATTGAATTTTCGGATTTTTATTTAATTCATAATTTTATGAGTTTTTATTGTGATTTGCTAGATTTTGACAGTTTTTATCTATCTTTAATTAGTACATTTTTTAATTTTAGATTTGATTAGTATTTAAGTTGTTTATTTCTTGATTTTTTCTTAATTCATCTTATTTTTATTTAATGTTAATTCTAGGAAAAGGGAGATGATCTGATGCTAAGGGTCCACAAAACTATCATGGACACGCAGAGATTTGATGGTTGCTAGGTGAACTTGGCAGAATTTCTCATTAGTTGCGGACTGCGGTTGATTCTATATTGTTTCCATTTATCATACATTAAATTCTTATTTAAAATTATTGTTGCGAAATGCGAGTATTTTTTTAACGGGAATAAATATCATAATAAATGCCATTCAGATTTTTTTTTAGAATAAACAAGTTATATATTAATAATAAAGCATGAGTGGTTAAAACCACCCAAAGCACCATACAAGCAGCAAAAGCCCATCACTAGCAAATACAAAGAAAACAAAGACAATACAACTAGAAAAGAAGAGAAAGATAACACAACTACTAGAACTGGGAAACGAAAAGAACATTAATAGCATTCAGATTTAAGCGAGTTTTTTTTTGGGTTAATAATATACTACTACTTTGCACTATTTAATTAGACAGTAATCTTTTTTTACTCATCTTTCAAAAAAATCTTTTTTAACTCCCTAAAAAATGATTTCTATAATATATTGGTTCAATAATTAATTAATATATTTGTAGATTTGGTAAAGGGATTACACACGCACACATAACAGAACCCTATTTTAAAATAATACTATAACCCAATTATTTTTAATGGAATAATTAACTCAACATTTTTAAAAAATCCTGACATTTTTTTTAACGTCCTAACATTTCTTAAAAAGCATCTCATGCAGTAGCACTTCAAGGGGATCAAAGAAGTAGGTGAAATGTGAATTTTTAGATGGTATGATGTCATATCCAATTAATACTTATGGAATATATTTGATGATTCACTAATGAAGTGTCGAATATTAATTAGTGAGTTTTAGAGCTTGGAGTCATCCAATACTATTAGAGGGAAGAGGTGGAAGAAGAAGAATAGTTAAAAGTTGAACCGTTCAGATTAGGTAAAGAAAAGTTAGGAGTATTTATATTTATATCTGTATATAACTATAATAATTTGATAGTAAGAATAGTATGAGAAATAAAATATATTAATACATATATACTATAAATCTATTAGTGCTAACATATTTGAGTTACGAGATCTCACGGGAAGGAACATTTTACATGAAAAATGAAAATTTGTATGAGTGAAAAAAAAAACATTTTTATATAACTTAAGTGTACTTTTAATAATGTAAACAATAATTATATATTTATGTATTGTTACATATCTAAAACACAAAAGCAATATCTTTTATGTAACACGGGTATACATCTTCGCAAACAAAATTCAGTTATAACTCATATATGCAAAACTTTACAAAACACTAGAATTGAGTGTCTGAATTTATGCTATTTAAATATCTACATCTTTATTATGATTATTCTTACCTTCTTAGTATCTTAAATTTTTTATAATTTAAAATATCGATCGATTTATCAAATACAATAGACAAATTCCCCGTGCAACGCGCGGGTAAAAAACACTAGTTAAAAAATAAAATAAATAAAAAAGGCACATGCGGACATAAATAGCATCATGCATGATATTATGATTTGACAATTGATTGTTTTGTTTCTAGGCAGCAAAAGTCCATGCAGCAGTTTTCATTATTACCGTAGAATGCATCAAACGGTTCAAAATACTGCTGGACGGAGCTGTAGGGGGAACGCTGCAGGAGAGGATCCGGACTCGTGATGGAGGTTGCAGGTTGAGGAAGATGAGGATTTGGGGAAAAATTCAGAACAAGGACTAAATTGAAGCATTTCAAACTTTCCTAACGTTCTAACTCAACCTTCCGTTAACGTCCGTTTGTGTTTTTTAACGTCAAGGACTAAAGTGACGGACGTTTGACACTTTGGGGGACCGCGAGGTGAATAAAATTCATTCAGGGACGAATGTGAAGTCGGTTGACACTTTTGAGGACCAAAGTGACCATTTACCCATAAATAAATGTGGGGAAGGGATGTGCATTAGAATCACGATAAAAAAAACTTAACTTAGGGTCCGTTTGGTGGTCAGGATAAGATAAGATAAGAGCATAATAAATTCTTATCCTATTTTGTTTTTGAGGTGGACGGGATAATGATAGAATATAATATAAACAATGAAAAATATATCAAATTTTTCTTTGAATAAGCCAAACATAATATTTTTTAAAAAATATTTTCTTAAGTTAAAAAGTGATTATTCAATTAAATTTAGTTTTTTTTTATATTGTTATAAATGAGCCTATGTTTTAAAATTGATTAATTTTTATTAACTAGCCTATTTTAAGAGGATTTTTGGATTCTATCATGAGAGTTTGTGTCTTATCTACTGTGTATCTGTTTTTTTTTTTTTTTTTACTTTGCTCTTTGTTCTGGGAATGAACATTGAAGAGAGGCATAGTACCTAGAGGTAGAGGGATTGTGCCAAGAGAGAATGAGAGTGAGAGGGAGTGCTGAATTTCAAGTGTTATTTCATCAAATGAGCAAAAAGTCCCTTACAATTGATAACTACCTCCTATTTATAGAGCTTGAGTACTACCTATTGGGCCAATTGGGCCTCCAAGATCAAGGCCCATCTGAAGTCCAGGGCCCCGCCTCAGGGCGGGATACATGCTGGGCGTTGCCCCTCTAGGGGCTCGCCCAGTCCACTAGTCCACAAGACACCGAGCTCGAGGTACGAGAGCTAAGGGTGTCTTTTAAATGCAATTGGGCCTCCGAGATCAAGGCCCATCTGAAGGCCAGGGCCCCGCCTCAGGGCGGGATACATGCTGGGCGTTGCCACTCTAGGGTCTCGCCCAGTCCACTAGTCCACAAGACACCGAGCTCGAGGTACGAGAGCTAAGGGTGTCTTTTAAATGCTTTTACATATGTCCTACAGTACACCAGAATCTGCACTGCCAACATGGCTTAAGAAAAAAGAAGTAAACTATATCGCCAACACGGCGCGAGCAAAAGGAAACTTGCATTTTCAGTTACCCAGTCCACTGACTTGACGAGCAACCCGAGCTGGCAAGTCCACTAGTCCACAAGCGGCGAGAACGATTACTTCGTATTGGCGATAAGTTGGAGCAGGTGTATGATCGCTCGCCGGCGGGAAAGGTGACAGGCATGGGTCATGTGTCGATCATTCAATCATTGACTGGCGGTGACCCCGGCGAGCGACTGAACTTTGTTGTTGGTGTCACCCGTCAGGCGATGGTGCAAATTCTGGCGAGCACGATTGCTTTGGCGAGCTAGTGTTGTTGGCGATGGAGTTCGACGGCGAGAGAATGTCGTTGGCGTTGGAATCTAGCAAGCACGTTTTACTCCGGCGGCGGAATTCTGGTGGGCACGTTTTATTTTGGCCATGGAAGTTTGGCGAGTAAAGCGTTGCTATGGTTAAGATCGCTGGCCAACAAATTTTTCCAATTCCTTCAAACTTTTCCTCCGTCTTTCATTTGATTCCCTTCTCAGTTGTTGTATTTCCTAATTTTCTTATTTTGAAGTTGGTATTAAAAGTTATATTGTCTTCACTGGTTTTGATTCAGATAGAGAGGAGCAAATCGGATCAAAGAGAAAGAGCGGGTGAATTGGGGCACACCATTAAAGTTTTGTGAAACTTGGAAGACTTCCATAAGCGGTTTGTTATTGGGTGGGACAAGCTCCTGATGGCGCGATTTAGTTACAAAGTGAAACAAGTTTCACGATGAACTAAATTAGCCCCGGAAAAGCCCACGTAACAACCGGATTCATTGGCGATGTGTGGGGTACAAATTGCCCATTCTACTGAGCACCGCTTTGGTAATCCAACTGGCCATTGGAACCCAAAGCACTTTATCACACCAAGGGTGGCGACCTACCGCTAGGGTGGTGACCTCATGCCAAAGGGTGGCGACCAAACGCTATGGGTGGCGACCTGTAAGACTCAGTTTAGACACACAAAAGTCGCCAAAAGGGTGGCGACCTCACGCTAAGGGTGGCGACCTACCGCAAGAGGGTCGCGACCTACCGCAAGAGGATGGCGACCTACCGCTAAAGGGTCGCGACCTACCGCCAAAAATGAGGGTAGCGACCTACCGCAAAATGGTGGCGACCTACCGCAAGAGGGTCGCGACCTACCGCAAGAGGGTTGCGACCTACCGCCAAAAATGAGGGTAGCGACCTACCGCAAAATGGTGGCGGCCTCACGCTAAGGGTGGCGACCTACCGCAAGAGGGTCGCGACCTACCGCAAGAGGATGGCGACCTACCGCTAAAGGGTCGCGACCTACCGCCAAAAATGAGGGTAGCGACCTACCGCAAAATGGTGGCGACCTACCGCAAGAGGGTCGCGACCTACCGCAAGAGGGTTGCGACCTACCGCCAAAAATGAGGGTAGCGACCTACCGCAAAATGGTGGCGGCCTTACGCTGAGAGTGGCGAGCAAGTCAAACTAATTTCTTATAAGGCTAAAGCAAGATGGTGATGACGATGCGGCGGCGACTAAAAAATGTACGGCGGAAGCATTCCAACATGATTTACAAAATATCCAACGGCGATATAAAAAGCTATGGCGAAGGGTTGCTTAAACATAGACGAATGGCGGAAAAGTACACTACAAGGTGACAGTAAAAGCTAAAGTAATGTTAAAATTACATTATTCATTGTTTTCTTTCTCCTGTTCTTCTTCTTCCTCTTCTTCTTCAGTCGCTGTCCAGAGGTTTTGGTCAATCAGGGGAGGATCGTCGGGACCAACCAGTCCTGCGGCGGTTATCTCTTTCATTACTCCCATGGCGCTAAAGTCAAAGTTCGGGTACAAATGTTGGGCCTGATCTTTGGCGAGGTAGAAACCGCGCTCGCGGTTGTCAAGGGCGATGTCAGCGGCTTGTTCCCTCGCCTCAGTGGCTTTGGCCTTCTCCGTCGCCAGCTCGTCCTCTAGACTTTTGATCTTTGCCAGTTGGGAAACAATCTCAGCATCTTTTGTGGCGAGGGCCTCGGCATGAGTTTCGGTCGCTTTCTTGATCTCCTCGGACGTAGCCTGCATCACCGCCTCCATGTCAGATTTCGCCAAGGCCAAGGACTCCGCAGATTTTTTCTCTTGCTCCGCCAACGCCTTTTTCACTAACTCCAGCTCAGCGTGCAGTATGGCAAGCTCTGACTCCTTAGCAATCAGCGCCTCGCCTCGGGCGATCAAGTCCTTCTCAGCTTGCTCTTTTTCCTTCTTGCAAGCTTGAAGGCTTGCATCAAGCTCATCTGCTTCTTCCTTCATCAGTGCCAGCTGATCCTCCAGCTCGCCGATTTTAATCCCCGCCGTGCCAATCATCTTGTCGGCATAGACTTTGTCTTTTCCTGCCTGCGTCGCCAGTTTGTCGAAACGTTTTTCCCAAGCAGCGGCGGCTTCTTGATGCTTAGCACTTTCGGCCTTCAACCGCTCAGCTTCAACGTTGGCGGCATTGAACTTCTCAAACGTGTGAGCAAAGATGCACCCAGCGCGTAGGAGGCAAGCAAGAGTCTCCTCCTTGGTGACATTCAGGCCCTGACTCAAAACTTCTTTTTCTATAACGTCACGGTTGAGACCAGCAAGTAAGAATTCTGAGGGTTCAATGGCGTTGGGGAGCATATTATAGTAGCTTGAAGAACCGACCTCAGGAGCAGGGGCTTGTTCAATTTGAGCTGCTTCAGAGGTAGTGGCAGCGCCAGGACAGGATTTTTCCCCTTGATGAGGCGGGGAAGGCATGGAGCCCGCATCATGTGTTGAGGGCGGGCTAGGAGGCGCATCTTGGCGAGGGGGAGACTTTGGGGTTTCATTTTCTTTTTCCTTCTCTCCAATAGGAGTGTCGGAAGATGCAGCAGCTTTTGTGGCGTTAACACCGGCGGAGGCGGCTGTGGCGTCAATAGAGGACTCAGCGGCAGCAGCAGCGGTCGCACCGGCGGAGGCAGGAGAAGAAGCCGGTACGGCGGTTGGCTCGGTAGCTGCGGCGACAGAGGCTTCAGCGACATTTTTGCCTTTAGGCGCAGCAGCAGTGGTGGGCTGAGCGCCAGGGTTGGATGTGCCGGCGTTGGAGGAGGCTTTGGTCAATCTTCTCCTCTTGGGAGCTTTGGTGCTCTCGGCTTGGTTCTCAGCACCGCCCCGTTTTTTCGCGTCGCCCTCAGTGTTGAATTTTGGGGAAAAGCGAGCCATTCTCCTCTCGCGGGCCTTCAGGAGCTCGGCGTTCGTGAAATTCATATCTTCTGTAACAATAAAAAAAACGATCAGTGATAACATAGGAGTCGAGAAAGGAAATGTCAATAATAAAAGTGAGCTATGGGCAACCTAAGTATTTGGGAGTTCTTGAGAGGTCAGCGCCCTCAAGGACTGTGGTGCAGTCAAGGATGGGAAGTGGGGCAAGGAGATTAAGAAAGGCTTTATCGTTGGCGGACAAGGAATCCTCTGAAGGATCGGTGATCCCGTTGGGCTTCTCTGTCCAGTAAAGAGGAAAGAGGGCGGTCCCGTCTCTGAGGGTGAATGCTTCTGGGTAGGCGGGATGAACCGCCACACGGAAGTACTTTCGTGCGAAAGAGGACTTCGCGTTACTTTTGTGGGGATGCAAACACTTCCGGCCGGCTCGGGCCTTCAAGGAAATCCATCCTTTGTTTTTGATGGACTTGGGGTCGACGTCGTAAAGGTAGAAGAAACTGGTGGGGGATGGGGCGATGCCGACAGCGGCGCTTAGGATTTCAAAACATCGAATGAAGGCCCAGGCGTTAGGGTGAAGTTGACAGGGAGCCGCGTTGATGTCGCGGAGGACGGTTTGGACAAAGGGCGAGAAAGGAAGCCTGATTCCAAGCTCGCTAAACATGTATTCGTATGCAAAGAAAAAATGGGATCTCTTTACGTCACCGTCTGGCTTGTGAAGCCAGGGGCGATCCCCGGGACTGCAAACCCAGATCCTGAGTTTGGCGTTAAACTCATCGTCATTGGACAAGCCACCCAGGGAGTTCACGAATTGCACAATGGGATCGCTATCTTGGAAGATGGAAGGTTGATCTATAGCTTCGTGTTTGGGGGCTACTTGGACTGGAAGGGGCAGAGTGGCGTAGGTTTGTAGTCGGTGAGCTGGGATCTCCGGAACCTCTAAACGGGCCGCCGGCAGCGGTGGAGTCAGGGTCGCTTTCGGAGGAGGAAGAAGAGTGATTAGGGGAGGTAGGGTTTGAAGCCATTTTTTGAAGACAGTGAAGTGAAAGAAAGGAAAAGATCAGTATGTGTGCGATGTAAAGATAAAGACAAGGGGACTCACCGGAGTAGGATGTGAAGAGTGGGTAGCGGAAAGGGTGATAAGCGACGGCTCCGGAGCGGAAGTGGACAGAGGGAGTTTGGTAAGCGATTAGGGAAGTAAAGAGGGGTCTCGGAAAGGGATGACAGTGGGGAAGAAGGGTTTTTATGGGAGAAGGGGAGAAGCTGGAGGGGTGACGCGTGTTGGACGCGTGTGGAAGGTTGGAAGTCATGATGGTTTTGGGGAGGTGGGTCGCGTGCAATGGGGAGTTACTGCGCACGATGGGACGGTTATGAAAGGAGAAGTGACGGTTCCGGAGAAAGAGGGAAATTGATGTAACCAACACAGCCACGTGAGGCAGATAGAGATTTGAAAGGGTTCTAAAATAAGGGAAAGCGCGAAAAGCTTCGCCACCATAAGGATCAAACACCAGTGGACTGGGCGAGCCCCTAGAGGGGCAACGCCCAGCATGTATCCCGCCCTGAGGCGGGGCCCTGGACTTCAGATGGGCCTTGATCTTGGAGGCCCAATTGGCCCAATAGGTAGTACTCAAGCTCTATAAATAGGAGGTAGTTATCAATTGTAAGGGACTTTTTGCTCATTTGATGAAATAACACTTGAAATTCAGCACTCCCTCTCACTCTCATTCTCTCTTGGCACAATCCCTCTACCTCTAGGTACTATGCCTCTCTTCAATGTTCATTCCCAGAACACTCTTCTTTTCTTATGTATTGTTTGCTTTATTATTATTGTACTCTTACTCATTTGGGAGAGTTTGTTCCCAAAACTTCTATTTTCATTTTAATAAATCTGTTTTGCTATAAAAAAATAGCCTATTTTAATTTCATTCCAAAGGGTTACTATTTTAATTAAAAGTAAAAACTATATATCTAGCCAATTGGTTTTAACTTAGTAGTGGCAAGTGATAAAAAATAATTAAATAAAAAATATATTATTAAATTATTATTTTTGCGAAATTACTTTATTTTTAAATTATAGATGATTATATAAGTAGATAAATAATTTTAAATAATAACAACTGATAATATAAAATTAGTCTATATTTATTTACTACTAATAAATCAATATTTATAAGGGAGTATTATATTTTAGTGTTAGTGAATAATAATTTCATTTATTTTTATTATAATATAAATCAAAAATAATTTTAACTAAGTAGTAGCAAGTGATAATGATAATTTAATTATTGTATGAGTAAATTCATCACCATTAATAAATTAGTTCCTCTTTTAATTAAATTTATGAGTAACTAAATAATTTGACTGAGCAATAAAAACTAGTAATTGATAAATAATAAAATTATTATATTTCTAAAATTGATACTTTTATATTTATTAATTAATATTATTATACATTATATATAATAAATATTTAAAAAAATTGAATTTAGGGTTAGAGTACTAATATAGAATTGAAGACTGTAATCCTATCTTATTAGGATAATTCCATCTCAGCTCCCCCTCATGATAACTTTTACACATAATGAACATGATAGGATAAGGGACAAAATTGTGTTATCCCATTCTGCTGGTGCAACAAACAACAAATTAAAATATGATAGAACTATACTATTGTATCATATTTGCTTATCTTGTCTACCAAACGGACCCAGTTAAGTCGGTGGTTTGAAAAGAGAATGTGAGACTAAGCGAGATCAAGAGAAAAGAGAATGGAAAGGCTTATAGATTGATGGATTAATTAAAAGAAAGAAAAAATAACAAAGGAGAAGAAAATAGCAAGGTGGAGGAGAAGAGTAGGAAAAAAAAAACAAGCTAATAATTATAGATTAATGGATTGTAAAATTGAATAGCTATGAATTTTATTATAAAAATATTCGCATATTTTAATTTTTAATACTTATGATTTATAAGCAAAAGTGAGAAACATTGTATTTTGTTTTTGGTTATAGGAGGAAAAGATGAGATGTATTGTATCAAAAATAATTAATATTCTCATATTTTGATGTCAAATATCTATGGTTTGTTTGGGGAAGTTTGATATATTTATATTGTCAAAATGTTATAAGAATGGTAACTTTAAGATAACTATTCATATATAGTGTGGATGGATTATGATCACTTATAAAAAATATCAAATAGCAGATGCCCATATTGTGACATTAATGAATTGGAAAAACTTACCAAAATAGTGTAGATGTATAACAATAAGGAAAAGACACATAAAAACAGTTTTAAATGCATTTGCAGGGAATTCAATCATTGACAATCACATGAAGAATGTCAAGGTTTGAGCTCCATGGAAATGAATTTCAAACCAACTTTAGAGTCTCTTCCCCATGGCCATACATGGAGACCCTTTTAGGTAATTTTTAATTTTTTAGTTTCACATTTAATTAGCATCGCCTATACAATCGTCGCTAACAAAAGGGCTTTAGTGTCGGCCTCATGTCAAGTGTGTAGCGTCAGCAAAACCAAAGTTAACTTTTAGCGTCAGCCACTTGACCGACATTACATGTTAGCTTCAAACATTTTAATGACAATCTCAACGCTGACGCTAAATCGGCTATAGCTAGCATCAATTTTAGCTAATCAACATTTTTCATATATGATAATAAGATGTAAAAGCATCGAGATTTTAATTTTTGGCGGGCGGAAATCGACACTCAGAAACCAACCCAAACATTAAAAGTTACATTTAAAAAAAAATTGATGACCCAATATGTCCCACCACCCCGCTATTGGTCCGTCGGCTTACTGGTATAAGTGAGATGGGTTGGACAATACGGTGCGCTAAATCACTCAACCCACCTACTCCGCCAGAGCAATTAACTGGGTTGACGCCTCGGTCGGCCGTTCGGGTCGAACACATTTTTCATCCTAGGTAAACCATAAAAATGGATGGAGAGCTAGGAATGAAAGATATTGTACTATGTGGATACAATACTCTTATTGTCATATAACTTCATATGTTTCAAAATAATTGTCACTCATATTAAGAAATGTAATTAATATTAGGCTTAATCCAGTTTTTGGTCCCTACCCTTTGTCATAAATATGGCTTTAGTCCCTCGCCAGAGCAAAGGTGGGGATTGGTCCCCAGTTAAGTGCAAAATAGTTGGCTTTGGTCCTTCCGGCCGGTTGGGTCAACGCCGGAGCTCCGCCAGCTGATGTGGCCCTTGCCACGTCAATTAATGAGCCTCGCTGGATTTTTCTTTTCTTTTCATTAAAATAAAATTAAGACACACTAATTAACTTCCTAATTATTTACATATTTTAATAAATAAAAAGCAAATTAAATAGAAAACTGGACTGCATCTCTGTTTGTTTCTTCAGTCTAGTTTTCTTAGATCTCACCATCTCTGTTGTTCATCTTCATTCCATACTCTCACAAATTTTCTTAACATTTTGCCAGAAAGAAAGGAAAAAGTGGGAAAGAAAGAGAACAAAATCCAAAAACCATAACCTACCCAAAATCCCCAACAACATCAAAATCCCAAACCCAAAATCTCTTTCTCAAGACCACCACCTCATCTCCATATTCCAAATCTGACGCACCAACCTCAACTACCACACGACGTTTTCTTCTCCTTCCTCCCATAGCAACCTTCTAACATCACAAATCAGATTGACAAATTGAGGTTGGCAAGATCTCTGCTAATTGATAATAGAAATTGGATTTCCAAAAAAAAAAATCCAACCTTTGAAGCTTCTGCTCCTCTTCTAACAGCAAATCTCCACAACCACCTCCTCTGTTCAAATCACATAGCCGCCGCTTTGTATCCCCTATCCATCACTGTTGAGACCTCAGCCAACCACCTCCTGCCCGAATCGCGACCTTCTCCTCTTCCCCAAATCACGCCGCCGGCCACCATCGGGTTTATTGGTAGTTTTTTTTTGCTGCTTATATTGTGTTCCACGAATTAAGATGTTTTGTTGTTGTTCGTGTTCCACGAATTGGGGTTGTTCTGATTTGGGATGAGGAAACCCTAGATCTAGTTCTGAGCATTGATTTTAAGGTTTTTGGTGAATTAAATGGAAGAAGGGGTTGTGATGATGAATTCTTTTATTTTCCGGATTTTATGTTTTTAATGCCGGAGAAGATGATGAATATGAAGATGAAGAACAGAGATGAAGAGGAACCCAGGAACCCTAATTTTTCTTCAGCATGATGAAGAAGATGAGATGAAAGAAGCTTTGGTCCTCATCCTTCTATTTAATTTGCATTTTATTTATTAAAATGGGTAAATAATTAGGAAGTTAATTAGTGTGTCCTAATTTAATGAAAAAATAAAATAAAATCCAGCGAGGCTCATTAGTTGACGTGGCAAAGGCCACATCAGCTGGCGGAGGTCCGATGTTTACCCAACCGGCCGGAAGGATCAAAGCCAATTATTTTGCAAAAAACTAAGGATCGATCCCCACCTTTGCTCTGACGAGGGACTAAAGCCATATTTATGACAAAGGGTAGGGACCAAAAATTGGATTAAGCCTTAATATTATTAACTTTTGGAGGGAAAATTTCATTTAATTTGCATTAAATGTGTTAGTCTTATCTTCTAGCAGGTTGTACGAAAATTTGAGCTAATTCGACTTAGGCGTGGGCAATCTAACAGTTCTGTGAGAGAAGGGGTCATTTTCTTGCAATTGGCCAATGGACTGGGCGAGACCCTAGGGTCCCTCGCCCAGGTGCGCCCGCTTGGGGCGACGAGTGGACTAGGGAATTGGGCCTTCTCCCAGGAGGCCCAACTGTCCCATTAGGAGAAGTTAAGGGCGCCAAGCCCAACCCTTGAATCTATAAATAGGGGACGATTACCAATTGTAAGGGACTCTTAGCTCATTTGAGAAACACAAGCTTGAAATTCAGTTATTTTCTCTCTCTAAGCAGTTACGCTCTTACTCTCTCTAGATTCTCACATCACGATCCTCTCGCTATGGGTACCGTACCTCATATCTATGTTCTTGGATAGAACATTTGACGCCGTCTGTGGGGAACGATAGATTTCGATTCCCGGACACGTGGATTGTGATTTGGTTGAGAGAAATTCGATTTTCCATGAAATTTATTCGGTTTTCTGGAATTTTGGCTGAATTCTTAGTTCCCTGGTGAAGCCTAATGGAAGCACGTCGTGACAAAGGAAGGAAAGGCGGAGACACGTGTGCGATTCGTCATTGCATCGTGCATACGGCAGGCGACAGGAAGAATCGGGAGATGAACTGTTGACATTCGAGACACCGAGCACTCACATAAATTGGAAATGGTTAATCCGCGACGTTAATAACCGCCTGAAGCAGCCGGATGGAGAAGAATGGTGCGCTTACCACCGTACAACAGACCACGATACAGAGGAATGTCGCGATTTGCTGCGCGCGATGGAGTGATTAATAGCGATAGGGGAACCAATCAGTCCTCAGAGAAATCGGGCCTTAACGACTTAGAAGGCGAGCACGATTGCAGGAGGATTTGGTGGAGGTGGAGTCACTAGTGCTGTGAGGAAGAGATACGCAAGGGCAGTGGATGCGGTCACGGAGACTCCTTTTGGTTTTTTACACCCGGACATTAGACTTTCACCCGCAGACTTTTGCAGAGTAAAGCCACACCTGGATGATCCGATTGTGGTCCCACTGCGTGTCAACCAACTCAATGTTCAGCGAGTGCTGTTGGATTAAGGAAGATCGGCGGACATCATTTACGGTGATGCGTTTGAACGTTTTGGTTTGAAAGAAGAAGACCTCACTCCCTACGCGGGAACTCTTGTGGGGTTCGCAGGCGAGCAAGAATGGGTCAGAGGTGTTCTCGACCTTGATACTACATTTGGTGAATTTGAGAACGCCAAAACACTGAAGGTGAGATACCTAGTCCTCGGGGCGGTGGGATCTTACAACATGATAATCGGCTGGAACACTTTGAGTTGTTGTAGACTAGAAGAGTGCAAGGGAATGCTATTGCAACGCGGTGGAACGGTATGGGAAAAAGGGTGCTTCGAAAGGCCACTGATGTAACGAAGTCGATGTGCTGGAGGAGGACCTAGATCTGAGAGGCGAGCGGCGAGCCAACAAGCCCACGCCGACCGAAGAAACTAAGGAATTGAAGTTTGGCGAGAAAATCCTCAAAATTGGAACTAGGTTGACTGAGAGTCAAGAACAAAGGTTACCAAAACTATTAGGTGAAAATCTGGATCTTTTTGCTTGGAGTCACAAAGACATGCCTGGAATAGACCCAAACTTCATTTGCCACAGGCTGGCATTAAATCCCGGCGTCAAACCAATAACCCAGACGCGCCGGCGAATGGGCGATGAAAATGAAAAAGCGATTCAACAAGAGGTTAATAAATTGCTGGCGACAGATTTTATTCGAGAAATCAAATATCCGACATGGCTGGCGAACGTGGTGATGGTGAAAAAGGAAAATGGAAAATGGCGCATGTGTGTGGACTACACGGATCTGAACAAAGCGTGTCCTAAAGATTCCTACCCGCTGCCGAGCATCGACAAGTTGGTGGATGGGGCGTTCGGGAATGAGCTGCTAAGTCTGATGGATGCCTATTCAGGGTATCACCAAATCAAGATGCATCCCTCAGACGAGGACAAGACAACCTTCATGACCGCCATAGTGAATTATTGTTATCAAATGATGCCTTTTGGATTAAAGAATGTCGGGGCGACGTACCAACGACTGATGGATAGAGTTTTTGAAGATCAAGTGGGAAGGAACAGGGAGGTTTACGTCGATGACATGATCGTAAAGTCAGTTTTAGGAATCGATCATCATGAGGACTTCTCCGAAGCTTTTGGCAGACTCCGAAAGCATAACATGAGACTCAATCCGGAAAAATGTTCTTTTGGGATACAAGGTGGGAAGTTCTTAGGCTTTATGATAACATCAAGGGGCATTGAAATCAATACAGATAAGTGCAAGGCAATTCAGGAAATGAAGAGCCCAAGCAGTGTGAAAGAGGTGTAGCGCCTGACGGGGCGGATCGTGGCCCTTTCCAGGTTACTCCTTCAAATGCCTCAAGAAAATCACAGCTTTTGAGTGGAGTCCAGAATGCGAGGAAGCCTTCAATCGCCTTAAGGAAATGTTGTCTGCACCGCCCATTCTATCGAAGTCCATCCAAGGTTTCCCTTTACATTTGTATTTCTCCGTCAGCGACCACGCAATCAGCTCAGTAATTCTTCAAGAAATAAATGGTGAACAAAAAATAGTTTACTTTGTAAGCCATACGCTCCAGGGGGCGGAAGTCAGATACCAAAAAATAGAGAAAGCGGCGCTCGCCGTACTCGTTGCCGCCAGGCGCTTAAGGCCTTACTTCCAAAGCTTTCAGGTAAAGGTAAGAACTGATCTACCTTTGCGACAGGTGCTGCAGAAACCAGACTTATCAGAAAGGCTTGTCGCGTGGTCGGTGGAACTGTCAGAGTATGGTTTGCAGTACGACAAGAGGGAAAAGGTTGGGGCACATGCTTTAGCTGATTTTGTGGTAGAATTAACGCCAGAAGTCGGTGAAAGGGTGAACACGCAGTGGACGCTGTTTGTTGATGGGTCATCAAATGAGAACGGGAGTGGAGCAGGGGTCACGCTGCAGGGGCCTGGGGAGTTAGTACTAGAGCAGTCTCTAAGGTTTCAGTTTAAAGCTAGCAATAATCAGGCAGAATATGAAGCTTTAATTGCAGGTTTGAAGTTTGAAATTCTGGTTCTCGCACAGGACAGATGTCGAACACGATGTTGGGACAATCGGTTCGACAATTGCACAACAGTACATAAATTAAGCCACAACGTTTAATACAGTAGAAACAACACAGTAGCAACAATATAACAATAAAGAACACAGAGGATTGGTAACCCAGTTCGGTGCAACATCACCTACATCTGGAGGGCTTCAGCCCGAGAAAGATAATCCACTATTATAGAGAATCAAGTAAAAAAAAGGTCTTAACATAACTGCCCCAGTTCCCAGCCTTTCTACCTATTCCTACCCGTGGTTTATTACTTAGGTCTCCCCCTAAGAATGAGAACCCCCTCTCACTTTCTCTCAATCACTGCCACAATGATTTAACAACTCACAACAAGAGCAAAGATGATCTCAAGATCAAACACATATTTGAAGAGATTACAACTCAACTAAACAAACCAACTCTAAGCCATATGATTATCAATGGAGGCAGTAGAGAGGTGTACAAAATAACAGAACAAGGACTCACAAAACAAAACCCTAAAAACCCAATCCTTGGGTGCCCAACGCACACTTTGCAACTAGGGTTAAGCCTCCTTAAATAGACATTCACTTGTGGCTTGGATCTTCAATGGGCCGAATGTCATAGAGTCCACAACAGCACTTCTGGAAAGAATCTTCAAGGAATCAAATCTTACCATAATAAAGAAACAGAACCAAGTAAAACAGAATTCAAACTTTGAGATAGACTTGGTTCACACGTTATCAATCTTGTTACTTCAGCCAAGATTAAAAACAAACACGCCTTCAGAAGATAAAACACACAACATAGAATAAATCTTCTGAATCACCATCCAGTCAGCAGCCCAACAAACAACTTGATTTCAACGATTGAACTACCAACATACATAAGCACAACATGTTGCTCCAGATGTTGGAACATATGGTTGCACATCATGTTTTAAGCAAAATGCAGCCAATCAAAAGAACTACAAAGTTGGTCATCGAGGTTCAGATCGATAGTTTGCTAGTAAGGAAAAATTCGCTGTTGGTGGCAAACCAAGTGAATGAAGTATTCCAGGTGAAAGATTCGGTCTTGATAAAGTATTTGGAGCGCGTTAGGCTCCTGCTGAGTCGATTGAAGGAGGTAGTGGTCGAGTTCGTGCCGAGAACACAAAATCAAAGGGCGGACGCCCTGGCAAAACTGGCAAGCACTCGGAAGCCCGGAAATAATCGGAGTGTGATCCAGGAGACACTCGCCAATCCAAGCATAGAAGGAGAGCTCGTAGCCTCTGTTGACCGCCAAAAGACCTGGATGGACCCCATCATGGAGATCTTGGCGGGAGAGCCAAGTGGAGTGATGAAGTATTCAAAAGAGCAAAGGCGAGAAGCAGGGCATTACACACTACTTGATGGGACGCTTTTCCGGCGGGGATTTAGCTCGCCCCTATTGAGGTGTCTCCCACCCGGTACGTATGAGAGCGTTATTGCGGAGGTTCATGGAGGGGTTTGCGCCAGCCACATAGGAGGGAGATCCTTGGCGAGCAAGGTCCTTAGGGCGGGATTTTACTGGCCCACGATAAGGAAAGATTGCACGGAATTTGTAAAGAAATGCGAAAAATGTCAAATGTTCACAGACTTACCCAAAGCCCCGCCAGAGCAGCTAGCCACGATCAGCTCACCATGGCCTTTCGCCATGTGGGGAGTTCACCTCGTCGGACCTTTCCTAACCGCTAGGTCACAGATGAAGTTCATCCTCGTGGCGGTGGACTATTTCACCAAATGGGTAGAAGCCGAGCCCCTAGCAAGCATTACTGCAGCAAAGATCGTAAACTTTTACTGGAAGAGAATCGTGTGCCGGTTTGGGGTCCCGAGAGCGATTGTCTCAGATAATGGAACGCAGTTCGCAAGTAATCAGGCGAGGGTGTTCTGTGAAGAAATTGGTATCCAGAGAAGATTCTCTTTGGTAGAACACCCTCAGACCAATGGGCAGGCAGAATCAGCTAATAAGGTGATTCTGCGAGGTTTAAAGCGTAGACTTTTCGAAGCAAAAGGAGCTTGGTTGGACGAGCTTCCGGTGGTGATCTAGTCTTATAACACAACACAACATTCAACAACGGGGGAGACCCCTTTCAGGATGACCTATGGCGCAGACGCCATGCTGCCCGTCGAGATAGACAATAGCTCTTGGAGGACGGCACCGCGGTTTGAAGGCGAGAACCCTTCCAACATGGCAATGGAACTGGATTTGCTATCTGAAACGTGGGACGAGGCTCGTATCAGAGAGGCGGCAATGAAGCAGCGGGCTGCAGCAAAGTATGACATGAAGGTCCGCCCAAGGGCGATGCAGGAGGGGGATTTGGTGCTTAAGAGACGAACCGGGAACACGGGCAACAAGTTAAACCCGATTTGGGAGGGCCCTTACAGGATTTTGAAGGTATTGGGGAAGGGGGCCTATCACCTAGAAAGCTTAGATGGGAGGCGGGTGCCATGGTCTTGGAATGCGGCGAGACTGAGGTACTATTATAGTTGAAGTTAAGGGAAAGCCCGGCTTGGCACAAGGGCGAGCAACTGATGAACTAAAAACAAATACACGTTCTTGTTCTCCATCTCGGGAGTTTGTTGGCAAATAACGCCCGAATAGTAAAAACAAAGACACGCTCTTGTTCTCCATCTCGGGAGTTTGTTGACTATAACGTCTGATTGAAAATACAAAAATTGTATCCAGCCATTTCTATCACACTGAATTGCGGCAAGAGCTAGGTGGGAAAAATTCCCTGAAGGTGGCGATCCCAACACGACCTTGATGTCTGGGGATCGCTCCGGAAAAGCCGATGCCACTTGCCGTCACTCGTCGGCGATGTGTGCGGATAAGCTTCTTATCCATAAAACCTCCCCGAAATATGGGCGAGCGGACCTAACTAGGCTAAGTCTCGGGCAACCTATATGGCCATTGGGACCCGAGCGATTATAAGTCCTCGCCAAGCAAAGCTGGCCAGGCCACGCTTGATCTTACGGGAAATATGGCGTGAACAAAGAAACTGAAAGGGGGTGCGGAAGAGAGTGAGGAAAACGTAGGGAGCGTTAAAACAGACGTAGGGAGTAAAAATTAACTGGTTAATTAAAAGACGGAAGTACAACGATAACAATTAAACAAAGCAAAAAGAAGTTGCATTAAAATTATTCAAAATAAATTAACACATCATGTCTTCTTCTCTTGTTCCACAGCATCCCCAAGGTCGATGACGAACGCACTGTCGCAGGTGCGTGTCAAAGTATTTCTGCTTTGAATGCAGTACAAGGTGTTGAACACCAGGATCGATCTCACGAGGACTTGATGAAGTATTAATTGATATTAGAGTAAAACTAAAGCAAATAAAAAGGGGGTTTGGTTGATTATCAAGTAGAAAGATAAAAGATTGAATTATCAGATAAAAAGAACATTAGCCCTCGGATTATAACATTCAAGTGCAACAAACCTTCATTGGTTATAAAAGATTAATTCAGCTTTTCAAAAAGGCTCTGAGTTGAATCCAACCTTACAATAGTGAGATGGAACCCTGATTCTTCAGGGAACAATCGTTCAGAATATGATTCGTTCTAGTTAAGAAGCTTGGCGATCGTCGCTTCAAAGTACAAGAACTATCTATGCCCACGGAATCCTCAAAGCTAACAACCGATCGGCGTTAGAGATCTACGTTCTTAGAGAACGAATTCACGATCGCTTCATCGTCTCATCATCAGTAAAAGAATCATCTAACTGAGTCAACTCGCTTGGATAATAACAATTAAAACAGAATATTACTTGAATCCAAAATAATATTCAAAGCAAGAATTAAAGAACATAAATCAACTTTTTCCTCGCCCAAGTGCGCCCGCTTGGGACGACGAGTGGACCAGGGAATTGGGTCTTCTCCCAGGAGGCCCAACTGGCCCATTAGGAGAAGTTAAGGGTGCCAAGCCCAACCCTTGAATCTATAAATAGGGGACGGTTACCAATTGTAAGGGATTCTTAACTCATTTGAGAAACACAAGCTTGAAATTCAGTTATTTTCTCTCTCTAAGCAGTTACGCTCTTACTCTCTCTAGATTCTCACATCACGATCCTCTCGCTATGGGTACCGTACCTCATCTCTATGTTCTTGGATAGAACAAGTTGCGCAAAAGGAAGGGAAGAGAAGCAAGATTCTAAGGTGGCTGCTACTTCTTTTCAATCTTTACTTGTAGAGTCAATCAAATATCTTTTGGTATTTCTTTCTTTATGCAGTATTGTTACTCTTATCATGAGCAATTTTTTGTTTTCTTATCAAGAGCAATAGAGCTTTTTTAATTCATATTATATGCATTTAAATATTAATATTTGTAGGATGTTTAGAAAACCTCTTTAAATGGTTAATAAGTAAACTCCACAATTAAATGAGGTTAAAAATGTCCTAGAATAAACTCTAGTAGCCAAGGGAGGTTTAAAGCTGTAAATAATCTCTTGCATTTAAGGGAGGTTGAAAACTCCCGTTAAAAAAAGCTTACGGGTAAGGGAGGTTCAAAACCGCCGCTAAAAACCGCCGCTAAATGCCTATGCAGGTACCCGGGTTTGCTGAAAAACGCCGATAATGATTTGTGGAGAGTGTAACTTCGGGATTTTTCAAAACCCCCGCTAAGTAACTCGCGGGGGTTGAAAACCCCCACTAAATGCAAAAAAAAAAAAACCCCACTAAATAACTTTTTTTTTGTAGTGGTATTCGTTTTAGTTAATTTGTGCTTGAATCGATGCAAGTTTTTTACTAATTCTTATAGGAACGAACGTTATATTAAGAATTAGGAAACACAGGAGCAAATTTGTTAGACCTTCCATACTCTTAGGAATAAGAGTAGAATCTAACTGTGGTGGCTAGTATAAGAAATTTTAATCTTCAATTCAAGGGTCTAGGTGCTCGTAACACAGACGTAGTAATTGAATTGAAAGTTTTGCTTAACTATTAATTTAGTAAGTAAGAACATAGGCTAAATCACCATAGAGAGAACTCTCAATTTCATACAAACACTGTTTTGTTTAAGGCATAGATTAAATTGGTGAAACTATACTCAGGTGTTATCTTTCTCATATAAATTAAAAAATATTTTTAATTTCTTTATTTTATTTCTGAAAAATTCAACAATTGAATCAAACCACCTCAATCGTATTTACTTTTATTCTCTAAATCATAGAATTAGTTTGAATCGATAATTGAACACAATCCCTTGGGTACGATATCTTTTATATTACTACGGGCAAATATGTATACTTGCAGATTGGCTTATCACGAATATAATGAATGAAAATAATGCGTCTTTGGTATCTTGGAAATATGAAAACATTTAGGATTAATTGCACATTTGATCCCTCATGTTAGTGTTTATAAGACTTTTGATATATCATGTATCGCAATTATGTAATTTGACTCCTGATGTTAGTGCGTGATCTTGATCCCTGAATTTTTAATTTGTGAAAATTAGGTCAATCTATAAGATGAACGTCTAATTGATACCATCATGGTGCTCTTTTTATGTGGTGCTCTTTTTATGACCTTGGATCTGACCATTGTGTCGTTGGGATGCGATCTCATTTAAAAAAAATGAAATTATGTTAATTTAATTAATGGAATTAAAAGAACTCAGATTCAAGTGAGTTTATCTTCCTCCATTCCAAAATTTCAAGAATCATCTTCCACACACCTCCTTCAACAAATAAAAAAAATCAGATTCAAAGGTTTTATATTACATCTTAAATGAAGACATGAAACAACTTCTTCCTCTTCACTCATCTCTTCTAACAACAAAAATTCAGAAACACAACCACCGCACCTGCCTTCTCCTCTTCTCTGCCTTATTTTCTAACTCACAACATCATCAATGATATCCAGAAACGAACACAACAACTTGAACATGCATCATGGTAAGCATAGAAGCATCATGACTACTTTTGTGGCCTTAACTAGTTCTCGGTGGAGGAAAGAACTCACCTTTGGGGTGAAATTGCTACTGCTCCACCATTCTCCCAACCCTTCCAGATTTCCCAAAAATTTGTGCGGTGCTAGTCTTGAAACTTCTAAGGCATGAAAGAAACAAAACAAAAGATTTAAATATGTGCAATTCGAAAATATAAACAAAATAAATGATGAAGTCGGATCATATTAATTAGATATAACAAAAAGTATCATGATCAAGATTGGGAAAATAAGGATCTTTATATTTGGGGATGAATTTCTCAAACAACATGGTTATATTGTGCTGAAGAATAAATCTATCACAGCAAGAATACACAAATTCATGAAAATTGAAGTAGAATTATTGAATATATAAATCAAGCAAACACAAATCAAAAAAATGGGAATTTATCACCATATCAGAGTAAGAAATTGAAAGAAGGTACAATATCTTCTCTTAATCGCTTTGGACATGTTGCGTAGTCGTAGAGAAAAGAGAAGAAAGAAGTTTGAGGGTGAAGGAGAAAGGTCGTAATAGAGAGAGACGAAAGAGGTAAATCTACTCGCAGAAATGGAGAAAGTTATGGCAACTACAATGGTGTGATCAATTAGAACTTCAAACCCCTAAAGTAGGAGATTCATTTGCAGTGGTTAGTTCCCTGCAATTATAGGGGTCCACCGCAGAGGTTGCTGGCTAGGGAACATATGGAACAACGAAGACCCTAGCATGGGTTTGATACTAGAACATGGTGGTTCACAATATGGGTGATGGTAGTGAATTGAAGTTGATCGTTCAGGTGAAGGTTCTAGTTGTGGTTTGGTATTGAGGTGATGATCAATGGAAGAAGATGATGATGATGAAGAAGAAGGATTTTTTGGGCTAATTAATTAAACCAACCTAACTAAAATATATTTAATTATATAGTTTTAAAAAAATACATGGCATCACAGTGACACAATGGTCAGATCCACGTCATAAACGAGCGCTACGTCAGTAATTTTTTGTTAAAGATTGGGTATAAATCAAAAGGAATGGCCCTGTTTTCATAAATTAAAATTTCAATGACTACAATCGTTTCTTTTAAACACTTGGGAGACAAATCGCACAACCGCGATAAATTAAGGACCAAAAATATAATTCAGCCTTTAGATACTTTACATTTAGTATGTAGGAAGAATTTTAGGTGGATGAGGTATCAATGATATAACATCACTTAAGTAGTTCACTTAGCATATAAACCATTGTAGACAAAACTATCCAAACTCATGGTCCATTTCAAGTCTTCGTGCTCTCTCTCACTCGTAAATATCATTAAATGAATTTAAGGTTTTCAACCCAATATTTATTCTATCATTAATTATTTCTTGTACCTCTCTCTCTTTCATAACTATTATTAAATGATTTCAAAATTTTCAACTCGCTTTTATTGTTTTCATTAATTATTTCTCATGCCATTATGTAAAAGGCTTTAAGGTGTGGTGGTAGGTCGGGGTACTGTAGTCATTTCATATACTTTAAATCTTTAATATCATTCATTCAATTTTTGTATTATTATCTAGCATGTGCAATTTCAAGTCAACAATTTTTGTTTTTCTCTCATAAATACCATTAAATGAATTTAAAGTTTTTAACTCCATACCATTAAATTGAAAGAAGCTGGGATCCCTTAATTAAGCATCACCGTTGGATCTATATATCCATCTTTTTCTTCTTGTTTTCACATGGTTTTAACCATGTATAAATAGACACTCCTAAAGCTCTATTTTCTCATCCCAATAAATAAATACACAGACACACTCCTAGACTTGGAAGCACACAATGACGACAAGTTCTTCATTGCTTAACCTCTTCTTCCTTCTCCTTACCTTTACCATAAAACTGAAATTTGCCATTGCTGGTGGTACTGTTAAAGACATAGACGGCAACGTTTTGAATATTACAAGCAAGTACTCTATCTTTCCGTCAATTGAAAATCATGGCGGAGTTACGGTTGCTAAAACTGGGGTGAAAAATCAACTACTTGTTGTTCTCTCTAGCAGCGCCTTGCCAGTCACATTTACAGACTCCAATTCAACAAAGGCCATCCTTACCGATGACATTGTATTGGTAAATTTCACCAACATTCCAAAATATAATGGTTCTTCTTCTTGGATTGTTATCTATGATAAATCGGCTAAAGTGCCATATGTAGCTGTCGGTAGTGCTAAAGATTACCCTAGTCACCAAATTAAGACGGGAACCTTCAAAATTGAGTCCATTGGTGCTCTCTACAAGTTTGTTTTTTGTAGTGATATCGCTAACACATCTTGCAAAGATGTTGGGGTATATCAAGAGAATGGTGGAATTAAACGTCTAGCTCTCACTGGAGACGCGTTGTTAATTAAGTTCAAAAAGGATAGCATATGAATGTATATGTATTATCTTCTATTATTAATAATCGTTTTAGATAAGTCATAGTAACATTAACTCTTAGATTCAATCCTTTGAAATTCTAAACACTAATAAGCTCTTAGAACAACAAGAACTACAATTATATATCCGTATTCTATGTTAGTTTAAATTTTTCGAGAAAAAAGGAATAAGTCTGCTTATATCTCTAAATTTAGCACTCGTTACATATACTTGCACCTCAGTTTTTTAGAAAATTACACTTAATTGTCACTTTATGTGCTTAACTTGCATGATGTAACGCATTTTTTAAAAAAGTTAAGCATACTTTATTCTATTTATATACAAAAAGTACATTAAGTTCAATAGTATCAAAGAGAATTAGTTGTGGATCAGTGATTCTAAAGAAAGGGAATCACTTATTGAAGTAGCAAATTATTGTCACAAGCATTCAGAAATATCTCTTGTTCTTTATCAAAGTTTTGACAAGCCATTTGTGGAAAAAGCAATTAGACAGTATGTAGAAAGTTTTGAAGTCTTGTGCTAAAAAATTAATTGTGGATTAAGTTAAAGATATAATGAAATTGTACATTAAATTGTCAATTTGTGGAAGAAGAATGTTCATACTGATGTTAGCTTCAAGTTAAGAAATTTGTTTCACGGTGAAATATAGTTACGAGGGGAGTAATACGTCATAAGAAGTCAGATGATTAAGAAGAAACATCTTGGAAGTCAAATTCCCAAGAAGCCTCATGTGCAATACAAAAATATTGTGTTGAATGCATTTTGATGTTAAAGGTTTTTTATGCTTTAGATCTTACTATAGAAGATGCTAATGGTTTAGGTGAATTCTAATTCTTTGTTGATTGTAATGATTTCAAAAAAAAAACATTAAGAATTCATAAAAGAGCTAAACACTGCTCCACTAGATAGAAATTAATTATGGCTTTAACCGTTGGTAACTAATGTTCGAACTTTTTTCAAGCCCACTAGGCCAAGGTCGTAAGTAATTACGCGGTAATTTCATTATCATGAGGAATACCTAATCCTCCTCCCCCCCCCCACGAAAATATATACTTAATGTCAAATTAACGACGACGGTCTTGACCATCAAAAACTTATGTTTTTAGAAAATATCTGATGTTGATAACAACAAAAAATTACGACTGATTTTCAAGCCGCCAATAAAAATTGTCATTAATTATGTGTTTTATTGTTGTGTCATCTAATAAGTAGCTCCAACATTTTTAAGGCCGAACGACATCATGTTATAACAAAAGATCTTGTATGAAACCTGGTTTTTCTCGTCCGTGAATTTGGTTTTAACCACAACATGAAGATGAAAAAGTAGAATTATTCATCAACTTATCAATATTATGGAGAGAGAATCGATCTTTCTAATAGACTTTATTTAGATCTTTATAGTCTATAAATATTCGCGACTTTTGGTTTGCCTTCTTTACTAATATTGAGTTAGCTAACTAGGATTTGTATTGTTAAAATTATACACGCTTTTGTGGCCAGTGCACCCTATCACCAAAGTAATATAAGATTGAAGCCCCAGGTTATCGCACCCAAGGGACTAGGAAACTGTGACTTTCTAGAAGTGAATCAAAGTTACGGTTTGAAGTTTGAAGGTTGTTTTGCGTTAAAAACATTCAAGTTGTTAGATAATAAATTAGAGATTACGATAGAGAAAGCATCAGAACTGCAATGATTTTTGAAATATCTCCCCTCGTTATTATATATGGCAATCCTAGTTTCATTATTGTGTCAACCATACCTTCTTATAAAGCTAGCTCACCGCTAAGTTATTGCTAATAGTCCTCCTCAACTGCATTAGCTTACAAGCAAGCATAATTGTAATGTGATAAGTGAAAGCAATCATGAAGTGCATAGAAGTTACCTAAAAGTATTTCACTACCTAATTTCATAGGAAGTTAGAAACATACAAAAATTAATCCTAAAGCTTGTAGTTAGGAGGGAGTTATTATTGATTCTCATATGTTTATTCTTTCTTGTGGTTCCGTAATTAATACCTCTGATTAGGGTCTAATCAATTACTCGTTATATGATTAATTACTCCATAGGAAATAAGCACTTAAAATATAATCACTAATTGAACAGTAAAACCGACTCTAAAAGATAAACATATATAATAAATCGGATTTCAAATCATATCCTACATTGCAACCCTAAGAGAGGAGATTTACCTACTCATAATAATTAAATTACAAACCAATATATCCCTAGTATCTAAGATCATCTTATAGAAACGATGAATGAATTCGGTGTTCCTGATCCCTTCTCCTCTACTGTTGCGCATTATCTTTTTATATTGCTGCCTCTTTGTGCTTCTTATCGCTATTCTCTCTTTATTGTGTTATGGTGATTTTCTCTTGATATTCTCCTCTTAAGCTCATGTGTGTTTGGCCTCCTTTTCTTGAGAAATAAGGTTTTAAGGTTTTCCCTGAGGCTCTATCAGCGTCGGTGGTACGGTCGTGTTGGCTTGTTTGCGCGTTTCCTTCTTGTGGCACGAGTTGGCCCAATCGCGGGTTAGGTAACATGGTCGTGTTGGCTTTAATTATGCCACTATAAGTATGCTGGAGTGATGCATGATCATGGACTCCTATTTTGTCTCAACATGGTCGTGGCTTGAAGTCATCACCATCATGGTTCTTTGTCAGCTCGCCAAAGTCCACATTTGGCATCCTTATTTACTCATTTTTCACCATTTTCTGCTTTGTTACTATTTTCACCTGCATTATGCAAATACACTTGAAAGCACGTGCGTTCTAAATAGTAAGTGCATAAAACGAGTGTCAAATGATAGTGAAATGGGGGTATTTATCATGCATTTTAGACGCGTATTAGGAAGCACATTGAACCTTCCTTATTAATTGAACTTTAGCAACTTGACTACTTGTTCGATCGACGATCGCAACAAAAATGACAAGTACAAGGGAACTCATTCTGCAGCAAATTTCAACTTTAGAACAAACTTGCCAGGAGAAGTTGTGTCGGAGGGTCACCTTCCTCCATGTCCCTCCATCTACACTCTATGAATAATCTTTGTACATACCCCAACATTATACTTGTGTTTCCCCTTAACCAAACTTCAAAGAAGAAACTACAATATATAGAAAATAACTAACCTTTTGATTTGTTACATAAACCTTTGATATGTAAATAAGTAACACAAGAAAGGGGGGTTTGAATTGTGTTCTTAAAAATTACTTGTTAAAACTTTAGTTTATGAAAAGAAGATAAGTTCTTAAGGAAACTGTTCTGGTGACTTTTCAAAAACTGTTTAGTGCAGCGGAAGTAAGTAAATAAAGCAGAACGATCAGCACACATGAATTTATACTGGTTCACCCTAAACGATTGGGCTACGTCCAGTACTTGGCCACCACCAAGATTTTCACTAGCAAGTATCAAGG